>NC_081405.1:625361776-625985347 GCF_030272615.1 Cryptomeria japonica
CAACTTTCTTGAATAGATCCTCTTCTTCTTAGTTAAAACTACATCACCAATTTCATCACCAACAGATTCTGCAATGTCTTCAACTTTTATCTTGCATCATATCATGCCATAAAAAAATGTTCATCATAATGTCATTATATAGACATTAGATTTCACCTCGGCTTATAAATCATATCACAATTTCCTAGGTGTAGTGTATCTAGACAATCAAACATAACTTGTCACAGATTGCCACCAAATCTATCAGTTAGGGGTAACTCATCACGACCAGTGATAACTCATCACATAATTAATGAATACTGGTTCGAAAACCTATATAAGTTTTCAGTTAACCACTATCAAAATGTAAATTGATTATCCTCTATTTGCTTCTTTGATGATTTCCATTGAATCTCCAAGTTGGTGTCAATGTTAGGTCTCGGAGACAACTGAGAGAGTGGGTGAATCAATTGTCTAATAAATTCAAACAAAAATAACTTAACCAACTTAAATGCTTAATATTGGTAAACCGGTCTTTTGTACTAGTAGACAATTTTATCAGCTAATTTCAGTACCAGTAAATATTAATGCATGAAACAGAAAGACAAAGTCATCCACAACACATAACACCAATATTTGTACGTGGAAACCCTGTAAGGGGAAAACCATGGTGGGAAACCTTACCCACAATCAAATGATACTATTGCAAATAGTAAGTGTATACAAATGGGGTTTGCACATGCAGAAAGGCCAAGCACCTAGAGCTCACTGCTCAAACACAAGTAGGAGTCACACTGACTACAATTGGATGGTTAAATCTAATAAGGATGTACTACTCAAAATAACATCTTACTATGTTGGATTCAGTACTGGTGTAGTTCTGATTGTCTTCACAAAAACCCTTCTTCAACCTTCAAAAGATGTCAGTGTGTATATCTCTACTTATTCTTGCATATACCTTCACACAATTTCTCTTTTGCATTCCATACTGATGTTACAAATAAGATCTTACATTTATATCATAACCTAAGACCAATTTTAGTAGGTCGGCTCTAAAGGATATTACAATAAAATCATTTTACAAATAAAAAAATATCTGATGCATTAACTGATTCATCAAGTTAGCTTGATGCATTTACAACAATAATAAAACATCTCCATAGCGTGTCGTGCTCATCTAGAAAAGATAAAATTGTCGATGTATAACCTAGACCTATTTGCCGGTAATAGCAAATATGTAAACATGAATATGCCAATGAAAAAAACTCCAAGATGAAGTGTCCAAATGATGTCTTTGACATAACTAGGTGTTTTCCATGCTATTCCAGGTACTGTTGAACATTATATCCTGCCGGTGTACCAGATATCGGTGACTGTGCATAAGTCACTTGCTTGCCGGTGAACATTGCCAATTATTCAAAGTACCAAAGTTGATAAGTGATAGTAGGTGTTGACCTCAATGAAAAAACCATACCAAAATACCAACAGTCAAGCCACTTCTGCATATATCAGTTATCTACATATACCGGTTAGACACCCTTTGATAACCATCTTTAAATAAACATCAATACCGGTTGCCATAAAACTAACTTTATAAGTAATATCGGTTTGCCTAAGATTACAATGAAAATTTGAACATATGTGCATTTGTACATGTTCCATCAATGACAACACATGAGGTCATCCATTACAATCATCATAAAGCCAACAATCTCCCCATTTTACATTGATGGGAACACTTACAAAATTTGCAACTTTACAACTTAGTGTGCCTATAAAAATTATACAAACATATTTCTACTCCCCCTTAATAATACATATAAAATTTTCACAACACACATACATATTTCTACTCCCCCTTTGACAACAATACCAAATTGAAAAGTAAAATACATATATACATAGAAAAATTTGCATCAAACGTTTACATATACAAAAAGTTAAAAGTCATTATTAAGGAGTGCTCACTGCAATTTTCAAGAAAATATTTTTGAAAGTAAGCTTCATTTGAGAAAAATCATTTTCCCATGTTTCCAGTAAGGTTTCAGTGATCTCTATGGTGGTCATGACCTATGCAAAAAATTCTTCCATTGCATCAACTGTACTCATCTTTGGAGTAGCCAAAACCACTTCTGCATTCTTATAAGTTTGTTGCAGGATTTCCACTTTAGGTCTCAATAAGTGCTTTAACTCTTTCAGGGATCAAAGTCTCTTTGCCTGTTCAAAATCATACATATCTAATCTATTTTATAAATCATCAATGGATTTTCCAAAATCTAAGACTGAATCCTGTAAAGGTATGTAGGCATTACATATCTTTTCCAGTTCCAATCCTATCTCAGTTCGCTTCTTCATCAAATCAGTATAGAAAAAAGAAACATTAGATGTATAGGCTAGTATCCTGCCTCCTATTTCAATAGTTTTTCTCAAAAGATCTTTGTTCAGGGATAATGCAATCTTCCATGTATCAATATCTTTCATAATGTGTTCTCCTCTTTTCTTCCTATAGTTTTTCTCAGCCAAAGTCTAAGCTGCTTCCTCAAGGGACTTGAGTTGGTTAGAGGCATCAACAACCAACTAGCCATGTTTGCCAATAGGAGTTGACAAATTTCCTATAGTAGTCTCTGATAGAAGTCTAGACAAAATCTCCACAATAGTTTGGATAGTTTCTTTGTGAGGCCCTACCCCGACCCATCCTAGCATTTCAGTGATTTTCATGTTGGAACTATTATGGATGCTTTATTTTTATGCGTTATGGATATAGAACTTTATATGATCCCAGGAATTGGATAACATTGATATATCGATGCTTCATTTCTATGCATTGTGGATATAGAATTTTATATGATTCTAGAATAGGATAACATTGAGATGGTGTATGTCATTATTTGATTTGCAGGACTTTATTATGATGCTAGAAATATGATGCATATCTTATGAATGAATTAAATTCATGAGAATTATGATAATTACTTATGTGGATTTGCTTTGTTATATGGTAAATTGATTTTTATGATGTCAATTGTATGCAAAGTGATTGATTTGTATTCTTATTTATATGTTCAATATTATATGAGGCTATTGGGAAGTACTAATGTGTAATTGAGATGCATAGGAAAATTATCTATGTGAACATGAAAACATTATGGAGAATCAAGCCTAGGCCTATGTACATTCGTAAAACTAGGGGTTGTCTATTTGGAGAGACAACACCCCATATGTATCGTATTTTATTTGTAAATGTAAATGATTGCATGTGTGTTAAATTGTAATTATTTTTTTGTGTAAATCCTACAAGAGACAATTGCCATGTGTGTATTAGTGATGTGGAATTATTTTGTAGTGTCACTTGACACATATGTTGTATGTTGTGTTGGCATTGTCATGTCACCTTTTTGAGAGATTTTTTTTTTAAAATGATATATTTCAAAATTATCCTCGAAGGTTCCAAGAAATCTAGGATAGTGAGCCATTAGGAGGGTCAACTCAGAGTTGACCCGTAGGTAAACTTTAGGTGGACTTTCAAAGGGTTAAACCAACTCCTAGAGTTAGTTTTGGAGCATTTTTGTTGGGCCTCATGGGGTACCTATGGGTGAAGGCCAAATTTGGCCATGTGTCCACCCCATAGGACTTGTTTAACCTCCCAAAAAAATAGATTTTCCTAGATGGCCAAATCTCATCTTTAGGAGTGTTATCCTTGGTTAGATAACCTTCTTGGTATGTGTCATTTCTCTTCCCCATTTCATTCCTCTTCTTAAGGTGCCTTGGTTAGGGAGTGTGTAAGACCTAGGGAAGACCAACCAATGGGAGCCTCTCACTCTATCCAAGAGGTTGGAAAGAGTGAGAGAAGCCTTCTTAGGCTAGAGATTGAAACTTAGAGAGTTAATCACCCACTCTCCATTTTTGGAGATGAGATCTTGCAGTTTTGAAACTAGTTTAGAATATAATTTTGGCTAAGTGTTGCAGAAAAGAATTGAGGAATTGGGCTACTCTTCTCCAAGCTATCCCTAGTAAACCCTTGGCAGATTCAAGGTTGGTTCATTTTCTTTTTTGCATGTTGAAATTTTTTTTTTAAAAGTTTTCTTGAATGTAGATGTTCTTTCCCTTGTATTTTATTTGTGAAAATTTTTATGTGATTCTTGTCCCATTTTTGTTATGCATTTTCTATGTTTTGGGGGTATCCAAGGCCATCTTACCCTTGGGAGGGCAAAATGGTCTTGGGAGTGGAAGGTGTTTGGTAGCCTTGAGTGAGAGGCTCTCTTCAAGAGAGTGATCTCAAGGGTTTGCTTATATGACCCTTGCTGCATAGTTTTGTTTATGCATTCGGGGGTCATAAGAGGAGAAAGTATGGCATGTATGTCATGGGGGTCATAAGGATGTTGGGTTAAGATGGACTTATGTTGTGTTATTGGTTGCCATGAGTTGGCTGTGATCTACTATCTTGCATTTCTCCTCAAGGTACTTGGTCCACTTCCACCCATGTAAACGTCACATTAAGTGATAAAGTTTAGCCTTGGGATGGGAATGTGTTTGTTTGAGTTTTTCCCTTGCTTGTTTGTGTTTGCTTGAGTGTAACCCATCTAGGTCTTGGTTCTCCAAGCTCGGGGGTGGCCTCTAGTAAGCCTAGGTTGGGAGGTGAGCTCTCCATGGTCACAACCTTAAGATTTTGTATGTAGGTTTGCTTGGAAAGAAGAAAAAGGAAAGCTAGGAGTTGCTGATTTTATTATAGTTGTAGAAAGGATAGGAAATGTAATATTGTATTTCAGTTGCAGAAATGTAAAAGAGGGGTATTATGTTGTATTTATTTTGTAAGAAGAAATGTACTCATTTTATTTAAGTCCTCATTTATTAGGAATGAGAGGCTAGTTGGGTTTTTCACCCATTGTAAAAGTTGACAAATCGTATTCAGATTTTTCTTATAAGAAATGCACCTTTTTAAGTTGATATTGCAAAAAAAAATAAAAAATGATTAAATGGACACTAGAGGAAAATTAGTTCTGCATTGTTTTTTTAATATTTCTAAGTGTTTTCTAGTCTGTATTATGCTACTGTCATTTATCTATCTCTATCATGTTTTGAAAAAAAATGTAGAAAGTATAATGAGAATATTAGGAAGTAGAAAAGCGGAAATGTAAGTAAAATAAAAACCATTATTTAGTTCTAGTTATTTTCCAAATGCAAATAGGGTTAAATAGACATTTGAAGTATCATAGTTTTGCATTGTGCAAAATGATAATGTTTTAAGTGTTTTTCTGTACTATTTAAATGCTGCTATAATTATGTTTATTACTGTCATTTTCCTATTCAAAAAAAAAATGCAGAAAGTTAAAGTAGACAAATTTAAATTTACCTTTTCCTATAGTTAACCATTAGAAGTTAAAATGAAAAGAAATGTTGTTAGATAAATCTGTTAGTTTAGAAAGTCTGTTGTTATGTGATTTAAAAGAAAATATATATATATACATAGATTTAGAAAATCGGAATTATAGATAGATAAGAAATGAAAGTAAAGGATAACTATTGAGTTTATGTCCTAATTGCTTTCTGTTAGCCATTGACTTATTTTATTGCTGTGTAAAAACAAAAGGGTAATACAACAAAAAAAAAATTAATTTACCCCTTGAAAACCCTACCCGAGGGTTACCTCGGAGCTGAGGGCTCCCGCGGGCTCCCCGTGGGCCACGACCCATAGAGGCACCACTGTGGGATGAGGTCCATAGGGGCACTGTGGTGCCATTGTGTGCCGCAACCCGTAGGGGCGGTCGTGGCCGCCACTGTGGCTCACATCTTGCAAGGATGCTACGACCCGCAGTGGTTCCCATAGCACTGCTGCGGGAGGCACCACACCACTTGCGACCCCCTTGAAAACTCAACGCCACCACCTCTGCTAAACACCACAGCCACCATTAAACCCATGCTGCATAAAAGAAATCCCTCCTGCAGCTAAGGGAAAAGGTCACCCTTCGCCATGCCTTCCTCAAGCCTGCATAACACATCAAAGCCTAACTCGGTTCGAGTTAGGGTAAGTAAGATGTCGAAAAAAAAAATAGTTTGGATTGTGTATTTTAAATCTATAAAATTTAGGGTTAGCATATATAAAATTTAAAAGAGAGAAGAGGAGAAATGCAACCCTAGCCCATATTTGGGTTAGAGTTAGCATTCGGTAAGAATAAAATATTAGGGTAAATAGATAAAGCTTGGAATTGTAGTTTTAATTATAACTTTTAAATTTAGGGTTTGTGTGTAAGTTGTGGAATTATATTTAATAGGCGAAGATTAATTTACTTTTAATTAGTCTTTTTATCAATGCATAATTTAAAATGGGAATTAATTTTATTTAGATATATTAAGTCGCAATAATTGATTTGATTTTTATAACTAGGGTTATTATATGGTTAATGTTCATATTTAATTAAATATGGACATTAAGTTAAATTTAAATTGGGGGAAATTATTAATGAATAGTAATAATTATTTTACGTGAAATTTGATCTGTGAGGTCAATTTTAGCCAAGAGTTTAATAGTCAAAATTTGAATGTTTTGGGGATTTAAAATTGACTTTAATATAAAGTTTAATTAATTGGTAATTATCATTATTGAATTAGTTACCGATTGGTTATTTTAAAAAAGTGAAGTTGTGTGCACTCAATTAGTAAATTTTAATTATTTTATTAGTCTGGAATAATTTTAATACAATCGAGATATTTAAATATCTCTCGACTTGAATTAGTGGCAAATTAACTAGGTTGATTAAATCAACTAATTAAATTGCGATGACCTCTTAGGGAATAATTAGTCTTCATTAATTAGTGTTGCTTCATTGATTGAGCTAATTATTTTAACTTTAGTGAACAAATCTGTTTACATCGTAGTTAAGACAAAACTTAATTGATTTCTTTATAAATGTAGATCATTTTATGAGTTTATGTTGTTCAAAAAAAAAATTGTTATTCCAGTTTTTGCCCAAAAGTTTGGGCACAACATTCTCCTTCCTTCCTTTGTTCCTTAAGTCTCTTCTTTTGAGCCATGGATTGCATCACAGTTGCAATCTCCGTAAGTTTTGATGCACTCATATTCTCTACATCTATAGGCCATTTGGTGCCTTATGAGTCATCATCATTATTATTTTGCTGCTTGACTAATGCCTTTTCTTGTTCAGCAGATTTCTTTTCCTCAATTTTCTCTTGCTCTTGTTCCTTTTCTTGCTCAAAGGACTTCTCTTCAACTTTTTTTGCAGGTTTCTCTTGAGTAGCCTATGAAACCATTGGTAGTAGTGTTTTCATTTGTTAATCTTTTACCAGTGGGGGTGGAATATCCATATTTGGTTGAATTACCAGTACTTCCACTATTTTAACCTGTGAAATAGTAATAACCGGTGGCTTCTTATCTAGTTCAATAATATTTTGAGATAGATCAATAGTATCATGCATGTCATCAACAAAGATCACTAGTTGAGAAGTAGTGTCACCCTTATGCTTATCAATATCTAGTGAAACAATTTCTTCTCCATCTAACTCTAGTTGACCTCCAGTCTCTGTTTGATCATCACTATGAGACTTTGTATGCCTATGCATCCATTGAATGTTTCTAGCTATCTGATGAGTTCCTACTTCAATAGATTGCACCTTTCCATTCATTAACATCAATCTTCTTGTCTTAAAATGAAATTGTCCTTTGAATTTATCAAGTAATGTTTCTAATTCATCTTTAGACAAATCAAGAAAATACTAAATAAATACATTATCAATAATTTATTGATCTTTATCCATAGTCTCTTCCCACTTTTTCAAAAGAATAGAATATAAAGAATCAAAATTTTCATCCTTAAGATCATGAGGTAATTGATTATATTGACACAAATGGTTGATTACCTGTTGAACAATGTGTTCCTTCTTATCTTCATCAAATGAATCAAAACATTCTTTAACATTATCAAACCTATTCCTCCCTAATGTTTTTACCATTCTTTCAAAATTAGACATAGGTTTGTATGATAAAGCTTTAATGGGAATACCCTACTTAGAGGTGTCTTCAACTGGTTTGGTTTTCTTTACAGTTGCCTTCACTTTCTTTGGCTCCTCCTCAGTGTTGATATTAGTAGATTCTGTTTGAAGAATCAGTTGTCGACCTCCCTTCTTCATTGCAATCTATTTCTTTATATATACCTTAGGTGTCGGTTCCTTTTTAACTTGGACACTTTGTGTCACTCTTGTACTTGTTGACACTAGAGGTGCTTTCTTAGCCTTCTTCTTCTTTCCTTTACCACTACTGAGTTAAGCACTATTGGTTTCAGCTTCTATAGTTTTCTCCTCAAAAGTACCCAGTCTTTTATTCTTCTTATCCACTGGAGATGCCAACAGGTTATTAGCATAACCAATCAATGTCATAATTGACTTCATAACTCATGTCTTCCATTTCATCCTCTCTAGGTTCGATAGCTTCCATGAGGCAAAAATTAGTGGTAACTATGAAAATGATGTCTTGAGCAAAGTTTGTCACCACCTCTTCAAGTAGCCTTACCCTTATACTCATTTTCTTTTAAAATTCATTGAAGTACTTGTTCATTGCAGAAGAGAAAGTATCCTTAACATCCTTAATGTTTTTCTTGATCTGGGTAGTTACCTATAGGTCTTTTGACCATTCAATGCCACCAATTCCTGGTAGGAAATTCTAAAATTAAAAGAATAAACCAATCAATAATTGACCAAATTTGAACTTATGACTATTGTCCTTCTTAATTGATCATAGATTGAACATAAATTGACTTCATATGGCCTCTCACAGGGCATAATCTATGTTCTTAGCAATCATTCTATAGGTTGTATGCACTATTGCAAATGGCACACTGTTCATTCTACTAGAATAGAATATCTTGTAGCCTATAACTATGGTAGCCAATCTAACTACTAGGTCTTTATTATTATTTGCAAAAAATGTACACCCATCAGAAGTAGACTAAGTTAATGTCATTACAGTCTCTTTAGAAATTCACCTCAGCTTTGGAACTTCACCGGTTGACCAAAAACTAATCACAACATGGATAACTTCCTTAGTTATAGCATGTGATCTTTCTAGATACATATTTTCACCTTGAACTCGACTAAGAATGATTCTAATATGTTTCTCTTCAAAATCCTTAAGAAAATAAGCTGCATTATGAAAACCCTTCTCATAAACCCTAATATATTCGAGTTGGATCTTTCTGCTTTTATCACACGGGGATTTGAATTGAGAGTATATTGACAATGATCCTAGATCTTTGATTTTACAATCAATATAACTAGACAAATCACCTTTTATGATAAAACTGTTAGGAACTTGAGATAAAGCATTGTAAGACACTATTTGTTCACATTCCATAACCTCCATAGGTTCTGATGTGATCATAAGTCTCTATACTTTCTTAGATGATGAGGCCATTCTGGTAAACTGGTTTTGAAAGTGATTTTAAATTAAATACCTTAATTCTCCTATGTTGTCTTGGTTTCCAGTTGATTACACAGATTCACACCAATTCCACCTTCTCTGATCTTTGTATCAGCTCCAATCACATAATTCACAGCACAAATTCGTCCACAACTAGCTAGCAATTCTCTTTTCACTTTGCAAGTGCTCAAGAATACTCTTTTGAATGCATTTAGGAAAAAAGTAACATAGTAAAACTCATTTTTATCATCTTTACCTACTGCATTAATTGCTTGACCAATAGGGTTACAAATGCTAATACACTTCTTAATGATACATTAAATATTAATAGGTGTAAAACTGGTTGACAAACTTTCGAAAAACCAATAGACAAAGATATCAAGATTTATCACAAAATAACTCAAAAATGCAAACTTTCTTACCACTCATCTTTCAAGGGGTCCAGAAGTAGAATTATCGCTATGGTCCCCTTAGCCCTATTGAAATGCTTAATTTACCAGTGCAGGATTCTCCACATTGGGTGAAGGATTAGGTTCTTTTACAGGCATATCATCACTCTTTGTTTTCTAGATTTGGTTCATCTCTTCTTTAGTTTCCTCAATATTTACCTTCTGCTTACCTTTCTGGTCTACAACATGATTAACCGGTTAATTCTTTCTAGTTCTACAAAACTTCACCATGTGTCCCAATTTGTGACAATGATAGTAGGCCATTCCAAATGATCTCTAAGGTCCTGCATTGCCTCTTCCAATTCTCCTTATGCAGTTCATAGCCACATGACCATAATTGTTACAAATGGCACAAATGATATTAGTTACCTTTTCCATCTCAAATGGACTAAACTAGTTGACATAAGGTTTCTGCCAGTTCATGTTTCCCCAGTTGTCATAGATTCTCCTTCTGTTACCATTAGGTCTTGGATTCATGTGAGGTACTGGATTATTAGCTCCATATCTACATTCAACTGATCTATGTCCATACATGTTTCATATAAAATAATGACCTTCAAATCTCCTACATACATACCTAGTATTTGCATTGTAGCCTATATTCTCATTGGGTCTGTTTCTACACACATTTGCAATATGTCTAGGTTTATGATAGACAAACCAAACAGGTTTAAAAAATCTCTTACTGGTAGGCTTGTTAGCATTAGGAGTAGTTTTGTCCTTGCGAATGTTGCTCTTTGTTCCAGAAGACTCTCCTTTCTCAAATGTATTAAAGCCTAGTCTAGATGTATCTCCTTTCATCCTCTGAGATTTGATCTGCTCATCCAGCATAAAAGAAATTTTATTGAACTTTTCCATCTTTCCATTAGCCTAAGTGAGTTCTCTGGTAAGATCATTATTTTTTGTAAGATTCTCTCTTAGGGATGATGTCATTTCAAGATCTAGCAGCAAAGCCTCTTTTTCTTCTTGTTTTGCATGTCAATGCTTATGCAAAGATGCATTCTCTTGTTTTATCTTAGCAATCTCATGATCTCTTTCTTTGACAAGGTCTTCATCTTCCCTCTTATCTTCCAGCTCTTGACTCATGCAGATAGTTAGGCCTTCTAGCTCTCTTCTTAGATTTAGCTTCTCACCATTTAGTTTTTCAACTTCTTCAACTAATGCATCAATGTTAGCTTCATTTGAAGAAATACTATTAGATACCTCCAATAGTTTTTCAGTCAGCTCTCTCCTTTTGACTTGTGAAGCTTTAAATTTGACCCTTAGGGTTTAAAGCTCTTCCTTGGTAGCTTCAAGCATTCTAACCATCTTAAAGTAGCTCATATCCCCATGGTGGTTTTAGGGTTTCCTTCCAAGAGATTAAGCCTTAAAGAAGTTAGGTTGTGATACCAATTGATATACTTATAAAGCATTGAGAGGGGGGGTGAATCAGTGACAGTTAAAAATAATACCACTTTAAACATTGATCGGTTTAACAAGTTTACTAAACACTATGCATGCAATCCAAAATGATATTAAAGCATCCACAATAGGTAAAAAATCAACCATAACACAAGTGTTTATACGTGGAAAACCCAAATGGGAAAAACCATGGTGAGATGGAACTCACAAGTTAACTATATGCAGTAATAGACAACTAACTAGTTAAGGTCTACAAAAGTTCTCTGCTAGGAGCGAATCCTATTAAAGATCCCAAAGCTCTTTTAGGAGCTATACCCTGTTAAAGGTAGTACCATGTTAGGAGTAACCTCAGTAGAGGATTTCATAATCCAAACTAATGGATCACCTTGTTAGAGGATTTGTACAATGAAGCTTGTTAGAGTTTACCCAGTTAGGGGATTTGACTGTTGTAGTGATTAAAAAACAACAGGTGGTGTGATCTATAAGTATCACAACTTGCTTGATTAGATCCTCTTCAACTCAGTCAAAACTATTGATATTATGGATGACTTCTTTGTGTGTTTCATTGGTTTTGTCATTGATGTCAACACTTATCCTTTTGGAGGTCTACATTGTTGATTTGGCACTATGGTTATATTGGTTTATTGTTCAACCGACACATTTCATGGTTAGTGGCTTATGCACAATCACTGGTATATGCTTCACTGACAGGTTAAATGGTTCATCGGAAGTAATGATAACTTGTTATCATCTAGAGATCATTTGGTTATGTCGAAGAAATGGATTGGATGTTTGGGTTTGGTTTTTTCTTATTGGTCTAATCGAGTTGAGAGATTTGCCTTTACCGACAGATAAGTCTAGGTTATGGACCGGTACATTGTTGGCATATGGACACTCCAATGAGACATTGTGTGTGATTGAAGGTTTTTTCATTGATGGCAACCTTGCAATCCTATGGCATTGGCAAGACATTATATCGGCAAAGCATTACACAGGCAATCTTGCAATCCTATGGCACCTGTAGACACCTAAAAATGGTCAACGCTTGCAGAGTCATACTTTAACATTTGCACATTGCCTCATTTTAGGTTTTTGCGTCGCATTAACATTTTCTCCTATGTCATGCACTTGGTCTTTATCATTTGTGAGTATCGAGTCATTCTTCTACATTCTTCATTCATCTCGCTTTCAAATTTGGTCTTGTCGACAACAATCTCCAGTCATGATTTTAATCAATCTTATCTTATTGCATCAATGTGCATGCTCATTTGTCATTATTTTGGACATCGTCAATCCTAATTAAGGGTTTTGTCCTCCTGTCAATCTTGCGATCGATTTGTCATCGATCATTGTCCTCTTATCACTCTTGTCATCTGGCGATCGATTTATCATCAATCCTTATCATTTTCAATCTTGTCGGTTTAATGATCGATTTGTCATTGGTCGTTGTCATGTTCGATCTTGTCATTTTGCGATCGATTTGTCATTGATCGTGGTCATTTTCAATATTGTCATTTTGCAATCTATATTGTCATCAACCCTTGTCATCTTGTCAATTTTGTCATTTTGCGATTAATTTGCCATCGATCATTGTCTGTCTCAATTATGTCAATTTGGATCAATTTGTCATTGTTCCTCGTCAATTGGCATATTTATCAATCAAATCATTTATCACATTGGTCATTTGTCAATCCAAAATCATGATCGAATCGAGTCAATTATCTTTCATCAAGACCTAATTCATCTTCTAGGGTTTCGTGATTTCATCATTTAACCTGGTTAGTCATTTCTTCCTCTAGGATTAATAAATTATTTATTTATCCTAAGTCTTCTTGTCACAATTAAATGTTCATTTAATTGGCTAATTATTCCTCTTTGTGAATTAATTAATAAATGACAAATTATTAACTAATTTACCTAATTTCTAATTTTCATCTTTTTCCTAATTTCTTAAATTTCTAATTTAAATTTTCCTCCTATTTCTCTCCTAACTTCATGGAAATGACATAGAAATTTGTCATAATTTGTCATAATTGAAAATCAATCAATTTTTGACATAGAAGTTTGTCATAATTTGTCATAAATTATCAATCAACAAATTTTGCATAGAAAGTGCATAATTTGTCATAATTTGTCATATTGATTTGCAATTTCCATTTGAATTGAATCATGCTAATTTGATCTTTTTCTCCAATTTCTCTATAAATTGGATGAATTTCTTCAATCAAATCCCTTGATTCTTGACCCCCTCTAATCAGATTATCAAATTTCTAATTAATCACGATTCGAGTATTCTTGAGCAATATCTTATTTACTTGCTTTCATATCATGATCATGCACTAGTAGGTGAGATCCACAAAAAAACTATTTGGAGAAGAAAGAAGGACAATGGAGCTGCATGAAGGAGCATTCAAATCATACCTTTGGTTTGATTAATTTCTAGTTTTGAATGTTTTTATTTCATGTCTCTATTGAGTGTTGTTTAGGATAGATCATTGCAATGAGCTTTTGTGATTGAGCTAATGGTTAATGTTTATATTTGTTTGTGATGATTTCCTATTTCCTAACGTACAACACCGGCAAGACATTATATCAGCAAAGCATTACATAGAAAACCTTGCAATCCTATGGCACTGGCAAGTCATTATACCAGCAAAGCATTACTCAAACAAAATAGTGCTCTGGCATCAACAAAATCAATCTACACTGGCACAAAAGGAAATATGTATACCAGCATAGAGGCCGACAAGATTTTTTGATATGTAATATTTTGTTTATCATTGTAAGCTGACTTGGCAAACTATAAAATGACTCTTGTATATAAAAGAGATCATTGTAGGCATTTGTAGGATATGGATAGAAAGTAATAAATAAATTATAAGGCAGACCTAATGTGCGAATTGTAGGTCAAGGGTATATGTAAAGAACAAAGCAAGAACTAGTACTGAATCTGGCATTGAAGATGCTATTGTAAAGCAGTACAAAATATTGGATTTGTGTAAATCCTCATTGTAAGTCAGTGTGACTTCTTATTGAGCAGTGAGCTCTAGGCAGTTGGCCTTCCTGCATGTGCAGGCCCCTATTGTAAGTAATATTCTCTTATTGGCTAGTAAGTGAATATTGTGGGTCACAAATCCCACCAAGGTTTTTCCCACACTGGGTTTCCTCGTTAAACATCTTGTGTTATGGTGTTCTTTTCATGTGGATGCTTTTGATTTTGTTATTTGCATTAATTCTTGCATACTGGTATACTGTTACTTTATATTCTACATATTCAGTTTTAAGAAAATTTCATTACCAGTCAGATACTGATTCACCCCCCCCTCTCAGTATCTGTGGGAACCCTAACAATTGGTATCAGAGCCTGGTCCTCTATTTTCAGAAGCCTAATAGCTTGAGGAAGATCTTGACACCGATAAAGATGGAAAATCTGATGAAGCAACTTGAAGGAGCTCTTACTGACTATGATGCAAAGAAGTTGAAAAATATCAAATTAGAAGATGATTTAAAAGCAGCTCGGGACATTATTCAGGCACTTCAAGAAAATCTTACTGTTACAAGAAACAAGAGAAGAGAACTTTGTGAAAAATTACAAAATGAAAATGATGAAAAGGAATCACTAAATGATATGATAAGCAAATTAAAACAAGAGATCATGACCACAAAAAATAAAATGTAGGATATGACTATGAGATTCTGCAAAGAGATTGAGGACAGAAAGAAGAATGAAGAAGAATTGACTAGAAGACTAAGTGATGCAGCAAATGAGAACACAAGACTTAGCCATCAAAATGATATGTTGAAGATAGATCTAATGCATACTCAAAATGACTCGAATGAACTAATGAGACAAAACGAGATCTTGGAAAGGGAATTGGAAACTAAAAATCAACACAAAGAAAAATTCAAGAAAAGCTTAGAAGAACTTAGTACCTTATTGAAGAATCAAAAACCCAAAGGTGACACTTCTGGAGTTGGATTTGAAGTTGGAGAAAGCTCCGGTACTGAAAATGCCCAGGATCAAAGCAAATCGGTAAGACCCTCTAATACTTACAAATTCAATGGAAAATGCTTTAACTATAATAAATATGGTCATAGGGCAAATGAATGTAGATCTAGGAATTATCAGAACATTAATCCTCCCACCGGTCAATGCACCAAATGCAACAAAATTGGTCATAACTCTGAAAATTGCAGGATGAATGTAAGATGTTATGTTTGTGGAAGATTTGGTCATTTATCAAATAAATGCAGAACACAAACTGGCATAGGTTATGGGAAAGCTATTCAGAAAAATAATGTAACTTGTTATGCATGTAACAAGATTGGTCATATTGCTAAATTCTGTAGAAGTAAAGGTACACTGGTAGATAACAAAAGTACTAGCTTGAAAGGTAAAGAAAAGGTTGAAGAGGTTAAGCAAGAATTTTCAAAGCAATGGATTAGAAAAGGTGATCTAAATATTGAGGCTACTCCTCCACCGGTAGAACCAACAAATGCTTCACCGGAAGGACAATATGATGCTCCACCGATAGGATAGAGCAATGCTCCATCGGCAGGATGTTCTTCATCAAATTGAAGAAAATTATCTTGAGGGTTTGGCAATTTAATGACACGTGCTATTATTCCCTCGGTTAGAGAAAAGAAGTTGAAAATCCTTCATTACCGGCAAATAAAGTTGAGTTAATACATTGCCAGCAAACAATTAATGTGGTAGGTAGCAGAAAAGACTTTATAAAATAAGGTTTTTGGCTCCATTTCATTTCACTGTGAATTCAAACTTTCAAAGAGCACGAAGATTTTTGAGCTAAGGCATTCTGAGAAAAGAGGCAAAGCACTTCAGCAGTCAATCCGTCCAAAGGAAGAAAAAGGTATTTATCATCATGGCATCCTCCTCTACACCTGAATTCATAGCAAACCCTACAGTAGTCGAGGTTATAAAATGACCTAGGCCCATGTTTTAGCTAGTTCCTGAGGTAGCTAAGAAAGATGAAAACATAGGTTCCTTTTCCCAAATTCCAAAGGGTGTTGTTTATGTAGAAGACCCTAGAATGTATATTCATTGCAACATAGAGGAATTAGGTGATGAAGAAATCAAAAACATGTATAAATTTTTTATATGTGAAACCTGAACATAAAATTGTTGAAACCCTAGGATTCACTGAAATCCTCTGCATTCCTAAATTTCCCAAGGAAGTGGTTAGGATAGTTCTTAGCAAGGTACATGGCTCATTCTTTTGGCTTGAATTAGTGCATAAAATTACAAAGGTAGCTATGAAAGTAGTAATAGGGTTACCTTCCACCAGTACCAGACCTGACAAAACCAAGAAGGTCTCCAATGACCTATTAATGAAATTAACTAGTGCAACATCCGACAAAAGATCATTGAGGGTTAATGATGTGACCGATACAAATGTGAGATTCATTAGCATGATTCTAGGTTACAAAGCAACTCATGCAAATAGGCTTAACTCTGTTTCCAATTTATGCATAAAGAGTGCTTATGACATGGTTAAGGACAATGTGAAAATTGATATCTGTGAATGGTTAAAAGATGAGTTAATTGAGAATTTGGCAAAAATCAAGAAGGATACGAAAGGAACATTTAGATTTGGAAATTTACTTGTATGCCTAATGCTACATATAACCAAATAGGCTCCCGGTATAGGCAACAAGGATTTTGGATTTGACATACTGGTAGAAAAACAATTGTCTAACTTATTCAACAACATGGGTGAAAACAAAGAAAAGAATATCAATGAGTATTTTCAAGCACTAAAGGTCAAAATGAATAAGAGGATCAAACTATCATAGGAAATTGTCAACAAATACAAGGATGATATATGCTTTGTAATAAAAAAGGATGAGATCTGGATGGAAGCAGTCATCCCAAGAACAATCTGGGTTACAGAGATGGGGTATGAAATAGATGACCACATAGTGGAAACTTATGCCAAAGAACTTCTGGAAGCCCCCAATGAACCAAAGGAAGAAGTATTTGGTAGTGCTGAGACCATCAAAATTCAAATTCAATCTAAAAAGAGAGTAAAGAAAGTTGAGGCATTTGTGAGGAAGGGAACCAGGCAAGCAAAAGCCATAAAAGATGATGTATTAAAGAAAACTGGCGTATAAGAAGAAGAGTTGGTAGCCCAACAGCCCGAAACTCATCTATCACTGGTAGATACCTCCTCAAAAGGAGATATGCTAGCAACTTTCAAAAGAGTTGTTAGGAAAAGAGACCCCTCACTGGTATCCACTCCTTCACCTAGAAGGACAAGACAGAAGCAACAAGTTGTAAGGTCTCCAGTCAAGAAAGCCACACCTAAGAAAAAGTTGACCCCCAAAAAGAAGAAGAAGACAAACACTGACTTGGCCCCTTTTGACATATTACTGAATGAGATCATAGAGGAAGGTAAATTGAAAAACATAGGGAAAATCTATGACACCCTATCAGATGATGAGAAAGGAAAAGTTGAGGAAAGTGCTATATTACACATCGACATGTATAAAAAGTTTTTGATGCAAGTCCTAAATGAAATTCCTGATGAATTATATAAAAGACTTGAGGCCAGAAGGCAAGGAATAATTGAGCTAGATAAGAAAATTAAAAGAGAAAAATTACTTGCAGTATACCTAGTCAACTCACCTAAGGAAATTGATGATTCGATAGCTCAGGCCAACTGGACAGTTTTTTCCACTGCACACTGGCAAATATCACTAATGGCAGGTAGAGTTACTGAAGTTTCAAATGAAACAGAAGATGGTTGGGATAAATTCTTGGTTGAAAAAGAAAAACAAGAAGAATATAGGAATCCCAAGCCCATTCTGGTAAATCAAAAGGACAAAGGGAAAGGTAAAGTTGGTGGACCACCAAGTATCAAGATTGGAGACAACTTACCCCCACCTCCTTTAAATACTCCACCGGTAAAAAAAACAACTACAGAAGATCAACCGACAGCTGAGAGCATGGACATAGAGGATAATAATCCTAATCCTGAAGTCCTATATACTGTAAATGTTGATACTCAAAAAATCAACATAGTGGTAGATAAGGATACCACAGATAAATCTGATAACAAAGAGCAACTGACAACAGGAAACAAAGAGCAACCGACAGCAGATTCAAAGAAAAAGATGGAATCTGGAACACAAACAGAGCAACCAATAGAGCTAAAAGCTCCAAAATAGATGCCACCAGTAAGAGATGATGCAGGAAAAACTGTGCTTAAGGAGATGGAGACACAAATAGACCTCCCAGAGGTCAATACCAGCATGGTCACTTCCACTAGCACTCAGTTTATTGGGTCACCATCAAATGTAACAGAGGTATTGCTTGAATCTATCAAGAAAATAACTAATTATAGCTCACAAGCCTATAAAGTGATAGATGATTCAATTCTAGTTTTGAAATCAATAGCTCCCAATTGTAATATAGCCAACAAAGATTCTTTAGACTAGTTGGATACACTTTGTAAATATATTTCTGGAAATTTTGAGCAAACAAAGGTAGAAACTGTAAAGGAAAGTGTAGAAAAAGAGAAACAGAAATTCTTTGACGAAGGAATAAAGAAGTGTAATAGGGAATTTGACACACTTCTACCGGAACTGTGCAATTTATTGAAAGAGTACAAAACTCTGTACAGAGACACCTCTAAGATAAACTTTTTGACCATGGATGTACACAAAAAGATGAGCAAGGTATAGGAAGAGATCAATAAACTTGTTGATAATTTTGTTAACTCACCTGATACATTATCAGTTTTTGAGGAAAAGATAACAAATTTTGAGGAAGAATTGCTCAAATTAGAAAGAGAAAAAGAGAAAATAATAAACAAGGCAAAAATTTTGAGATCTAAACTAAGTCCAAGATTGGACTATTTAGCATCTCTGCGTAAGGAAATCTCAGAGGCACTAACACAGGGTAGCAAAACACCGGTAGAGCACTTGCAGTATCTCACCGATATAGTATACAGAACTGAGATAGCAATAAAGGAGAGCAAGAAGTTTTTGGATGGTATAAACTTAATTTTGGGAGATATTCTTCAGATAATAACTACCCAACTACAAGGTTGAGGTTATGAATTGGTACAATTACAAAATCTACTAACCTTTATCATTGATGCCAAAGGGGGAGTAGTAGATGAGAAAGTTCAAAACAAGGGGATCACATGCTCAGGGGGAGCTCTCAAATTTTTTTGGATACACATTTTTGGATATCTTTTTGAAATTTCTCATGAGTGTTGCCATCAATGCCAAAGGGGGAGATTGTTGGCATATGGACACTCTAATGAGACATTGTATGTGATTGAAGGTTTTGTCATTGATGGAAACCTTGCAATCCTATGGCACTGGCAAGACATTATATCGGCAAAGCATTACACAGGCAATCTTGCAATCCTATGGCACCGGCAAGACATTATACCGGCAAAGCATTACACAAGCGACCTTGAAATCCTATGGCACTGGCAAGACATTATACCGGCAAAGCATTACTCAAACAAAATAGTGCTTTGGCATCAACAAAATCAATCTACACCGGCACCGGCACAAAAGATGTACACTGACACAGAAGGAAATATGTATACCGGCACAGAGGCCGACATGATTTTTTGATATGTAATATTTTGTTTATCATTGTAAGCCGACTTGGCAAATTGTAAAATGACTCTTGTATATAAAAGAGATCATTGTAGGCATTTGTAGGATATGGATAGAAAGCAATAAATAAATTATAAGGAAGACCCAATGTGCGAATTGTAGGTCAAGGGTATATGTAAAGAACAGAACAAGAACCGGTACTGAACCTGGCATTGAAGATGCTATTGTAAAGTAGTACAGAATATTGGATTTGTGTAAATCCTCATTCTAAGTCAATGTGACTTCTTATTGAGCAGTGAGCTCTAGGTAGTTGGCCTTCCTGCATGTGCAAGCCCCTATTGTAAGTAATATTCTCTTATTGGCCAGTAAGTGAATATTGTGGGTCACAAATCCCATCGAGGTTTTTTCTACACTGGGTTTCCTCATTAAACATCTTGTGTTATGGTGTTCTTTTCATGTGGATGCTTTTGACTCTGTTATTTGCATTAATTCTTGCATACTAGTATACTGTTACTTTATATTCTACATATTCAGTTTTAAGAAAATTTCATTACCGATCAGATACTGATTCACCCCCCCCTCTTAGTATCTGTGGGAACCCTAACATACATGATATCTATTTTAGATCAGCATTGCACATTTTTAAAATGGTTTATTGATTGGATAATGTGTAAATGTATTGAGATGACATATTGTATTGCATCAGACTTACTTTGTAATTGATTAAATTGTAATATCTTTACCTTAACATAAGGTCTTAGGTTTTTTATAAATGATTGTTAGATCTTATTGAAGATCATCATTATGAGTGTGTGTGAATATTGAAGAGAGAATAAGCAGATCCCTGTGGGAATCACACAAACATTAGCTAAAGTTTGAAGGAAAGGTTATGAAGGTGTTTGGCACTCATGGCCAGAGCTTAAACCGATACTGAATCCAACATTGCAGATGCTATTCTGAAGGAGTACATTGTTATTGGATTTAACCATCCAATTGTAGTCAGTGTGACTCCTATTTTGTGATTGAGCAGTGAGCTCTAGGCAGTTGTCCTTTCGGCATGTGTAGACCCCATTTGTATACACTTACTATCTGCAGTAGTATCATCTGATTGTGGGTAAGGTTTCCCACCATGGTTTTTCCCCTTAAAGGGTTTCCACATCAAAATCTTTGTGTCATGTGTTGCAGATGTTGTTTCTCTTTGTATTTCATGCATTAAGTTATATTGGTACTACTATACCTATTAATCTATTTCACCGACATTGTTTGTTTTACTTGCACTAAGTTTCAAGTTGGATTAATTGGTTTTGATTTGTAATTTATTGACAACTAGTTCACAACTGAGTCACCCCCCCCTCTCAGGTATCAAAGTAGAGTCCTCTTTTTGCAGAAGCTTAACAACTTGAGGAGATCCTATGAAAACAAATGTTTTTACGAAGGACAATCTGAAACTTGATGGAACTAACTATGGTATATGGAATATTAGAATAGAAACACATCTAAACTACATTGGAAGAGATATATGGGATGTTACAAAGAATGGCTATGTTGGTCCTACTCCTAATCAACCTCATCCACCGACATTGGCTAAAGACTTGAAGAATGATTGCAAAGAAAGAGAAGCACTTATGAGCACATTATCAGATCAACAAATCATGAGATTATCAAACCAATCTACTGCTAAAGCTATTTGGGATAAACTGGAAATATTGAATGAAGGAGATACCACTGTCAAAATTGCAAAATTGGAATGTTACTAGGTCATGTATGAAAATTTAAAAATGGAAGAAGATGAAAGAATTTATGCATTTATGGAAAGAGTTAATGAAATTATTTTAGGAATACAATGTTGTGGAGGATCCTTAAGTGAAGATGAAATTGTGTCTAAATTTTTAAGAGATTTGCCACCGGCTTACAAAATGAAAGTGACTGCTATTAATGAATTGAGAACAATGCCTAATACATCAGTTTCTAGAGATACTTTGGTTGGAAAAATTTCTACTTTTGAGCTTGAAGAGTTTTTTCTTGTTGCTATAGTCAAAACTAATATAGCTTTCAAAGTATCATCATCATCATCTAACAAAACCGATTGGAAAGTACTTTATGCAAAAGAACTTGTAGAACTTGAAGCACTATTTGCAAGGAAGATGCCTAAAGGTCCAACAAGAAGTAAGTATGAAGGTAAAGCACCTTTCAAATGTTTTAATTTCAATAAAGTTGGTCATATGGCTTCTAGGTGTCTTGATAGACATGCAAGACTAAGGTTGGAAGCAAAGAGAACATAGAAGCCTAACCTTGAATATCAGAGATACATATTTAAGAAAAATAGAGATAAGGCATGTTACTATGTAGATGAAGGTGTTACAGATGACTAAAATGAAGATCCAATAGATAATGGATGGGATTGTGTTGCAATAAGAGAATATCAATCAACATCTATTTTCAAACTGATAGAGAAGGCACTAGCAGAAAAATTGAAGAAAAGGATGAATGGATTACAGATAGTGGATGCTCGCATCATATGACTGGTGATAAAAGCAAATTCTTATCTTTAAAAGAGATTCATGGAGGTCTAGTAAGATTTGGAGATGACAAAGCTTGTTTAATCAAAGGAAGAGGCACTATATCTTTGGATGGTAAGCACAATACTAGCAATGTTTATTACGTAGAAGGTTTAAAGAATAATCTTTTGAGTGTTGGTCAGCTAGTGGAAAAAGGATTTCAATTATAAATCAAGAATGGAAAATAAAAAATCATGAACAAAACTGGAATGGATATTGCAACCGGTAATCAGACTTAAGGTAATATCTTTCACTTGAATACCATTGATAAGACATGTTTGATTGCACACATTGATGAAAGTTGGTTATGGTATAAAAGACTCTGTCATGTGAATTTTGATTGCATTGTAAAGATTAGTTCAACTAATGCAGTAAGGGATTTACCTAAGATTGTGAAACCTCATAATTCAGTATGTAAGGAATGTCAAATGGGAAAGCAAGTTAGAACAACATTTAAGATCATTTATGAGAAATCCAATAATATTCTTGATTTAATTCATACTGATTTATGTGGTCCAACAAGAATAAGAAGTCTTCAGGGAGATAGATACTTTATGCTAATAATTGATGATTATTCTAGAATGTGTTGGGTTACTTTTCTCAGGGAGAAATCAAAAGCTTTTAGAAGCTTCAAGATATACAAGGCAATGATAGAGAATTAAACTGACAAGAAAATCAAATGTTTAAGATCTAATCAAGGAGGATAATTTACATCTAGGGAAATCAATTCATTTTGTGAGGAAAATAGAATCAAAAGACAACTATCAACACCCTGGACACCCCAGTAGAATGGAGTTGTGGAAAGGAAGAACAAAAAAATTCTGGATGCAACAAGATCCATGATGATGGAAGCAAATCTACCTCATGTGTACTAGAGAGAAGCAGTGAATACAATGGTTTATACTTTCAACAAAGTTCACATCAAAAGTGAAACCGACAAGACCCCTTATGAACTATGGTTTGGTCATACTCCTACTCTTAAATATTTCAAAATATTCAGAAGCAAATGCTATAGTAGGAGAGATGAGTGTATTGGCAAATTTGATCTGAGAAGTGATGAAGGAATATTTCTTGGTTATTTAACTAGAAGCAATGGATATAGATGTTATAATAAAAGATTGCAGAAAATCATTGAGAGTACTAATGTGAAGATAGATGAATATTTTAGAGGAGATTCAAGATCTGTAGAACTGATAGTTGAAATGATTATAAATGAACTGACAAAGATTGCACTGATACAGAGTGAATATCTAGTCACATCGGCATCATCTAAGAACTCAACTGTGATTGAAGAACACCAGCATGTGAATGTAAATCAGAATAAACCCAGGTATGTAAGATTGAATCTGTAGACACCTAAAAATGGTCAACGCTTGCGAGATCATACTTTAACATTTGCGCATTGCCTCATTTTAGGTTTTTGCATCGCATTAACATTTCTCCTATGTCACGCACTTGGTTTTTATCATTTGCGAGCATGGAGTCATTCTTCTACATTCTTCATTCTGTCTCGCTTTCAAATTTGGTCTTGTCGACAACACTATCCAATCATGATTTTGATCGATTTTATCCTATCACATCAATGTGCATGCTAATTTGTTATCATTTTGGACATCGTCAATCCTAATTAGGGTTTGGTCCTCTTATTAATCTTATCATCAATCTTATCATTTTGGACATCGTCAATCCTAATTAGGGTTTTGTCCTCTTATTAATCTTATCATCAATCTTATCATTTTGGACATCCTCAATCCTAATTAGGGTTTTGTCCTCTGGTCGATTTATCATCAATCCTTCAATCTTGTCGTTTAACAATCGATTTGTCATTGGTCGTTGTCATGTTCGATCTTGTCATTTTGCGATCGATTTGTCATCGATCGTGGTCATTTTCAATCTTGTCCTCTTACAATCTATTTTGTCATCAATCCTTGTCCTCTTGTCAATTTTGTCATTTTGCGATCATTTCGCTATCGATCATTGTCTGTCTCAATCATGTCAATTTGGACCAATTTGTCATTGTTCCTCATCAATTGGCCTATTTATTAATCAAATCATTTATCACATTGGTCATTTATCAATCCAAAATCAAATCGAATTGAGTCAATTATCTTTCATCAAGACCTAATTCACCTTCTAGGGTTTCGTGATTTAGTCATTTAACCTTGCTTATCATTTTCTTCCTTTAGGATTAATAAATTACTTATTTATCCTAAGTCTTCTCATTACAATTAAATCTTCATTTAATTGGCTAATTATTCCTCTTTGTGAATTAATTAATAAATGACAAATTATTAATTAATTTACCTAATTTCTAATTTTCTTCAATTCCTAATTTCTTAATTCCTCTTTTTCTAATTTTCTAATTTCTTAATTCCTAATTTCAA
Organism: Cryptomeria japonica; assembly: GCF_030272615.1. Taxonomy (NCBI): domain Eukaryota; kingdom Viridiplantae; phylum Streptophyta; class Pinopsida; order Cupressales; family Cupressaceae; genus Cryptomeria; species Cryptomeria japonica. The sequence continues at coordinate 625,386,573 of NC_081405.1, forward strand.
TTCTCTCCTATTTTTCTCCTAATTTCATTGGAATGACATAGAAATTTGTCATAATTTATCATAATTGACAATCAATCAATTCTTGACATAGAAATTTGTCATAAATTGTCATAAAATTCTTGACATAGAATTTGTCATAAATTGTCATAAACCCTTGCATAGCAATTTGTCATAGACATGTCATAATTTTGCTATTCTTGATTTGAATTTCCATTCAAATCACTATCATGCTAATCTTGTCATTTCTCCAATTCTTCTATAAACTGGATGATCTTCATCAATCAAGGCTAATTGGTAATTGATAATCAGGCTATCGAATCTAAGCTTCTAGTACTCTTGATCAAAAATCCCGTCTACTTGCTTTCAATTGTGTGTGCACTTGTAGGTGAGATCCACAACAAAGTTATTTGGAGAGGAAAGAAAAACAATGGAGCCGCATGAAGGAGCATTCAAATCATGTCTATGGTTTGCATAATTTCTTTGCTTTTGAATGTTTTTATTTCATGTCTCTATTGAATGTGTCTTAGGATAGATTCATTGCAATGAATGCATTTGTGATTGAGCTATTACGTTTATCTTTGTTTGTGATGATTTCCTATTTCCTAACGTACAGAATCATTTAGAGAAATAGATAATTGGAAATAAAAATCAAGGTGTTATGACTAGAAGAAGATTGATGAATGAAGAGATATGTTTAATTTCTCAAGTTGAACCAACATTTGTTATTGAAGCATGTCTAGATGAACATTGGATAAAAGCAATGGAAGATGAATTAGAACATATTGAAAAGAGTAATACTTGGACATTAGTTCCCCAACCTAAAGACAAAAATGTAATTGAAACTAAATGGGTATATAGAAATAAACTTAATGAGGATGGTGAAGTAATAAAAAAAAATCAAGATTAGTTTGTAAAGGTTATTCACAAAAAGAAGGAATTGACTATAATGAAACCTTTGCACGGGTAGCCACAATTGAAGTAGTTAGACTATTTCTTCCATTTGTAGCTCATAAGACCTATATAGTTTATCAGATGGATGTAAAATGTGCATTTTTGAAAGGAGATCTTGAGGAGGAAGTTTACATTGAACAACTAGATGGATTTTCATTGAAAGATGATAAGGATATGGTTTGCAGGTTAAGGAAATCTTTATATGGATTGAAGCAAGCCTGCAGAGCTTTGTATCCTAGACTTGATAAATATCTTTTAAAGCTTGGATACACAAAAAGTAATGCTGACAACAACTTGTATTACAAAGTTACAAATGATGATATTTTGGTTATTGAAGTATTTGTGGATGATATAATTTTTGGAGGTGGAGATGGATTATGTAAAGACTTTTCTAATAAGATGCAAGAAAAATTTGAAATGTCTATGATTGGAGAGATAAAAAAATTTCTAGGTTTGCAGATTTCACAAACAGATAAAGGTATAGTCATATGTCAAACAAAGTACTTGAAGGAACTTTTGAAGAAATTTGGTATGGAAAACTCCAAATTGGTAAACACTCCTATGACTACAATTGATAAGTTGACATTAAAGGATGATTCAACTCCTATTAATTCGACAAGCTACAAATCTATGATTGGAGGATTACTATATTTGACACAAACTAGACCTGATATAATGAATGCAGTATGCATTGTATCTATATTTCAAATAAATCCTAAAGAAAATCATGAATCAATAGTTAAAAGGATTTTCTAGTATCTTCAAGGCACAACAAATCTTGGTTTATGGTATCCTAAGGATGAAAATTTTGATTTATGTGCATACACAGATGAAAATTGTGCAGGAGATGTAGATGACAAATAGAGTACCACTGGTGGTGCATTATTTCTTGGTAGAAGATTAATTTCATGGATAAGAAAGAAGAAAACTTGTACATCATTATCTACAACAAAATCAGAATATGTCGCAGCAACAACTAATTGCACTCAGGTATTACGGATCAAGCAAATGTTGAAGGATATAAAGGTAAAATGCAAAGAACTGATAATTATTTATTGTGATAATTCAACAACAATTGATATATCAAAGAATTTGGTATTTCACAATAAAACAAAGCATGTTTCTATTAAGTACAATTTTTTGAAAGAGAATGTTGAAGTAAATGAAGTGAGATTAGTTTATGTGAATACTAAAGAGAAAATTGCAGATATCTTTACAAAGACTTTGCCTAAGGAAACATTTGAATATCTTAGAGAGCAGCTTGGGGTAATTTCCCCACTAGCAAAGACTTGAATGATGAAGATTGACATCAAACTGGCAAGGACTAACAACAAATTCTTTTTTCGTCTTTGATGAAGGAGAGCTACTGCTCAGGGGGAGTAGTTAGTTGTATGTCATGTTATGTTTTGATTCTTAACTACTTTGGCATTTGATGTCAAAGGGGGAGACATATCTATGGAAAAACTTTGTACTTTCGCCAGAGATGTATTTTTGGTTATGGTTTTTATTTTGGCAAAAAACTTTATATTGATCTATTTTAGGAGATTTTTGGTTTATTGGTTTTTGGCATTCTGTTTTTGGCACTTAGATGTTTTTCTATCTTGTATTGCCATCAATTCCAAAGGGGGAGATTGTTGGTATTATGGATGACTTCATTATGTGTTACATTGGTTTTGTCATTGATGTCAACACTTATCCTTCTGGAGGTCTACATTGTTGACTTGGCACAATGGTTATATTGGTTTATTGTTGAACCAACACATTGCATGGTTAGTGGCTTATGCACAGTCACCGGTATATGCTTCACCATCAACTTATATGGTTCACCGATAGTGATGATAACTTTTTATCATCTGGAGATCATTTGGTTATGTCGAAGACATGGATTGGATGTTTGGATTTAGTGTGTTTCTTATTGGTCTAATCGGGTTGACAGATTTGCCTTTACTGATAGATAAGTCTAGGTTATGGACTGGTACATGATATCTATTATAAGATCAACATGACACATTTTGGAAATGGTTTATTGATTGGATAATGTGTAAATGTATTGAGCTGACATATTGTATTGCATCAAGACTTACTTTGTAATTGATTTAATTGTAATATCTTTAGTGAGCCGACCTTAACATAAGGTCTTAGGTTTTGTATAAATGATTGTTAGATCTTACTAAAGATCATCATTATGAGTGTCTTCGAATATTGGACAGCGAAAATAAGAAGATCCTTGTGTGAATTGCATAGACATTAGTTGCAGGTTGAAGGAAAGGTTATGAAGTTGTTTGGCACTCGTGGTCAAAGCTTAAAGTGATAATGAATCCAACATTGCAGATACTATTCTGAAGCAGTACATTGTTATTGGATTTAACCATCCAATTGTAGGCAGTGTGACTCCTATTTTGTGACTGAGCAGTGAGCTCTAGGCAGTTGGCCTTTCTATGATGGACCAACCCTTCCACTTAAGTGGAAAAAGTAACATCGAAAAAGAACACAGGGACTCCAAGACATAGCAAGGGTAAATTTCAAAAACCCTAAACCTTTTTGACAAAAAAAAACTCAGAAGCAATATGAAGTGCTAAGCATAATTTTTGCAGATTTTAGATGATTATGGAACAAAATCACCCAAGGTTCAAAACAATGATAATAGCTAGTAAGTCCAAGTTGGTAAGAGGTTTGCCTCAGTTGGATAAACTGGTGAATGCTCTATGTGATAACTCAATGATGAATGGATAGTACTAACCTAGTACCAAGAGGGGGGGGCAGCGGGGTGAATCAGTATAGACAAAAATACAGTCCTAAACCAGTTTGATAGCAGACATTTCAAATGACTGGCAAACAGTGACACCAGTTTCAAACAAAGTGCAACCGGTAAAGCTAAGAATGACTAAGACAAGCATTAACCAGTTACTCACTTAGCCTTTCACTCAACTCAAGACTACACTACCATTTCACCCTTATGCATAAATAGGTAATCTATCATCAGATCATAAAAACAGCTAGTTCAACATGTTTTATTGACAGGCATAAAACATAGAACCATCATATGCTTGACAAACAATAGGAAAGCATCACAAGATAAAAGCATCACACATGACACACATATTTTTCACGTGGAAACCCAACTGGGAAAAACCATGGTGGGGACGAAAACCCACAAGCTATTTTTGAACTCTTTAGAAGTCCACTCCATTAGGAGCCTTGTCCGGTTAGAGACATTACAATAGGTTCTGCTAGGAACTAATCCTATTAGGGATCACCCAGTTAAGGGATGGCTAGAATACCTAGTTAAGGGTTAAACCCTATTAAAGGTTACCTTGTTAGAGGATTTCAAGAACTCAATAGCTAAAGGATTTCAAACTCAACAGCTTTGAATTACCCTGTTAAAGGATTTATAGCAAGCCAGTTAAGGCTACCCTGTTAAGGGATTTTTCAACTGTTGAGGTGGTTAGAGATCAACAGGTAATATAATGATCTAGTAACAACACTCAATGCCAATGCAAATCCTCTCGAGCTCCTCTTCACCTTCTGCACTTACACTCTGCAGGTATCACTTCTCTCCTTTGGGTTTGGCAAGAATCACGTATCCCTTCTCTTGGATACACACACACAACTTTTGCCGTCAACCTCAAAAAGAGACACAACATCGACCTTATAGGAAAATAGATAGGTCGGTAGTATAAACCCTAAACCCTAAACCTTTTAGGTTAAGGAATTCAAATGGTTCAATCCTAACCATTGAGCACACTACATTAAATGTAGCAGTTCTTGATCCAATCTCAAGACATTCTCCATTGTCCATTTCCACTGATTTTATGGTGGCTGATAACCCATCACATGTTATCACCATTTTATAGACTTCTTACATTCCCAAGGTAGATAGGAACAATCTCCTACATGCAAGATCCTTCACGCGCACAAGGCTTACATGGCAACATGATCTATTCTTTGTTACCATGCTAACTCATCACACAAAGTCACTGGTTAAGCCACACAGGCTTGAAGTACTTAAACCAGAAACCCTAAAGTTGAGACTACCAACCTGTAGTCATACAATACTTCCATGAGCCGGTTCACATAACTATATGTCAGTTCATCATGAACAAACACACTGCTTCACTTTGGCACAAATGTCAGTTCTCACTTCTTCAGCATATTGACATCAATGACAACATACAATGTCATGCTTCACTTTGGCACAAATGGCGGTTCATAGTGTTCTACAGGTTCTCTCATATGTCGGTTCTTACTTCTTCAGCATATTAACATCAATGACAACATACAATGTCATTATGTCCTCATACCAGTTCACATAATGCCAACAATCTCCCCCTTTGGCATTGATGGCAATAAACAAAGATATCTTCTCTGCTTCACATCTTCTCCCCCTTTGACAATGATGCCAAAGTGGAGGTACAAGCTTCCTTGTTCCATTATGCTGCTCCCCCTGAGGAGTAACATCCTTCAACACATCAATCTTGAAGAAAAATTTAACTATGCAATACTTGACTGATGTGGAGCATATACCTTTAGTTTACCTCCTGAAGGGGCAACACCCCTAATTCACCTCTTATGTACATAAATGTAGCCTTTGGGAGAGGCTTGGTGAATATGTCTGCTAACTGCTCCTGACTGGAAACATGTTCCAGTGCAATCTCTTTGTTCTGATCCTTTTCCCTCAAGAAATGATACTTAAGCTCAAAGTGCTTGGTTCTAGAATGTAAAACCAAATTCTTGGAGATATTAATTGCACTAGTATTGTCACAAAATATACTTACCGGTTCAGATACAGGAACTTTGAAGCCATTTAATACATGCTTCATCCAAATTGTCTAAGTGTAGTTCATGAAGGCTGCAATATACTCTCCTTCCATTGTAGACTGAGAGATACAACTCTACTTCTTACTCATCCATGAGACCAGTCTACCACCGAGAAAGAATGCACCACCTGTTGTGCTTTTTCGGTCATCTATATTGCCTACCCAATCAACATCTGTGTATACTGTCAAGTTGAAATCCTTGCTATAACAATACCATAATCCATAGTCAACAGTTCCCTTCAGATACCTAAGAATCCGCTTGACTGCAACCAAGTGAGATTCTGTTGGGTTTTTCTAGAATCTTGCAGTAATGCCAACTACATGTGCAATATTTGGTCTACTATGCACTACATAATGCAACTTACCAATCATTGATCAGAATTCCTTCTCATCAACCAATTCTGAGTCATCTTCTTTAGATAGTTTACAACTGGTCACCATCGGAGTACCAACTAGTTTGCTATCTTCCATGCCAAAGGTCTTCAACACCTCTTTGACATACTTGGACTAAGTGATAAAGATTCCATCCTTCATCTGCTGGATCTATAGTCCAATGAAGAATTTAATCTCCCCTATGAGTGACATTTCAAATTCTTTTTTCATCTCATCTACAAACTCATGACTCATCTTGTCATCTCCACCAAAGATAATGTCATCAACAAATACCTCATAGATCAGGATCTGATCTCCTTCAGACTTCAAGTAGATATTACTATCTTCACTTGTTATCTCAAATCCAATCTTCACAAGATGGGAATGTAGATGTTCATACCATGCTCTAGGTGTTTGCTTTAGTCCATGTAAGGCTTTATGTAGCCTACATACCATGTTACTATCTTTAGATAGGGCAAACCCATCTGGTTGATCAATATACACCTCCTCTTCAAGTACACCATTTAGGAATGCAGATTTTACATCCAGTTGATATACTTTGAAACCTTTAAAAGCTGCATATGCAAGAAGCATATGGACTCCTTCCAATCTGGCTACGGGAGCAAAGGTTTCACCATAGTCTTCTCCTTCTTCTTAAGAATATCCTTTGCACACTAATTTGGCTTTGTTCCTAATCACTATGCCATCCTCATTCAGCTTATTTCTGAAAACCCATTTAGTACCAATGACATTTTTGTGCTCTGGTCTGGGTACCAAAGACCATGTACCATTTTTCTCTATCTGGTCAAGTTCCTCTTCCATTGCCTTGATCTAGTCTTCATCCTTATGTGCCTCTTTGAATGATTTAGGCCCAAATTCAGAGATCATACATGAGTTTTCTCTGACCTTTCTTCTTGTAAGGATTCCTGCATCCTTATCTCCTATGATCTGCTTAGGATCATGATTTAGCTTGACATACCAAGGAATGGTCTTGATAGATTCCTCTTGCTTTTCTTCTTCATCCTCATCTCCATTAGTATCAGCATCTACATTTGCTGGTGTAGGAACATTGTTACTGGTACTCGGTTGGCTATCAACCAGTTACTAGAAGGTTGCAACCAGTTCATTTACCATTTGCTCACTATCGGTTTCCTCAGTTTTCTCATAGGTTTCATCAACTCTTACATTGATGCTTTCCATAATTCTTTGAGTCCTATTGTTGAAACACTTGAGAGCTTTGCTCTTGGTGGAATATCCTAGGAATATTCCCTCATCACATTTCGCATCAAATTTTCTTTGGTGTTCACTCCTCTTGATGTAATATTTGCTAACAAACACTCTAAAGTAGCTAACCACGGGTGTCTTACCAGTCCAATATTCATAAGGAGTTTTATGCTTACCTTTCTTGTTGAGTACCCGGTTCATTGTGTAGACAGCAGTGCTCACTGGTTCTCTCCAAAAGGTGTAGGCTACCTTTCCTTGAATCAACATGGTTCTAGCTGCTTCAACCATAGTCTAGTTATTCCTCTCTGCTAGGCCATTCTGCTGTGGAGTCCGGGGGGCAGACAATTGCCTCTTGATGCCATGTTGTTCACAGTACTTGTTGAATTCACTGGAAGTGAATTCCCCTCCTTGATCAGTTCTTAGGTACTTGATCCTTTTACCGCTTTCCTTCTCCACTAATGCTCTGAAAGTTTTGAACTTTACAAAGGCTTTAGTCTTGTCTTTCAATAATGTGACCCACGTCATTCTTGAGAAGTCATCAGTGAGAATCATGAAGTACCTTTCACCCTGCAGACTTCTAGTTTTCATAGGACCACACAAATCAGTATGCACAAGGTCAAGCAAGTTGTCAGCAGTGAAAGATTTACCTTTAAAGGTTGAGGAAGACATTTTCCCCAATTGACACTTTTTGCACAAGGTATTATCCAGTTTTCTTAGCACTGACAACCCTCTAACTGCCTTGATCTTACTACCCTTCACAATGTTGTCAAAGTTTATATGGCAGAGTGTCCTATTCCATATCCAGCTATCATCAAATTTAGCCATAAGACATGTACTTATATTTGCATTCAGCTAAAATAGGTTACCTTTGGTTTGCATGCCGGTGGCCACCAATTCACCATTCTTTCCTTTGATTCTGCAAACTCCATTCTTGAATTCTAGAGTGTGGCCACTATCATTCAGGTGGGCAATACTCAGAAGGTTGTGTCTAAGACCATCAACCCAATACACATTGTCAGCACTACTCTTTCCATTCAGAGAGATGGACCATCTACCTTTGACCATGCATGGTGCATCATTACCAAAGCGAACCACACCACCATCATACTCCTCCAAGGATAGAAACTTGCTCCGATCACCAGTCATACGGTGAGAACAGCCACTATCAATGATCCACTCATTGGAATTATCAAACCGAGAGACAAGAGCCTTCTTGTCTGACACTTCTTCCTTGATAGCAGCAAACACAATATCTTCATTTTCTTCATCCTCTGATTCTTCATCTGTGACACCTTCATCAACTGCCACAAAATAGTTTCTCTGGTTTCCTCCTTTGAATTTCTTGAACCTTTCTGATTTGTCCTTGTTGTCACCATTAGGACAGTTTACAGCAATATGTCCTATCCGATTACAAGAAAAGCATTTCAAAGGTAGCTTACCTCTGTATTTGCCGATTCCTTTAGGAAGTTTCCTAGAAAGGAGAGCTTCAAATGCTATCAAAATCTCCTCATCGTCCATTTCTCTACCCTGTCTTGGTTCACCACTAGTGCTAGCTTCTTTTCCTTTTCTGGATGGTACTGCAAAATCTTTAAAAGTTGATTCAGTCTTTTGAACATTGCCATCAAAACTATTTTGCTCATAGGTTGTCAACTTTGCAATGATGGAGTCCAGGGATACCTTAGTCTTGTCTATTGATCTTAGCTCTTGAATAGTAGCAACCCTTATTGAATAGACTGACAATAGGGATCTCAGGACTTTGCTTACCATAGTGGAATCTTCTATTTTACCACCTGCACTCTTGATATCTCCAACAACTATTTTGATTCATATTCCATACTATTGAATGGTCTCACCTTCAACCATCCGCATATCTTCAAACTTCCCTCTAAGGCTTTCTTCCTTATCCTGTTTTACATGCTCATCACCACCATAGATATTTTCAAGAGTATCCCATACCTCTTTGGGATTTACCTTATCCTAGACATCAATAAACTCAATGTTAGATAAACTATTAATTAGGGCTTCCATGACTTGCCCATTCTCTTGCATCTCTCTCTTTTGGTCATCGGTAAGGGTACCGGTAGGAGCAACATAGGCAGTCTCAACATAGCTCTAGTGTTGAGTACCCATGCTTTTGATGCATATCTTCATTTTGTCTTTCCATACACTAAAATTTTCTCTGTTAAACTTTGGACCTTCCCTCTTCATCATTAGACTGGGATCTTTACCTCAAGCGGTTAAGCTTATAGTTTAGAGGACCTAGAGGACGCTCTGATACCAATTGATAACTCAATGATGAACAAATAGTAGGAACCCGATACTAAGAGGGGGGGGGGTGAATCAGTATAGACAAAAATATAGTCCTAAACCAGTTTGACAGCAGACACTTCAAATGACTGGCAAACAGTAACACCGGTTTGAAACAGAGTGCAATTGATAAAGCTAAGAATGACTAAGACAAGCATTAACCAGTTACTCACTTAGATTTTCACTCAACTCAAGACTACACTACCATTTCACCCTTATGCATAAATAGGTAATCTATCATCAGATCATAATAATAGCTAGTTCAACATGTTTTATTGATAGGCATAAAACACAGAACCATCATATGCTTGATAGACAATAGGAAAGCATCACACATGACACACATATTTTTCACGTGGAAACCCAACTGGGAAAAACCATGGTGGGGATGAATACCCACAAGCTATTTTTGAACTCTTTAGAAGTCCGCTCTGTTAGGAGCCTTGTCCAGTTAGAGACATTACAATAGATTCTGCTAGGAACCGATCCTGTTAGGGATCACCTAGTTAAGGGATGGCTAGAACACCCAGTTAAGGGTTAAACCCTATTAAAGGTTGCCTTGTCAGAGGATTTCAAGAACTCAATAGCTAAAGGATTTCAAACTCAATAGCTTTGAATTACCCTGTTAAAGGATTTATAGCAAGCCGGTTAAGGCTACCCTATTAAGGGATTTTCCAATTGTTGAAGTGGTTAGAGGTCAATAGGCATTACAATGATCTGGTAACAGCACTCAATGTCAATGCAGATCCACTCAAGCTCCTCTTCACCTTCTGCACTTACACTCTACAAGTATCACTTCTCTCCTTTAGGTCTGGCAAGAATCACGTATCTCTTCTCTTGGATACACACACACAACTTTTGTCAACAACCTCAGAAAGAGACACAACATCGACCTTATAGGAAAATAGATAGGTCGGTAGCATAAACCCTAAATCCTGAACCTATTAGGTTAAGGAATTCAAATGGTTCAATCATGACTATTGAGCACACTACATTAAATGCAATAGTTCTTGATCTAATCTCAAGACATTCTCCATCATCCATTTCCACCGATTTTATGGCAGCTAATAACCCATCACATGTTATCACCATTTTATAGACTTCTCACATTCCCGAGGTAGATAGGAACAATCTCCTTCATTCAAGATCCTTCATGTGCACAAGGCTTGTGTGGCAACATGATCTATTCTTTGTTACCATGATAACTCATCGCACAAAGTCACCGTGTCATGCCCAAAATTTAGGGCAAAAATGGAACGATTTTTTTTTTTATAAAATACTAATTAATTAACAAGTTCGCTCACATGACAAGCATTAATGAAATTCCCATAATTATATTCGAGCTAATTCTGAAACGAACCAAGCATCGATAATTTGTTTAATTCTAATTGCGGAAAACTAACTGGTTTAAATTTATCTCCACGAGATACCTAGTCATTAAGTTTATTTACTCAATCACGCTAAAGAAATAGGAGAGGAAAATTAATTCAATCTCCAATATGACCATATAGTCTAAACAACCATTTTAAAATTTAAACACTCTAATTAAATTACCCAGAACAAATTTAAGTATTTATTAGATTAAATACATTTAACATTATAAAGGCTAAGCTTTATTTTTTTTTATATATATTTCACCTTCCTTTTACTTCCTATTAGAATCATACGGAGGTATATAAATATTTAAATCTCTATTAAATACTTACTCCAATTTATAACCAGAAAATATATATATATATATATATATATATATATATATATATATATTCATACATATATATATTTAGATATATATATTTACATATATTTATATATTTTAATTCTTCTAAAATAACTTTCCAAAATAATAAACAATATTTTCCCAACCCTAATTAGGGTTCTATTTTTTTTTTATAATATATTATCAACTCTAAACTATCATGTAAAATTTAATTCATTTACCCTAGCCCTACCCGGGCTAGGGCTTAATCCATTTTTTTTGTTTACCACTGAGTATTTTTTAACAGGGCTGAAACCCCAAGGTGGCGGCCATTTTCATTGCAGGTTCGAAGAAGGTGACAGGGAGGGCCGAGGCGCCACTGTGTGGGTGCACAGTGGGTGCTGCGGCACCACTGTGTGTCCACACAGTGGGCGCCGCTAGCGGCTCACACCACTGTGTGGCCACACAGTGGCGGCTGCGGCCGTCCACTGTGTGTCCACACAGTGGGAGCCGAGCGGCCCGCACTGTGTGTTCACACAGTGGGCACCGTGCGGCCCTCACTGTGCGTACACACAGTGGGGCCCGCGTGGAACCCAAATCTCTCTCCTTTTTTTTAATTTTTTATTTTTTTTAAAATATATTATATATAAATATATATATATATATGTATATATATTTATATATATATATTTATATATATATAAATTTATATATATAAAAGTTTTAAGGGTGAATATATATAAAAATATATATATATATATTTTTTATAAGATTTACATACAAAATTTTAAATAAAATAACAATGGGAAAAACATTAGGTAAATCCAAAATTACATGTGCACAAATAAACATTTAAGTGTGTGTGTATATATATATATATATATATATATATATATATATGTATAATTGATATATAACTTAGGCTCTTTTATTTATTTATTCTAATTGCCGATAAAAGAAATAGAAGTAAATCTTTTGCTAAACTTTTATTCTAACAATTTTTTTTTTTTTTCTTAAAATATATCATACTATTCTGAATAAAACACATTCATTGATTTTTCCACTAATAAAACAATTACTTAAAACACTCTTATTTTTTTTTGAATACTTAGAATTCTTCAGCAAAATAACTCATACTTTTCAACAAGTAGAATATAGATAAAATTTATTTGAAACTAATTTTTCCATAATACAGAAGAAGCTTTTACATGCAACTCAAAGAAGCTTTTCTTTTTCTGAAACACAAATAGAAGTAGAAATAAAACAAACTTTTACAACTCTAAGATATTTTGCATATTTACAGGATGTTTCTTTGCTTAGCTACAACAATAAATCTCAAGTCTATTTTCAAGAATTACAACTTGCTTCTCTTTTCTATGAATGAGGCATACTTCTATAACAAATTTAAACAAATATTTGCAACTGGATTTAAGTATCTTCAACAATAATCTTCTGTGTCTTTTCATGGTTCCTATTCTCTTTCTCCTGACTTTCCTGCATAATAGAAATCACAAATATGACCACGGAGTGCTCACCTCCCAGCCTAGGCTATATGATGGATTTTATATAAGTTCTAAGTCTCAAAAAGCATCAAAATAAAGTATCCATCATAGTCTAAATATAAAATCCACTGAATGTCAGACTGAGTCGAGGTGAGGCCTCACATCCTCCCCCTCTAGGCATGAACTTCCTCCTGGAGTTCATCAAAGAGGTGGGGGTACTCTGATCTCATACATGCTGCGTCCGGCGTGCCAAAATGCGAATGGGCTCCAAAGCTAGCTGCCGGTCCAACTCCACCTGCAAGGCATCCCAATCTAAAATGTGAGATTCATCATAGATATACTTTCTCAAAACTGAAACATGAAACACATCGTGGATGCGTGACAGGCTAGGTGGCAATGCTAAATGGTAGGCAACTGGGCCTATCCTCTTCAGAATCTCAAAAGGTCCTACAAAGCGAAGTGCGAGCTTAGAACCCTTTCCGTAACAGATTGGACTCTTATGAGGTCACACTCTCAAGAAAACTCTGGCTCCAACCAAGTAGCTACGATCTATCCTCTTTGCATCAGCATATTTCTTCTGTCTATCCTGAGCCTCTCTGAGACGCTGCCTAATCAAATCCACCTGTTGTTCCATATCCCGAACTAACTCAGGACCAATAGCAACTCTATCCTCTATGCGATCCCAACTCAAGGGAGTCCTGCAAGGCTTGCCATATAATGCCTGATAGGGTGGCATCCCCAAAGAAGTGTGATGTCCATTGTTATAGGCAAACTCCACTAAGGGAAGATACTCCTCCCACCGGGTCTGATGATCCATGACGTACATGCAAAGCATATCCTCTAACAGCTGATTGACCCTCTCTATCTGACCATCTATCTCCGGGTGATAAGCTGTACTGAAATTGAGCTTAGTACCCATAGCTGCCTGTAATGACTTCCAAAAGGAAGAAGTGAAAAGAGAATCCCTGTCAGAAATAATCTTGTGGGGTACGCCATGTAGTCTAACAATGTCTCGCAAGAACACCTGTGCTACTGCTGGAGCTGTGAATGTAGTACGAACTGGTGAAAAGTGAGCTACCTTGGTCAACTTGTCAACTATCACCAAGATAGCATCATGGCGACGAGAAGACATAGGGAGACCAATGATGAAATCCATGGATATAGTATCCCACTTCCACTCTGGTATAGCATGAGACTGAAGCAACCCACCTGGATGGCGGTGCTCTGCCTTTAACCTCTGACACTCGAGACATCGAGCTACTATCTCAGCAATGAGCTGCCGCATTCTCGGCCAATGATACAACTGCCTCAAGTCAGCATGCAACTTCTTAACCCCAGGATGCGCTGCATAAGGAGCTCTATGAGCTTCCATGACAATGAACTCTCGCAACCCTCCGGAGAAAGGTACATAAATGCGCCCTCTGTGGCGTAACAGTCCATCGGACTCCAAAGAATGATCCACATATTTCCCTTCTAGAGTAACCTGAGAATGTACTACCTGACAAACCTCTGCATACCATCCATCCTCTAACAAGTGCTGAAGTATACGGTCTCTCAAATCCGTGCCCATGGATATGGTGTAAACCTCATGACGTCTCCTACTCAAGGAATCTGCAACTACATTTTCCTTTCCTTTGATGTAGTGGACATCAAAATCATATTCGCACAAGAACTCCATCCATCTCCTCTGACGTGCATTAAGGTTCGGCTGAGTAAAGATGTACTGAAGACTTTGATGATCTGAATGCAACTCGAAGTGATGTCCTAAAAGGAAGTGTCTCCACCTCACAAGTGCATGCACTACTGCTGCGAGCTCAAGGTCGTGAGTGGGATAATTAAGTTCATGAGTCTTAAGTTTCCTAGACTTGAAAGCTATGGCCCTACCGTCCTGCATAAGAACTGTCCCTAAACCCTCTAGGGAAGCGTCTGTACAAACCATGAAGTCAGCTGAAGGATCTAGTACAACAAGGATAGTAGCGCTAGTAAGTTCCTTCTTGAGTTCCTGAAAGGCCTTCTCGCACTTCTCTGTCCACTCAAATTTCTTCCCTTTATGCTGAAGAGAAGTAATAGGGTGTGCGACTCTGGAGAAACCCTCGACAAAATGTCGGTAATACCCTGCTAAACCCATGAAACTCCTGACCTCTGTCACATCGGTAGGCGCTGGCCAATCCATAATAGCCCTAATCTTTGATGGGTCAACTGAGATCCCATCACCGGAAATAACATGCCTAAGGTACTTGACCTCAGACCGAAAGAAAGCACACTTCGATAGGCTACCAAACAACTAGTTATCCCGCAAACACTGCAATACTTGTTTCAGGTGCTCCTCATGCTCCTTCTCATTCCAAGAATATATCAGTATATCATCAAGGAACACAATAACAAAACAATCCAGAAAGGTACGGAACACCCCATTCATGAGGCTCATAAAAACTGTTGGGGCATTCGTAAGTCCGAAGGGGACTACGGTAAACTCATAGTGACCATATCTAGTGTGAAATGCGGTCTTGTGGATATCACTTTCCACTATTCTCAACTAATGGTATCCTGACTTCACATCTATTTTGGAAAAGACTTTGGCACCCTGAAGCTGGTCAAATAAATCATCAATTCTAGGCAAAGGATATCGGTTCTTGATGGTTACTTTATTTAGCTACCGATAATCCATACACAGTCGGAGAGATCCATCCTTCTTCTTAACGAAGATGACTGGTGCACCCCACCGGGATACGCTAGGACGGATATGACCCTTCTCAAGAAGTTCCTCGAGTTGAATTTTAAGTTCATTAAGCTCATTTGTGGTCATTCTATAAGGTGCTCTAGAAACTGGCTCGGCTCCTGGTACTAGGTCTATATGAAAATCAATCTCTCTGTGGGGAGGCATTCCCGGTAACTCTGAAGGAAATACATCTGAATATCCTTTAAGGATAGGATGGTCATCGAGCAATGTTTCTTTTTCCTCCTCTTCTCCTCTGTCACTGATAGTGATAGCAAAAAGCTGACATCCCTTCTGCATGCTCCGCTTAAGCTGCATTGCAGAGATCATACGAAGAGACATGGGCCTCAGAATCCCGGCGATAACTATGGGTGAACCATGATCATCCTCACACTCGATCTTTTTCAGGCGGCAATCCATCTTGGCCCTGTGAGCATAAAGCCAATCCATGCCAAGTACAATTCCGTAAGATCCAAGTGGAGTCACTCTAAGGTCTACTAAAGTGGTGGTCTTGCCAATCTGCAGCTGACATGCCCTAACCTCTGATTCCACTGACACTCTAGCCCCTGAAGCTAATTCCACTTCCCAACTGACACCCTGTCTAGTTGCCACTAGCCCGCAATGCTCCACAACCAATGGAGATATAAAGGAGTCAGTAGCTCCTGAATCAAACAAAATAGATACATTGTTACCTCTGATTATACCTATAGATTCGATAACCGTGGCCTGATGCTCAGCCTGGCGGTTGTCAACTACTGCGAATACTTTACGGGACCTGCCCATATCACCAACTGTCGGCTCTGAAGTGGCCATCCGCTGACTCCCTGCTACCTGTCCCTGAGGGCAATCCCTTGCCATATGCCCCATGGCTCAACAAGTAAAGCAAGCACCCCGTGCCTGGAACTGGGCACCTTGAGGCCTAGAGAATGCCTGACCTCCTATCCTATTGGATCCGTTGTACCCACCCCTGGAGGACTGCTGAGTCCCCGTCGGCTATGTGTACTGCCCCTGTTCTCTCTGATCATGTTTCTGTCCCTGAGTCTGCCACTGTTTGGGCTTAGAGCCTTGCTGATACTATGGAGGCTTCTGCCTCTGGTTCTGTGGTGTCTGTTGTGGAGGAGGGGGTTTGGAGAACCCCTAAGAATTTCAGTTGTTCCCTTTCCAATGTGGTTTCTAGAATCCATAAGTCTGAGGTGCGGGATCTTGTTCTGAAACCGATCCCTATTGTCCTGTGGTCTAACCTGAATTTCCTCGGCAATCAGTGCCTTCTCTATAGCAACCCGAAGGCTCTTTGGGGTGGACATCCTAACAGGCCCAGCTATACCGGCATTTAATCCCCTAATGAAGCGGTTTACAAGAAGTTTCTCATCCTTAAGATAATCTACATATGGCAACAACTCAAAGAATTTACTCTCATACTGGGTTACTGTCAGGCCTTTTTGTTGGAGATTGTGAAATTCGTCTATACGACGCTACCTGAAGTGTTCTGATAGGTACCTCTCATGGAACCTTTCTGTGAATATCTCCTAAGTGAGTGTATCAGGAACTAATCCGCATTTGTACACTTCCTGTCTCCACCAGGTGGAGGTTGTCCCTCTCAAAAGATGAACTGCAACACGTGCTTTCAAGTTGCTCTCATAAGAACACAATGTAGAGCACCTCTCAAGACTCAAAAGCCATGCCTCGGCCTCTACTCCATCTATAGAACCTCCGAAGGATGGTGGTTGGAGGCACATGACCTCCCTGATGAGATCCCCTAGATCTCGACGACCTCTCTCAAAATAAACTGGTTCCACCACTGGAGGTGGTCCTGGAATATGCACTGACTCTGGCTCATTACCACCCTGACTCTCTACAGGAATCGGAGCTCGGTTCCTGCTTCGTTCTCTATCAACAGATCTATGACTCCCAGAGTCATGACTCCTAACCTGAGGGTTCTCTGCTGGGATCCTTTCCTGAACTATGCCAATAATATTCTGAATGGCTGCTAAGAGGTCTTGGTTAGGTTCATTTGGCTGTTCGGGAGGTGCTTCTGGGTTCTCCTCTGGAACCAATGCCTCCCTCTCTACCTCATCGCGTGCTATGCGCACACGTCTAGGACCTCGTCCGCGCTTGCGAGCTTGTCGCGTCGTCGGAGGCATCTTAAGAGGAAATAAGGCAAAACAATTAATTTATTTCTTTTCGAATCAAATTCAATTAAATTCAAAAATCAATTTAACAAAATAATTTTAAATATTCTAAGGCGAAACATAAGTGAGGAAGGTTCCTAGTGTGGAAACCTTGCTCTGATACCAAAATGTCATGCCCACAATTTAGGGCAAAAACGGAACGATTTTTTTTTTAATAAAATACTAATTAATTAACAAGTTCGCTCACACGACAAGCATTAATGAAATTCCCATAATTATATTCGAGCTAATTCTGAAATGAACCCGATAATTTGTTTAATTCTAATTGTGGAAAACTAACTGGTTTAAATTTATCTCCACGAGATACCTAGTCATTAAGTTTATTAACTCAATCATGCTAAAGAAATAGGAGAGGAAAATTAATTCAATCTCCAATATGACCATATAGTCTAAACAACCATTTTAAAATTTAAACACTCTAATTAAATTACCCGGAACAATTTAAGTATTTATTACATTAAATACATTTAACATTATAAAGGCTAACCTTTATTTTATTTTTATTTTTTATATATTTCACCTTCCTTTTACTTCCTATTAGAATCATACGGAGGTATATAAATATTTAAATCTCTATTAAATACTTCAATTTATAACCAGAATATATATATATATATATATATATATATATTCATATATATATATATATTTAGATATATATATATTTGCATATATTTATATATTTTAATTCTTCTAAAATAACTTTCCAAAATAATAAACAATATTTTCCCAACCCTAATTAGGGTTCTATTTTTTTTTTATAATATATTATCAACTCTAAACTATCATGTAAAATTTAATTCATTTACCCTAGCCCTACCCGGGCTAGGGCTTAATCCATTTTTTTTGTTTACCACTGAGTATTTTTTAACAGGGCCGAAACCCCAAGGCGGCGGCCATTTTCATTGCAGGTTCGAAGAAGGCGACAGGGAGGGCTGAGGCGCCACTGTGTGGGCGCACAGTGGGCGCCGCGGCACCACTGTGTGTCCACACAGTGGGCGCCGCTAGCGGCTCACACCACTGTGTGGCCACACAGTGGCGGCCGCGGCCATCCACTGTGTGTCCACATAGTGGGAGCCGAGCGGCCTGCGCTGTGTGTTCACACAGTGGGCACCGTGCGGCCCTCACTGTGCATACACACAGTGGGGCCCGCGTGGAACCCAAATCTCCCTCCTTTTTTTAAATTTATTTATTTTTTTAAAATATATTATATATAAATATACACATATATATATATGTATATATATTTATATATATATATTTATATTTATATAAATTTATATATATAAAAGTTTTAAGGGTGAATATATATATAAATATATATATATTTTTTTTATAAGATTTACATACAAAATTTTAAATAAAATAACAATGGGAAACACATTAGGTAAATCCAAAATTACATGTGCACAAATAAACATTTAAGTATATATATATATATATATATATATATATATATATATATATATATATATATATATATATATATATATATATATATATATATAATTGATATATAACTTAGGCTCTTTTATTTATTTATTCTAATTGCTGAATAAAGAAATAGAAGTAAATCTTTTGCTAAACTTTTATTCTAACACTTTTTTTTTTTTTCTTAAAATACATCATACTATTCTGAATAAAACACATTCATTGATTTTTCCACTAATAAAGCAATTACTTAAAACACTCTTTTTTTTTTTTAATACTCAGAATTCTTCAGCAAAATAACTCATACTTTTCAACAAGTAGAATATAGATAAAATATATTTGAAACTAATTTTTTCATAATACAAAAGAAGCTTTTACATGCAACTCAAAGAAGCTTTTCTTTTTCTGAAACACAAATAGAAGTAGAAATAAAACAAACTTTTACAACTCTAAGATATTTTGCATATTTACAGGATGTTTCTTTGCTTAGCTACAACAATAAATCTCAAGTCTATTTTCAAGAATTACAACATGCTTCTCTTTTCTATGAATGAGGCATACTTCTATAACAAATTTAAATAAATATTTGCAACTGGATTTAAGTATCTTCAACAATAATCTTCTGTGTCTTTTCATGGTTCCTATTCTCTTTCTCCTGACTTTCCTACATAATAGAAAACACAAATATGACCACGGAGTGCTCACCTCCCAGCCTAGGCTAACTGGTAGCCACCCCGAGCTCAGAGAACCAATTCCTAGACGGGTAACATACAGGCAAACACATAGAAGGCAATGTATACAGATTTTCAAACACACTCCCAACTTGGCTTCACAACACCACACTTTGGTGATGATCTTTTCAAAGGGTGGTAGTGGACCAATACTCTGAGGAGAACTGCAAGTATAAAATAAACAAGAAGCCACCTCATGGCACAATAAATATATCAAGAATCTCAACCCCTTATTCTTTATGGCCCCCAAAGGCTTTCAAGCCTTATATCCCTCCTTATGACCCCCATTCCAGAAACAGGCCATGCAGCAAGGGTCACACAAAGATCCCATGTGATCGCTCTCAAAAGAGAGTCTCTCACTCGAGGGTTGTCACTGCTACCACCCACAAGATCCTCTTCTCTTCCAAGAGAAAGAGGTCTTGAGGAAACTCCCAAAACACAACACAAATCACAATGCAAAAATACCAAAAGATTTTTCAACAAATACATTCAAGAAACACAGATTTCTTACACCAACAAACTTCCAGACATAAGCAAGAAGAAGACATTATAATGAATAACTGAAACCAACCTTAATCTGCCCAAAGGTATTATGATATTTGATGAAGAGCTGCCCAATCCACGAATCCTTTTCCTTCTACCCTTAATCAATTTTTCTATTCCATAACATTATTTTCTTTTCAAAATTTCTCTTGTCACCAAAAATGGAGAGTGGGCGATTACCCTTCAATTCCCAAAAATCTTGCTTAAGAAGCTCATTCTTTGAGTTCTCACAAGTTCCCAAAACTAAAAGGGAAAGAAAGCAAAAAAGCAAAAAGACTCCCATTCGAATAAGAAAAATCTAAATTAGATTTAACTTCTAAATTTTCAATTTTCGCACAACTCAAAAAAGCCAATTTTTAAAGCGTTAAAAAGATCATTATAAAGTAGATACTTGCCTAAAATTACCCCTAACCCCTAGGTATACCTTATGGGCTTTAGGAAACCCTATTAAACTACCCCTAGGTGTTCATTTAACCCATTTTAAACCCCTCTGAAGTTTATTTTCGGGTCAAACATAAGTTGACCACCCCAAATATTATATTCCCAAAGTATTAATGACAACACATTATTTTATTTAAGAAGAACTATAATTTAAACACTTTCCCACCAAGAGACAAAATAAAACATTTAAATTTAAATCCACACGTGTCAAGTGACACAAATAAAACACTTTTACAAAAATAAAACATGAAATTGTCTCTTGTGGTTTTTACACAATAAATTTAAATAACACTTAACACTTATGCAGCATATACTGTTACGAATAAAATACAACACAAACGGGGTGTTGTCTCTCCAAATAGACAAACCCTGGCCTACGAACATACATAAGTCTAGGTTTGATTCTCCGTAATTTTCCATGGTCACATGGTAAATTTCCTGCGCATCTCAATTTACACATTAGTACTTCCAAATATCCATATATAATATAATTCAATAATATAACAATACACATCATTACTTGCATAAAATTTTCATCTGCACAGATTGAATACATCTTTTATCAAGCAAATTCACATAAGCAATTTCATCCCAATTCACATAAACTAAACATACATCATAGTTCTATATTCAGAGTAAAGTCCTGCAAATTCAATAACGACATCTATCATTGCAATATCATCCTATCTAACAATTATGTAGTGTTCTACCTCATAAAGCATATAAGTAAAATCACCAAATCATAGCAATGTTATCCAAATCCTGAAATCATATAAGTTCTAAGTCTCAAAAAGAATCAAAATAAAGTATCCATCATAGTCTAAATATAAAATCCACTGAATGTCAGACTGAGTCGAGGTGAGGCCTCACACACCGGTTGAGCCACACAGGCTTGAAGTACTTAAACTTGAAACCCTAAAGTTTAGACTACCAATCGGTAGTCATACAATACTTCTATGAGTTGGTTCACATAACTATATGCGAGTTCATCATGAACAAACACACCGCTTCACTTTGGCACAAATGTCGGTTCATAGTGTTCTACCGGTTCTCTCATATGCTAGTTCTCACTTCTTTAGCATATTGACATCAATGACAACATATAATGTCATGCGTCACTTTGGCACAAATGTCGGTTCGCAGTGTTCTACTAGTTCTCTTATATGCCGGTTCTCACTTCTTCAGCATATTGACATCAATGACAACATACAATGTCATTATGTCCTCATACCGGTTGACATAATGCCAACAATGTGCAAGGAATGTTAGTTAGGAAAGATGGCATCCTCAACTTTTAAGAGAAAATATTTCTCAGTGAAACATTTGTTAGATTTGGTTCATACAGATTTCTATGGACCAATAAGGACTAAAAGTATTCAAGGTGATAGATATTTTATGATCTTTACTGATGATTGCTCAAGAATGATGTGGGTCACACTCTTGAAGGACAAAACAAAAGCCTTTAGTAAGTTCAAGGCATTCAGGGCCTTAGTTGAAAAGGAAAGTGGTAAGAAGATAAAGTGTCTAAGGACTGATCAAGCTAGTGAATTTACTTCAAATGAATTCACTAGATATTGTGAGGATAATGGAATTAGGAGTCATCTTTCTACACCGAGGACACCACAATAGAATGGTATTGTAGAGAGGAACTTTTGGCTTGATGATGATTGTAATGGATGACTTCATGTGTTGTCATTGATGGAACTTGTACACATACACATATGTTCATCTTGTCATTATAATCTTAGACAAACTGGTATTACTTTTAAAGTTACTTGTATTGCAATCAGTATTGATGTTTAGTTAAAGATGGTTTCAAAGGGTGTCTAACCAGTATATGTAGATAACTGGTATATGCAAAAATGGCTTGACACCAACTTGGAGATTCAATAGAAATCATCAAAGAAGAAAATGGACGACAATCGATTTACATGTTGATAGTGGTTAACTCCAAATCGGTATAGGTGTTGCAATCAATATTCATTGATTATGTGATGAGTTATCACCGATCATGATGAGTTACCCCTAACCGACAGATTTGGTGGCAATCTGTGATTAGTTATGTTTGATTGTCTAGATACATTGCACCTAGGAAATTGTGATATGATGTCTAAGCCGACATGAAATCTAATATTTATATAATGACATTATGATGAACATTTTTTATGGCATAATATGATGCAAGATAAAAGTTGAAGGCATTGCAGAATATGTTGGTTGATGAAATTGGTGATGCAATTTTTGTTAGG
Organism: Cryptomeria japonica; assembly: GCF_030272615.1. Classification (NCBI taxonomy): domain Eukaryota; kingdom Viridiplantae; phylum Streptophyta; class Pinopsida; order Cupressales; family Cupressaceae; genus Cryptomeria; species Cryptomeria japonica. Next base: position 625,409,745 of record NC_081405.1, read on the forward strand.
AACTGGAAAGGATAACTGAAAGGGGAGGTGAATTAGTTGTGAACCAGTTGTTAATAAATTACAAATCAAAACCAATTAATCCAACTTGAAACTTAGTGCCGGTAAAACAAACTTAATACCGGTGAAATAGATTAATAGTTATAGTAGTACTAGTATAACTCAATGCATGAAAAAGAAAGAGAAACAACATCCACAACACATGACATAGAGATTTTGACATGGAAACCCTGTAAGGGGAAAAACCACGGTGGGAAACCTTACCTACAATTAGATGATACTACTACAGATAGTAACTACGTACAAATGGAGTCTGCACATGCCAGAAGGGGTTCCCCCTTTATGTTTTGCCTTAGGCGGGTCTCTATTAATTTTTTTTTTTTTTTTGGCCCTTTTCCTAAGTTTTGAGTTCCTTGTCAGACCCCATAAAGAACACACAAGTTTGAAGTTGATCAGATGGTGTGCATGGATTCGCAGCTGAAAGTAGCCCAAAGTTTACCTTTCGTGAAGTAGCAAAAAGGTGACAGGCTTGGGTAAGGTGGTCACAAAAGGGCTAACAGATGATCATCTCTTAAAGGATCTAATGGTTCACATTGATTCGCAAAGAAAAGTTTTCGGGGCTTTATGCTTCACAAAATGGTGAAAAGCTGGCGGGCCCTAGAAGTAAGCAGATCTTATGGCTAAAGATCGATCAACTCAAAGTTGATCAGGCAGTCTACATTGGTTCATGAAGGGAAGATGTGTGAATTTTACCTTTCGCAAAGTGGCAAAAAGGTAATAGGCCCGACTTAAGGGTGACAAGAAAAGTAAAGAAGGTGCATCTCAAAACAAATCTGACGATCCGCGTTGTTTCGCTGAGCGAAGTAGCGTGAAGTTTACTCTTCGCAAATCAACAAAATGTGCTGGAGGTTACATGGTCGATGATGTGGCAATACAATTGGACATTCAACTATTGAAAAAGGTGACTCATTAATGAAACATGTGGCTCCTAAGGATAGTGTTAGGCCCTCTTCAGTTAAGTGGCGATGGTGTTAAAATTTATGGTAAAGTGGAACACGCGGCAGTCCAGATGTGGAGCCTAATGGAGTTCTTGAACAAATAAATGACTGACATGTAAGAATTATCTACCAATGCTCAATAAGGCAGGTGGATTCTATGTGGAGGGACCACTTCGAAGGATTAAGGTTGTTAAAGGTTGCACATCTTAAGAAGGATCCAACGATGGGCACTGTTTCATAGCCCAAAGGTGCAAGGTCTTTAAACTTCATGAAGCAGCAAAGACCATTGGCGGTAAGGAATCCATATGGTTAGTGATAAGACAAGCGGTCACCGTGTGGAGTAAAAGTTGAGCGGATGGTAAAAGATCTGACGGATGGCACTATTTTGCATGAAATAAATGTGCGAGGTTTAGGCTTCATGAAGAAGTGAAAAGAAAATGGGGCCTGGTTTTAAGTAGCTTGACCCAAGTAAGGTAAAAGGCGTGTAGGTTTCTCAGGATCCAAAAGACGTCATTGTTTTCACAATAAAAAGGTGTGAGGATTTTAACCTCTACGAAATAGCGAAAGGTGAAACACTTAGAAAATTTTATGATCCGTTGGAGCCATTTTTTGAATTAAATTGTGAAATTCAATTCTAAGTTGATTGCCAAAGCATGTGGTTTTAATGTTCCAATTCAATGCTCAGTTGTCATATCAAGCTTCACATCAACTAAACATCAGCATCATTTTGAAGAGTTTTGCAGAGGAGTCGGTGCACAGAGCGAATTTCTCCAGGCAAGTAGTGAGTCTCTGCGTATTGCTTCTTAGTTACAGACTGAATTAGTATCACTACAAGCTTGTTTTCTCAGAAGTTTGTCCAAATTTTAATTGATATAACTACAATTCCAGGATGGCACCAAGAAGGGATTTCATAGGGAAAGTGAATTACTAGGACAAAGCAATATGTGATAATTTTTTGGAGCAATTAACAATGTCCACAAATGTTGTAGCCAAAATTAAAGAAATAGTACCCAAGGCCCCCCGTTTGAGAATTGGAGATGGTTTGTTTGACAAAGGGAATTAGTTGAGGGATCCATAGATAGGGATATCTGGGCTGGGACTTTTCAATGTGGGTTTTGGTCAAAGACATTCTTCTACTCCGATGAATAGTATATGGGAATTAGACGTGGGAAAGCTCATAGTCCCTGGGGTTTTTATGGATGTAGATCTATTGACCCAAATTGCAACTAATTATGACCCTATTGCTAAATATGTGAGAAATGTGAATGGGGGAGCCTTAATTGAGATTAATGATGATGAGTTTAGGAAAGTGTTTAAGCTCAGTGAGGTGTCTAGTTATTTAGAGCACATAAATTTTGATACACTGGCCGAGGTTTACAATGTGCAGACAGATCACCTTAGGAGTGGCCCTTTGAAGGATTTTTTTGTCAAAATAGGAGGGCTAAATATTGTGGGCCCTAGTACCATGGAACCCTTCTCTCTGAATTTGATTATTCTGAGGGCTAAAGGGATGTATTGGTCACGTTGTCAGATTTTTGGGGAAGATGCTGAAAACATCATGCCAACTCATTATATGCTAATGATAGCATAGATTCTGAACCCCTCTCTGGTAGTAACATTTGATTATGCACCTTATCTTACTGATGCAATACATGTAGGACTAATAGGGATTAAAAATGGTTAGGTAGACAGACCTTTTGGGTGGTATTCTCTTCTCATGAATATGTTTTTGTTTAAAGGTGCTGATTATTTTGCCAATGAAATGGATTTAGTTAAGGAAAAGGATGGTGAAGAGATACTTGCAAAATTATGGAGCACCATTTTGTCCTAGGATAGAGAGGATGTCAGCTACTTGAAGTTTGACAAATGCTTTGTATCTAGACTTAGGATTCTCTTATGCCAACAAAACCCTAGGATCCGAAAGGCTCTCTTAGATTTCCTTAGGCCTAAAGAATTTGCTGAAGGTATCAAGATTGTGCACAACTTGGGTGACATATACTTATACCCTATCTCTACAGTTTTCAGAGTTTATGGTTTCAGAGGAACTCCATATTTATTGCTTTATCAAGGCCCATTGAAGATAGGAATTGCAGAGATCCTAAGGCAAATTGGAGGTGTTCAAGAGGTAGAGTTATCAAATAGGGGAAAAGGGACAATTTTCCGAACTGTCACCATGGCTCATCAATTTGTAATCACCAAGGGTGGTTGGAAATACTTTGATGATTTCTTTCAACCATATAGGTCATCTACTGCAGTATCAAGGTTTGCTAACCCTGAAGATTGTTAGGTCCTAGAGACAACTGAGAGGGGGGGGATGAATTAGTTGTCAAATAAATTCAAACCAAAAACAACTTAACCAACTTAATGCTTAATATCGGTAAACCATTTAAGTATGTCGGTAGATAGTTTTAACAGTTAATTGCTATACCAGTAAAGATTAATGCATGAAACATAAACACAAAGTCATCCATAACACATAACACCAATATTCGTACGTGGAAACCCTATAAGGGGAAAAACCATGGTGGGAAACCTTACCCACAATTAGATGATACTACTGTAGATAGTAAGTGTACATAAATGGGGTCTGCACATGCAGAAAGGCCAACAGCCTAGAGCTCACTACTCAATCACAAAATGGGAGTCACACTGACTACAATTGGATGGTTAAATCCAATGATAATGCATTGCACAAAATAGTATCTTCATATGTTGGATTCAATACTGGTGTAATGCTGATATGCTTCCACAAAAACCTAGCTTCACCTTCAAATGATGTCTTTGTGTATAGATTTCTTAAACTTGCATATACCTTCACACAATCCTTTTTCACATTCCACATCTGATCTTACAAATAAGATCTTACATTTATACCATAAGCTAAGACCAATTTTAGTAGGTCGGCTCTACAAGATATTACAATAAAAATATTTTACAAACAATATAATATCCGATACAATAACGGATTGAATATGTCGACTTAATGCATTTACAACAATAATTAATCATTTCCATAGCGTGCCATGCTGATCTGGAAAAGATAAACCTGCTAGTGTAACCCTAGACCTATTTACCGGTAACAACAAATATGCAACTATGAATATACCAATGAACAAAACTCCAGGACAAGATGTCCAGATGATGTCTTCAACATAACCATGTGTCTTCCATACCATTCCAAGTGCCAATGATCATTATATCTTGCTGGTGAACCATATACTAGTAACTATGCAATAGTTACTTGTTTGCTAGTGAATGTTACTGGATCTCCAAAGTGCTAGTGTTTTAGTAAGTGTTGACATCAATGACAAAACCATACCAAAATACCAACAATCTCCCCCTTTGGCATTGATGGCAACACAAGATGGAAAAACCATCAAAGTGCTTAAACAGAAATGCCAAGTATCAAAAACCAACAATCTCCAAAAAGATCATAACCTGAAAGTAATAATCTCTCCTAAGTAACAATCTCTCCCCTTGGGAGCAATATGTGTTTTTTAAAGCTTTTCATACCAATCTCTCCTCAAAAGAACATGTGCTTTTCCATATATATCTCTCCCCTTTTGACATCAATTGCCAAAGTTATAGTAAAACCAAGTTCATATAGAAAATACCAATCAATTCAATATACCAACTACTCCCCCTGAGAGGTAGCTTCCTCATCAAAGATCGGAATAAAAAATTTCTCTGTTAATTATGCCGGTTAATGACAATAATCAACTGTCTAAGTCTCTACTAGTGGTGGTATGACTCCAAGTTGAACCCTGAGATATTCAAAAGTCTCCTTAGGCAAAAGGTTATGTGAAAATATCTGCAATCTTCTCTTTAGTATTCACATAAACCAGTTTTATCTCCTTAGCTTCAACTTTCTCCCTTAGAAAATTTAGTTTGATAGAAACATGTTTGGTTTTAGAATGTAATACTGGATTCTTAGATATATCAATTGATGCAGTGTTATCACAATAGATAGTAATAGGATCTTTGCATTTACCTTTATGTCTTTCAACATTTGCTTAAGCCATAGTACCTATGTATAGTTAGTTATTGTTGCAACATATTCTGATTCTACTATTGATAAAGATGTACAACTCTGTTTCTTACTCAACCAAGAAACTAGTCTATTTCCAAGAAAGAATGCTTTGCCAGTGGTGCTTTTCCTATCATCCATATGTCCTACCCAATTTACATGTGTGTATGCACATAATTCAAAGTTTTCATCTCTAGGATACTATAATCCAAGATTTATAGTGCCTTGTAAGTACCGGAAAATCTTTTTTACTACTAATTCATGATTTTCTCTAGGATTACTTTGAAATCTTGAAACAATACATACTGCATTCATAATATTAGGTCTTGTTTGTGTCAAATATAGTAAACCTCCCATCATAGATTTATTTCTAGTTGGATTGACAGGTGTAGATTCATCCCTTTGTGATAATTTATCATTTGTTGTCATAGGTGTGCTTACCGGTTTAGAGTTCTCCATCCCAAATTTCTTTAGTAACTCTTTTCAATATTTGGATTGACTCAAAAATATACCTTTATCAGTCTGTGAAATCTGTAATCCTAAATTTTTTTTTATTTCTCCAATCATAGACATTTCAAATTCTTGCTACATTTTAATAGAAAATTCTATACATAAACCATCTTCTCCTCCAAAGATTATATCTTCAACAAATACTTCTATAATAAAGATGTCATCATTAGTTATTTTTTAATATAAATTGTTGTCTGCATTTCCTTTAGTAAAACCAATCTTTAAAAGATACTTATCCAATGTTGCATACCAAGCTCTTGGAGCTTGTTTTAGTCCATACAAAGCTTTTCTTAACCTGCATACCATATTATTGTCATTTGTCAAAGAAAATCCATCAGGTTGTTCAATGTATACTTCCTCTTCAAGATCTCCATTCAAAAATGCACAATTAATATCCATTTGATAAAATTTGTAGTTCTTGTGTGCTGCAAAAGCCAAAAATAATCTAACTGCCTCAATTCTAGCTACTAGTGCAAAGGTTTCATTGTAATCAACTCCTTCTTTCCGAGAATATCCCTTACACACTAGTCTTTCTTTATTTCTAACAACCTTACCATCTTCATTAAGTTTGTTTCTAAATACCCATTTGGTTCCAATTACATTTTTATCTTTAGGCCGGGGAACTAATGTCCAAGTGTTGTTTTTCTCAATCTGTTCTAATTCTTCTTCCATAGCTTTAATCCAAAATTTATCTTCACATGCCTCATTTATAGATGATGGTTCAATTTGAGAAATAAGACATACCTCTTCGTTTGCCAATCTTCCTCTTGTCATAACTCCTTTAAACTTGTTTCCAATTATCTGATCTTCAGAATGATTCAGTCTTAAATACCAGGGTGTCTAAGTTTGTTGTTCTTCCTCAATCACTGTGGAATCCTCAGATGGTACTGGGGTAAGTGGATCTTCATTCTATACTAGTGGATTTAGAGTAGGTTCATTTGTCAAAATTTCTGTTGCCAGTTCAGAGTCTATATACCTTGAAGTTCCTCTAAATTGTTCATCAATCTTTACATTTGTACTCTCAACAATTTTCTGCAATCTCTTGTTAAAACATCTATATGCTTTGCTCTTAGATGAATAACCAAGAAATATTCCTTCATCACTTCTACGATGAAATTTGCCAATATACTCATCTCTTCTGATATAACATTTACTTCCAAAACTTGTCAAATACTTAAGAGTAGGAGTATTACCTATATATGGTGAAAATGGATAACAATAATAACGATATTGAAAGGCTAAATGAATTCAACCACAAAACCCTAACCTAACAACAACAAAGATCCACCATAACATATGAAGATTACCTAAGACAATGCAAATCAAACGAAATCACAAAGATTATACCTTCACATGTCCAATAGGGTTTTGATCTCCATTCTTCCTATCTCCATTGATCTTGCTTGATATATTTGCTCTCAGATTTTATGTGCACAAGAGCTCAACAAAGAATGGAATGTGGTTGCAAGTAGGATCGTAGTGTAATCGAGTCCTTAAGATGATTCATTAGGGCTTGATAATGAGGGAAGTATCTCCTTATATAGAAGACATAATATGAAATCGAGGGATAAGATTGAGAGGTGTAAAAAGGAGGTCGGCTATGATTAGAGGGTAGGTAAAAGAAATAATAAAATATGAAAGGGGTAGGTAGTGTATGAATTAAGAGATAAATGACATGTGTCATGGGTAGAAAAAGCTAATGAATTAATTAATTAAATAAATATTTATTTAATTAATAGAAGAAGTGGGATAATTAAATAAATAAAAATATTTATTTAATTTAGGAAAAAGGATAATTTAAATAAATAAATGTATTTATTTAAATGAGAAATAAGGCTAGAAGAGGATAAATGAATTAATTAAATAAATAAAGATTTATTTAATTAATAGAAGAATTAGTCTTAGATAATTAAATAAATAAAATATTTATTTAATTAGACTGGACAATTTTTGGGTGTCTACATTTTGCCCCTCTTTGAGACAATGCAGCTTATCGCATTGTTTCAAAGAAGATAAGATGAAATGATATAGAGTTGCCCCAAAAATGGGAATGATATGCCCCCTTGAGAGATTGGATAAAAATGTCTGAAAAGATTGCAGACAATCTCTTGATAAGAAAGAAAGGCTAGAATGGACTGACCGGATAAAGTGACAGAGTCACGGGATAATGAAGACTGACTCGGGAGACGAGGGCTAGGGGTAGGGTAGGCTATAAGATAGACCACGGGGAAAAATACATCCTCATTGTCATCTACACATCCACGAGAGTAGATTGCAGAGAGAGAAAAGAGCAGCAGCAGTCAGCAGCGATGGCTTTCATTCATAGATTCGACCGCATTCACCGATTTCAAAGGCCAGTAGAGGCAGGAGAGCCGGTAAGTACCACCAAACCTCCTCGTACTTTGATGCATTTATTATTATCATTAATGCATGCTAGGTAGAGCAATAAATGTGCTTAGAATAGGGTCCCAAAAAATGTCAAAAATGTTTAAGCATGTCTGCGTTGGTGCCAAGCACGTCTATGCTTGTGAGGCGCATCTGTGTTTGTGCCAGGCGCATCTGCATTTGAAACCGTGTCTGTGCCAAATGCAGCCACGTTTGTGATGGTCAGGGGCATCTATGCCAAGAAGGCACGTCTGTGTCGTCCATGTGCATTTGTGCAGAGCATAGGTGCGTCTGTGTTTTTTAGGCACGTCTAGGCAGTCTTTGAGTGCGTTTATGTTAGTTAAGCGTGTTTGTGTTTAAAAATGTGAATTTTTGTCTTCTAGGTCAAATCGGCAGTTCTGTGATGAACATACGCTATCTATTGGATAAGCTGCTGAGAGGATACACTCAAGCAGGTCCTTTAGGGAAGACTAGGATAGATCAAGGCACTTTGTGATGAACAGTGAGTACCAAGATAGAGTACTTTATGATGAACAGGGAGTACAAAAAATATGAGCAGCACTTTGTGATGAACAGTGAGTGCAAATGTGAGTAACACTTTGTGATGAATAGTGAGTGTCACACACGTAGTACTTTGTGATGAACAGGGAGTACTACTAGGATAAATAGCAACACTTTGTGATGAACAGTGAGTGTCACTAGGATAGATAGCCATATGCATTTAGATAAAGAGTAGCATTTTGTGATAAATAGGGAATGCCACTATGACTGACATGAGTGATTTGCTTGACTGCAGGAGTATTTGCCGATGCTGGAGTCACGGGAGAGATTCCCATCTACTCAGAGATTGCGACCTGAGTTGATAGCCAAGGAGAAAACTGCTATCGAGGCTATGAGATTGAGACATGTTCTATATGTGTCTGAGTTTCGGGTGAACATGGGACTGTTGACTGCACTAGCAGAGAGATGGCACTCCGAGAGATGTACTTTCCATTTGTCGATGGGTGAGATGACAGTCACCCTTGAGGATGTATACAGGATCCTACAGATACCGATCGATGGGGAGCTGATCCCATATGATCGAGATGGAGATAGGGAAGCTCTGAGATGAGTGTTCCAGGACCCAAGACAAGAGATGAGGGTTGGACATGTGGCATGGGATACTATGACAGCTACAAGGCTATTGCTGCCAGCAGTGGTAGGGGGAGCAATCAGTGGGTTCCTATGTCTGGATAGGGTGACACGAGGGTTGGTTGTGGGTTGGGGAGGTGCATTGGAGACACTGGTGACATAGCACACCAGATATGCCTGGGGACCGTGTGTGCTAGCACACCTGTACTATGAGCTACATCAGTTTGTGTACCACGGATCAATGGGATTGGGCTGTGGGGTGACATTGTTGCAGGTGTGGGCTTATGAGCATCTACCAGTGATGAGGCCAATACACTTCAGAGGTAGGGGTCATGGACATAGTTTTGTTCACTTGTATAATATGATCATGTCACAGCCACAGATTGGCAGGTTAGAGCACTGGTGGCAGGTGATAGATGATATTGATGTGGTCATATGGAGGCCATATCTAGGATGCGAGCAGTGGGAGGATGATGCAGTTGAGCTTCCCTACACTTTTCGGAGTAGGTATTTGATTGGGCGGATGCCCTATGAGCTGGAGAAGCAGCTAGTGGACAAGGTTGGTAGGCAGTTTGGCAGGATCCAGAGGATGCCACGGGGCTCAGGCATGTATGCACGGACCGTGAAAGATCAGGCATAGTTTGGGCCCTTGTTATCATATGATCAGGTTGTTACACAACTGGTACAAATGATGCCACTACCTTGGGACATGTGGCCAGAGATTGAGAATGCCAACATGGATGCCGAGTACACAGCATACTGGGTAGAGCATCCATTCCCATGCCTGACGGATCTGGGAGAGGCATTAGATGGAGATGGTGGTGGGGATGATGATGATGGTGGAGGTGGTGGGGGTAGAGGCCGACGGAGGAGGAGGGGAGCAGTTGGAGAGAGGAGGGTTGCACCTCAGAGGGAGGGTGGAGAGGAGAGACAGGCTCGGGTGGTGAGGGGTCGTGGTGGATTGCCACTATAGGTGCTAGCAGCACAGGGTCCTAGATAGGTACATGTATAGGGACAGGGATAGATACAGGGATAGGTGCCAGTATAGGCACTAGGATAGGTATAGGCATAGACATAGGGGTAGGCACCCGTATAGAGGGAGCCATAGGCAGAGGCAGAGGGGGTTGATGCAGAGGAGGATGAGCTGATAGAGCTGAGGGAGATCTACCAGGGATAGGCAGATGAGATCTAGGAGTTGGAGAGGGAGAGGGATTGGCTCAGGAGGAGGCTCAGAGATACTGAGTGGGAGTGGGATCAAGCTATTCATCATTATACAGAGGTTGAGACAGCACTGAGGGTCGGGAGATAGGCAGCAGAGGACACTAGGGCAGGATATGCTTATGTCCTACGGGCAGGGGAGGAGATTTCCTACTAGCGGGATCTCTATTATGGCGCAATGTGAGCGGATCAGTAGGTGAGGAGCTTCCATAGACCATCATGTATAGGGACAGCTATGGGAGGGAGCCAGAGGAGACAGGCATCGAGTGGTGGGGTTATGGGTCCTCCACCACCACCAAATAGAGGAGACAGGAGAGATGATCTTGGGGTGGGTCCTTCAGGGGCTCAGATTCCATCAAGGCTAGGTGGCTCCGAGGGAGGGAGTTCATCATAGCCATAGAGGGCTCCTTATGTATCAATATTGTACCATGTGTGTATGATGATGTAGACACCTGCGGGTGCTTTTGTAGCCATATGATTTTGACATCATTGTATCATGACACTTTATGATTATATATATGAGATGATTCATCTTTGTAGTAGCTATATGCATGTGTACCCATATGATGAGATGTTCTTATGTGATGTTTGTTTTATGTTATGGATGCAAATATGTATATGAGGAAATGCAATATTTTTATTCTTTTATGTTTTATATGTGTATGCATGATGCAAATGTGAATGTATGTAATGCAGATGAATATGATAATGCAAATAACTATTTACATGATGAGAATATAAAATGTTCTAACATGTGTTGTGTGTAGGATGTGATGCAATTGCGATATCCATATGTATGTATGCAATGCTAATATGTGGAAATGTAGGTGCAACTACATGAGATGCAAATGTTTTTTGGCATGTCATTATACTCAGTCATGTGATAGCAGGCTACGTGGACTTGAGAAGGATGATGGAAGTCAATCAAGAAAGGGGGATGGAAGACAAAAGATATGAAAGTGAAAGAGCTTCTTGTGCGTTATCATCATTGAGCTTTATTATGGCAAGTAGGTTATGACAATTGAGGCATATGTTTGACCCAGAAAGTCATTGTACCTATTTGCATGGAGATAAGATAGTCACAAACAAGGAATGCCCTAGTTCACACTAGACTCACAGTGTCCTCATATCCTTGGACAAGTCATAGCATTACTAAGAGACAATCCACAGATAGAAAATACAAATAGGTGACGATACCCCATCCTCGCCTTTCTAGTCAAAGACATCCTGGAGATAGAATCTCTAGTCAGAGACATCCTGGAAAAGCTAAAAGACATGTCACCAAAAGATAAAATCAAAAGAAAACCAAGACTCAACACCAACATCCACTGTAGTCCTCAAATTTAGTGTCTCTTGTCACTCGTATAAGTCTTATCTGATTGTGGTAATAATGTTTACTTTCACAGAAAGGATAGATAGCACTGAACCATAATGTTGTCTAAGTCTATTGAAAGATTTGATTTTTTTGAAGCCCATTGTTGTTGCTGTCTCATTTGAAACTGACTAAATCCATGAAACTGATACTTTATTGTGAAGAAGACAAAACTTTATTGCGGATCTGTGATGCAAATGTTGCTTTATTGCAGATCTGTATGCAGATAGACTGAAGGAAGCTGGAAGAAACTGTACTCCTCAAAACATGTGATATTCTCAGTTCCACACCCATCACTAGACATAGGATTCTTCCTTAGCCATAGATAGGATCTGATTTATTATGGATGGAAAGGGAGGTTTATTATGAATGGCTAACCAATCTTGGGTATATCAATAACAAGCCATGATGGGATGGGTAAGTTTATTATGAATGAATAGGTTGTGAGTGTGTGCAAAGTGAAGTGATGTAAGGGAATCCTGAAGGAGGGAGGAGCAATGTCTCTACACATGGCGCTGGTGACCCAGTTTTCACCATGGTACTTGCCTAGGGCGCCACCAAAGTGGTTTTCACCGTTGGACAAAATTATTTCTCTTTACTTTTTTCAAATTTTCAATGTTTTTTGTTTTTTTTTTGTGTCACAAGGTGCTTGTTTGTCAGGTTTTCACCAAGTAACAATTTTTTATTTTTATGATTTTTTTTGTATTTTTGAAATTTTTGAATTTTTTTTGTATTTTTTGAAATTTTTGAATTTTTTTTTTGTATTTTTGAATTAGGATATTCCAAAGAGCTATGTGTAGAACCTACGAAGGTGCATGCTATTGATAGGATCTTCCAAAGGTTCACCTTCTGTAGTTGAGAGCTAATATGCCCCAGATCCATATGCTGCTATAATGATTTAAGGACCAAGCCAATTTGGTTCAAACTTGCCCTTCTTCTCTCTGTCTTGCTGATTTTGGGGATTTTCTCTAAGGACCAAATCACCTACCTCAAATGTGCGAGGTTTGACCTTGTGATTGTAGCTACGACTCATTCATTGTTGGTAAGCTTTGAGATAATTAAAAACAGTTTGTCTTCGTTCATCTAGTAGTTCCAGCTCTTGTAAGCGAGAGACCCTATAGTCTTCATCACTGATGATGTTTTGCAAGGAGACCCGTAAAGAGGGTAGCTCGACCTCAATAGGCAAGATGGATTCAGTGCCATAGACAAGTGAATAGGGTGTAGCTCCTGTAGGTGTGCGGACACTTGTGCGGTAGGCCCAAAGTGCAGGATTAAGTTGGATATGCCAATTACGGCCAGCATCATCAATTGTCTTCTTTAGGATTTTAAGGATTGTTTTATTAGACACCTCAGCTTGGCCATTACCTTGGGGGTAATATAGTGTGGAGAAATGATGGGAAATATGGAAGTGGTCACAGAGTTCATGAACATCCTGATTTTTCAAGGGATGCCCATTATCAGTGATAATGGAAACAGGAATACCGTATTGGCAAATGATATAGTTGAGGATGAATGTAGAAATCTATTTTCCAATGACTTGCATGAGAGGCACAACTTTGATCCATTTTGTAAAATACTCTATGGCAGTGATAATGAATTTATGACCATTGGAAGAAGGAGGGTGAATCTTGCCTATGAGATCGAGTCCCCACTGACAAAAGGGCCAAGGAGACGCAAGTGGTTGAAGTTCTTGTGTTGGTGCATGTATGAGGTCACCATGAATTTGGCATTTCTTACATTTCTTGACAAACTGATATGAGTCTTTTTCCATATTGGGCCAGTAATATCTAGTCCTGATGAGTTTCTTGGTCAAGGTAGGACCACTATCATGTGGACCACATATCCCTTCATGCACTTCACATAATGCCATCTGAGCTTCTTCACTTTCTAAACATCTAAGAAGAGTGCCATCTAGACCTCACCAGTATAGGATATCAGCTAAAATGACATATCAAGAGGATTGGCGAATAAAAGTGTGATGTTGGTTATTTGATAGATCAGGAGGTAGAGTATTGTCATGAAGGTATGTGAAAATGGAACCATATAACTGGGACTCGAGACCAATGACACATATCATCTCAGTAGGCATGATCTCATATGAAGGAACCAAAAGGTTATCGACCAAGAACTCATAGCGGGTCTCGTTTGGAGGTAAATCAATCAGGGAAGCAATTGTAGCCATGGCATCTGCGGCGTGATTCTGCTCTCTTGGTATCTACTCAAAGTCTATCTTTGTAAAATGTTGTTTCAGGTCATCCACCATTTGTTTATAAGGCATTAATTTTTCATCTTTTGTTTGGTAATCATCAGTTGCTTGATGGATAATAAGTTGGGAGTCCCCAAAAACACGAAGGTCTTGGATCTTCCATTGAACTGCAATTCGTAATCCTGTTGTTAATGCCTCATATTCCGCTATATTGTTAGTACAAGGAAATGATAAGCGGTATGATTTTGGTATAGAATCCCCTTGAAGGGTTATAAAGAGGATGCCAGCTCCTACCCCATGCTGTGTGTATGAGCCGTCGAAGTACAGTTGCCATGGCTTTACATGTGACATTTTGTTAAAATAGATTCATTTGGAAATTCTAAACTTAGAGGAACATCATCTATCATGGGAGCATCTGCTAGTTGATCTATGATGGCTTATCCTTTTATTGTTTTTCTATCCACATACTCGATGTTGAATTCACTCAAGATCATTACCCATTTGGCTAGTCGCCCAGTAAGTGTTGCTTTATTGAGAAGGTATTTCAATGGGTCTATCCTTGCAACCAACTTGGTCTTATGAGTGAGCATGTAATGTCATAATTTTTGTGAAGCCAAGACCATGGCAAGACATGCACACTCAATTGGTGTGTAATTGAGCTCATATCCTACCAATATGCGACTGATATAGTATACTGCTTTTTCTTTGCCTTCAGCAATTTGTTGTGCTAAGAGTGCCCCCAGTGTTGTTGGAGTAGCTGATATGTATAGTAACAGAGGTTGATTTGGAACTGGTGGCATCAAAACTAGCAGATTTAGAAGATAATCTTTGAGCATCTGGAAAGCCTATTGACAATTATCATCCCATTTGAATTTGATGTTTTTATGTAGCAGGTGCTAAAAAGGATTACACTTATCTGCAAGTTGTGCTATGAATCTTCAGATGGACTGGAGTCTACCTTGTAGGGATCAAAGTTGACTGATATTTCTTGGTGGTTGCATCTCCAAGATGGCCTTGAATTTTGCTAGATCAACTTCAATTCCTCTTTTGGATACAATGAATCCTAGGAGCTTCTCGGAGGTTACTCCAAAGACACATTTCTTGGGGTTTAATCTTACTTTGTATTTTTCCAACCGATCAAAAACAACTGAAAGTATGTCCAAATGTGTATTTCTATCTATTGGTTTGCCCAAGAGGTCATCGACATAATCTTCCACAGTTACGTGCATGAGGTCATGAAAGATAGTAGTCATGGCTCTTTGATATGTAGCACCTGCATTTTTCATCCCGAAGGGCATGACATTCTAGCAGAAAGTTCCCCAAGAACAAGTCAATGATGTTTTGTGTTGATCCTCGGGCATGATCCTTATTTGATTATAACCAAAGAATCCATCCATTAATGATAACATTTCATGACCTACTGTGAGATCAACAATCAAGTCAATATTTGGTAATGGGAAGTCGTCCTTTGGATAGGCTTTGTTGATGTCTCTGAAATCTGTACATATTTTGATGCTGCGATCTGGTTTACTAACAGGCACTAAGTTAGAGATCCATTCAGGATAATCAATTGGGCGTATGAATCCGACATCCAATAATTTTTCAAGTTCTGCTTTGACCAGTAATGCCACTCTTGGATGCATCTTTCTTAATTTCTGTTTCACTAGTTTTGCTCCCAGTTTAACTGTCAAATGATGCATTACTAAATCCAGATCTAATCCAGGCATATCAACGTATGACCAGGAAAAGTTGATTTGTCATTCTTTAAAGAAACTTATGAATTTTGACCTTTCAGCCTCTATCAACAATTGAGCCAGGAATATGTTGTGTGGAACCTCTTCTGTACCAATGTTTGTTTTGATAGTCTCTTCTACCAACATGGATGACTTTTCCTCATATGATGCTGGGAGAATGTCGAGCCTTCCATCTTTGGGTACCTTAGAGAGGTTTTCGCCCTCAGATACGTCCTTTCTTTTTACTTTTTTGGGGTCAGACAGTGCCATAGTGTGGTTTTCGCCATAAGACCCTTGATTTGTTCTTATTTTCACATTTTTTGCAACTGGAAGGTCCAACACCCTCACCAAAATATGCCACACTATTGAGTTCTATAGTGTATCCCACTTTATGGTCCCCAGGAGGAAGATCATCCCATATGCCTAGATAGTCAATAAAATCTTCGTCATTTTGGAATGTGTCAAACTGTGTAGGTCCTTCATGATCCCAGTCAATGAGTTCATGGTGAACAAGGGGAAGATCATTAATGTCTTCGAAGTTAACGGGGCTAAGAGTGAAGATGCAGTTATATTCGGGTATGTCAAGGTAATTATCAAGGTCATCGATGGCACTCTCCTCATCAGTCTCGATCGCGAATGAATCCAAATTATCATCACTAGTAGCGCATTCTGGGACAGGTGTTCTCATCCTATGTGATTTCAACCTAGAACCTTGAGACAAGGACTATGTAGAATCCTCATGGGTTGTTTCTTGACCAACTCTGAACTTATTATAAAATTCCACTTCTTCTATTGGTTCATCCAGCTCTCTGAACATCTCGGTGAGCTTGTAGTCACTAGAAGACTTGTCGGAACCCCATTCCCATTCATTGGAGTTTGTGGAATAGTGACCCTCTTCTTGCATTTTGTCAGCTTTGATTTGTAAGGCTTCTTCTATCCTTTGGGTGTGGATCTTGGAAGTTAAGAAACCAAGTCCTTTCGAGTGTTCCTTTTTGAAAGTCAATTTAGGTTGTAAAGGTTCAATGATGCCTTCCTTTCGTAACCCAAGAGGGTTTTTTCCATCATACCCAAATTTTTGTAGAATTTTGAAACCTTTGCCATATTTCTCACATGGTAGACTAATGTGGTCTTGTGTGTCATCTTCAATGTCTTTGTAAAGCATTTTGTATAAATCTTCCTCTTCTAGTTCACCCCATCTCTAAAAGGTAGTAGGGTCCCATTTTAGTATCATGATGGATACTTGCTTGTTAGGATGTGGTCTTCCATATTCTTTTGGGGAACTCATGACTTGTCATAAGTACATGGTCTGATTTAAAGTATTTTCCCCCATGCCTTTGTCTTGAAACTTTCCCTTAAGCTCACCTTGTTTTGATGTTGAGGGTTTTAATGACTCGGGATCAATGTATGCCAAGGAAGGAACAACTTCACGATTACTAGGAATGATAGTCTCAGTCTTTGATTTTAGGTTATTGCAGTATATGAATGGATTAGGATCACCGTTAACTGTTACTTCGACTCCATTATGAGGAAACTTAATGCATTGGTGATATATAGATGGGACTGCTCTGATTTCATGAATCCAAGGGCATCCTAGCAATATGTTATAAGTGAGATCTAGATCCAAGACTTGACAAACCACATCCTTTGTAACTGGCCCAACTCTAAGAGGTAAGGTGACTGTGCCCTTGGATGAACGCTCTTCATCATCATATGCCTTGATGGTGATTTGATTTGTAGAATTCACAACTTTATCAGAATATCCCAATTGTGTAATAGTGCTCAATGTGAAAATGTTTAGACCTGCTCCTCCATCTATCAGGACTCTTTTTATTTGATGTTTTTGTATGAAGGCTTCAACGTGTAGTGGTGCATTATGTGGCTGACTTACAGAGGTATCATCGGCTTCTGTGAATGTAAGTGAATGTGGAATGGAAAGATATCCCACCATGGCTTGAAACTCGTCCACGTTCAGATCAGTAGGAATGACAGTATCTCTCAAGATTTTGTCAAGAATGGCTTTATGAGTGAGGGATATGCATAAAAGCTCAAGGATGGAGATAAGTGCAAGTGTCTTCCCTAACTATTCTACAAGGTTGTACTCAGGTTTGGTTGATGAAGAAGTGGTGTTTTCAGTTAGAGCACCTTGCAAAGTGGTTTTACCTCGGTAGGTTGTGACATGACATTCAGAGGTAGGTTCGAAAGAAGATCCAACACCTTTTAGGACAATCCTGGGTCTCTGAGTAGAATTCTCAGACGCTTTGTCCTTGATGATAATGGTAGAGACATAATTGTCCATTGAGATGTGATTGATAGTTGAATCATAGTTGTAGGATGCTCTGGTATAGTTGGTTTGATGCTCTATGGCTTTAGCTTTTCCTTGTCATGTTTTGGGAATGGTTCCTTAAACATCTCATGTTCTTGATTGGATGAGTGTCCTTCAATTTCAATACCACCTCTATCAATGAGATCTTGTATGATGTTCTTCAGTCGATGACAATTTCCTGTCTTATGACCCTTGCTCTTATGAAATTCACAATACTCATCATCATTCCACCAATCTGGCTTAACCTTTGGTTCATATGGAGGAAAATCTGGAACTATGATTACCTTGTTTGCCACAAGCTTCTTGAAGATTGACTCAAGTGGTTCTCCCAAGGGGGTGTACTTCCTTCATGATCTGGAAGTTGTTTGAGTATTCACTTGATTGTTTGTAGAACTTGATCCCAAAAAGATAAATTTGGGTTGCACTATGTTGGCATCAACAACACCATCATTGACTATATTCTTTTTTTTGTTCCAAAATCTTGGCTTGTCTTTTCCCTTAAAGTCATCTTTGTTTTCCTTGAATATCTTAATGACTCCTTGTTCAATTAGGACCTTTTCTATTGCTAAGCCTTTTTCAATGACATCCTTGAAGGTGGACAAACAAGCTTTCCTTAAGTCATAACCAATCTCTTTGTTAACATTTTGGGTGAACATCTCTAGCATTTGTTTTTGTGGAATTTCACAAGAGCATCTGCTAGCTAGATTCCTCCATCTTTGTAAAAATGATGGAAAAGACTCTCCATCTTTTTGCTTGGTGTTGCACAAAGTAGTGACTGATATGTCTGGCTCTATATTGTGGGAGAAATGTTGGATAAATGCCTCTGCTAAGTCACCCCAAGACTTAATTCCAGGTGGAAGTTAGGAGAACCATTCCATAGCTTGATCACCTAGGCTTTGTGGGAATAATCTCATCAAATATGTCTCTTCTACTGCTACCTCAATGCAAGCTGTGAAAAACTATCTTATGTGTGCCTTAGGATCCCCTTTTCCTCTATACTTATCAAACTTAGGCATCACAAAGTGTGTAGGAAATGGAGGCATTGTAATTATTTTGTCAAATGGATAGGGACATATGTCTCTCATTGTGTATGTTGGCTTTGGTGTATTTATGTCCTCCATTTTCTTTTGTAAGTCCCTGATTTGTTGTTCCAAATTTCTCTTAGGTGGAGATCGACTTCTTGGACCATACCCCATGCTTGAGGCACCAATCAGAGGAGGAGCATGTTGCATATATGGATGATATTGATCATACACATGTTCATATGGAGGAGGTCTATAGTGATGCTGCATATATGGACCACTTGGTATAGATTCATGTTGAGGAACACCATATCTATTTTGTGCATGTATACCATACTCTACAGGCATGCCATGTTCTAATGTGTTGCCCCCAAATTTGACACGGGGTTTCCTTGTGTCCAAATTTTGAGCATGCCTTTGAATATCCAATTGCTTTGGTGGTTAATCCTTAGCATTGGTATGTAATTGAGCATATCTGTCTGCATAAGACTTCCATAATGGTCTGCGAAGGTGAGTATCATATGCTTGACCATGTGTATGTGGGACCTCTAGTTTTTGAAACAAAGATGATGGTGATTCAGGTACCATATGTGGTCCTCTATTGCCTCCACTATCAGGCCTCCTTTGATCCATGTTGGAGTGAGTTTGTTGCAAAGGTCTATGTTCCATTATTTGAGACATGTCAAAATCATGAGGGATCTTGGCTCCACTTTGTGCCATCATTTGTAAGAAGTATTGTCTATCCCTCCTCATTATTTCCTCAACCAATCGATTGAAATGGGGATTCATAATGGATTCTTCCAAATCTATTGAATTTATTGAAAAGTTGTCCATATTGTCATTGTGTGTAGCATTGTTGTTTGTAGTGTCCATGTTCTCAACATTTGGAATGTTTCTATAGGCATCCATATCAGGTAATGTAGTATGATCAGAATTGAAAAATATATCATTTTCATACTCATAAGAACTCATGTTTGTGGACTCTTGAGCCTCTTTAGTTTCTCTCCTATATTTTTGAAGACAGGTTTCAACCATGAACTAGGTATTGACCAAGAAGTGTGAGACTAGATGAAAATGGAAAAGGTATGGAAGACCAAGGGTTGGATGGAATGTAAATGAATCTGAGGTTTACTTGCAATGTCCAAAGTGTAAGACCAAGTATGTATGTAGTAGAGTAGGTGTGACTTCCAAAGAGAGGATAGTTTCTCTTGATGAGGTAAGTTGACCTTGACTGTAAGTAAGACCAAATGAGACCCAAAGGTAAGAGACCTTGATGAGGGACCACTTAGCAAAGTGTTGTTGTATGTAGTGTGTTGACAAAGTATGATGAGGACAAGCAAGTGACCTTTTGACTCAAGTTTAGACAAATGTGAAGCAATGATGGACTTTGTGAGACCCAAAGACAGGTTGAATGCTAAATGAAACCCTGGAGAAATGACCTAGGAAGCTCAAGAATTCCAAAACTGACTGTGTTTGTTTGCTGGACTGTAACAATTTTTCAATTCTGAACACAGATGCGCCTGTATACTTCACAATGCAATTTTCCGACGCAGACGTGGCTCTGTTCAACACAGACACACTTCTTAGATTTTGTGTAAATTGCAATGTTGATTCTGGGGACACAGACGCGTTTCTGTCCTTCACAGACGCGGTTATACAACACAGATGCTATTATGTCAGACACAAACATGTTTCTACAAAATTTGTGCAATTTTTCCAGTTTGTGAAGTTGTTTTGTTGTGACCAAATCTGACTATTTGACTATTTTTCATGACAAGAGGACACAGTGTTGGTGAGGACTCAATGTTTGCAAGTGTCTAGACTCAAAATGACTCCAAGAAAAGTGTGTTGTTTGATGTAAAAATGTTTTTCATACACTTGAAGACACAAAAGACACAATGTTTTGTTGTTTGGTCTTGAATGTTTTGAATGTTTAAGATAAGTCAAGCACAATTCTTATGGCTGGCCAAGACAATAGTTGTTGATCCCACATGGGGTTTTACCCCCGAGGCTACACTATTCAAAGTAGATACTTAGATGCTTGACCTCACTAGCTCCACCCTCGGCACTCACTTCTTGGGTCAGCCAAGCATCAGTCCCCATGAAAACTCCCTGTGGTGAACTTTGTATCTCTACTAAGAACCGTATGTGTGTGGGCCGCTACTAGAGGTCCAACCTCCTGCCCCAACAACTAGAAGGATTTGGGCTTCTAAAATAAAACGGTGCTAGTAAGGGCATCCACTCGTGTGGCCATACATGCAACACTTTCAGCTCTGTAAATACAGAAGGCTCCCAGCCAGTAAGGGTTATGCCCTACAACTGATCAAATAAATTTGATCAAACAGGTTTATGGGGAGACATAGTGTCGGTATGAACTAATCAACACATGTTATTCATAGTTTTCACCATGAATACATTTGTTTATAGTGGTTCGGAAGAGGTGGGTTTTCCTCGCTACCACTTGGGTCATTCTCTTCTCACTAGTAGTCCTAATGACCACACGGGAAGACAGGCCCTCTAAAGATTAGACAAAAAGAGCCTATTGCTCAAGACATAAAAGACAATGATTCAATTTTAGTGCACCAATTGAAGTGTTTGCTAGTCTATGAAAACAAGGCACACAATAAAAATTCCAAAAACCCTTGCCAAGGACCTGCAACAAAGAGTTGTTAGTAGTTTGGATTGTTTCAAATAATCACCCCTTCCTACAAGCACACAAGTTAGGTAGATTTTAAACCCAAAAGACTTTGTAAATATAGGGGCCTTCAACCAAACAATTTTGCTTTCAAGACAAGCTGCACCAATTTCGTTAGCTAGATCTGAAAATGTTAGCTCAAAATAAACCAGATCTGAAGCCCTAGATGCAAAATCCAAAACTGAATCAATAAACCCAAAATTTGAAACTAGTGAACACAGACGCAATTACCCTCAACACAGATGCACCTTAGTGACACAGACGCAGTTCTGTGATGCACAAACGTGGCTACAGAATGCAGACACGATCCTTGGTCACAGACGCAGCTAAAAACACCGCAGACGTGACTAAATAACACAAACGTGCTTTCCCAGAACCTGCAAAATAAAATATTGCCAGTAACACAGACGCGATTCCAGATGTCGTAGACGCGCCAGAAAAACAAAAACACAATCCAAAAATGCACAGACGCGGGAATATTAAAATGCTACCGAAAATGTCATATCTACAACTTCACAATACAAAATCTGCAACAAGGATGTTAAATAAAAAAGGGACAAGGGTCCCACCAGCGTGCCAAAATGTATATGGTGAAAATGGATAACAATAATAACGATATTGAAAGGCTAAATGAATTCAACCACAAATCCCTAACCTAACAACAACAAAGATCCACCATAACATATGAAGATTACCTAAGACAATGCAAATCAAACAAAATCACAAAGATTATACCTTCACATGTCCAATAGGGTTTTGATCTTCATTCTTCCTATCTCCATTGATCTTGCTTGATATATTTGCTCTTAGATTTTATGTGCACAAGAGCTCAACAAAGAATAGAATGTGGTTGCAAGTAGGATCGTAGTGTAGTCGAGTCCTTAAGATGATTCATTAGGGTTTGATAATGAGGGAAGTATCTCCTTATATAGAAGACACAATATGAAATGGAGGGATAAGATTGAGAGGTGTAAAAAGGAGGCCGGCTATGATTGGAGGGTAGGTAAAAGAAATAATAAAATAATGAAAGGGGTAGGTAGTTTATGAATTAAGATAAATGACATGTGTCATGGGTAGAAAAAGCTAATGAATTAATTAAATAAATAAAGATTTATTTAATTGATAGAAGAAGTGGGATAGTTAAATAAATAAAAATATTTATTTAATTTAGGAAAAAGGATAATTTAAATAAATAAATGTATTTATTTAAATGAGAAATAAGGCTAGAAGAGGATAAATGAATTAATTAAATAAATAAAGATTTATTTAATTAATAGAAGAATTAGGCTTAGATAATTAAATAAATAAAATATTTATTTAATTAGACTAGACAATTTTTGGGTGTCTACATTACCAAACCATAGTTCATGAGGGGTCTTACCGGTTTCACCTTTGATGTGAACTTTGTTGAATGCATAGACCACTGTGTTGATTACTTCTCTCCAATAAACATGTGGTAAATTTGCTTCTAATAACATACTTTTTGTTGCATCAAAGATAGTTCTATTTTTCCTTTCAACAACTCCATTCTACTGTGGTGTCCGAGGTGCTGATAGTTGTCTTCTAATTCCATTCACTTCATAGAATGTATTAAAATCCCTAGATGTAAATTCAACTCCTTGATCTGATCTTAAACATTTGATTTTCTTATCGGTTTCATTTTCTACCATTGCAACTACTTCTAATTTTTCTCTGAGAAAAGTAACCCAACACATTCTAGAATAGTCATCAATAATTAGCATGAAATATCTATCACCTTGTAAGCTTTTAGTTCTAGCTGGACCACATAAATTAGTGTGAATCAAATCAAGAGCATTATTTGATTTTTTTGGAATACTTTTAAAACTAGCTCTAACTAGTTTCCCAAATTGAAATTCCTTACATACTATATTATGAGGTTTGACAATTTTAGGTAAATCTCTAACTGCCTTAGTAGTATTGACCTTTACCATGCAATCAAAGTTTACATGACAGAGTCTCTTATGCCATAGCCAACTTTCATCTATATGTGCAATTAAGCATGTCTTTTCATTGTTATTCAAATGAAAGATATTACCTCTAGTTTGATTACCAGTTGCAATTTCCAAACCAGTTCTATTCATGATTTTGCATTTTCCATTTTTAAATTGTAACTGAAATCCTTTCTCAGCTAATTGACCAACACTCAAAAGATTATACTTTAATCCTTCAACATAGTAAACATTGTCAGTGTTATGCTTACCATCAAGAGATATTGTACCCTTACCTTTGATTGAACAAGCTTTGTCATCTCCAAATCTTACTAATCCTCCATTGTATTCTTCAAAGTTCAAGAATTTACCTTTGTCTCCTGTCATATGATGTGAGTATCCTGAATCAATTATCCATTCATCCTTTACTTCAACTTTAGTTGCCAAGGCCTATACTACCAGTTGAGCAGTAGGTGTCGGTTGATCTTCTGTTATAGCACCAAAAACCCATCCATTGTCTATCGGATCCTCATCAGAATCATCAGTCACATCTTCATCAGCAATATAACAAGATTTGTCTTTATTCTTCTTAAATCTGTATCTCTGATATTCAGGATTAGGCTTGTATGTTCTTCTAGCTTCTTCTCTTAGTCTAGCATGTCTATCAGGGCATCTCGAAGCCATATGACCAATCTTATTGTAGTTAAAACATTTAAAGGGTGCTTTACCTTTATATTTACTTCCAACTAGACCTTTAGGCATTTTTCTTGCAAATAGTGCTTCAAGTTCTTCAAGTTCTCTTACATAAAAGGCTTTCCAATCAGATTTGTCCAATGATGGAGTAGATGGTGTTGATGCTTTAAAGGCCAAATCTATCTTTATAGTAACAACAGGACCAAATTCTTCAATTTCAAAAGCTAAAAGTTTCCCAATCAATGTATCCCTAGTAACTGATGTATTAGGAATTGTTCTCAACTCATTTATAGTAGTAACCTTCATTTTGTATTCTAGTGGCAATCCTCTTAAAACTTTTGAAACAATTTCATCCTCACTTAAGGTTCCTCCACAACATTTAATACCCAAAACAATTTCATTTACTCTTTCCATAAAAGCAAAAATCCTTTCATCTTCTTCCATTTTTAGATGTTCATACCTGATTCAGAAGCTTTCAAGTTTTGCAATTTTGATAGTGTAATCTCCTTCATTCAGTGTTTCCAAATGATCCCAAATAGCTTTAGTAGTAGACCTATCTAATAATCCCATGATTTGTTGATTTGATAATGCGCTCAAAAGTGTTTCTCTTGCTTTGCAATCATTTTCTTCATCTTTTGTCAAGTTAGTTGGACTGGGCTGACCAGGTATAGCAATAGTATAACCATTATTTGTAACTTCCTAGATGTCCTTTCCAATGCAATTTAGATGTGTCTCCATTCTAATCTTCCATATGCCATAGTTGGTTCCATCAAGTTTAGGACTATCCTTCTGAAATAGTTAGTAGACATTGGATCTCCTCAAGTTGTTAAACTTCTGCAAAAGAGGACTAAGCTCTGATACCAATTTTTAGGTCCCAAAGACAACTAAGAGGGGGGGGTTGAATCAGTTGTCAAATAAATTCAAACCAACAACAACTTAACCAACTTAATGCTTAATACCGATAAACCAGTTAAGTATGTCGGTAGACAGTTTTAACAGTTAATTGCTATATTGGTAAAGATTAATGCATGAAACATAAACACAAAGTCATCCATAACACATAACACCAATATTTGTATGTGGAAACCCTATAAGGGGAAAAACAACAGTGGGAAACCTTACCCACAATCAAATGATACTACTATAGATAGTAAGTGTACATAAATGGGGTTTGCACATGTAGAAAGGCGAACAGCCTAGAGCTCACTACTCAATCACAAAATGGGAGTCACACTCACTACAGTTGGATGGTTAAATCCAATAATAATGTACTACACAAAATAGCATCTTCATATGTTAGATTCAGTACCGGTGTAATGCTGATATGCTTCCACAAAAACCTAGCTTCACCTTCAAATGATGTCTTCGTGTATAGCTCTACTTAAACTCGCATATACCTCCACACAATCCTTTTTCGCATTCCACATCTGATCTTACAAATAAGATCTTACATTTATACCATAACCTAAGACCAATTTTAGTAGGTTGGCTCTACAAGATATTACAATAAAAACATTTTACAA
Organism: Cryptomeria japonica; assembly: GCF_030272615.1. Lineage (NCBI taxonomy): Eukaryota > Viridiplantae > Streptophyta > Pinopsida > Cupressales > Cupressaceae > Cryptomeria > Cryptomeria japonica. The sequence continues at coordinate 625,435,527 of NC_081405.1, forward strand.
ACAATATAATATCCGATGCAATAACCGATTGAACATGTCAGCTTAAGGCATTTTCAACAATAATTAATCATTTCCATAGCATGCCATGCTGATCTAGAAAAGATAAACTTGCCAGTGTAACCCTAGACCTATTTGCTGGTAACAACAAATATGCAACTATGAATATACCAATGAACAAAACTCCAGGACAAGATGTCGAGATGATGTCTTTGACATAACCATGTGTCTTCCATGCCATTCCAAGTGTCAATGATCATTATATCTTGCCAGCAAACCTTATACCAGTAACTGTGCAATAGTTACTTGTTTGTCGGTGAATGTTGTTGGATCTGCAAAGTGCTAGTGTTTTAGTAGGTGTTGACATCAATGACCAAACCATACCAAAATACCAATAATCTCCCCCTTTGGCATTGATGGCAACACAAGATGGAAAAACCATCAAAGTGCTTAAACAGAAATGCCAAGTATCAAAAACCAACAATCTCCAAAAAGATCATAACCTGAAAGTGATAATCTCTCCTAAGTAACAATCTCTCCCCTTGGGAGCAATATGTGTTTTTTAAATCTTTTCATACCAATCTCTCCTCAAAAGAGCAGTATGTAAAGGTAGGCCACACCAAGTTCATTTCCTTGAGGATCTGATTAGAAATGAATTCAATTTGGATGAGCAGGAATTGAGGAAAGAAAAGTGGGTGGCATACAAGAAGGCCCTTGATTTCATTCACCAATTTGACAATGGTTATGACCCTTTGTCTAGTTAAATTATTTTGAGAAAAAGGTTAAATTCTTAATTCTTTACTTTGAAGACTTGATGCAAACCCTAAAAGAAAAAAGGGAAGCTATAATAAGGAATAATCCTGAAAAGGCTAAATTCATTTTAGCCAAGCCTACCTTTTCTAGAGCCATCCCTCTGGGTGATTATGTGATGCATAAGAAGGCAAGATACAATGTGTTGGTGCTAGTAGTGGGTGAGCCCTTTACTTCAAGAGGCAAGAGAGTAATAGAAGATGCCATTGACATCCAAAATTACCTTAAGAGGAAAAGGGTGGGGAAAGAAGTGCAAATAGGTGAACCTTTGTATTCTCCATCCCAATCCCTTATCCATGTGGGAGATGAACAGGCAGCAGCAGAAAAATTGTTGCAGTTAGGAAGTCTCGGGGAGATTGCCTACACATATGAGGAAACACGAGGGAATGCCTAAAGAGCCACCTAGTGTTGAGATGAACTTAACTATAGATGAGTTCAAAGTTAAAGAGCTAGACTCTGCTGTCAAGCAAGCCAGTGAGGAGTTCCTGGCTGATAGTAATTTTGTCACAATAGGAGCATTCATGCAATTTGTTTGGAAGCAAAACATTGAGAAATTCAAGGAAAGGTGTGAAAAGAGAAAGAATGAGCAACCCCACAAAGATGTAACTACAGTAGAAGAGGAGGTGAGACAAGAAATGATGGGAGAATTCAAAGCCATTACTTCTGAAAAGGGGAGAGAAATGGTGTCAAAGGTTGGTATTCTAATCTTCCCTGAATGGGATATAGCAGATGCCTTAGTACTTGAAGTAGTCAAAAAAGAGACCAAGCCTATGGAAGGAGTGACATTCAGCAAGGATAATGTTGCTTTGGTCATGTTGTCCTTAAAGAGGGATGAGAATAGAAGGAAGGATGCCTCACAATCCAGTAACCTTGGAGGGATGATTGTTAAAAGATTGTAGGACACAGGAGTGGTGGAAGCTGCTAGTACAGTTCTAGAAATTGTAAAATTCAATGTGGCAGTGGTTGAGAAAGAAGCTAAGGAGAGAGCTGATCTCTAAATAAAACTAGAAACAATTCTAAAGGCTTATAATGAAGCCAAAGGGGAGGTAGCCAATAGGGATAGCATCATTGCTAGATTACAGAGTCAACTAGCAAGACAATACAAGAAAGGTGAGTCCTCTACTCTAATGATTGCATCTTCTCCAGCAAGATCTTCACCCACCAGTCCCATCATTGAATTTCCCCCTTCTCCTATGTCTTATGGTTTTCAACCAGCTGAGACAATTCAACATGAATTAGAAAAGTTAAAATAGGCTCAAGCCCTGTTTGCAAATAAATATGAAAAAAAGGTAAAGGCCACAGTTTTGAGTTTTGCTAATACAGTTGGAGCTCCCATTGTGCACACTAACATGAAAAGAATTTTGGATATTTTGAGTGAGTTGAATGAAGACAAGGCTACTCTGGAGCCAATTTTGAATAAGTGGATTCCTAGAGAAGTGGATCTAGAACTTATGTGTGCATCTTATGATGAGGCAGGATCTGATGTCACTATTAAATCCACATGTGAGTTAGAAAAAGGCATGACTAGGTTAGCAGAAGGAAGGGCTTGTGTAGAGAGAAAAGCCAACTTGTACAAGAAGGAATATACTAAGCATAAGTTTGAACTATTTCCTAGGGGTTTTGTTAGTCAAAATTAGTTGAAGGACAAATAGGTATGGCTTGATGAGTTAGGAGATAACTTGTCTCTAAGGGTGAATGAAATTATTAATACAGATAACACATCCTTGTTTGTTAAGACAATTGAAGAAATAGAGAAGATAAAGTCACATTACAGTTTTTTAGAATCAGAGGTTAAGAAAGTGAGGAACTCTTGAAAAAGGTTAGTTAAGTTAAAAGAAAAAATTGTTAGTTTCTCATGGCTTGTTGATGACATGTTCCAAGAGAGGACCAAAAAATATGTGGTACAATAAGAGGAAGTCTTGGAACAGTTAGAAGATGTTGCAGTGGAGCAAAAAACTGAAAAGGCTGCTAGGATTGAAAGTGATGTGTAGCTTCTTTTTGAAAGAAATTGCAGTTGTAACAAACTATTCTTGGGAATTTCCAAAGCTTGTATGCATCCATATTGTTATAAATGGATACCATGACTTAAGAAAAGGGGGATCACAAGAATTTGTAAAAGAACTCTGTTGAAATATATCTAGGTTTTTTCTAGTTCTCAAAGAGATTACTTTGAATTATGTAACATTTTCAAGAATGAATATGAATATACAGATCAAAGTTTCAGGCCTAAATCTTATTTGTCTTTTGGTGTGCATTCATTAGTTTGTTGGTTTCATTTGGATAATTTAGGGTTGTTTAGATGAGCATAGATTGTAATGCAATCTTATAGACATATTTATGGCTTTTCTCTTTAGGAGAGGGATTAAATGTGCATGAAATATTTATGTCAGTAGATTAATTGTATGTTTCTTTGAATCTGATGAACTATTTTAGTTTAAAGGGAAGAACCTATGTATATGTTAGGCATGTACGGGGTTCATGAAAGCCAAATTGATGAAATGTATGAGAATGTTCAGTTTTTTTTTTTTAAACTCTTGCTTGATTTAGGTGACTCTGTAGCCTGGATAAGGCATTGATATTAGTTATGGAATTATTTCTATCTTTCTTGGGATCAAATACTGAAAATGAGCATAAGTTTTCTTTAATGTTTCAGTTCCATTGAGGTGATGAAATCCATAGGTTTTTAGCATTGGTTTACTATGGATCTCAATTTAAAAATGTGACAGTATTCACAAAAGGTATACCCACCTGAGCTCTGGATAAGTTTGAAGTGTATAAGGTTTTGTTGAAACCTTGTTATATGTTACTCTGGAATTCTATTTTCTTGGTGCCCTCTTCATATGCAAATAGAGTTATCAAATCTTCTTATAGGGAGGAAAGGAGAGAATTAGAATTTGAGAACAACACTGACGTTGACAATGTTATCAAAATTTATATGACAAAATCTCCGATGCCAAGGACAGTTTGCTGCAATGCATCCAATCTTGTTACATGCAAAACACTTCAAAGGTAATTTACCTCTGTAATTACCGGTACCTTTGGGAAACCACTTGGCCAACAATTCTTCAATCTCAATCAGACTATCTTCATCATCAACTTCTCTGTTGGATCTAGACTCACAACTGTGACTAACATCTCTTGTTTTCCTCATAGGTGGATTACAAATTGAAGCTCTAAATGTAGATTTGAATTTTTGAACACTACCATCATAACCATTTCATTCAAATGTAGTAGTTTTACCAATGATGGACTCAAGAGTTACCTTACTTTTATCAATAGACTCTATCTCTTGAATGGCTACAACTCGGATAGAGTAGACTAATAGAAGGGTTCTCAACACCATACTAACCATTATGGCATCCTCCAATTTACCACCAACACTCTTGATCTCACCAACTATCTCCTTGATCTAGTGACCATACTGTTGAATATTTTCACCTTCAACCATATGCATTTCATCAAACTTACCTCTCAAACTCTCTTCTTTGGCAATCTTCACATGCTCATCACCTCTATAGATTTCCTCAAGTTTCTTCCACACATCATAAGCAGTCTCTAGACCATGGACATCAACATACTCTAAATCAGACAAGAACTAATAATGGACTCCAATGCTTGATTATTTTCTTGTTTCTCTTTCTTTTGATCATCAACATAATCCCACTAGGTGCAACATATTGAGTAACAACATGTTCCTAGTATTGACTTCCTAAACTCTTGATATAGATTTTCATCCTATCACTCCACATTCTTTAGTTTTCCCTATTAAACTTAAGACCTTCTTTCTTCATCATGTTCTTCAAGATCTTTACTTCAAGATGTTAGGCTTAGACGCTAGAGGACTTGGGATGCTCTGATACCAATTGATGGTATGATGAATCAATAAGGATCCAAACAACTACTGAGAGAGGGGGGTGAATCAATAGATGGAAAACTGGCTAAACTTTCACCAAACTCAATAACAATCTCACAAGTCAATCTCAGAACTAGCTAGTTCAAACACTGAACTACAAATTGCAATATCATTGTCAAGTATATCAGTTGACTCTCATAATAGAATAACAGTATAACATCTCTGAAACTATCAAAACCTATACTTTACTAACAATAGTAAAATAACATTTCAGATTAGTGTCGATCATCTTATCATATTTAAGTGGATTTAGCAGTTAAGAAAATTAATCATAGCAAACATAACCACAAAAACCATTTACCACTTGACACAATGATTTTAACATAGAGACCCAAATGGGAAAAACCATGGTGGGGATGAATGCCCACAAGTATTCTGAACTCTTCTAAAGTTTGCCCTATTAGGAGCCAAGCCTGTTAAAGCTTTACAAGAAGTCTTGTTAGGAACAGACCCTATTAGGGACCACATGGTTAAGGGATTGACTATAATTCCCTATTAGAAGCAATAACCTATTAGGAGAAACCTTGGTAGAGGATTTAAAATCCAAGCTAATGGATCACCTGGTTAGAGGATTTAGATAATACTAATCCTGTTAGAACTTACCCAGTTAAGGGATTTGACTGTTGTAATTGTTAGAGAATAATAGGGGTTTGTTGATTTGGTGAATAGCACTGCTCTACTTGATCAGATCCTTTTCATGCTTCTATCTACCTTCACACATACAGTAGATACACCTTCTAGTTCAACAACCAATCACACTTAAACTTAACCAAAATTGCCAACACTACAACAAAATAACTCATCGACCTTATTGCTAGCATTGCACACTTGAATGGGAATTGAAGGTGATTGAAGGTGTTGTCATTGATGGAAACTTACCGGCAACCTTGTGCATATCTTCAAGCACTGGCACTAGAACCCACAACAACAACAATGTTCACCAGCATCCCAGCTGATAGGAATAAAGTTTTATTTGTTGTATTTAATTGTAATATCTTTTGTAAGCCGACATGGCATATTGTAATAGACTCATATATATATATGAGGTCTTGCAAATCATTTTGTAATATAGGAGAATAGTGATGGATGGACATATGATGGTAGAAGTGATGAGAGAATATTTTGTATAAGGTTTATGGTTATTGTATGAGCTTAAACCGGTACTGAACCTGGCATAGCAGATGCTGAATTATAGCAGTACATTCTATTGGATTTTCATAATCCATTTTGCAAGTTGGTGAGACTTTCTTTTGTATTTGAGAAGTAAGCTCTAGGTAGTTGGCCTTCCTGCATGTGCAGGCCCCTCTTGTAAGTAATATCCATTCATTGGCCAGTGAGTGAATATTGTGGGTCACAAATCCCACTGAGGTTTTTCCCACACCAGGTTTCCTCATTAAACATCTTGTGTTATGGTGTGCTTTCTATGTTGTCTTTACTATTCTTATTTACTGCATTAATTCTTGTTTACCGGTACATTGTTTTGGAATACAAAATACTTAATAAGGTTAAATATTCTATTAACTAGTTAGGTATTGATTCACCCCACCTCTCAGTATCTTTGGGACTATCATCAATCCTAACAATTGGTATTAGAGACTAGTCCTCTATTTTCAAAAGTCTAATAGCTTAAGGAAGATTCTGACACCGATATAGATGGAGAATTTAAGAAAGTAATTAGAAGGAGCTCTTGTGGACTATGATGCAAAGAAGTTGAAGAATATCAAACTTGAAGATGATCTAAGGACTACACATGAATTCATTCAAGGACTTCAGGAGAATCTCACTATTGCTAGAAATAAGAGAAAATAACTTCATGAGAAGATGCAGATTAATGCTGATGAAAAGGAAACTCTTAATGATCTTGTAAGCAAGATGAGGCAAGAAAACATGACCTTGAGGAATGAAATGCAAGACATGACTATGAGATTTTGTAAAGACGTTGAAGATAGAAAGAAGAATGAAGAGGACTTGACTAGGAGACTCAATGATGCTGGAAATGAAAATCTAAGACTCAGTCATGAAAATGATATGTTAAAGATAGATCTAATTCACATGGAACATGATAAAATTGAACTTATGAAACAAAAGGAATTTTTGGAAAATGAGTTGGCTATTGTAAATCAACATAAAGAGAAATTCAAGAAAAGTTCAGAAGAACTTTATGGTATGCTGAAAAGTCAGAAACCTAATGGAGACACTAATGGACTTGGATTTGAAGTTGGTGAAAGTTCTAGTATAGAAAACAATCATGATCACAGTAAACCGGTAAGACAACCTAATGCCTACAAATTTAATGGGAAATTTTTTAACTATAACAAGTATGGTCATAGAGGAAATCAGTGTAGATCTAGAAACAATCAGAACACTAATGCACCCACCGGTCAATGTTCCAAATGCAACAAAATTGTTCACAATTTAGAAAATTGCAGAATGAATGTAAGATGTTATGTTTGTGGAAGATTTGGGCACTTATCTAATCAATGCAGAACACAAACTAGCATAGGATATGGAAAAGCTATTCTGAAAAACAATCTGATTTGTTTTGCTTGTAACAAGATTGGACATATTGCAAAATTTTGTAGAAGCAAGACTTCACCGACAAATAATAAAGGACCCAGTTTGAAAGGCAAAGAGAAGGTTGATTAGGTAAAGCAAGAATTTTCAAGACAATGGATTAGAAAGACAGATCAAAATGTTGGTGAGACTATTCCTTCACCAGTAGAAGAGAGTATTACTCCACCAGCAGGAAACTCTTCATCCAACTGAAAAGTAACCCTTGGGGGTATTGCAACAAATTGAATATCATGCAAGTTTACCCTCGGTTGATGGTGAGAAGATGGATTTCTTCTCTACCGACAGATGTGTTAAGTTTCACTTAACCGGCGAGCATTTATTGTGGTTGTTGGAAGAAAAGATATTATAAATCTTTGATGTTCCTTCTTTTTCATTCACCGAGCATTAAAACTTTCAGAGAGCAGGAAAATCCAAGCAAAGGCATCCAAAGTGAGAAGTGAAGCAAATTCTTTCAAGCATCCAAACCTATCAGGCAAATTAAGGTATTTATCAGTGGCTTCCTCCTCTACTCCAGAATTTATTGCAAACCCTACTTTTGTGGAAGTAGTTAAATGCCCTAGGCCCATTTTCAAGATTATCCCTGAGATAATGAAATAGGATGATTCCCCAGGAGATTTTTCAAAAATCCCAAAAGGAGTTGCATATGCAAAAGACCCTAGAATATATATTCATTGCTATATTGAGGAATTAGGTTCAAAAGAAATATTGAAAATGTATAAAAATGTTATTTGTGATGAAAGTGGAATTGTGAAACCTGAACATAAGGTTATTGAAACTTTAGGTTTTGTGGAAATCCTTGACATCCCAAAATTTCCTAAGGAGGTAGTAAGGATTGTGCTTAGCAGAGTTCATGGTGAATTCTTTTGGCTAGAATCTATTTATAAAATCACTAAGGAAGCAGTTAGTGCAGTGACTGGCTTACCCTCCACTGGTAGTTGACCAGATAGAACTAAAAAGGTTCCTAATAACACAGTGATGACATTAATAGGAGCAACCTATGACAGCAAATCCCTAAGAGTGAATGATGTAAAAGACATAAATGTTAGATTCATAAGCATGATCATAGGATATAAAACCACCCATGCAAACCAACTCAACTTTGTTTCCAAACTTTGTATTAAAAGTACATCTAATATGGTCAACAATGATGCAAAGATAGATATATGTGAGTGGTTAAAAGATTAGTTGATTGATAATCTAAAGAAGATAAAAGGAGACAAGAAAGGTACTTTTCATTTTGGCAATCTCTTGGTATGTCTGATGTTGTATCTTACAAAAGAGGTTCTTGGTATTGCTAAGAAAGACTTTGGTTTTGATATACCGGTAGGCAAACAATTGTTAGATATCTTCACTGGTATGGGGATAGATAACGATAATAATATCACTCTGTACTTCAAAACATTCAAAGCAAAAATGAAAACAAGAGAAAGATTACCACAAAGCATTGTAGATAAATATGAGAAGGAAATATATTTTATAATCAAGAAGGATGAGATATGGATGGAGGAAGTTCTTCCTAGAACTATATGGGTAACATAGATGGGATATGAGGCATATATGAAACTTATGCCAAAGCCCTATTAGTAGCCCCTAGAGAACCGTAAGAAAAGGTTTTTGGAAATACACAATCAATAGAAAGTGATGTACAAACATTGAAACAAAGAAAGAGAAGAGAAAAATACATAAGGAGTGCATCTAAACAAGTTAAGGAAATTAAATAAAATGTCATGAATATCATTGGTATAAAGGAAAGTGACTTAGAAGGATTACAACCAAAGGCACATCTCTCACTGGTTGGTACATCCTCTAATAGTGAAATTTCTGTTGAATTCAAAAGAGTAGATAGGAAGAGAAAACCCTCACCAGTACCCTCTCCTCTTCCCAAGAAAATTAGAACTCCAAGGTAGAAGCAACAAGCAGTGAGACCATTGGCAAAGAAGCTGACACCTAAAAAGGGAAAGCAAAAACAGGTCATACCACCACTGGACAACTTGCTGAATGAAATAACAGATGATGGTAATTTATCCAATGTAAGCAAATTGTATGATACATTCACAAATGAGGAAAAATAAAGTATAGATAATACCATCATTATACATCTTGACATCTATAAGAAAATCTTAATAGAGGTTGTAGATGATTTGCCTAGTGATTTATATAGGTGGTTAGATGCTAAGAGGTTAGCAATTATGGAGCTTGACAAGAAAATTAAAATTGAGAAACTTCTAGCTATACATCCGATAAAATCTGTTGAAGAAATTGATGAACTAATCAATGGAGCAAATAGAATAACCTTTTCAAGCAGATGCGAGCATGTGAGCCTAATGGCTGACACAGTTAATGAAATTTCAGAAGAGACAACTGACAAATGGGATATTTTCTTTATTGAGAAAGAAAAACAAGAAGAACTGAAAAGACCTAAAACTTTCAAGGTATATCAAAAGGACAAGGGTTAAGGCAAGGTAGGTGGACTAACCAATATAATAGTGACTGATAACCTACCACCACCTTCAGTTACTCCACCAGTACATACTGACAGTACACTAGCTACTAAGAATGTGGAAACACCACATGAAGACATAAACCCTGAGTTTGAAATTTTGTACACTATGAACATAGACACTCAGGAGGTTAATATTGTAGTTGATAAGGAAAGAACTAAGGAAAAGAAAAATGATGTTGCTACTGAGCAACTGAATGAAAACATTGAGATTGGGGTTGAGACTCAAACAGAGAGGTCAGAGAAAACTAAACATTCAGTTGATCCCTTGGGTAGTGGCATGGTTACTGATATCATTGATGCAAGCATTGAGAAACCAACAGAGACAACATCTAAGATACCGGTAGTGGAAATGTAGACACAGATTGACCCACCAGAGGTCGATTCAAGAAAAATGGTTACTCCCACCGGCAACATAGAGATTGTGAAGGTAATTGGCCAGTCATCCAGTACTTCAATGACAAAATTTAGACCCACCAATGTGACTGAGTACTATTGGATTCAATAAAGAAAATTATATATTGTAATGCATTGGTCTATAAGGTAATAGATGACACCATTCCTATGCTTAAGTTGATTGCACCAAAATGTGATGTAGATAATAAGGATTCTTTAGGTCAGTTAGACACATTATCTAAATATATTACTAACAATATACTAACTGTAGATCAAATAAATGAAGAAACATTTAAGGAGAAAATGGAGAAGGAAAGAGAGAAATTCTTTGAAGAAACAATAAAGAAGTGCACGGAACACATTGACACTCTTTTATTGGCACTAAATAAAACAATTGTGGAGTTCAAGGAACTATACAAAGACACTTGTAAGACAAATCTTTTGATAGTGGATATTGACAAGGAAATCAGAAAAGTTCAAAAGGAGATTAATGACATAGCTGATAATATCATTGGTTCATCTGAACCTATATCAGTTATTGAACAAGAAATTGCTAGATTTGAAGATAAATTGGAGAAGTTAGAGAAAGAGAAGGAAAGAATAAAGGGAAAATCCAAAGAGCTAAAATGTAGACTCAGTCCAAAGTTAGATAACCTCATCTCTCTAAGGAAAGAGATCTTTGAGGCACTAATTCAAGGACAAAAGACACTGGAAGAGAAAATGCATCATCTCACTAGTACAGTTCAGAGAACAAAGACAACTTTGAAGGACAGTAATAGGTTTACTCAGAGCTTGAATTTGGTTTTAGTAGACTTATTCCAAATTGTAACCAACTAGTTACGAGATTCAAATTGAAGACTACAGTCATTTGGCAATTTTGACAAACTTTGTCATTGATGTCAAAGGGAGAGTAGTAGGATAGAGAAAAATGATTACCAAAGGAGATCATCTTCTCAAGGGGAGCACACATTTTTGGTAAAATTTTTGACTTCATTTTAGGATACGATTTTTGGATTTTTCTCATGAGTGTTGCCATCAATGCCAAAGGGGGAGATTGTTGGCATTTCACACTCCAATGAGAATTGAAGGTGATTGAAGGTGTTTTCATTGATGGCAACTTACTGGCAACCTTGTGAATGTCTTCAGGCATCGATACCGATACTGGCACCAATAGGCACTTCACTGACAGTGACAACAATGTTCACCAGCATCCCAACCGACAAGAATAAAGTTTTGTTTATTGTCTTTAATTGTAATATCTTTTGTAAGCCAACATGGCATATTGTAATAGACTCATATATGTATGAGGTCTTGTAAATCATTTTATAATATAGGAGAATAGTGATGGATGGACATATGATGGTAGAAGTGATGAACAAATATTTTGTATAAGGTTAATGGTTATTGTATGAGCTTAAACTAGTACTAAACCTGGCATAGCAGATACTGAATTATAGCAGTACATTCTGTTGGATTTTCATAATCCATTTTGTAAGTCTGTGAGACTTCCTTTTGTATTTGCGCAGTGAGCTCTAGGCAGTTGGCCTTCCTGCATGTCCAGGCCCCTCTTGTAAGTATATCCATTCATTAGCCAATGATTGAATATTGTGGGTCACAAATCCCACCGAGGTTTTTCCCACACCAGGTTTCCTCGTTAAACATCTTGTGTTATGGTGTGCTTTCTATGTTGTCTTTACTGTTCTTATTTACTGCATTAATTCTTGTTTACCGGTACACTATTTTGGAATACAAAATACTTAATAAGGTTAAATATTCTGTTAACTAGTTAGATACTGATTCACCCCCCATCTCAGTATCTTTGGGACTATCATCAATCCTAACACTTATAAGAAAAACAATAGGTCGATAACACATCACAAACCTAAGATCTCATAAAGATTACAAACAAATCGGTTCAAGTATAACCATTTAATTACATAGAAATCATGCACAATATTCAAGACAATCTTGACCACTCCTTGATTACCTCTTCATCGATTCCTGGAACTCATCACATAGTTTCCACTTCATGCAATGTACTCTCTCTTTACCATGATACAACTATTATCTCTTTGTGCCAAAAACCATTTGAAACTCTTCACATACAACATGCATATGTGGCATAATCATTACCGTTCATCATTTGATCATAAACCATTACAACTAATTCACTAAGTTGCATCAGTTAGGGTTTAGCACATCAACAAGTAGGCTTACCATTTGATCTCACTGCTTCTCAAGTAATACCGATTTCCTTCACTAGCTCACCTATCAGTTGCAAAACAATATCATTACCAATTATAATTGACATCAATGACAACACAATAGTTCATCAAAGCAATCTTCATGCAAATGCCAACATAAGAAAATTGTTAATTATAGAACATTGATTTACCCCACTCTTAGTGTTCATTGATTCCAACACCCGAATCATCCTCTAAGAGTACCTCTTTAGGTGAAGGATATAGTGCAAAAAAAATTATTGGTTAAAGATTGACGAAAATGAAGAAGAATGATATTGTGTGTCCACATACAAAGAACTTTATAAGTTCAAATCAAATTTTAAAGTGTACATGTGTTTTTAATCGACATACTAGATTTTTCAATGAAGAGTAGAAGGGACCATTTCGATGACATGAATCCAAGGTCTTCTTAAGAGAAGGATATATGTGATATTATTGAGCATGAAATGGATAGTTGTGCATGAAATAATAGGTCCTACCTATTGGGACTCATTAAAATTGACTCAAGTTTTGAGGCCCAATTCGAATTTTTGTTTTGCATTTCCAAATAAGTCAGTTTGAATGGCCTAGTTTGCGAGAGGGTAAAATGGAACTAGTTTATTTTTAGAGGGTAATTCTTGGTATTCATGTTACACACCTTTCATTTGGCCTATGCACTGATGTGCAACTTTCAAAATTTAGTTTGGATAAGTTTATCAAGTACCCATTTTGAGGGGTGAGCTGAAAGTGCATTTTAGGCACAAATGCAGATTTTATCGGGTAGCCTACTTTGAATGATTATATCTTTTTTCTTGTTGATTTTCATGAAGAAATTAAAAATGGATTAAATTATATGCATAAATGTGAGTCATCTTACAAAATTTGAAGTCTTGATGAATCCATTTGCTTAGTTTTCAAAGCCAAATCCGTTTGCAGTTTATGTGTTTTGACAAGTCCCTATTTTGACAGCTAGTCGGTGCCTTGTTTCGCATAAGTGTAAAAGTTTCCTTAGTGAGTGTTATGACACAATATCTCTTCTAGGTTAATGCTGATGTTCATTTAGCCATCATTTTTAGTAATCCGTACTTTCAGTGCTATATCAGTTAATGTAGCCATTTTTATGAGCGCACCATTTGCATCCTGTCAGTCTTGTGATCAAACTGAGATTTCTAAGTTTTAATATGTACTTCAAGGTACCTATGTTTCAAATTTCAGGGCCTACGGAGGTCGTTTGATATTTTTCGAGAAAGGCATCATGTGTTGCCAAAACATTGACTTCATCAGGTCCGCAGTGTCGACAAAGCCAGTTTGTCATTTTCGCCAATTAATATTTCTTCGCTCGGGACTCATCTTGAGAAATTGTTTGGCAGTGTTCGTGCTTGTATATCAGAGTACATGCCTATTATATGGGGAGCTCAAGAAAGGTTTTTTGATAGGTTTGAAAAATACGTCTTCGTGATTAAATGCAAAAATGTGGCACAAGTGCCTGAAAGTCATAGAATGCGGATTAATGATCCAAAAATGATGTCGATCATTTCCAGAGGTACATTCAAGGTGTCTGAAGCATTTTCAGAGGTCAGTTGCATGAAAACAAAAAAATTTTTAGTCGGACCCACTTTGGGGCCTGACGTGGCTCATGCTTGTGCACTAATTTTTGTGGCGAATTGTTCTTATTTCATGGCATGCAATCTCCCATTTGACAAATGACAATGCTAGAGAAAGTTGCAGACTAGAGGTTTGTCATTCTAAGAATTGTGAAGAGGTTGTTGAAATTCCTCAACAAATGCATGAGGATACTCAAAATCAAGGAGGACTGCATGAGAGACAAGATTGTCATGTTCTGGAGAGTAATTTTCTATCAGTTTTGCCAAATTAAAGTTACATAAACAATGAAATTCTAGCTTGTGATAGTCCTAATGAATCAGTGGATAATGTTGCATGCAGGGAAGAAATAGAGTTGGCACTGGGTTGTAAGAGCATTTTAGAATCTAGTAATCATTTAGAAGTACTACTTGGCATTAAAGTGACATCTGAAGCACATCACACTAGGACTTAAATACCCCTATGGAATCTTGGGAAAATTGCTGATAGGTAATGCAATCGACATAAATTCTGAATGCTTGGATAGTATTCCATTACAATTATTTGTTTTAGATGCCAAGTTTGACAGTAGAAAGCCTGAGAAAGATGGGTTACGTAAGGGATTGTTGTTAGAATAGAATGAACATGTGGTGCATTCTTTAGATGGCTTGGCCCTTGATAAAGATTCAATACGTGATATGACCCTTGGTCTTCAGGCTGATGCTTTGCTCAATCATCATCACAACAGCAGCAATCAAAAACCATTAAAGCAAACGTAGCATCTTCCTCTCCCACATGAATCCTCTGTTAGTGTTTGTAGTAGTCCATCCCCTGTGATGTGCCAATGATGTGACATTGAAGTGTTCAAAGGCATTTTTTTCCCCCCTTTCTGGTGTGGTGTGATGGAGGTTCACAAAGAAAAGCAAATACAATGCGACTGATGTGGAATACGATGCCTCCCTATTCTCCCTTTGCTATGGCGTGACCTTCTATAGTGTATGGATAAGGCAATCTCCATTAAACCCCCTAGGAAAGGCGCCAAAGAAGAGAGTTAATCCTACCTCCATGTAAAAATTTTAAGCAAAATGCAGTCCCAAGCTTAAGGTTTTAATCCCACATTGACTGGGCGGAGGTATATTTTGATATTTATAATCAAATCTTTGCCCAAGTATAATGTCAAAGCCATCAAGGCTTTTGATGGATGGTGCCCGTTGGGCACCCAAGAAGACCCCACCCGCGTGGGTGTGAATCCCAAGGTGACTGGAGGAGATGACAGATGATGATAGGTGGACCCTACGTAGGCACACTTCTCGAGGGAGATGAGAAATTTTTTGTAGAGAAACGTCAACTTAACCAGTGAGCAGGTTTGGAGAGGATCGATAGTCGGCGTGACTTCACAAAGGCGAGATGTATGAAGGATAAGGGCTGTGAAATGGTGAAAAGCTCAGGGGATCACGAAGAGTTAAAGAGTGAGCAAGTTCGAAGGATCTGATGGCCTGCGTGACTTCATGACTCAAAGATGCAAGATCATTAATGAAATTTAGTTAGAAAGAGGGACACATGGTAGTGTGATATGGAGACTTTCTTTTTCCCTCTTCTTCTTATTCCCAATTCTTCTCATTTGTAGGGGTTCCATAAATTTGGAGAAATGCTCCAGATTTGATGGCTTCCATTTTCTGAACATCTTGACCCAAGTGTGTAAAGTTCTATGGTTTGTTTCAAGGTATAGAGGTTGTAGTGTAGTGTTGTAAATGTGGTTTTAGTTGCAGTTCTTACTTGTGTCAGGCATGAGTAAATTCCACACAATATTGTCTCTAGGTATTTATTTCAATATCATAAATTGAATCCTCAAGGAGGATGAAATTTGTCAATTTCAAGGAGATTGTTGTGGCTATTTATAGGTATCCTTCAATGAAGGTTTTAAATTTTGTAGTCAGTCATAAATGATGAAATATGTATCTAGATCTGATAAACTTGTGAATGAATCAAATAGTGCATTAATATAAGGTATTGATGCATGAATATCTTGTTTAAGGAAAACAAACTTGCATCTATGATTTATATTTGTAGTTCTATGTGTGACTTTGCTGCCCAATGAACAAGGCACTAGTCTTTGATAGATTTGGGGATGGTTTCAGATATACATTTTAAAAGATAAATCTATTTCCCTTTATGTTTAGGGGTTTGTGTTCCATTCTTTCCAAGCTCTATTTCATCTTATTGTTTGTATAGATCTAGCCAATTTGTAGTGTTTCCTGACTTGTTGAGCTTGTGAAATGATCTATTTGCTTATAGTTGATGCAATTGTGTGTTTGTAATTGTTGTATTCAAAGCATCAAAGGGTGTCCCCCGTAGGTCTAGCAGAACCTGAACTACAGGAGGATCAATTAGGGTCCTATGTTATGTTGTCCAAGCCCTGATGTGTTTTGTAGACTAAAATTGGCCATTTCATAGAAGGATTGCATGCATTCTTGGGTTATCACTTTTGGTGAACAACACTACCTTAATAGGAAAGACAATTGTACCTAACATCTTCTTACAAACATTGTCGAAGCCATGAATAGTAATTGAATCAAGTTGGATAAGATAATTGCCTACCTTAATTTTATATAACAGATCAATTCTACACACCTTAAGACCTAAACAATTATTAACTAGTGTACATTTTATTAAATTACCATTAATTTGGATAGTAGTCATGAGGGGGTCATATTAATTTTTAACTTCTATGGGAGACAATTCATGTTGACAGAACACAAATTTATCTTTAGTTACATACATAAATTCCAACAAAGAAGTCAAATTAGTAGGTTTCTTCTTTAACGCTTCTTGTATCATTCCATGATATATGGGTGAACTTTGAATCAATTCTCAAAGGGAGATCTTAGTTGGAGTGGCATAGAGCTACTTGAAAAGATCATACTTTTTACCAACATGTCGTGAAAGACAAGGTAGTGGGAGGAAGAATAGGTTAGGAAGGGGAAAGAACATTAGAATATTTCTTTTTTTTTTTAGTGTTATATGTTGTTGCAAGGTGTGTACCCTTGGTCTCCTTGTATTGTGTAGCATAGTGCTTGGGTTTTTGACATAGCTTAACTACCTCTTATGGATTTAATAAGTCTAGTACTTGTTGTTGAGAATGTCCATAATTTTTCCCATGTTTGTATTTTTGCTTCCTACATGGATTTAGAACTTAGGGGTTTAGTAAGGTTTGAGTGTATTGGTTAATATTTTTCAAAGAACCCTCAGATTTGTTATATTTTAAAGTTGACCAATAATGACAGGTCAACTACTCTTACATTGTTGTAGTGAGTGTCTTCAATCATGCAGTCACTGACCCCTTATGTTGTTCCTACCGGGTTATACTGATTGAGTCAAATATTAATCCATTAGGCTTATGTTGTCAATGGTTAAGAATCCTTTAAGTCACAAGGTCTTAGTGATTCTCCTTGTCACGACCCCTTTAACCTCAATAAGTCTCCATGTACATAGTTGGCTCACTTAAGTTTTGGCCCTAGCACCTTGGCCTTGTAGAATAGCGGGATCAACCTTTGAGAATTGAGAGAGCTTACCCCACACTCATCACATACCATGGTTTCATCTTGTGCGAGATAGTGAGAAGTGTTATCGCTAAAGAAAGGAATTACCCCATGCAACCTTCACACTTAAAAGGTTTCCTATGTGGGATAAGGAATTACCTTGCATGAAGAAAGAAGAATGACAGAGTATATTGTGGGATAGAGGTAACTAAGGAATTATGTTGAGAGGTTCACCCCACAAGAGTCACATGTTGCATCCACGAGCATTGCAGGATAAGAAACCAAAGGGGATAAAGAGGTCCCCGCTACCCTACAAGACCATAAATTGTCACTTTGTTTAAGTGAAGGGGAAGATACAAGAGCCTCATGTGGGGTAGCACGAAGAGTGGAGCGCTAATGAAATTCTTACCCCACAGGGGTGAAGGATGTTAGCTAAGGAAAACACAGGGAGAAAAGTGCTCAATAAACCTATTCTTCCTGCCATCCCATGACAATATGAAATAAATCAAGAAAAGAGAATTTTTTTTATTATGAGGATCTGGTTACTACTGAGAGGGGGGGTGAATCAGTAGTAAAAAAATTATGTAATACTTCAACAAACTATACCGGTAACGACTTAAACATTTTTCTAGCAGATTTACCAAACCATTCACTCAAGTGTTTATCAACATGCAAACAATGTAAAGATATCAAGTGCACAAATAAACAATGCAACCAACATATGAACACAAATATTTTTCACATGGAAACCCAAATGGGAAAAACCACGGTGGGAATTAGCACCCACAAAATATTTGCACTTGTTCAAAATGCACCTGGTTAAAGGCCTAGACGGATTAAGAGCTTACAATATGCCCGGTTAAGAGAAGATCATGTTAGGAGTCACTCAGTTAAGGGATTTGCCTCAGCCTTATTAGGAGTTCTACCTTATTAGGAGTAACCTTGTTAAAGGATTTTAAACTCAAGTTAATGGGCCACCCAGTGAAGGGATTTATAAATAAGACCTATTAGGATCTACCTGGTTAAGAGATTTCAAATTGTTGTAACTATTAGGAAAAAATAGGGTAAATGATCTAATCACAAAACTTCCTTGCTT
Source organism: Cryptomeria japonica (assembly GCF_030272615.1). Classification (NCBI taxonomy): domain Eukaryota; kingdom Viridiplantae; phylum Streptophyta; class Pinopsida; order Cupressales; family Cupressaceae; genus Cryptomeria; species Cryptomeria japonica. The sequence goes on from NC_081405.1 coordinate 625,454,155, forward strand.
GCTAATACAGATCCTTTTCAGCTCAACTCTGCTTCACACATGTAGACACTTCAATCTGGTTCAAAACACTCTTCTTCTCAAACTACCAACACACAATCTCTTTTCCAACTAGCCTTAAATACATTTTTCAATTAGGTTGGCTACATAACCCTAGCTACATTCAAAATACAATGAATTTACATTGTAGATCATTACAAATCATACAATATATTTCTAGATAATTTCCACTGTTGAATGATTACCATGCATCGATTTGATAAGAAATCAAACCCTTGTCACATTATACTAAGCACATTGTTGTTTCCCAAGAAATATGATCCTTATACATGCTCAAATACAATCTTATCACTACACACCAATTCTAACATGTCATCACTAAGTTATGAACATGATAATATCCACCACCAAACCCTAAATCATTATCGGTTAAAGATCTGTTACCGGTATACATTCTTCTTCACAAAGTTCATGATAGTCAATTACAACTCACTCAATACACCAAATCTATTAATGTGGTTCCAATCAGAGACTCATGCCAATGTCATAAACATATGTTCCAAACCACAACACCTAACTCTTCATCGATCATTTGTACTAGTCACTTGATCATCACTCTATTCCTATTTACCAATTTACAACAACTTAGCAATTTTGTTATCTAACACATTCCTCTATTGGTTAGGCTATACCTATAGGCCTAGATGACTTAGATGACTCAAAAATCATGGTTTCCATAAATGACAACACAAATAAAGTCATCAAACAACTTACAACTATATTGTCATCATCTAGCAAACAATCTCCATCAACTTTATAGGTTATGCCAACAATAACTTTACCAGTCATCTTGATCTCATCAACATCTCCATATGCCAACAATCTCCCCATGATTATCTTCATCAGTTATGCCAAAAATATCCCCCTTTTTCATTGATGGCAACACCAAAATAGAAATACCAAAACCTCATGAGAAGGTCATCATGCAAAACTAGAACACTAACTATTATGACTGTTGTACTTGATCTTCTCTCTTCATCAAATCTTCTCTTTCTAGTCTTCACCATTCTTCTCCTTCTTTACTTTTCTTCTCATCCTTTACTTTACTTCTCCCCCTATCACTTTTCTTCTTCCCCTTTGAAAACAATGCCAAAGGTGCAAAGTGTCAAATTCATCTTCTACTACTAGTGTTTTCTTCATCTCAGCTTCTACCCCTGAGGAGTAACCCTTCTCATCAATCCACAGTGAGAGATATTCAATTAGTCCACTAGATTGATGTTGAAACAAAATCCTAGTTGACCTTCGGTAGGGGTATAATCCCTAGCTTGCCTCTAAGATACTCAAAGGTTGCCTTAGGCAATGGCTTAGTGAAGATATCAACCAACTGCTCCTTACTTGACACATGATCCATCCTGACTTTCTTTACCTGCACTCTTTCTCTCAGAAAATGATACTTTAGTTCAATATGCTTTGTTCTAGCATACAATACCAAATTCTTTGAAATACTTATTTCATTTGTATTATCACAATATATGACCACCAGTTCTGTCATAGTCTCCTTGAATCCTTGTAATACATGTCTCATCCATATTGCTTGAGTACAATTCATAGATGCAACCACATACTCTGCTTCTATTATAGAATAAGAAATGCAACTTTGTTTCTTGCTATTCTAGGATACTAGTCTTCCTCCTAGAAATAATGCTCCACCAATTGTTCTCTTTCGGTCATCTATATTACCTACCCAATCAGCATCTATGAACACCTTCAAAGAGATGTTTCCTTTGTATGAATATCATAATCCATAATCAATAGTTCCTCTAAGATACCTGAAAATTCTCTTCACTACGATCATATTAGTCCTTTTAGGACTTTTATGAAATCTAGCCACCATACCAACTGCATGAGCAATGTCTGATCTACTATGAACAACATAGTGTAGTTTCCCAATCATGGATCTATACTTAGTTTTATCCACTAGATCTGAATCATCTTCCTTGGATAATCTGCAACCAGTAATCATAAGGCTTCCAACTGATTTATAATCTTCCATTCCAAAGGTTTTCAATACCTCCTTCACATATTTGGACTGAATGATAAATATTCCTCCTTTCATTTGTTGGACCTATAAGCCAATGAAAATTTTGATTTCTCCTATCAAAGATATTTCAAATTCCTTTTTCATTTCTTTTGCAAAAGTTAAACTCATGTCATCATCTCCTTCAAATATGATATCATCTACAAACATTTTTACAATGAATAACTTGTCTCCTTTTGTCTTCAAGTAAATGTTATTGTCCTCAATGGTTCTTTGAAATCCAATCTTTATCAGGTGTGAATGGAGTCTCTCATACCATTCTTGTGGAACTTACTTTAATCCATATAAAGCTTTATGAAGCTTGCACACCATGTAATGTCTTCAGTCAATGCAAACCCTTTCAGTTGTTCAATGTAAACCTCTTCTTCTATAATTCCATTAAAAAATGCAGCCTTAACCTCCATTTGGTATACCTTGAATCCTTTGAGTGCAACAAATACAAGTAACATTTTTACTCATTCAAGTCTAGCAACCGGTGCAAATGTTTCTCCATAATCCTCACCTTCTTCTTATGCATATCCTTTGCAAACTAGTCTAGCCTTGTTCCTAATCACTTCACCATCTTCATTCAAATTTTTCCTCAACACCCACTTAATACCAATCACATTTTTATCAGCTAGTCTGGGGACAAGTGACCAAGTGCGGTTCTTCTCTATTTGATCAATCTCTTCATTCATAGCCTTTATCCAATCATCATCCTTTAGATATTCTCTCATTTGCTTAGGCTCAACTATGGAAATAAAAAAAGAATTTTCTTCGATCTCTCTTCTTATTTGTACTCCAGAATTCCTATCTCCAATTATCTGTTCTATAGAGTGATTCAACTTTACATATCTAGGTATAACCAATTCTAGTATAGAAGTCTCTTCATGTTCTTCTTCTTCATCTTATTCATCTCACTTCTGGTTTCTTTCATATCTAACATCTTCTTTCCTTTCTAGTCAATATACTGATTAACTAGTTTGTTCATTCTAGCTCTACAAAATCTTGCAATGTGTCCTAGTTTGTGATAGTGGAAATATGCCATTCTCGATGCTCTCCAGGGTACCATTTCTTCTTCGGAAATTCATAGCTACATGACCATAGTTGTTGTAGATAGGAATTTGGAAATCATCAAAGCAATAGACATTAAACTAGCTCAATCACAAAAACTCAATTGCAATGATAAGAAAACCTACAAACATTCAATTCAAATGTAAACCATCACAAATGTGAATGTCTCCTTCATGATTCTCCATTGTCCTTTCTCCTTCAAATTTATTTGTTTTGTGGATCTCACCTACAAGTGCATAAGCATAATATGAAAGCAAGATTGACAAGACGGTAGCGTAAGAATACTAGAAGCGTGATTGATTGATCGATCGGGGGCCATGATTGAAGAAATTCATCCAATTTATAGATAAATTGGAGAAAAGACACGATTAGCATGAAATTGATTCGAATGGAAATTCAAATCAAGAATAGCAAAATTATGACAAGTGTATGACAAATTGCTATGCAAGGAGTTATGACAATTTATGACAATTTATGACAAATTGCTATACAAGAAGTTATGACAAGAATTTGAAAATAGAAATAGAATTTAGAAGAAATTAGAAAATTAGGTTAGAAAAGATGACTTGGAAATTAGGAAATTAGAAATTGATGAAAATTAGGTAAATTAATTAATAGTTTTTCATTCATTAATTAATTTACAAAAAGAGGAGGAACTAATTAGCCAATTAAATAAATATTTAATTGTGACAAGAAGACTTAGGATAAATAAATAAATTATTTAACCTAGAGGGAAAATGACAAACAAGATTAAATGAATAAATCATAAAACCTTAGAAGATGAATTAGAAATGCAAGGATGACAATTAGGTCTTGACAAAAGATAATTGATGTCGATTCAATCATGATTTTAATTGATAGAGGATCAATGCTGATAAACGATTGAGATTGGTTGATGAATTGACCAAGACTGATAAAGAGACCAAATTGACAGGCACCAATTGACGAGGAACAATGACTAATTGATCTAAATTGACATGATTGAAAAGAACAATGATCGATGACAAATCGATCGCAAAATGACAAGATTGAAAAGAACAATGATCGATGACAAATCGATCACAAAATGACAAGATTGAAAAGGACAATGATCGATGACAAATCAATCGCAAAATCAAAAAGATTGACAAGAGTGAGGATTGATGACGAATTGATTGCAAGATGACAAGAGGACAAAAACCCTAATTCCATCATCGATTGGGATTGATGATATCCAAAATAATGTTGATGTTGATGTTCGATTGATAAGACAATGTTGATTAGTTTGAATGCTTGGTTGAATAGTTCATCTGTGAATGTGTGATTTCATTAAAGCACAATGTTTGAAGTGAGTGTTGTTGGAGGTATTCTCAGCGATCTGTCTATACACAAAGGGATCATTTATTGACAAAATGCAAAATGCTTGTTTTTGGATTTGGAGTTTCTTCAGGACATTAGTTGATTTTTTTTTTGGGATTTTTTTAGGACATTTTTGGATTTTTTTTGGATTTTTTAAGGACATTTTTCAATTTTTATGATTTTTTCAGGACATTTTTCAATTTTTATGATTTTTTTAGGACATTTTTCAATTTTTATGAGTTTTCCCCCAATGTCTAGCAAGGCAAGGAATATGACAGGTGAATAAATAGGCTTGCTGAAATGATGATGGATAGACAGAAGACAAAGGGCTTTTATTATGGAGACAATATGGATGCAATTTTCAAGGGCTATTGTGTGATGGGACAAGAAACTGGATATGACAATGTAAAGCAGGAACATGGCATGAGGGACATGTCAAGAGGTTTTTGAAACTATGTTTAAATTTTGCGTCCTTATGTCAGATCAAGATCAAGAAATGAAAAAGACTGTACGGATAGTGATAAGATATGGATAGGATAAGCAAGACCAAGAATGGATAAGGGACATGGACTGAAGGTCAAGATAGGCTAAGGGATAGTGGCAGAAAGTTGCAATAAGCTAGGGAATATGGATGAAAAGTTATAATAAGAAAATGGATAAAGACCAAAAGCTATGATAGACTGAAAGCTGCAGACAAGATGCATGATGCTCATGAAGATCGTCGGCCTTGTCAAGATCAAAGGTGGAAAGGGAAAATGGACATGAGGGATGATAAGACAAGGAAGGGTAATAGGACATGAAGGAGTATGACATGGTATGATAGGATAATGAAGGGCAATAGGCTATGAAGGAGTATGACATGGGTTCGATAGGATAATGGAACAATGAAGGACAAAAGGATATGATAGGATAAAACCTGCCCCCAAGTGTGGTGTGCAAGAAGTTCATAAATTACGCATGACGTCTGTTTGCCAGGTTTTCATCATGGTACTTGCCCAAGGTGCCTGTTTGCCAGGTTTTCACCAGTGGACGAATTATTTTTTCTTTACTTTTTTATTCTTTATCTTTTTTTCTCACTTTTTTTATTTTTTTGACTTTTTCAATAGAAGATGGACACATGATAGGGGATGGAAGAAGGACTCAAGCATCTTTTTGTTTGGATAGTAACCATGAAAAAAATGGACCATGGCCTTTAAAAGTATGCTCAAAGATGTTGGTAGGATAAGGACATGGAAAAAGAGATGAAACTAAGGTGAGGATTTATGCAAAGGATTGGACCAAAGGGATGGAAGGATGGAAAATATGCATTGGACAATGGATAGGGTATTGGAAGAACTGGGCTTCACTAGATGGAAATGTTGGCAAGATCAAAATTGGCACACACCTTGAGGGGTGATGGACTGATGGAGGAAGAGTGGGTCTCAGATTGTGAGATTTGGATGGAGGAATAGCTTGGGATTTTGGGACATAAGGGCCCAAAATGGATGAAGAAGGTGATGGAGGAACAAATTTGAGATGGTTGGATGGAGGAATAGCAACTTTGGATGCCAAGTTGGATGTTTCTTTAAGATTTTGTGCTTCAAGGAGCTGCTTAGGGATCCACATGGTTTTTGATTTTTCATGCTTTTGTGGTTCCTTAGAGTGCATTGCTTGCACAAGGGATTTTGGAACCCATATATATTTTGAATTTTGTTTTTCAGCAATGGGCCTTTGTGGCCTTTTGGATTTTTCCTTTTCTTTATAGATCAATTTTTTTTTTGTTTTGACATGTCGATTATATTGGACATGTTGATCCTTGAATACATGTGGATTGCTAGACTTATGACGTTTACACTTGGCATCCAAATTACTTGGAGGGGGAAAGGAACACATGGATGGATATGAATGAAATGGAGTTCTTTTGGATTGATGAAATTTACTCAGAGATGTGTGCCTTTGCTGACCTTGCATAGAGGACAAAGGGATATAAGGACCTAAGATTGATGGAAGGGATAAAGGGGAAGGGATATGTTTGGATTTTGAAGGGATGTTGGATTTAGTAGGGGTACCAATGTCTTGAGAGTGAGTTGTGTAGACATGACCCTTAAGATATTCTTTGATATGGAGGGGTTCTTTCTCATGAAGGTCTACTCCTTTGCCTTTATGAATATCTTGACTTGTAGGATACTCTTTTCTTTGGGAAGAAGATGTGAGTCCATTATGAGGTGGAAATGATATGAGAGAAATAATGAGATCTTGAAGTGGATCGGATTGCACCAAAGTGGAAGAACCCATTATGCATGTCGAGGGTTCATGAACATCTTGCACTGACACATTAGAATCATGAGGGGGACTAGGATTGTGTAGTGGACATGGTTCAATGACAAGCTCTTCAAGAGATGGAATGGGAGAAATAATGGGACCATCAAAAGAAATGTGATCTTGGAGTGTATATGGAGCATTAAGACAAGGATCTTCTGGAGGATTTAAAGGAATAATTTGATCTTGACAAGGAGGAAGATCATTGGAATCCTCTTTAAAGTTGCTTTTCTCTTGAATTTTAATGGGATCATAGGAAAGGATGGAAAGGATATCTTGATCTTTCTTAGGAAGTGGAATGCCAGTGGGATTTGAAAGGACATTTTTTTCATGAAATGGAAGGGGATCGTTTGGGATTGGATGGACTAGGATATCTTGATCTTGCTCAGGGAATGGAGTGTCAATAGGACTTTGGATAGGATGGACAAGAATAGGGGAATCATCGTGAGTGTTTGGGAACATGGGGTCCTGGTCAACAATTGGATGGGCTGATAAGGTTTGGTCTTGATCTGCATCTATTTCAAGACACATTTCTTCATGCTCTAAATTATCCTCTTGACATGGGGTTGGACTTTGGATATGCATGGGGGATTCTGACAAGGGATCAATGTTTTGGCATGAAGGAAATGCACTTTCAACATTTGTGATGGATTCTGGCAAGGAATCAATGCTTGAACATGAGGAAGAGGGACTTTGAATGGGGTCCTCTAAAATAGGTAATGGCAATAAAGTGCATGGTGGCATTGGGTCTTGTATTTCTAAAACATGACAAGGATGTGCATCATGAACTGGATTATCTTGGCAATCAATTATGGATAGGCCTTGGATAATTTCATCCTTGGGTGTTTTGTTTGATGAGGACAATATTGAAGGTTCTTGTGAAACTTCTAAAGGTGTAGAGATAGATGCCACTGGGGAGTCAATTTGTTTGTGGGGGGATGAGGCATTGCTAGACATAAGTGTATTATCTTGATCTTCCTCAAAGAACTCACTTGGTAATTTCCTTAAGATCATTGCAATAAAGCCACCTTTCTTTTGAGGTTTTGACATAGTTGTATCTGGAATTTGAACTTGTTTGGCAAGAATTTGGTTGTGGTTTGATGTCATGTTTCGATATTGGACTTGGTTCAATTGTTCTAACATGTTTGAAACTTGGGTTGGTGTGTGCTACAACCTTTGTTTTTGAATGTTTGGTTGTAGTTGTTGACATTGATATTCCACCATTGGTTGAACTATTTGTGGACATTGTATAGTTGGTTGGACATATTGTTGAAATTGGCCCATTGGTTGTGTTGGTTGTATATGTTGGAACTGTTGAACCATTGGTTGTGATGGTTAAAAATTTGATTGATAGTAAACATCTTCTTGTTCTTGTTGTGGAGGCACATAATGTTGAAATTGTTTCATCATCTCTATTTGGGAGAGGAGAGTTGGTATGTTTGATCATTCAAGAAGAGATCTTACATCAATTGGCTCAATCTTTGGATTTTGACCTGGATATTTTTGAAACATTTTGGACATTTGTGATCTATTCTTCTCAATGTTTTTCACTCTTTGTTCCAAAATCTCATTTGCTTGAGCTAGTTTCTCCTCTAGTTTTTGTATTTGGACATTTACATCATCATGATAAGTTTGATCCAAGTTTCGAGACATGTAGAGATTGGATTGACATGATTGAATGCTCAATTGTGATGACATGTCTTCGTAAGAAGGTTGAGACCTCATTTCAACAAACATGTCACTATGCAATGCAACTAATGGGATTGAGAAATGCAACCTAAAAGTATGACAATGCAACTTAATGTTTTTGTTGTTTTTCAAGATTTTGACAAACTCATGAATGCAATTCTAAAAATGAGACCCTTAGGAAATTGAAATGATGAATATACCTCAAAGGACAAAAGGACCAAGTGATAATAGGACAAACTGACAATGTCTCACCTATATGCTTGGATACTAAGCTAGGTTTGACCAAATGACATTGATGACAAAAAGAAAAAAGTTTGATAAGGTTAAGACTTCCTCACAATAACTTAGGGTTTATCAAAGATTTGCATTACTCAAGTATGACAAAACCTAGTTTTGACACTATATGCAAAGGGACAATTACTATGCAAATGACCCTAATATGATATGATAATGACCTAAGCTTGATGAAGAGACCTAGGGTATGCAAATGTGACCTAATGTTGTGAGGACAAGGATGCAAATGCAAATGTATGACAATGTCAACCTAAGACAAAACCTAAGGTTGAATTATGAAATGGTATTACTCTAATGCAAGAGGACATATGCAAATGGATGACCCTTATTGATATGCAAAGGAGTATGACCTAGGTGAAACCTAACCTTGGTAGTTGGCAATGAATTTGCAAAATGCAAACCTAGGATGAACCTAATGTTGGACATGAAATATGACACCTAAGTGAAGACCTAATAAGGACATGCAAATGGACACCTAAATGAAAACCTAATAAGGACATGCAAATGGACACCTAAATGAAATGGACCAAGTGGAATGCAAGAATGATGCTCTAAGCCCTAAGTATGGACAATGGAGGACCTAAATCTAAGTGACATGAATGTTGAGACAAGATTTGGAAAAATGTTTGACAACCATGTTTGAAGGTGCTTTGAACTTTGTTGAATGAAATACTCTTGTGTTTAACCTTGTTTTGAATCAATTTGTCTTGTTTTTGAAATGAGACAACTCAACTTTTGACAAGCAAAGAAGACAAGATATTTTAACTTAGACTCAAGACAATTATGCTCATTCACACATTTATTATGGTAGGTAAGGACAGTAGGTACTTGAGAGGTAGACTCGTTATGAGATTCAAGGAGAATACATAGATGCTTGATCCCATGGGCTCCCCTCCATGACACTCACTTCTCAGGGCAGCCAAGCATCAGTCCCCATGGAAATCTCCCCATGGCGAACTTAGTATCTCTTCCAAGTATCCAAACTCCTCCTTCTCAAGAAACTAGAAGGATTTTGGCCTCTAAATACAAGGTGTTTAATAAGGATTTCTGTTAAGCGCTACTCCTTGGTGTCACGCAAGCATGATTGAGACATAGGCCCACCAAGATACCAAACAAATGTAGTCGTGCAAGCATGATTTAGACCATGAGGCCCTACTTAGATGTTGATATGAGAAAGAGTCCAAGGGTCATCACTTCCCAAGTAACTACAATTTCAACGTAACCCTTCCTTCAAAGCTTTCGCCCATTAGGTATTTATTTATAGTGAGTTAGAATGCCAAGGTACTCTAGCTATGGTCACTTTGGGTCGTTCCCTTCTCACGATTGTCACTTGCTTGCAAAAGAAAGCAAATGGTTGGGAAGGTAGGCCCTCTAAAGGTAACAAACAATCCAAAACATGAGAATGGTATCGAAGATCTGGATTTCTGATCACCCTAAGAAGGATGAGAGCATACTCTCCTACTCCAATGTCAAACTCGACCAAAAAAAGTGAAGACATGTTCTTTCAATCCTACTTAACAAACATACTAGGTGCCTAATTAAAAATTGCAAACACAAAGTTTGGTTGGAATATAAGGCAACCTGCAAAATCACTAAGTTAGGAGTTTGATTTGCTTGGTCTTTGACTAGCGAACCTGCATAAAATTTGTTAGTAGTTTCATTCTTTTTTTGTCTTCATCACATGTAACGGCAAGGTGCTGCACAGAGAATCAGTACCAAAAAAAAAGTAGAATGCAAGAAAGAGAATGATTTTTTATTTTTATTTTTACACAGGCACAGAATGCCTCAACACAGGCGCAAAACCCATCAAGATGCACCTGTGTACCTTACACAGGTACAGAATGCCTCAACATAGGCGCAAAATACCTCACATAGGTGCAGGATACTTTACACAAGTGCAGGATTACTTACACAGGCGCAGATCCCTTCTACACAGGCGCAGAAGTGCCCAGAATGCTCCGAGTTGCCCTGTTTCTTGAGTTTTTCACCTTCAAATAGCTCAAAAGCACTCAAAACATGGTTAAGGGGTTATTTCATGTCAGTTTCACTAAGAAATGTAGATAGGAATTTGGAAACCATCAAAGCAATATAAAAATTAAACTAGCTCAATCACAAAACCAGAATGCAATGACAAGAATCCTAAAAACAATCAATAGAGATACTAAAAATAAGACATTTAAACCAACTGCAAACCATCGCGAACGTGAATGTCTCCTTCATGATTCTCCATTGTCCTTCTTTCTCCTTCAAATTTATTTGTTTTGTGGATCTCACCTACATGTGCATAAGCATAATATGAAAGCAAGATTGACAAGACGACAGCGTAAGAATACTAGAAGCGTGTTTGATTGATCAATCGGGGGCTATAATTGAAGAAATTCATCCAATTTATAGATAAACTGGAGAAAAGATAAGATTAGCATGAAATTGATTCAAATGAAAATTCAAATCAAGAATAGAAAAATTATGACAAGTGTATGACAAATTGCTATGCAAGGAGTTATGACAATTTATGACAATTTATGACAAATTGCTATGCAAGAAGTTATGACAAGAATTTAAAAATAGAAATAGAATTTAGAAGAAATTAGAAAATTAGGTTAGAAAAGATGACTTGGAAATTAGGAAATTAGAAATTGATGAAAATTAGGTAAATTAATTAATAATTTTTCATTCATTAATTAATTTACAAAAAGAGGAGGAATTAATTAGCCAATTAAATAAATATTTAATTGTGACAAGAAGACTTAGTATAAATAAATAAATTATTTAACCTAGAGGGAAAATGACAAACAAGATTAAATGAATAAATCATAAAACCTTAGAAGATGAATTAGAAATGCAAGGATGACAATTAGGTCTTGACAAAAGATAATTGATGTCGATTCAATCATGATTTTAATTGACAGAGGATCAATGCTGATAAATGATTGAGATTGGTTGATGAATTGACCAAGACTGATAAAGAGACCAAATTGACAGGCACCAATTGATGAGGAACAATAACTAATTGATCTAAATTGACATGATTGAAAAGAACAATGATCGATGACAAATCGATCGCAAAATGACAAGATTGAAAAGAACAATGATCGATGACAAATCGATCGCAAAATGACAAGATTGAAAAGGACAATGATCGATGACAAATCGATCGCAAAATCAAAAAGATTGACAAGAGTGAGGATTGATGACGAATCGATTGCAAGATGACAAGATTGACAAGAGGACAAAAACCCTAATTCCATCATCGATTGGGATTGATGATATCCAAAATGATCATAAATGAGCACGCACATTGATACAACAGGATAAGATCAACCAAAATCATGACTGAAGATTGTTATCGACAAGACCAAATTCAAAAGTGAGACAAATGAAGAATGCAGAAGAAGGACTCAATGCTCGCAAATGATAAAGACCAAGTACGTAACATAGAAGAAATGTTAATGCGATGCAAAAACCCTAAAATAAGGCAATGCGCAAATGTTAAAGTATGACTCCACAAGCGTTGACCATTTTTAGATGTCTATAGTTGTGATAGATTGAACATGTCACATTACATCTATTATCCATTTCATATGGACTAGAATGGTTCAAATAAGGTCTCTACCAGGTAGGGTTCCTCTGGTCATTGTAATATCTCTACCAAGTAGGGTTTCTCCGATCATTGTAAAATCTTTACCATTCACCATTAGACCTCTGATTCATGTAAGATCTCTAATTGTTCACTATTGACATGCACTCAATAGCTCTATGCCCATACTTTTTGTAATTGAAACAAAGTCCGCAGCATAAACCCTAAACCCTAAACATTTTAGGTTTAAAAATTTAATCACTTCAATCCTGACCGTTAATCATATTGCATTGAATACAATAGTTTTAAACAGATCTCAAGACGTTCTCCAACATTTATTCTTTACCACTTCAGAAAGTTGATAACCCATCATGCGCTCTTTGTTGTTTACAGAGACTTCACACATTCTCAAGGTAGATAGGATCAATCTCCATGTAAGATCCTCAAGGAAATCCTTCATGCGCACAGGGCTGACGTGGAAACACTATCTGATCTTCATTATAATGCTAACTCATCACAAGATATCATCAGTTGAGTCACAGAGGCTTGGAATGCATCAACTGGAAACCCTGAAGTTGAGACTACCAACTAGTAGTCATGCCAAGTGAAACCCTGATACAAAACTTCCCATATATCGGTTCTCATTCCAACATACCGCTTCACTTTTTCACATATACCTATTCATAATATCATACCGGTTCTTAGATATACCAGTTTTCTTACTTCAATATATTGACATCAATGACAACATACAATATCATCATGTCATCAAGTTTTGCACATATGCCAATAGTGATGTTGTCACGTGTCCCTGCAAGGCAGTCAAGTGGTCAGGGTTAGAAGGTGGGACCACTCTGTTGAGGTGTAAAAGGGTGATCGATGCAAAATCTTCTTATTGGCCGATAGATGAGTCACTTGCCAGCATGGAGTTTAAGGTTAGATTGACCATTGCAGATTGTCTAATTTTCCAACATGGAGGAAGATCTACAACTAGGTTTTAAAGTTCTTTTAAAATTGTTTCACGCCATTTCTTTGCAGCAAATCAGAAATAGAAATGGTTGATAGGCATGATAGTTGTAGAGACCTATGTGGCAGATAACTGAAGTTTGACTAGGTGATTTGAATGCAAAATATGATGACATGGGGTAACCAAGTGGACAACCAAGAGAACCGATGTGCAGGTCAATTCTTAAAGAGATGAAGGATGATTTAATAAGGTAGTTGTTGATCCTTGGAGGTAGGTCGAGAGAGCATGAAGGGTACATTAATGGTAGATCTTTGTAGGTGTTTGATGGGATCAAGATGATCTACAATGATTGGATCAGATTCACTGGGCAGATCAAGTTTACTAGAGATAACAACCTAATGCAGAAGGTGAATTGTACATAGACCAAAAAGAAGAAAACACATAAGAGTCATTTAATGCATGTGCTCGATCCAAGAAGGAAAATATTATTTTATTCATGCCAAAACAAGAATGAATTACTCCAAGTGGAATAAAAAACATTCCTTGATGCAGAGTTGTAAATATAGGGCATTTAATGTGATTCGATTGAGGTAGTTGATCCTATTAAGACAAAGTGGGAAATAAAAAATGGGGGAACAACTATGTTAGTTGGTTGTTGTTGTTGTTGTGTGAAGTGAGTGACATGCAGTTGTCAAGTGCTAAGGGAAGAAAAATATTTGAACATGGACAGAGATAGAGGAGTAGCAAAGTTCAATTATCAGAGTGCATAAAGCCAAAACAACTAGAAGCAACAAGGTGTTGAGTCAAATCAGAAAGGTAGAGGAGGGAACTGATAAGAGAAGAAGATAGCTAGAGAACCTAGAATAGAAAGAGATAGATAGGAAATAGTAGAGAAAGTTACTAGAAAAAATAGATAGCACAGTTGAAGAAAATAAGAATAGAACAAAGTGCAGAGAGAAGAGAGAGAAAGGAATGATAGAAGAAAACCAGTAAGGTACTACAAAACTTCATTTATAGTGAGGTATCAAATTTGTATTTCAATTTATTCTTCATTTTAAATCTTTGAGTGGGAGCTCGGAGTAGGGGTAGGTGCTCCTTTGAGTTGTAGCTCATAAAACATTAGGGGTTTGTGCTCCTTGAGTAGGTGTTCAAAATTTAGCAGTTGGTTCTCTTTGAGTTGGTGCTCACAATATCAGGGATTGGTGCTTGTTGGGTTGGTGCCCTAAAACTCATTGTAACTATTATTCATTGTGAGGTTGGATTGGAGTGGTAGACTCCAACAACTATTCTCATCGAGGTTTTTCCCACATTGGGTTTTCCTCATAAATCTTGTGTTATGTGATGCTATCTTGTGTGTATGTTCTAAATTAGCTTATAGTTACAGTATCAACACATTTAATTTAAAGTTTTTAAAACACATCGATTCACCCCCCTCTTAGTATCCATTTGTGTTCAACAATTGGTATCAGAGCCCTAGGTTCCCTATTCAGAAAAGCTTTCTCTAGCTTGGGTAGATCCTATTTAGTGAATACAATCGCTAGAAATGAATCCTCCTCTAAAGCACCTATATTTTATGGCACCAACTATGCCTTCTGGAGTAGAAGAATGGAAACTTACTTATCCTTGGGATTTGTTGTCTAGATGTCTGTGAAGAATGGTTACACTGTCCCTCAAGCTCGTCCTACTGACCTTGATGCTAAAAGAGAATATGAGAACAATGCAAAAGCTAAGAGTGCAATCTTCACTAGCTTATCTGATATAGATTTTGTCAAATTAGTGCACTGCACATCACCAAAAGCTACATGGGATAAACTACAAAGTATATTTGAAGGATATATCAAGGTGAAAAAAGAGAAGCTACAAAATATGAGAGCTAAATTTGAAAATATGAAAATGAGAGATGAGGACAAGATAGCTGATTATTTGCAAAAAGTGGATGAAATTGTGGGTGCCATAAGAGGACTTGGAGAAGAAGTATTAGTTGAAGTTATCGTCAAAAAGGTTCTGAGATCATTAACCTCAAAATATGATAGAAAGGTCTCTGCTATTGAGGAAGCAAAGGAATTAAAGACTTTCTCCATGGATGAGTTATTTGGCTCCTTATCAGCCTATGAAATGAGAATAATAGAAGGAGAAACATCAAAGACAGAGGTTGCCTTCAACATAACCAAGAAAGGAAAAGAAGAAGGTCATCATGAAGAAGAAGTTGACTCTAATTCTTCTATAGCCAACTTTGTAAGTAAACTCAAAAGAGGCTCAGGAAAGTACAAAGGTAAGATGCCTCTCAAATGTTTCAACTATGGTAAGATTGGATACTTTGCCTCTAAGTGCCCCTATGGTGAGAAGGATATAGATGAGAATAAAAATAATAAATATTTTGGTAAAGATAAAATGAATAAAACCTACAAGCCGTGAAGAAGGAGTTTTAAGAAGAAAGATAGTCTTTACACATTTGAAGATGATGCCTCTGATGAAGAAAGTCTCTCTGCAGATTGCTACAGTGAAGATGAAAGAGAAGTTAATCTCTTTATGGCACCAAGAGAACTAGATGAAGAGAAAGCTACTAGTGATGAAGAAGAGGATATAGAAGTTGAAGTAGATCTTGAAGGTGAACTTATGAGTCCTCTAGAAGAACTTAGAAAAGTTAGAAAATAATACAAAAAATACAAATGCGTTGTTGTTGAAGAACAAGAGCTATTAGACAAATCTCTTGAGGAATCAAAGAAAACAATTTCAGATTTGAAGATTCAGTTGGAAGAATCAAAGAGGATGTGTGAAGTGACCAAGTAAGATTTAGAAAAGAAGGATAAGGAGTATCAACAGTTAGAGGAAGAGATTATGAGTCTCAGAAAAGAACTTAAAAAGAAGAAAGATGAGCTAAACATGAGAATCAAATATGAGGGCATCAATGATGCTTTGGATAAAATGCTAAGCAAACAAAAGCATTCCAAAGACACAGAGGGTGTTGGATTTGAAGTTTGACAATATTATAAAAGTAAAGACTCATCAAACAAGGAGATACTCTTCACCTCTTAAAGTGAATTTGAAGTCAAGAAAACCTTCACAATCAACAAGCCTAATGAAAAGAAGACATATGCTACTGCTACAAAAAATCAGTCAAGGAACTAGCATGTTGATCCAAGGGGAAAAGATGAGATAGATGATGGAGGTTTCACAAGAGTCAAGGACATAAGGAAGAGCTCAAGAAGACCAAGTTATTCTGATCCAAGAAGACCAATGAGAAAAAAATTTATTAATGATTGGTATGTACCTAGATTCCATGACTACTATTATAAATGTGATACTTATGGTCATAGAACTGCAGAATGTAGACTTATGCATAGGCCTCCTAATTTTGAAAGTAGAAATCAATTTTCTTCTCTTAGGGATATGAATATCATTTGCTATCATCGTAATGAGTATGGTCATAGGATTTATGAGTGTAGGAGAAATGTATCTCTATCCTACAATATATTCCCAAGCTCATCATTCAATGTAAATATAAAATGCTATCATTGTCACAACTTGGGCCACATTGCAAAACATTGTAAGCTTAGGATAGCTAAGAAAAAGAATATAGTGTCAACATCTAAGCCTAATGCAAAATCAGATCAGAATGTGACAATAGAGAAGAAGCAAGAAGCAAAACAAGGATAGGTTGAAAAGGAAAAGGACAAAGCTGAGTCAAGTCTGATTGTTCAAACTGCTCTACATGCTAAAAGGAGAAATTTATGGGTGGTAGATAGTGGTTGCTCAAATCATATGACTAGTGACCAGAAGAAATTTATCAAATTAGAATATTGGAATGGTGGTTCAATGAGGTTTGGAGATAACTCTTCAATCAAGATAAAAGGCAAGGGCACACTTACTATTCATGAAAAGTTGAAAGCTCGTGATGTTTATTATGGGGAAGGTCTGAAACACAATCTGCTAAGTGTGAGTCAAATATGTGACAAAGGGCATAAGTTTATTTTTTATTCCAAAGGTTGTGAGATTAGAAAAGAGAGAAGTGGTAAACTGGATGCAGAAGGTAAAAGAACAGATGAAAATGTATATAATCTTAAGGAATTCTTTGAGTCTAAATGTATGATGGGACAAGATGATGAGAATTGGCTATGGCATAGAAGACTAGGTCACATCAGTTTTGACAACCTTTCCAAAGTAAGAATGAAAGGGTATGTAAGACACATACCTCATATTATTAAGCCAACACATATCTTTTGTGATGAGTGTCTAAGAGGTAAGAAAACAAAGGTTAGTTATAAAACTAAAGAATACTCAACTACAAGACCTCTTGAGCTAGTGCATACTAATTTGTGTGGAGCTACAAGAACAAGAGCCCTAAATAGAGAAAGATACTTCATGTTGCTTATAGATAATTTTCCAAGAATGACATGGGTCACTTTCCTGCAAGATAAGTCACAAGCCTATGGAAGATACAAAATCTTCAGGAAGATGGCTGAGAAGCAGAGTGGATACAAGTTGAAATGTTTGAGATCAGATCATGTAGGTGAGTTCACATCAAATGAGTTTTAAGACTACTATGAGATACATGGTATCAGAAGACAATATTTTGCCCCTAGGACACCACAACAAAATGTTGTTGTGGAAAGGAAAAATAGGATAGTCAAGGAGATGGCTAGAACAATGTTGAATAAAGCAAATCTACTTGATTTTTATTGGAAAGAGACAGTCCACACTACTATATATACACTAAATAGAGTGCAATTAAGAGTAAACAACAGAATGACACCTTATGAGTTATGGTATGATAGGAAACCATCAGTCAAGTATTTCAAGGTGTTTGGTAGCAAGTTCTTCATCAAAAGAGATGAAGATGGACTAGGAAGTTTTGATTCAAGAAGTGATGAAAGGTTATTCTTTGGGTACCCTACTCATAGCAAGGCCTACAAGTGTTTCAACAAAAGACTGAAGAGGTAATTGAGATTGTACATGTGAAAGTAGATGAAGATATGCATAAAGGATGGCAAAACTCAATTATTCCAACTGAAGCACCATATGTTGAAGATGAAGATCAATTTGAAAGTAAACATGAAGAAGAAGCACCTAGGAAAGCCCCTAATATATATGTGCAATAGAATCACCCTAAGGATTAGATTATTGGCAACAAGAAGGATGGTGTGCAAACTAGAAGGAGAGCTAGAAACAATGTGCAAGTAAATTTTTTCCTCATGACTGAAATGGAACCCAAGACATATGATGAGTAGAGCAAGAGTAAAAAATGGATAAAATAAATGAAAGAAGAGTTGCAACAAATAGAAAAGAACAAAACATGGGAATCAGTTCCTAGGGTAGCAAACAAAAATGTCATTGGAACTAAATGGATCTATAGGAACAAGATGAATGAAGAAGGAGAGGTAATAAGGAACAAGGAAAGGCTAGTATGAAAGGGGTATGCTCAAGTAGAGGGCATAGATTTTGAAAAAATGTTTGCACCAACTGCAAGACTTGAAGTTATAAGGAAGTTCCTAGCACTCTCAGCCCATAAAGGATACAAAGTATATCAGATGGATGTCAAGTATGGATTCTTGAATGGGAATCTTGAAGAAGAAGTCTACATAGAGCAACTTGAAGGATTTCAACAACATGATGATGAGAAATTTGTCTGTAGATTAAAGAAAGTTTTATATGGTCTGAAGAAGGCACTTAGAGCATGGTATTCTAGTTTGGATAAGTAATTGATATAATAGGGTTTCAAAAAGGGAAATGTTGATAGCAACTTATATGTCAAATTTGATAGAAACCACATGATCATAGTTATTCTATAGGTAGATGAAATCATCTTTGAAGGTAACAAAGTTGTTCTATGAAAAGAGTTTGCTAATCATATGCAGTTAGAGTTTGAGATGTCCATTATTGGAGAGTTATCATATTTTCTTGGTTTGCAAATCTCACATCAAAATAAGGGCATATTGGTGCAGGAGAACCCCTTCAAGTTGATAAATTAGGCTCAGAGGAGAAGGATAAGGCATAAAACATGTCTTTAGGATGTTTTACATGTGTTTCTATCATGCATTGTGTGTTTGTAATAAAAGACCCCATCTTGTGAGCCAAACTCCTAATTTGGGATCTTGATAAGGGAATTAGGACTTTTGGAAAAAAAAAAAAGGGGGGATTGTGTATAGGACATAGTTATCCTAGTATTTTTAGTGCTTCTAGGGTGTTTTAAGAGGGGCTAGTCTTAACCCAAGGCATTAGGAGGTGAGAAATGACATTTTCATAATTTTGTCAAAAGTTGTCAAAAGTTGTCATAAGCAACTTTTATGCAATTTTTAAATTTTTTGTTTGTTTGAACTCCTCCAATGGCTCTAACCTCTTTTTCTAGGTTGAGAGTAGTTTTGGAGTGCTATATACACCTTGTGGATCCAATTCCCAAGGTTAGACTATACAGAGGAAAGTTTTGATGACTGCAAACTAATAAAATTCTGAGTTTTTCCTACAATTATGAAGTTTTGGTATGGGGTACGGTATTGTACAGATTGGGATCAATTCCAAATGATGTGAGTTCGTTAGAATAGTGAGTCACCTTTGATTTTGTTTTGGTTTGAGGTTCAGATTGTGTGTTTTTCTCCTATTGTTCCCATTTTTCTATGGGTGCCCGAAAAACCAGGGTTTACCTAGGTTTTTCTTCTCCATGGCCATAACATGCAATTTATGAATCTGAGACTCATCGGATTGGGTGAAAAGAAAGTATGGATAGTGTATCCTAAGATTCCAAAATCATTTTATAGGAGGTGGAAGGGAGGTGTGTGTTTGAACTGACCCTAGGTAGACATCTCTATGTGACTACCTAGTCCTTAAATAGCAAAGTTACCCTAGAAGGAAAATGGCGATGATGCCAGGTGTACAACCCTAGAATCCTTGATGGTTTATGACTCCCCACATTCTTATGGGGTTTTTATTGTATGGTTTTCTCATTTGGACATAGTTACTTCACAAATGGAGACCTAATTAGCCCTTTACGACAATTGACCAAAATCGGTTTCAGACCTTTGTTTGCCAAACCTTGACCCTTTCTTTTGGGGAATTGGTTAAGGCCCAAAAGGGTATTTGAATCCATTACTATTTTGTCATGGTATTTGGAAAATTTTGGACTTATGGTTCTTTTACCCATTTCTAAGGGCTACTAGCAAATAGGCCTAATTGTGAGGGTGCTATAGGGAAAGGTGTTTGTTGGCATATGGACACTCCAATGAGACATTGTGTGTGATTGAAGGTTTTGTCATTGATGGCAACCTTGCAATCCTATGGCATCGGCAAGACATTATACCAGCAAAGCATTACACAGGCAACCTTGCAATCCTATGGCACCGACAAGACATTATACAGGCAAAGCATTACACATGCAACCTTGCAATCCTATGGCACCAACAAGACATTATACTGACAAAGCATTACTCAAACAAAACAGTGCTCTAGCATCAACAAAATCAATCGACACTAGCACCGGCACAGAAGATGTACACCAGCATAGAGGCTGATAGGATTTTTGATATGTACACCAGCATAGAAGGAAATTGTAAAATGACTCTTGTATATAAAAGAGATCATTGTAGGCATTTGTAGGATATGGATAGAAGCAATAAATAAATTATAAGGTAGACCTAATGTGCAAATTGTAGGTCAAGGGTATATGTAAAGAACAGAGCAAGAACCGGTATTGAATCTAGCATTGAAGATGCTATTGTAAAGCAGTACAGAATATTGGATTTGTTTAAATCCTCATTGTAAGTCAGTGTGACTTCTTATTGAGCAGTGAGCTCTAGGCAGTTGGCCTTCTTGCATGTGTAGGCCCCTATTGTAAGTAATATTCTCTTATTGGCCAGTAAGTGAATATTGTGGGTCACAAATCCCACCGAGGTTTTTCCCACACCGGGTTTCCTCGTTAAGAATCTTGTGTTATGGTGTTCTTTTCATGTGGATGCTTTTGATTCTGTTATTTGCATTAATTCTTGTATACTGGTATATTGTTACTTTATATTCTGCATATTGAGTTTTAAGAAAATTTCATTATCAGTCAGATACTGATTCACCCCCCCCTCTCAGCATCTGTGGGAACCCTAACAATTGGTATCAGAGCCTGGTCCTCTATTTTCAAAAGCCTAACAGCTTGAGGAAGATCTTGACACCGGTAAAGATGGAAAATCCAATGAAGCAACTTGAAGTAGCTCTTATTGACTATGATGTAGAGAAGTTGAAAAATATCAAATTAGAAGATGATTTAAAAGAAGCTCAGGACATTATTCAGGCACTTCAAGAAAATCTCACTATTACAAGAAACAAGAGAAGAGAACTTTGTGAAAAATTGCAAAATGAAAATGATGAAAAGGAATCACTAAATGATATGATAAGAAAATTGAAACAAGAGATCATGACAACAAAAAATGAAATGCAGGATATGACAATGAGATTCTGCAAAGAGATTGGGGATAGAAAGAAGAATGAAGAAGAATTGACCAAAAGACTAAGTGATGCACAAATGAGAACACAAGACTTAACTATGAAAATGATATGTTGAAGACAGATCTGATGCATACTCAAAATGACTCGAATGAACTAATGAGACAAAAAGAGATCTTGGAAAGGGAATTGGAAACTGCAAATCAACACAAAGAAAAATTCAAGAAAATCTCAGAGGAACTTGGTACCTTATTGAAGAATCAAAAACCCAAAGGTGACACTTTTGGAGTTGGATTTAAAGTTGGAGAAAGCTCCGGTACTGCAAATACCTAGGATCAAAGCAAACTGGTAAGATCCTCTAATACTTACAAATTCAATGGAAAATGCTTTAACTGTAATAAATATGGTCATAGGGCAAATGAATGTAGATCTAGGAATTATCAGAACATCAATCCTCCCATCGATCAATGCACCAAATGCAACAAAATTGGTCATAACTCTGTAAATTGCAGAATGAATGTAAGATGTTATGTTTGTGGAAGATTTGGTCATTTATCAAATAAATGCAGAACACAAACCAGCATAGGTTATGGGAAAGCTATTCAGAAAAATAACGTAACCTGTTATGCATGCAACAAGATTGGTCATATTGCTAAATTCTTTAGAAGTAAAGGTACACTGGTAGATAACAAAAGTACTAGCATGAAAGGTAAAGAAAAGGTTGAAGAGGTTAAGCAAGAATTTTCAAAGAAATGGATTAGAAAAGGTGATCTAAATATTGGGGTTACTCCTCCACCAGTAGAACCAACAAATGCTTCACCGATAGGACAATATGATGCTCCACTGGCAGGATAGAGCAATGCTCCACCGGCAGGATGTTCTTCATCAAATTCAAGAAAATTATGTTGAGGGTTTGCCAATTTAATGACACATGTGCTATTATTCCCTTGGTTAGAGAAAAGAAGTTGAAAATCCTTCATTACTGGCAAATAAAATTGAGTTAATACATTGCTAGCAAACAATTAATGTGGTAGGTAGCAGAAAAGACTTTATAAAATAAGGTTTTTGGCTCCATTTCATTTCACTCTGAATTCAAACTTTCAGAGAGCGCGAAGATTTCCAAGCAAAAGCATTCCGAGCAAAGAGGCAAAGCACTTCTGGAAGCCCCCAATGAACCAAAGGAAGAAGTATTTGGTAGTGTTGAGACCATCGAAAGTCAAATTCAATCTAAAAAGAGAGTAAAGAAAGTTGAGGCATCTGTGAGGAAAGGAACTAGGCAAGCAAAAGCCATAAAAGATGATGTATTAAAGAAAACCGGCATAACAGAAGAAGAGTTGGTAGCCCAATGGCCTGAAACTCATCTATCACCGGCAGATACCTCCTCAGAAGGAGATATGCCAACAACTTTCAAAAGAGTTGTTAGGAAAAGAGACCCCTCACCGGTATCCACTCCTTCACCTAGAAGGACAAGACAGAAGCAACAAGTTGTAAGGTCTCTAGTCAAGAAAGCCACACCTAAGAAAAAGCTGACCCCGAAAAAGAAGAAGAAGACAAACACTGACTTGGCCCCTTTTGACATATTACTGAATGAGATCATAGAGGAAGTTAAATTGAAAAACAATTGGAAAATCTATGACACCCTATCAGATGATGAGAAAGGACAAGTTGAGGAAAGTGTTATATTACACATGGACATGTATAAAAAGTTTTTGATGCAAGTCCTAAATGAAATTCTTGATGAATTATATAAAAGACTTGAGGCCAGAAGGAAAGGAATAGTTGAGTTGGATAAGAAAATTAAAATAGAAAAATTACTTGCAATAGACCCGGTCAACTCACTTAAGGAAATTGATGATTTGATAGCTCAGGCCAATCGGATAGTTTTTTCCACTGCACACCAGCAAATATCACTAATGGTAGGTAGAGTTACTAAAGTTTCAAATGAAATAGAAGATGGTTGGGATAAATTCTTGGTTGAAAAAGAAAAACAAGAAGAATATAGGAATCCCAAGCCCATTCTAGTATATCAAAAGGACAAAGGGAAAGGTAAAGTTGGTGGACCACCAAGTATCAAGATCAGAGACAACTTACCCCCACCTCCTTTAAATACTCCACTGGTAAAAACAACAACTGCAGAAGATCAACCAACAGCTGAGAGCATGGACATAGAGGATAATAATCCTAATCCTGAAGTCCTATATACTATGAATGTTGATACTCAAAAAATCAACATAGTGGTAGATAAGGATACCACAGATAAATCTGATAACAAAGAGCAACCGGCAGTAGGAACCAAAGAGCAACCGGTAGCAGATTCAGAGAAAAAGATGGAATCTAGAACACAAATAGATTAACCAACAGAGCTAAAGGCTCCATAACAGATGCCACTGGTAAGAAATGATGCAGGAAAAATTGTGCTTAAAGAGATGGAGACACAAACAAACCTACCAAAGGTCAATACCAGCATGGTCACTTCCACCGGCACTCAGTTTATTGGGTCACCATCAAATGTAACAAAGGAATTACTTGAATCTATCAAGAAAATAACTGATTATAGCTCACAAGCCTATAAAGCAATAGATGATTTAATTCTAGTTTTGAAATCAATAGCTCCCAATTGTAATATAGCCAACAAAGATTCTTTAGGCTAGTTGGATACACTTTGTAAATATATTTCTGGAAATTTTGAGCAAACAAAGGTAGAAATTGTAAAGGAAAGTGTAGAAAAAGAGAAACATAAATTATTTGAGGAAGGAATAAAGAAGTGTAATAGGGAATTTGACACACTTCTACTGGAACTATGCAATTTATTGAAAGAGTACAAAACACTGTACAAAGACACTTGTAAGATAAACTTTTTGACCATGGATGTAGACAAAAAGATGAGCAAGGTACAGGAAGAGATCAATAAAATTGCTGATAATTTTATTAACTCACCTGATACATTATCAGTTTTTGAGGAAAAGATAACAAATTTTGAGGAAGAATTGCTCAAATTAGAAAGAGAAAAAGAGAAAATAATAAACAGGGCAAAATTTTTGAGATCTAAACTAAGTCCAAGATTGGACTATTTAGCATCTCTGTGTAAGGAAATCTCAGAGGCACTAACACAGGGTAGCAAAACACCGGCAGAGCACTTGCAGCATCTCACCGATACAATATACAGAACTGAGATAGCAATGAAGGAGAGCAAGAAGTTTATGGATGGTATAAACTTAATTCTGGGAGATATTCTTCAAATAATAACTACCCAACTACAAGGTTGAGGTTATGAATTGGTACAACTAAAAAATCTACTAACCTTTGTCATTGATGCCAAAGGGGGAGTAGTAGATGAGAAAATTCAAAACATAGGGATCACATGCTCAGGGGGAGCTCTCACATTTTTGGTAACATTTTTTGGTATACACATTTTTGGATATCTTTTTGAAATTTCTCATGAGTGTTGCCATCAATGCCAAAGGGGGAGATTGCTAGCATATGGACACTCATTTGAGACATTGTGTGTGATTGAAGGTTTTGTCATTGATGGCAACCTTGCAATCCTATGGCAGAGGCAAGACATTATACCGGCAAAGCATTACACAGGAAACCTTGCAATCCTATGGCATCGGCAAGACATTATACTGGAAAAGCATTACATAGGCAACCTTGCAATTTTATGGCAATGGTAAGACATTATACCGCAATGCATTACTCAAACAAAATAGTGTTGTGGCATCAACAAAATCAATCTACACTGGTACCGGCACAAGGAAATATGTATACTGGCACAGAGGCCGATAGGATTTTTGATATGTAATATTTTTTTTATCATTGTAAGCCAACTTGGCAAATTGTAAAATGACTCTTGTATATAAAAGAGATCATTGTAGGCATTTGTAGGATATGGATAGAAGCAATAAATAAATTATAAGGCAGACCTAATGTGCAAATTGTAGGTCAAGGGTATATGTAAAGAACAGAGCAAGAACCGGTACTAAATCTGGCATTGAAGATGCTATTGTAAAGCAATATAGAATATTGGATTTGTTTAAATCCTCATTGTAAGTCAGTGTGACTTCTTATTGAGCAGTGAGCTCTAGGCAGTTGGCCTTCCTGCATGTGCAGGCCCCTATTGTAAGTAATATTCTCTTACTGGCCAGTAAGTGAATATTGTGGGTCACAAATCCCACTGAGGTTTTTCCCACACTGGGTTTCCTCGTTAAACATCTTGTGTTATGGTGTTCTTTTCATGTGGATGCTTTTGATTATGTTATTTGCATTAATTCTTGCATACCAGTATACTGTTACTTTATATTCTGCATATTCAGTTTTAAGAAAATTTCATTACCGGTCAGATACTGATTCACCCCCCCCTCTCAGTATCTGTGGGAACCCTAACAGTACTGAATCCTTTCAACTAGTGTTTGATCTAGTCTAGGTGAGTCATGTTTGACCCAAAACAAGTGTGGTAATGGTCAGTAACCCTTGGAGGCTTCAAAGTGTATGTTGGAGCAAATTACCCAATTTGAGTAGGTATGAGTCTTAGGGATTGAGAGGTGTTGAACTAATGTTGTAGAGCCTTACCTTGATAGGATCCTATTGTTGTTTTGAGGGGTCAGTGTCATACATCTTGGAGTGTTTGGTAGGATACAAGGAGAGGTCTGCATCAAGTGGTATCAGAGATAGTAATGACTTTGGTAAGGAGACAGAGATTTGAGAAATGGTAGAGGGACAAGAAGAAGAAGAAGTCCCTAGAGGACTGATCACCAACATGGAATTGGCAAAGATTGTCAGAGACCAAAACACTACTTGCAAGGCAATGTATAGCGAGTTAGAGAGGTTGAGAGGCAGAGCAGATGGGAAGGAAGATGGAGGCACTGGTAGTGGTGAAGAAGGGGATGAAGATGAAATCCCTATACTAGAGGAAGAGGTAGTTCCTCCTGACTAGAGGCACTTCCTTAATACCCTCAAATCCATGGAGAGGAGAACCATTGAGCAGAAGATTAATTTGCCAACTTTCACTGGGAAGATGGAACCAAATGTAGTGGTAGATTGGATAGACTCCCTGTCTAGTTTCTTTGGATGTGAAGACATTCTAGGACACTAGAAGGTGAAGATTTCTAAGTCCAAGTTGAAGGGAGACACCCTAACCTAGTGGAACTTTGTCCAAGAGGAAAGAGAGAAAGACAATGAACCCAAGATTATTTCTTCGAAGAGGATGGTTGCCTTAGTAAAGGAGGCCTATGTACCCAAAGACTATGAAATTCAACTTCATAAGAGGAGACAAAATCTTAAGGAGAAGGAGATGGATGTGAACTCTTACACTGAGGAGTTCCAAAGGCTATGTATGAAGTCTTAAAAAAAGGAGGAAGAGAGTGAAAAATTTGCCCTATACATAAATGGATTAAGGTATAACATTCAAGAAGAACTAAACCTCTTTAGCCTGGATACTGTTGGTAGATGCCATCAACTTGCCATCAAAGTGGAAGAGAAGATCAAGAGGAGAAAAGAGTATAACAATAGAGGAAGAGGAAGACAATAGAAAGTGGGAAGAAGTATTTTCAGAGGTAAAGGAAATGGTTTTGGAAACCAAGGTATAACAATAGAGGAAGAGGAAAGAGTGAAGGACAACAAACCCAAGATTATTTCTTCGAAGAGGATGGTTGCCTTAGTAAAGGAGGCCTATGTACCCAAAGAATATGAAATTTAACTTCATAAGAGGAGACAAAATCTCAAGGATAAGGAGATGGATGTGAACTCTTACACTAAGGAGTTCCAAAGGCTATGTATGAAGTCTAAAACAAAGGAGGAAGAGAGTGAAAAATTTTCCCTATACCTAAATGGATTAAGGTATAACATTCAAGAAGAACTAAACCTCCTTAGCCCGGATACTGTTGGTAGATGCCATCAACTTGCCATCAAGGTGGAAGAGAAGATGAAGAGGAGAAAAGAGTATAACAATAGACGAAGAAGAAGACAACAAAAAGGGGGAAGAAGTATTTTCAGAGGTAAAGGAAATGGTTTTGGAAACCATGGTGAAACCAATCAAGAAGACACTAAAGGTGAGAGTAGTTCCAATAACAATGGAGGATACAATCAAAGAGGTAACTTTAGAGGAAGAAGACCACCATTCAGGGGAATATCTCAAGGTAGAGGTCCAATCAGATGTTATAACTACAATCAAGAAGGGCACATGGCCAATAGATGTTCTGACAAACCTACTAGTTCCATGGGGGAAAGGAGAAGTAACTTGGTTCTAGAAGTTGATTGCCAAAGTGTGGCAAGTGCAAATACATACCAAAGTGTCAATACCCTTGATAGTTATGGCTACCTTGAAAGAGGAAAAGATTTGATGATCAGAAAAGCAGTAACTACCATGAAGATGGCTAATGAAGAGCCCCCATAAAGAAAGTCCCTATTCAAGATCACTTGCAAAGTGGGTGGAAAGGTATGCAAGGTTCTAATAGACTCCTGTTCAACTAAAAACTTTGTGTCTCTAGAAATGGTGGAGAAACTAAAGATGAGGAGACTACATCACCCTTGCCCCTACAAGGTCTCATGGCTCACCCAAGGTCAACAAGTTGTTGTGGAAGAGAAGGCTTGGGTAGAATTCTAGATTGGAACCTATAAGGATAGATTATTGTTTGACATTGCAAAGATGGATGCTTGCCATCTTCTATTTGGGAGACTATGGTAATTTTATTTAAAGGCACAACATGACGGTGCTAGGAACAGATATTCCATCACCAAAGATGGTAAAGTGATTAAGTTGTTACCTTTGATGGAGAGTGAAGAGGAAACCAAACCAAAGGAGGCCAAGGTGTTGATGTTAGGAGGAAAGCAATTCATGAAGAACATGGAAGATGAAGGCATTGTTTGTTATGCCCTTATTCCTAGTCCAATAGTGACAAAGGTGGAGAAGTTTGAAGACAAGAAAGAAGACATATTGAGGCTAGTTGATCCTGCAGTGTAGCAGCTACTAAACAAGTACAAGGGTGTCATCTTTGATGGCATGCCAAGGTCACTACCTCCCATGAGAGATATAAACCATTGCATAGATCTTATACCTGGATTCACCTTGCCTAATAAATCAGCATACAAACTCACACCTAATTAGAATGTTGAGATGGCAAAGCAGATTGAAGAATTGTTGGAGTCTAGACTGGTTGGAAAAAGTTTGAGCCCATGTGCAGTCCCTGCAGTCTTGGCACCCAAAAAGGAAGGCACTTGGAGGTTTTTCACCTACTCAAGGGATATCAACAAAATTACTATCAAGTATAGATTTCCAATGCCTAGGATTGAGGATTTGTTAGATTGCTTAGGGGGTGCTAGATACTTTACAAAAATTGACTTGAAAAGTGGCTATCATCATATTAGGATTAGGCTGGGAGATGAGTGGAAGACTGCATTTAAAACAAATGAGGATTTGTATGAGTGGAAAGTCATGCCCTTTGGCTTATCTAATGCACCAAGTACCTTTATGAGGTTAATGAATGAGGTTTTGAGGGTTTTCATAGGAAAGTTTGTCATAGTCTACCTAGATGACATTATGATTTTCAGTCAAACCAAATAAGAGCACCTAAAACATGTAGACTAGGTCCTAAGGAGATTGAATGAAGAACAATTAATGATCAATCTGGAAAAGTGTTTGTTTATGCAAGAAGAGATCATCTACTTGGGATTTGTAATCTCATATGGTGAACTGAAAATGGATCAAGAAAAGGTGAGTGCCATATTGTCTTAGCCTACACCTAGAACAATGAATGATGTTAGAAGCTTTCATGCCTTTACCATATTCTATAGGAAGTTTATAAGAGGCTTTAGCCATATTTGTGCTCCTATGCTTGATACCATAAAGGGAGGACAAAAGTGTAGGTTCAATTGGACAAAAGAGGCAGATAACTCCTTTGAAACATTGAAGAGAAAAGTTGCAGAGAAGCCGGTCCTTACCCTACCTAATTTCAACAAGATCTTACAATTGGAGTGTGATGCCAGTCACATGGCTATTGGGGAAGTGCTCAGGTAGGAAAGAAGGCCTATTGCCTTCTTCAGTGAGAAGTTAAATGAGGCAAAGAGGAGGTATTCATCCTATGACCTAGAGATGTATGCTTTAGTACAATCCTTGAAAAAGTGGAGACACTACTTGCTACCAAAAGAGTTCATAGTCTTCATAGACAATCAGGCCCTTAGTTTTTTAAATAGCCAAGAAAAGTTGAATCATAGGCATATGAAGTGGGTGGAGACTCTACAAGACATAACTTTCATTCTTAAGCATAAGAAACGAGTCAAGAATAAGGTGGCAGATGCTTTGAGAAAAAGAGTCCTAACTACAAATCAGATCCAATTGGAAAGTGTGGGAATAGACTCCTTAAAAGCCATGTATGAGGATGATGAAGACTTTTGAGAGGTCTATAAGGTATGTGCTTTATTTGATGAGCAGTTTCATGTTGATTACTCTGAATTTTTTATTCAAAATGGATTCTTGTTTAAGGGTGCATAGTTATGGATTCCCAAATGCTCTATGAGATTAAATATAATCAAGGAGAAACATTATGGAGCAATGGCAGGCCACTTTGGCCTTGATAAGACACTAGACTTAGTGAAGAGGCAGTACTTTTGGCCCAAACTACAGACAGATGTAAGGAGATTTGTGGAGACATGTGTGATATGCCAAAAGAAAAAGGGAAATTCCACAAATGCAAGCCTATATCAGCAGCGTAAGTATGGATTTTGTTTTAGGATTGCCTAGGACAAGGAAAGGATATGATAATGTTTTTGTATTGGTGGATAGGTTTAGTAAAATGGCATATTTCTTGCCATGTAAAACCACCTATGATGCTTCTTATGTTGTAGACTTGTTCTTCAAGGAGATTGTCTAGATACATGGTTTGCTTTTGACCATAGTCTCTAATAGGGATGTAAAATTTATTGGATACTTCTAGAGGACCCTTTGGAATAAGGTTGGCACAAATCTAGCCTTCTCCTCAACCTACCATCCCTAAACAGATGGCCAAACTGAAGTTGTAAATAGGTCATTGAGAAATATGCTAAGGTGTTTGACTAGATAGCATGGAGAGAGATGAGATAGCATCTTGTCTCATGTATAATTCTCTTATAATTATATAGTGAATAGAAGTACTGGTAAGTCACCCTTCCAGGTTGTATATGGCATCCACCCTAGGGGTGTGTTGGAGTTAAGAGAACTATCTCAAGGAGAAGTCATTAGTGTTGATGGGGAAACCTTTAATACCACCATAAAGGAGATCCATGACCAAGTTAAAACTCACCTTCAACAATCTACAGAAAGATATAAAGTTCATGCTGACAAGAAGAACAGGGATATCTGGTTTGATGTGGGAGACTTGGTGTGGGTTCAATTGAAGAAGGAAAGACTTCCGAAAGGCAGATATACAAAGCTTATGCAAAGAAAGATTGGACCCTATCAAATCTTGAAAAAATGTGGCCAAAATGCTTATGAACTTCAAATCCTACCTGATCTTGGTTTGTCACCTATCTTTAATGTATGTGACTTAACTCTTTATAGATTAGTGTTGATGCAGGAGAAGACACAATTCAGATTATTGTAGATGATGACATTCCCAAACATGAACCACCAAAGTTGCATAAGGTTTTAGACACCAAGGTTGCAAAGAGAACAAGGAAAAATGTTTATATGGAATATTTGGTGGCTTGGAAGGGACAACCAGATTCTAAAGCCATCTAGATGACAGAATAGCAGATCAAAGACCATGGTATAGACCTGCAGGCTCTCATCTCAAGTGGACTTGGGATTTTTTCTTCCATGGAGTATGGTGCAGGAGCACCCCTTCAAGTTGATAAATAAAGCTCAAAGGAGGAAGGATAAGGCATCAAAAATGTCTTTAGGATTTTTTACATGTGTTTCATTCATGCATTGTGTGTTTGTAATAAAAGACCCCATCTTGTGAGCCAAACTCTTATTTTGGCATCCTGATAAGCCAATTAGGACTTTTGGACAAAAGGGGATCAATTGTATGTAGGACATAGTTATCCTAGTATTTTTAGTGCTTCTAGGGTATTTTAGGAGGGGTTAGTCTTAACCCAAGGAATTAGGAGGTGAGAAATGACATTTTGACAACTTTGTCAAAAGTTGTCATAAGCAACTTTTATGCAATTTTTTGCACTTTTTGTTTGTTTGAACTCCTCCAATAGCTATAACCTCTTGTTTTCAGTTGAGAGAAGTTGTGGAGTGGTATATTCACCTTTTGGATCCAATTTCCAAGTTTATCATGTACAGAGGAAAGTTTTGATGACTGCAAACTCATGAAATTTTGAAGTTTTAGTACAGGGTATGGTATTGTGCAGATTGGGATCAATTCCCAATGATGTGAATTTTTTATAATATTGAGTCACCTTTGATTTGGTTTTGGTTTGAGGTTTAGATTGTATGTTTTTCTCCTATTGTTCCAATTTTTCTATAGGTGCCCGGAAAACTAGGGTTTACCTAGGTTTTGCTTCTCCATGGCCATAACTTGCAATTTATCGATATGAGACTCATGGGATTGGGTGAAGAGAAATTATGGCCAGTGTTTTCTAAGATTCTAAAATCATTTTGCAGGAGGAGAAAGGGAGGTGTGTGTTTGAAACGACCCTAGGTGGACATCTCTATGTGGCTACCTAGTCCTTAAATAGCAAAGTTACCCTAGAAGGAAAATGGTGATGATTCCAGGCATGTAACCCTAGAATCATTTATGGTTTATGGTTCCCCACATGCTCATTGGGTTGTGATTGTATGGTTTTCTCATTTGGACATAGTTGCTTCACAAATGGAGACCTAATTAGCCCTTTAGGACAGTTGACCTTCACCAGTTTCAGACCTTTGTTTGCCAAACCTTGACCCTTTATTTTGGGGAATTATGTAAGGCCCAAAAGGGTATTTGAACCCATGAATATTTTGTCAAGGTGTTTGGAAAAGTTTTAACTTATGGTTCCTTTACTCGTTTCAAAGGTCTACTAGCAAATAGGCCTAATTGTGAAGGTGCTATAGGGAATGGTGTTGAATCCTTACAACCGATGTTTAATCTAGTCCAGGTGAGTCATGTTTGACCCAAAATAGGTGTGGTAATAGTCAGTAACTCTTGGAGGCTTCAAAGTGTATGTTGGAGCAAATTGCCCAATTTGAGTAGGTATGAGTCTTGGGGATTGAGAGGTGTTGTACAAATGTTATAGAGCCTTGCCTTCATAGGATCCTATTGTTGTTTTGAGGGGTCAATGTCATACATCTTGGAGTTTTTGGAAGGATACAAGGAGGGCTATGCATCACATATTTATTTCTCAAACAAAGTATGCTAAAGACATCTTGAATAAATTTCAAATGGAAGACAACAAGGCAGTTAGTACCCCCATGGTGATAGGATGCAATTTGAGAAAAGATGATGAGTCACCTAGTGTTGATTAGACCTTTTATAGATCCATGATTGGTAGTTTGTTGTACCTAACAGCTTCAAGGCAAGATGTTGCGCAAGCAGTGTTCATGGTAGTGATATTTTAAGTTGCTCCAAAGCAATCACATGTAAATGCTATTAGAAGAATCTTTAAATATCTATAGGGAACACTTAGTTATGGCTTATGGTATCCAAAGAAAGGAGATTTCACTTTGCAAGAATATACTAATGCTGATTGGGCAAGTTGCATAGATGACATGAAGATCACCAATGGTGGAGCATTCTTTCTTGGTGATAGGTTGGTTTCATGGCACAACAAGAAGCAAGATTCTATCTCCCTATCCGTAGCTAAAGCAGAGTATATAGTTGTTGCCACATGTTGTTCTCAATTCCTATGAATGAAACAGACCTTAAAGGACATTCAGGTAGAGTTGATAGATCCTATTCCCATCACGTGTGACAATTCAAGTGCAATCAACATATCTAAGAACCCTGTTATGCACTCAAGGACAAAACACATAGCAATTAAGTATCATTTTCTAAGGGAGAACATTTGAAAGAAGGAGGTAAAAGTTTAATACATTCCCACAAGTGAGCAGATTGCTAACATTTTCACTAAGCCACTGCCAAAAGATAGCTATGCATATTTGAGACAAAAATTGGGTGTTGTTCCACCTTCATTGAGCACTTAAATCATTTTTATGAGGTCTCTGGTTCAGGGGGAGTACGTTGCCCTAAACTTCTTGTCCTTCAACCTCATGCTTGTTTCAGGAGGAGTTTTGAAATTCTTGTAAGAGGTATAGGAACTTCTTTTTTATTGTAATAATGGTTCATCTAGTGTAATCCATAGAAAACATCATTTGTTAGGTATTATCCAGGCTCAACGTCTACAAAGGAATGAGTAAAAGTTTTCATTGATGCACACAATCAGATGATTCAAATTGATGAGAGTGATGAAAAGTTACTCATGTTTCTATTTGAAGTCACATGACAGTCTATTGCAGGTCCCTTTGCCATTATTGTCAAACGGGGAGAACATGCTTAAAGTGATGAAAATTCTTAAAGTGATGCTTGTGTGTTGACATCAATGCCAAAGGAGGAGATTGTTGGCATTATTGTCATTAATTTCAAAAAGTTGCAGAGAAACCAAGGTTGCAGGTTGCAAAGTGATCAAGTTTTTACAGTGATAGGGATTGTGAATAAAACAAAGGTTGCAGAGTTATCAGGGTTGCACAGTGATC
Source organism: Cryptomeria japonica (assembly GCF_030272615.1). Taxonomy (NCBI): domain Eukaryota; kingdom Viridiplantae; phylum Streptophyta; class Pinopsida; order Cupressales; family Cupressaceae; genus Cryptomeria; species Cryptomeria japonica. Next base: position 625,488,536 of record NC_081405.1, read on the forward strand.
AGGGCTAGACAAAATCCATCTCTAACATATGTGTCATTAACAATAATTGAAAATCCATTCATTGTTATTTACCATTTGTTTGGGTCTCTATTCTATGTCATTACCCTCATTTCTAGGGATTAGGTTTTTTGCATTTTAAACAAGACTGTGTCAAAAACCCTTAAGTCTCTTAAACCTTTTATGTTTCTGTGTTACCTTTTGTCCACTTAATTCCAAGGGTCATTAGTCATCATGCGGGCCATGTTCCCCTTGTCATTTTTTGTGAGGCCCTACCTCGACCCGTCCTAGCATTTCAGTGATTTTCATGTTGGAACTATTATAGATGCTTTATTTCTATGCATTATGGATATAGAACTTTATATGATCCCAGGATTAGATAACATTGATATATTGATGCTTCATTTCTATGCATTATGGATATAGAATAGGATAAAATTGAGATGGTGTATGTCATTTATTCGATTTGTGGGACTTTATTATGATGTTAGAAATATGATGCACATCTTATGAATGGGTTAAATTTATGAGGATTATGATAATTGCTTATGTGGATTGCTTTGATATATGGTAAATTGATTTGTATGATATCAATTATATGCAGAGTGATTGATTTGTATTCTTATTTATGTGTTTAATGTTATATGAGGCTATTTGGGAATTACTAATGTGTAATTGAGATGTGCAGGAAAATTATCCATGTGACCATGAAAACATTATGGAGAATCAAGCCTAGACCTATGTACATTCGTAAAACTAGGGGTTGTCTATTTGGAGAGACAACACCCCATATGTATCAATATTTTATTCGTAAATGTAAATGTTTGCATGTGTGTTAAATTGTATTTATTATTGTATTTAAATCCAACAAGAGACAATTTCCATGTGTAAATTAAGTAACGTATTTTGTTGTGTCACTTGACACATGTGCTGAATAGTGTTTTGATTTTGACATGTCTCTTGGAGAGGAATTGTTTCAACCAAAGCCTTTTTCAAATATTTGAGTGTGTTCCCAAATTTTCCTTGGGTAGAGAGTCTTTGGAGTGGTCAACTCAAGTTTGACCCGTAGGTTAACTTTAGATGGGTTTCTAAGGGGTGAAATGGACTCCTAAGGTTAGTTTAGGGGTTTTTCCAAAGGTCCATAGGGTATACCTATGGGTTAGGGGTATTTTTAAGCATGTGATCACTCCCATGTGACTGTTTAGTCACCTCAAAAATTGGTTTTTCCAAGATGAGCGAAAATCCAACTTGGAAGGTTCCTCCTAGGTTAGATAACCTTCCTTTCTTCTGATAGTTTCTTTTCCCCACTTTCTCTTACCTTTTTAGTTTCCAGTTTTAGTAACCTATAAGAGGTTGGGAAGGCCAACCAATGTGAGCTCTCACTCTATCCAAGAGGTTGGGAAGAGTGAGAGAAGCCTTCTTAGGCAAGGGTTAGAGAGTTAGGATGGTAGTCACCCACTCTCTATCTTTGGAGACTAGTTCTTGATATTTTGGAAGCAAGTTTAGGATAGAATTTTTTGGCTAAGTATTGAAGGAAAGAAGTATGGATTTGGGCTACTCTTCTCCAAACTATCCCTTGTAAACCCTCAGCAGATTCAAGGTTGGTTCAATCTTTTTCATTGTATATTACAATTTTGCTTTGAAAGATTGCTTGAATGTAGTTTGTTTTCTTCCTTAAAGTGAGAGGCTCTCTTTGAAAGAGAGTGACCTCAAGGGTTTGTTTTTTGTGACCCTTGCTGCATAGTTATTGTTTATGCATTTGGGGGTCATAAGGGGATATATATATATATATATATATAGTATGTATTTAAAATAAAAAATAAAAAGTTAAAAATTAAAATCATTTTTGGTTTGATTTATATTAATAAGTATTAATAAAAGTCTATTGCAAATAATTAGGCCTTAAGGGATTATTGTTTGGCTTACATTATATAAATTATATAGGGCAATGTATATTATAAATTTACTTAACCCTTTAGTCAGATTTGAGACATATATTTATTGTTCAATTGGTTAATAAATTTCAATAGTCTAAATGCTAGAATTAATTTAATTAATTCTTGGAGCATTTAAAGGATTATTGTAGGGTATTAATATCCCTTGTCATTTTAGTTGTAGATTATTGTTCAAATTAATTTATTAATTAAAGAAATATTAATGATTCTTTTGGAGAGTTAATTTCCGCCTTAATTTATTTTTGCATACTTGACTAAGTTAATTAGACTAACTTTAGCAGAAAAGCTCTTTTAAAATTTCGAGAGTTCAAACATAGTTAAGACAAGACTTATTATTGCATTTTTATTTTAGCTTAATTAGTTTTATTAGGTTGTTTTAAATAAATTTGTTGTTTCATTTTTGCCCAAAAGGTTGGGCATGACATTTTGGTATCAGAGCAAGGTTTCCAACACTAGGAACTTTTCTCCATTACATTTCGCTTTAATTATTTGATTAATTAAATTTTTCTCCAAAAATTATTTATTTATTTCATTTTATTTTATTTTCTCATAAGGATGCCTCCGACTACGCAACAAGCTCGCAAGCGCGGCAGGGTACCTTGGCATGCACGCATGGCATGCAAAGATGTTGATAGGGAGGAATCGGTTCCAAAAAGGAACCCAGAGGCTCCTCCTGAACAACCGGTTGACTCAAATCGAGATATCTTATTAGCGCTTCAAAACCTAATTGGGATAGTCCAGGATAGGCTTCCAACAGTTGCCCATCAGGTAGAAAACCTGAACTTAGGGAGTCATAGATCAACAGTTAGGGAGAAAAGTAGGAGTCCACCTACTAATCCCTTAGAGGGTCAGGCTAAGCATGAGCCTAAGTCTGTTCATCTACCCAAACCACCTCCGGTAGTAGCACCAGTGTATTATGAGAGATCACATCATGATCTAGGGGATCTGATCAGAGAGGTTTTGTGCCTCCAGCCACCATCTTTTGGGGGATCTATCAATAGGGTAGAAGTTGAGGCTTGGCTTTTGAGCCTAGATAGGTGCTTTGCATTGCGCTCCTACAAGAGCAATCTGAAGGCACAAGTAGCAGTTCACCTTTTGAGAGGAATGACCTCCACATGGTGGAAACAAGAGGAAAACAAGTGTGGCCTAGTTGCAGACACCCTCACATGGGAGATTTATACAAAGAGGTTTGGGGAGAGATACTTGTTAGAGCATTATAGATAGCATAGGGTAGATGAGTTCCATGACCTCCAGGAGAAGGGTCTCTTAGTGACCCAGTACGAGAGCAAGTTCTTCAGGCTCTTACCATATGTGGATTACCTGAAAGATGAGAATCTTCTCATCAACCATTTTATCAGATGACTGAATGCTAGAATAGCAGGACTGGTAAGGATGGCAGCTCCAGGAAGCCTTTGGGTTGCCATGGAGAAGGCCTTGTTAGCGGAGGAGATTCATGTTAGACCATAGGACATGAGGGATTGGTTCCAGAACCAAAACCCTATTCCCCAAACATACAAGCTTCAGAAACCCCATTGGAATGGTAATAGCAGACATACATCGGGGTTTTCCAAACCCCCTCCTCCACAACAATCATTGTAGAACTAGAGGCAGAGGCCTCTGCAAAGTCAGCAATGCTTAAAGACCAAGCAGTAGTAGTCTCAGGGTCCAAGGTGAGATCAGCAACCCCAGGTTCCTTACACACCTCTGGTGAGGACTCAGCAGTCCTCTAGAGGTGGGTAAAATGGTTCAAGCAGGACAGGTGGACAGTCTTTCTCTAGGCCTCAGGGCATACAGTTTTAGGCATGTGGTGCTTGTTTCACATGTGGAGCCATGGGGCAAATGGAAAAAGATTTTCTGCAAGGTTAGATGGTAGGTAGTCAGAGGATGGCAGCATCAGAGCCTAAAGTTGGGGATATGGGCAAGTCCCATACGGTCTTTGCAGTGGTTGATACCCGCTAGGAAGAGCACCAAGCCATAGTTATTGAGGTTGCAAGTATGATCAGTGTTATCAGTGTATCTATATTGTTTGACTCAGGAGCTACTGACTCCTTTATATCTCCATTGGTTGTGGCGTGTTGCAGGCTAGTGGCACTTAGGCAAGGTGTCAGTTGGGAAGTGGAGTTAGCTTCAGGGGCTAGAGTGTTAGTGGAATTAGAGGTTAGGGGATGTCAACTCCTGATTGGTAATACCACCACCCTAGTAGACCTTAGAGTTATACCACTCGGATCTTATGGCATCATACTTGGCATGGATTGGGTTTACATCCATAGAGCCAAGATGGATTATCACCAAAAAGAGATCGAGTATGAGGATGATCATGGTTCTCCCATAGTAATCACTGGGATTTAGAGACTCGTGTCTCTTCATATGATTTATGCAATGTAGCTTAAGCGGAGCATGCAGAAAGGATGCCAGTTATTTGCCATCACCATCTATGATAGAGAGGAAGAGGATGAAAAGGAACCATCTATTGACAACCATCCTATCCTTAAGGGATATTCAGATGTGTTTCCTTTAGAGCTACCTTGTATGTCACCCCATAGAGAGATTGACTTTCATATAGACCTTATACCAGAAGCTGAGCCAGTTTCAAGAGAACCTTATAGGATGACCACAAATGAGCTTAATGAGCTCAAGATGTAGCTTGAGGAACTCTTAGAGAAGAATCACATTCATCCTAGCGTATCCCCTTGGGGTGCATCAATCATCTTTGTCAAGAAGAAGGATGGATCTCTTCGGTTATGCATGGATTACTGTCAGTTGAACAAAGTAACCATCAAGAATTGATACCCTTTGCTCAGGATCAATGATTTATTCGACCAACTTCACAATGCCAAAGTATTTTCCAAAATAGATCTGAAGTTAGGGTACCATCAGTTGAGAATAGTGGAGAGCGATATCCACAAGACCGCATTTCACACTAGATATGGCCACTATGAGTTCACTGTGCTTCCATTCAGTCTTACGAATGCTCCAGCTATTTTCATGAGCCCCATGAATGGGGCATTCTGCACATTCCTTGACCATTTTGTGATTGTGTTTCTTGATGACATATTGATATATTCTCAGAATGAGAAGGAGCATGAGGAGCACTTGAGGTAGGTTTTGCAGTATTTGAGGGACAATCAGTTGTATAGAAGTTTGTCAAAGTGTGCTTTCTTTACATCAGAGGTCAAGTACCTTGGGCATGTTATATCTGGTGATGGGATCTCATTTGACCCATCAAAGATTAGAGCTATTTATTTTAAAGTTTTTAAAACACATTGATTCACCCTCCTCTTAGTGTCCATTTGTGTTCAACATATAGGTGATATTGTCATGTAATTTAGGTGTTGAGGTTGTGTTTGCATTATCAGAGAGTGGTGAATTTGCGATCAAGTGATTCATCTTTCAGTGTTGTGATTAAGGAGATATTGGTGTTCTTTAGAAAACAACTATGCCTAATTGGAACTATAATCTAGCATTTGGAGATGCTATTCTTTCAGTACATTTCTTCCAAATTGTAGTCTGAATCATGTTGTTAGTGAGACTTCCTTGAGGGTTGTAGCCTTCTAGGTCATTATATTTTGAGCAGTGAGATCTAGGTAGTGTGCCTGAATGCATGTGCATTTCCCATTATAACATTTTCACATACTACTATAGAGTATCGTCTTATAGTGGGTAGGTTCCCACTATGGTTTTTTCCTTAACCAAGTTTTCCACATTAAAATATTGGTGTTGCATGTTGTTCTTTCAATTTTCTTATCTTTACCATTTTTGTAGTTTATCAGATAAGTATTTGTGGTTAAGTTTGTAAATCCAATGAATCAGTCTTCACCAGATCAACAAACGTAATCACAAAACATAGATCTGATAAAATATAGTAAGAACAAAGATAAAAAAAATTGGAAGAAAAACACACAACACCAAGATTTTGACGTTGAAAACTTAGTTAAGGGAGAAACCACGGTGGGTACCTACTCACGGTAAGATGATACTCTACAATAATATGTGAAAATATTACAATGGGGAATGCACATGCATTCAGGCACACTGCCTAGAGCTCATTTCTCAAATATGATGGCCTGAAAGGCTACAACCCTCAGGGAAGTCTCATTGACTTACAATAAGATTCAGACTACAATCCAAAAGAAATGAATTGAAAGAATAGCATCTCCAAATGCCTGATCACAGTTCTAGTTAAGCATAGTTGTCTGCTATGTGACACCAATCTCTCCTCAATCTCAACATCAAAGGTTAACTCTTTTGTTTTCACATAAACCACTCTCTGATAATGTAGACATAACATCAAAACCTAAATGACATGAATATATCACCTATATATACAATTCATCAACCTTGATAACAAGGTCGGCTCCTTAGTTGCTGAGTACTGGTCTGGTAACAAATGGCAGAACATTGAAAGCATTCACCCTAGCCTTTCTAAGCTCAAGATCCATTTGTCTTCAGTGTAGTTGAATAAAGAGGAAGACTCCCTAATTTGGAAACATGAACCTAAAGGTACTTTAACTATTTCCTCTATGTATTGTATCCTTTCCCCCACCCCTTCTGGTAATCCCTACTAGTTTAAAGCCTGGATTAAGGGTCTTACCCCCAAGATTAATTTTTTCTTCTAGACCATCCTCCAAAATAAGATCTTGACCCTAGACAACCTAAAGGGTAGAGGCTTTGCCTTCCCTAATAGATGCACTCTGTGCCTTTAGGAAGAAGAGTCTATGGACCACTTTGCCATCCACTTTTCCTACTCAGCCTTAGTCTGGGAAAGATTTCTTAAAAGTTTTTTCATTGATTGGGTGTTTCCTAACACTATCAATGATCTATTTTCTTCCTGGAACTTATATTGGACTAACTCTTTTTTGAGATCTCTGTGGTAGCTATCTCTTCCTCACATCCTGTGGGGACTATGGAAAGAAAGAAATAATCGTATCCTTAGGGATGTCTCCCTCAATTAGGATATTGTGTTCTAGAAAATTCACTGGGTGATTGTAGAAAATATTGGGATCATTGAGGGTCCTTGTTTCTTGAACAACCCTCTCGAATCAAATATTTTAAGTGCATGGAATTTGAAGATTGCCGATAGTTCTGACCCCAATCACAATAAAAGACTTGAAGCTAGATGGCAAACCTCGCCTTATGGTTGGTTCAAAGTTAATTTTGATGATGCTGCAAAAGGTAACTTGGGTCCTTGAGGTTGTGGAACTATTCTTAGAGATGACAAAGGAATTTGCAAGGAAATGGTTGATGTCCCTATTGGAACCCAAACAAACAATAAAATTGAAGCAATGGCAGCTCTCCAAGGTATTCTTCTTGCTAAAAAATGGAATTGCCCCTACTTATGGATTGAAGGGGACTCAAACAGTATCATAAAATGTCTTAAGGGGATCTCAAAGCCCTCATGATCGATTAACAACATCATCAATACTGCTATAGACCTTATTAGCACTTTTAAAAAAAGTTACATATCCCACATTTACCAGGAGGTCAATGGCTCTGCTGACTGGGCTGCCAATGCGACGGTTAACAAAGAGGAAATGTTTACATGGATGGGAGAATAAGGACTCCCTAAAAATGTCAGGCAAATCATTTTTAATGATTGATATAGAAGCACTCCAAAGTTTTTTGATGGACAGGATAATATTGAAAAGGATTGATTGGAGTACTTTGAGTCATTATAATAATGAGAGGCTCATTTATTATAATACCTATTTCATTAGTTCCTACACTTTTTGGGTAACTTTGATAGTTCTGACAAGCTTTCTAGTTAATTTTCTCTGCAAGTTTCAAAATTTAGCTTTGAACAACGAGAACATGGGTGGTAATAGGTGGCAATACAAACCAAGCAGCTGCAAAGAATGGAAATAGAAGGAGGAGATTTGGAGCATCCTGTAGAAGGGTGGTTATTTGAAATTCATGGAGAGACTCCATGGATGAGATGGCATGATTACTAGTTTTTTCTGCAAAAACTGGAGAAAGGGTATGCTAAAAATGGGAGACCAAACTATTGAAATTAATGAAGATCTTATTGCCCAAGCCATGGGCCTCAGAAGAGAAGGTTGCAACTTCTACTGAGATAGGAAAGTTAGTAAGCAGGCTATTGAGAGATATCTGAAAACTGAGAAGGAGAAAAAATGATTGGTAAAGTTGGGCAAAACCTACTACCCTCCTAGGGTTTTTGTCAAACCCTAGCGAGAGGTCCTCTTTGTTTTAATGCAGTACATTACATTAGATGGTAGGTTTACAAAAGTTTATGGTTACCATTTCATCCTGCTGAATCATTTTAGGCACAATGAAAAGGTTAATTTTCCTTATTTTCTGCTCTACTCGATGAATGCCACTATTAAGGCCTACAAAGATAACCCAATGGGAGATACTTCCATGCATCAAGGCCTAATGGTCCTTATTTATGACCATCTCAAGGCCAATCAAATAGCCCGTATGCAGCCCTCTGTAGAGTCTGAGGAGGAGGAGTCTGACTCTACCTTCTCACTGGAGGAGGAGTCTGACAGTGACCCCTTGAGTGATTCTGAGGAGAGCATGGATGTTTCAGATTATGAAACTTGAAAGAAGAGGAAACACATCAAAACAAGACCTTCTTCCTCTAAGGGTAAAAATCCTAAAGGTAGAATCCCCTAGATTAGCCTTTCCTCGAAGGAGGAGGTCTCAGAAGACTAAGAGGTGGAGAACCCTCAAGGGTTGCTAAAGAAGAAGACAAAAGTCCACACCTAGACTAGAAATAAGCACAAACGAAAGGAGGAGAATGTTAAGGAGCTAGAGGTCTATAAGCAGGAAAGGACCTTGGAAGCCGAATAGAATCTGGAGAAGGTGACCATGGATGAGGCTCTTAGGGTTGAAGATATAACTACTTTTCAGGACACCCAAAAAAAGGAATAGGATATCCCTGATAAGGATGATCCCCTCCTAACCCTCCTCCAGAGGGTATGCAAGGTTTCATGGATACTATGGAGTGGCTTATAACTGGTTACAAGAAAGCTGTGGATGACAACAAAAAACTCTGCAACAGAATTCTGATTTTGGAAACCGTCAGCATTGGGGAAGGGAAGACCATGGCTAATTACATAGAGGACATGGAAAATACCATTTCTAAAGCCAAAAACATAAGAGATGCCTTCAACCCCAGGTTTGAGAAAATAGAGAAAGATCTGCTAGAAAGGAAAAATCTTGCTGACGCTAATGACCAAACTATCTCAGATACTATCAGTAAAGTCGGCAAAATTGAGGAGTGTCTGAAGAGCAATGTTGAACAGAGTTTAAGCACCCTAAAGATTTCTGCTAGCAACACTAACACTCTCATTAGCAAACTGGATGAAGAAAATGAAATCCTAGATATTGACCCGGACCTTGAAGGAATAGGGGAAGCTCAAGGTCCCAGAACCCATACCAGAGGCAAAAAGAAAGAAAAGAAACCTAACAAAGACCTGGAAGATCTCAAAGTTGTTGAGGCCACCTATGACCAACTAGTGAAAAAGGCGGAGGACCCATTGAAGACTATAGTTGTGTAGTGCCTTCCTTGTTTCTTTGTTGTTGTTTTTCTTTGCTATCTTTTTGGTTTGCTAGATTTTTTTCCAATCATTTTGTATACGGTTCTTAAGCACTGGACTTTTTGGTGTCTTATTTTATTCTCCTTTGTTAAAGGTTTCGGGTCCTGAAAACTTATTTTTCTAATTAATCAGAATAAGGTCGGCTAAACCCTCAACCCTTAATTACAAAATTGCATCACACAATATAAAGATCAACCACTACACCAATACAATTATTTACATAACATAGAATGGACCTAAATAAAATTCCCAAATGCACAACTCCACCAGGAATCATGCAAAGATCAACCGCAACATGCTACACCACTAGAAAAACCACATAACACAAAAATCATAACGAGTTCATAGAAACCATCAAAAACTCACACAACTATCAATGCAGATCAACAAAACAAATAGGAAATGAATAGGAAACACTAGCAAGTACATTAGAATCATCAGGAATAGCTATGCCAACACCACTTATCAAATGTTCATCTGTCAACATCTAAAAGCTCAAGAACACAACCAATCAACAACTATCACAAAGAAAGATTATATGTGGAGCACCAAATCATGATCCATCTAAAATGAATATACACAGGACCATCCTAAACAATATCCCAAAATCAGAACATAAGATCTGATCACACTGGAATATACTGGAGGAAATATTGAACTTTGCTAAACAGTGATCAACAAACCAAAACTGCAGAAATCGGTTCATAAGATCTTCCCAAACACACTAAAGAAAATCACAGGAATATGTTGACATCAATGAGAACAACATATCCTAGTAGTGGAAATGACCAACAATATCCAACAATCTCCCTCTTTGGCATTAATGGCAACATATGAATGTGAAAAATAATCAGTGCAAAGAAATAAGATATCTCTAGCAAACTCCCCCTAAGATCAGGGCATATAAAGATGTTTTCCACATGATCTCTCTCCCCCTTTGACAGCAATTCCAAAGATCTCAAAACAAAAAACTAAACTTACTTTCCCCCTTTGAATATGAAACATGAGTCTCTCTCCCTAAAACACAGACTACTCCACCAGAGGAGCAACACCAACTCATCAGTCTAGATAAAAGGATAGGACATTGAAATCCACCTGATTGATGCAACTTAATGAATTTAGTTCTCATCAGGAGGGGTGGATACCCATAACTTGTCTCTCAAATAGACAAATGTATCTGCAAGAAAAGGTAGTGAAAATATCAGCTATTTGTTGTTTTGTAGATACATACTCCAGCTTCACCTTCTCTTCACTAACTTGTTCTCTCAAGTAATGATATTTGATTGACACATGTTGAGTCTTTGAATTTTGAACTAGATTCTTTGACATGTTTATAGAAATGGAATTATCACTATATATAATAGTAGGCTCATCATAGATAACTCTAATATTCTTCAACATTTTCTTCATCCATACTACCTGAGTGCAATTACTAGAAACAATAATGCACTCAACTTCAACAGTAGATAAGGACACTAAATCTTGTTTCTTACTAGCCCATGAAACCAATTTCTTTAACAAAAAGAATGCTCCACTAGTAGTACTCTTCTGGTCATCAAAATCACTAGCCCAATCTACATTAGTGTAGGCACATAGCATGAAATAATCATTCCTCAGATACCACAAACCATGATTCATAGTTCTTTTCAAGTATTTGAATATCCTCTTCACATTACTGACATGATTCTCTTTTGGATCATCTTGATATATAGAAGTCATGCATAAAACATGCATAATGTCTGATCTATTCTGAGTAAGATATAGCAGTGCACCAACCATACATATGTACAAAATATGATTAGCTTTCAGAGATTCATCATTCTTAGACAATTTACAACCATTCACCATAGGATTTCCAATTTGTTTGGAGTCATCTAACCCAAACTTATTTAGAAATTTCTTCACATACTTAGTTTGAGATATGAATATGCCCTTTTTGGTCTGTGAAATCTACAAACCTAAGAAAAAATTCAACTCACCAATGACAGACATCTCAAATTCTTTCTCCATATCACCGACAAAATCCATACTCAAGTCATCATGACCTCCAAAGATAATATCATCAACAAAGACTTCAACAATCAGGATGTTATCATTTTCTATCTTAAAATACAGATTACTATCAGCATCACCTTTATTAAATCCCAATTTCAATAAATACTTATCTAATCTAGCATACCAGGCTCTAGGGGCTTGCTTCAGTCCATAAAGAGATTTCTTCAGCTTACATACCATGTCTCCATCATCTGATAATGAAAATTCATTAGGTTGTTCAATGTAGACTAATTCCTCTAGATCACCATTCAAAAAGGCAGATTTGACATCCATCTAATATACCCTGAAATATTTATAAGCAGTATATGCAAGCAACAGTATAAGAGCTTCAAGTCTAGCCACCGGAGAAAAAATCTCCTCATAATAAATTCCTTATTTCTAAGAATATCCTTTGCAAACCAGTCTAGGTTTATTTCGGACAACTTCACTATCTTCATTCAAATTGTTTTTGAATACCCATTTATTTCCAGTAACATTCTTATTTTTAGGTCTAGGAAAAAGCTCCCATGTATTATTATTTTCAATCTGATCTAGTTCTTCTTCCATAGCTCTCATCCAATTTTCATCTTTAAAAGCTTCAGTAACATCTTTAGGTTCATCTTTAGAAATCAAACATATGTCTTTAGAAGCTAACCTTCTTCTAGTCATTACACCTTTATTATTATCACCAATAATTTGATTTTCAGAATGATTCAGTCTTACATACCTCATATTCTTTTGATTGTTCTAATTATCAGGTTCCTACACCTTTTCACCTACAACAGCGACATTCGGGTCAACTATCTCTACTAGCTCATTCTTCTTAGGCTCTTCAGTCTAAATAGGGGCTAAAACAATATATTGTCCATAATCATAACCACATGCTCTGATCTCTTTTCCAAGGTTCTCATCCACCTTCACATTTGTACTTTACACTATCTTTCTCAATCTCTTATTGTAGCACCAGTGGGCTTTTCTCTTTGTAGAATATTCCAAGAAAATTATTTCATCACTTCTAGCATCAAAATTTCCTATACCATCATCTCTCTTGATATAAAATTTGCTACCAAATACTCTGAAATATCTCATAGTAGGAACATGACCAAACCAAAGCTCATAAGGAGTCTTACCGGTATCACCTTTAATATGAACCCTATTGAATATATTGTTAGATAGTTCAAATAACTGAAAGATAACTGAGAGGGGGGATGAGTGAGTTGTCACATACTACCAAAACCATTAGCAATTAAAACTTTAATACTGAAACCCAAAACATTAATACCAGAATAGTAGTTAAACCAATTAAGCATAAACAATAATCACAGAATAAATACCATCCACATGACACCATGATTTATACATGGAAAACCAAGTAAAGGGAAAAACCATGGTGGAAGCCTACCCATAGTTAGCTAATACTTCTACAGTAAGTATGCGAATTAGAATTGAGGAGCCTACACTTGTAGGAAGGCCAACATCCTAGAGTCCAGTGCTCATCACAAAAGGAGCCTCACTGATTACATAGAAATGAAGACTACAATTTGGAGAAGTGTTGAACTACAAAAGATAGTATATCTCCTTTACTTTTCTTATTCATATCTCTCCCCCTTTGACATCAATGCCAGAAATCTAACAAAAATATCAAAGAAAAAAAATAAACCACTGAATCATAAAGTTGACTACTATCCCTGAGCTGTAGCATCCCACATCAGTGTCATAATGAATAGTATCTCTAATGATGCATGTCGTACTGATGCCTATCCAAATCAATAAATTCTCTACTGGAGTGGCAGGAACTCCCAATCTGTCTCTCAGGTACTCAAATGATTCCTTGGGCAAAGCTTTAGTGAAAATATCTATAGTTTGCTCTTTAGTGTTCACATAAACTAGTTTGACTTCATTTTCTTCCACCTTTTCTTTCAAAAAGTTGTACTTGATAGATATGTGCTTTGTCTTAGAATGAAATATCGGATTCTTTGATATATCAATAGTAGCAGAGTTATCATAGTGAATAACTACTGGTGCATCACAAACAACCTTTATATCCTTTAGCATTTTCTTCATCCATAAAACTTGTGTACAGTTAGTAGTAACAACAACATACTCAGCTTCAACAGTAGATAAAAAAGTACATGACTATTTCTTTCTGATCCATGAAACCAACTTCTTTCCAAGAAACAAAGCTCCACCGGAAGTACTTTTTCTATCATCAACATCTCCAACCCAATCAAGATTTGTATATGCACATTAAGTAAAGTTATCATCCTTAGGGTGCCACAAACCATATTCTGATGTACCTTGAAAGTATCTAAATAATCCTTTTCACCGCAATCTCATGATTTTCTCTAGGATCACTCTGAAATGTTGAAGCAATACAAACAACATTCATTATATTAGGCCTAGTCTGAGTCAAATAAAGTAGACCTCTAATCATAGATTTGTATCTTGTAGGATTTACTAGTGCATAAACATCTGTTCTTGTCAATTTCTCACTTGTAACTATAGGAGTACTTACTGGTTTAGAATCTCCCATACCAAATTTCTTCAACAATTCCTTAGCATATTTAGTTTGACAGATGAAAATACTTTTGTTAGTCTGAGTAATCTACAAACCTAAGAAAAATTTCATCTCACCAATCATAGACATCTCAAATTATTTCTCCATATTCTTAGAAAATTCTATGTATAATTTATCTTCACCTCAAAAAATAATGTAATCAACAAATACTTCAGTAATCAGTATATCATCATCCGTGATCTTATAGTATAAATTACTATTAGCACTAAACTTAGTAAAGACAAGCTTCAAAATATATTTATCCAACCTTGCATATCAAGCTCTAGGTGATTGTTTCAATCCATATAGAGCATTCTTTAACCTTGAAACCATATTTGTATGGTCTGATAGTGAAAACCCATCAGGTTTCTCAATATAAACTTCCTCATCAAGATCTTCAATCAAAAATGCACATTTAACATCCATCTGATAAACCTTATATTTTTTGTAAGCAGTATAAGCAAGAAATAATCTTACAGCTTCAATCCTATCTACAGGTGCAAAAGTCTCTCCATAATCAATTCCTTCCTTCTGAGAATATCCTTTACAAACCAATCTAGCCTTATCCCTTATAACTGGAACATCCTCATTCAATTTATTCCTAAAAACTCATTTAATTCCAATAAAAAATTTATTTTTAGGCCAGGGAACCAAAGTCCATGTTTTATTTTTCTCAATCTAATCTAATTATTTTTCCATAGCTTTCAACCAATATTCATCTTTACATGCCTCAATTACTGATCCTGGTTTAAATTTTGAAATTAACCATACCTCATTAGTTGCTAGTCTTCTTCTTGTCATCACTCCATTTCTCTTATCCCCAATGACCTGATCTTATTAATGATTCAATCTCACATACCTAGGAGTCCTCTGACTCTTTGTTTGTCTTCCTTGTTCTTCAGTTACTGTAGAATGCTCTTATATTGCTGGGGTAACTGGTTCAACACTTTGTTCCAGTAAAGGTGCTACTAGTTCAAATATAATCATTTCCACTATCAATTCCTTCTCATAAAATCTTATTTGACTTTTGTTCAGCTCATCTACTTTGACATTAGCACTCTCCACAATTCTCTCTAATATCATTTTATAACATCTATATGCTTTTCTTTCATTAAAATAACTAAGAAATATGCCTTCATCAAATCTAAGATCAAATTTCCCAATGATATCATCTCTCCTCGTATAACATTTACTACCAAATATTCTAAAATACTTAACTGTAGGTGTATTGCCAAACCATAAATCATAAGGTGTCTTACCAGTTTCTCCTTTGATATCCAATGAGAAATTATAGGTGATTGAAGGTATTGTCATTGATGGTAACCTTGCAATCCTATGGCACCGGCAGGCACTGGCACTGGCAGACTCTACACCGGCAGATAGTTTACTGGCAATGGCAAAGATGATTACCGGCACCCCAACCAACATGATTTTGTTTATTGCATTTTGTATTTAATTGTAATATCTTTTTGTAAGCCAACAAGGCAAATTGTAATAGGACTAATATATAAGTATGAGATCTTGTAGATAATTTATGTAATGGTATAAGGTAGATGTGAACATGAGAATATTAAGGTAGATTTTGGAGTAAGGTTTATGGTTATTGTATGAGCTTAAACCAGTATTGAACCTGGCATAGAAGATGCTGAACCAAAGAAGTACATTATATTGGATTTGCATAATCCATTTTGTAAGTCAATGAGACTTCCCTTTTTGTAATTAAGTAGTGAGCTTTAGGTAGTTGGTTTTCCTACATGTGCAGGCCCCTATTGTAAGTAATACTCATTTATTGGCCAGTGAGTGAATATTGTGGGTCACAAATCCCATCAAGGTTTTTCCCACACCGGGTTTCCTCGTTAAAAATCTTGTGTTATGGTGTGCTTTCTATGTTGTGCTTATTGTTCTAATTTACTGCATTAATTCTTTTTATTGGTACACTATTTTGGAATGCATTTTGTTTAATAAGATCAGAAAATTTATTAACCAGTTAGATACTGATTCACCCTCCCTCTCAGTATCTTTGGGAATCCTAACAATTGGTATCAAAGCTTTGTCTCTTTTTTCAAAATCCTAATAGCTTGAAGGAGATTCTGACACCAGTATAGATGGATAACTTGAGAAAGCAATTAGAAATAGCTCTTACAGATTATGATGTAGAAAAGTTGAAGAATATCAAACTTGAAGATGATCTGAAGGATGCACAGGAAATAATTCAAGGACTTTTGGAGAATCTTACTATTGCTAGATGAAAAAGAAGAGAACTTCATGAGAAGATATAGAATGATGATGATGAAAAAGAAACTCTTAATGATCTTGTAAGCAAGATAAAGCAAGAAAACATGACCTTGAGGAATGAGATGCAAGATATGACTGTGAGATTTTGTAAAGATATTGAAGACAAAAAGAAGAATGAAGATGACTTGGCTAGGAGAATCAATGATGCTAGAAACAAAAATCTAAGACTCAGTCATGCAAATGATATGTTGAAGACAGATCTGATTCACTTGGAACATGATAAAACTGAACTCATGAGATAGAAAGATTTTTTGGAAAATGAGTTGGCTACTGCAAATCAACATAAGGAGAAATTTAAGAAAAGTCCAGAAGAACTTGATGACATGCTGAAAAATCAGAAACCTAATGGAGATACTAATGAAATTGGCTTTGAACTTGGTGAAAGCTTTGGTACTGCAAACAATCATGATCATAGTAAACTGGTAAGACAACCTAATTCCTATAAATTTAATGGCAAATTCTTTAACTGTAACAAGTATGGTCATAGAGAAAATCAGTGTAGATCTAGAAACTATCAGAACACTAATTCACCCACCGGTCAATGTTCTAATTGCAACAAAATTGGTCATAATTCAAAAAATTGCATAATGAATGTGAGATGTTATGTTTGTGGAAGATTTGGACACTTATCTAATCAATGAAGAACACATACCGGCATAAGATATGAAAAAGCTATTCAGAAAAATAATGTGACTTGTTATGCTCATAGCAAGATTGGACATATTGCAAAATTTGGTAGAAGTAAGGCATCACTGGAAAATAACAAAGGACCCAGTTTGAAATGTAAAGAGAAGGTTGATGAGGTAAAGCAAGAATTTCCAAAACAATGGATTAGAAAGACAAATCAAAATGTTGATGAGGCTATTCCTTCACCGGTAGAACAGAGCATCACTCCACCGACAAGAGATTCTTCATCTAAATGAAAAGAAATCCCTTGGGGGTATGGCAACAAATTAAAAACATGCTAGTTTACCCTCGGTTGATGGTAAGAAGATGAAATGCTTCTTTACCGATAGATGAGTTAAGTTTTCACTTAACCAGTAGGCATTTATTATCGTAGTTGAAGGAAATGACATTATAAAGAAAGTGTTTTTCACTCTTTTTCACTCACCGAGCATTCAAATTTCCTAAGAGTATGAAAATGCTGAGCGAAGGCATCCATAGGGAGAAGTGAAGCAAAATCTATCAAGCATTCAAATCTAAAGGAAGATTAAGGTATTTATCAAATGGCGCACCTAAATTCATTGCAAACCCTACTTTAATTGAAGTGATTAAACGCCCTAGGCCTGTATTTGAAATCATACCCAAAGTTGTGAACTAGGATGATACCCTAGGATAATTTTCTAAAATACCCAAAGGAGTTTCTTATGCTTAAGACCCTAGGATATACATACATTGTCATATTGAGGAACTTGGTGCTAATGAGATAATGAACATGTATAGGACTATAATTTGTGATGAAAATGGTAATGTGAAACCAGAACACAAAATAATTGAAACCCTAGGTTTTGTGGAGATACTTAGTATTCCTGATTTTCCCAAGGAAGTTGTAAGAATTGTACTTAGCAGAGTTCATGGGGAGTTCTTTTGGCTAGATTCCATCCATAAGATCGCAAGAGAAGCAGTTAGGGCAGTGACTGGCTTACCTTCCACCAATAGCAGGCTTGATAAAACTAAAAAGGTTCCAAACAACATTGTGATGACCCTAACCAGTGCAACCCATGATAGTAGATCCTTGAGAGTAAATTATGTAAAGGATGATAATGTAAGATTCATTAGCATGATTCTAGGATATAAAGCTACACATGCTAATAGATTAAACTATGTTTCTAGTTTATGTATCAAGAGTGCTTATTACATGGTGACCAACAACACTAAGATTGACATATGTGAATGGGTGAAGGATGAGCCAATTGACAACCTGAAGAAAATTAAGGGTGACAAGAAAGCACATTCAGATTTGGTAACTTACTTGTATGTCTATTTCTATACATCACTAAGGAAGTTCCCGGTATAGGTAGAAAAGAATTTAGTTTTGACATACCGGTAGGCAAACAAATTTTGGATATCTTTAATGGCATGGGAGATGACATGGAAAAGAACATAATTGAATACTTTCAGAAATTTAAGGCTAGAATGAAGACTAGGGAAAGATTATCTTAATCCATAGTTGACGAATACCAAAAGGAGATATGCTTTGTTATAAAGAAGGATAAAATCTAGATGGAAGCAGTGGTTCCTAGAACAGTTTGGGTAACTGAAATGGGTTATGAGGTAGATGAAAACATAATAGAAACATATGCTAAAGCCCTCCTTGAAGCCCATAGAGAACCAGAAGAACACATATTTGGAAATGATGAAACCATTGAAAGCAAAGTACAAACCATGAAACAAAGGAAGAGAAGAGAACAAACAATCAGAAAAGTAACTAAACAGGAAAAAGAAATCAAGGACGACTTGTTGAATAAGACTGATATCAAGGAAAGTGACCTGGAAGGGTTACAACCAAAAGCACATCTTTCACCGATTGGTACCTTCTCTGATAGTGAAATACTGACAGAATTTTAGAGAGTAGGAAGAAAAAGGAAACCTTCAACAGTCCCCTCTCTTGTACCCAAGAGAACAAGACAGAAACAACAGGCAGTAAGGCCTCCGACAAAGAAAATAACACCAAGAAAGAAGAAGGAAAAACAAGTTATCCCTCCACTTGATAATCTTCTAAATGAAATTAATGAAGAAGGAAACTTGTCCAATGTGAGGAAGTTGTATAATACTTTCACTAATGAAGAAAAGGAAAGCATAGAAAATAGTGTCATTCTACACTTAGACATATATAGAAATGTTTTGATAGAAGTTGTAGATGATTTACCAAGTGATTTGTATAGGAGACTAGATGCAAAGAGATTAGCAATTGTGGAATTAGATAAGAAGATAAAGGTAGAAAAATTACTTGCAGCTTACCTAGTGAAATCAACAGAAGAAATTGATGAACTGATAAGTGAGGCTAACAGGACTATATTTTCCACTGGTCACCATCATGTAGCTTTAATGGCTAGCAAAATGAAAGAAATATCTAAAGACACAGTGGACAAATGGGATATCTTCTTTGTGGAGAAAGAAAAGAAAGAAGAACTGATAAGGAAACTGCTGAGAAGAAAGATGTGGCAATTGACCCACCAGCTAAGAACATTGCAATTGAAACACATGTTGAGGATACAGTTGGAAATGCTGAGATTGGGATTGAAACACTCGTTGAACAATCAGTTGACCCCCTGGAATTGAAATAGTGACAGATACCACTGAGGTACATATAGAGAAACTAGTAGAAAACACTGAGACACAATCAGAGAAACCTGCAGAAGAAAGCATAGAGAAACATACTGAGCTACACACTAAGAAATCAAAAGAGAAAAAGTTTGAGGTAGAGACAATGCCACTGACAACAACTAAGAAACCCAAACCTTTGATAGTTGAGATGCAGACTCAGACTGACCTACTAGAGGTCACCATAAGCAAAGAGGTTACTCACACCAATGGAATGCAAATTGTTAAGGTAGTTGGACAATCTTTTGGTTCCTCCTTGATAGAATTCAGACTGACCAATGTAACAAAGGTATTGTTGGATTCAATCAAGAAAATCATAGATTGCAATGCACTTGCATATAAGGCAATTGATGATACCATTCCTATTTTGAAATTGATTGCACCCAAGTGCAATGTGGACAATAAAGATTCTTTAAGTCAACTAGACACTTTGTTTAAGTATATCATCAAAAACCTATTGATAGTTGATCAGATTAATGAGGAAACATTCAGTGAGAAAATGAATAAGGAAAAAGAAAAATTCTTTGATGAAACAACAAAGAGATGCAAGGAACACATTGATACCTTATTACCGACACTAGGAAAAATAATAATGGAATTTAAGGAGTTGTACAAGGATACATGTAAAACTGATGTTTTGATAATGGATATAGACAAGAAAATCAGTGAAGCACAGAAAGAAATAAATAATATTGGTGATAATCTCATTGGTTTACCTGAACCATTATCAGTAATAGAGCAAGAAATAGGAGAATTTGAGGAAAAATTTGAGAAATTGGAGAAGGAAAAGGAAAGAATAAAGTTCAAGGCTAAGGAACTAAAATGCAGACTTGGTCCGAAATGCGACATCCTCATCTCTTTGAGAAAAGAGATATCAAAGGAAATTGTACCGGAAGATAAAATGCATATACTCACTAGTACAATTCAAAGGATAGAAGCAACATTAAAAGACAGTAAAAGGTTCACTAACAACTTAAATTTTGTACTGGTAGATCTATTTCAGATTGTAACCAATTGATTATAGGGATCCAACTGAGAGCTACACTCAGTTGGCATTTTTTTGACAGCCTTTGTCATTGATGTCAAAGGGGGAGTAGTTGGGATGATAAAAATGATGATAGAAGAGATCATTTGCTTATGGGGAGTACATAGTTTTTGCAAAATTTTTGGACAACATATTTTGGATACATTTTTTACTTTTTCTCATGAGTGTTACCATCAATGCCAAAGGGGGAGATTGTTGGAAAATGCACACTCTAATGAGAAATTGTAGGTGATTGAAGGTATTGTCATTGATGGTAACCTTGCAATCCTATGGTACTAGCAAGCACTGACACCGACAGACTCTACATCGGTAGATAGTTTATCGAAAGTGGCAAAGATGATTACCGACACCCCAGCCGACATGATTTTATTTATTGCATTTTGTATTTAATTGTAATATCTTTTTGTAAGCCAACAAGGCAAATTGTAATAGGAGTCATATGTAAGTATGAGATCTTAGAGATCATTTATGTAATGGTATAAGGTAGAAGCGAACATGCGAATATTAAGGAAGATTTTGGAGTAAGGTTTATGGTTATTATATGAGCTTAAACCGATACTGAACCTGGCATAGTAGATGCTAAACCGAAGCAGTACATTATATTGGATTTGCATAATCCATTTTCTAAGTCAGTGAGACTTCCCTTTTTGTAATTAAGTAGTGAGCTTTAGGTAGTTGGCCTTCCTGCATTTGCAAGCCCCTATTGTAAGTAATATTCATTTATTGGCCAGTGAGTGAATATTGTGTGTCACAAATCCCACCGAGGTTTTTCCCACACGAGGTTTCCTCAATAAAAATCTTATGTTATGGTGTTCTTTCTATGTTGTGCTTATTGTTCTTATTTACTGCATTAATTCTTGTTTACCAGTACACTATTTTGGAATGCAATTTGTTTAATAAGATCAGAAAATCTATTAATTGGTTAGATACTGATTCACCCCCCCTCTCAGTATCTTTGGGAATCATAACAACATTTACTACCAAATATTCTAAAATAGTTAACTTTAGGTGTATTGCCAAACCATAATTCATAAGGTGTCTTATCAGTTTCTCCTTTGATATGTACTCTATTGAATGTATAAACTATTGTGCTCACTGCTTCTCTCCATTAGATATGAGGTAGACTATCATCCATCATCATTGTTCTACAAGCATCTAGGATAGTTACGTTCTTCCTTTCGACAACTTTATTCTACTGAGGTGTCTAGGGAGCAGAAAATTGTCTTCTTATACCATGTTTCTCACAAAAGTTATTAAACTCACCAGATGTAAATTCTCCACCATGATTTGACTTCAAACATTTAATCTTCAATCATGTCTCAGTTTCCACTTTAGCATTAAATATTTTAAACTTTTCAAATTCCTCATATTTTTCTTTTAGAAAAGTAACCCACATCATTCTAGAATAATTATCAATAATTAGCATAAAATATCTATCACCTTGAAAACTTTTAACTCTAGCAGGGCCACACAAATTAATATGAATAAGATCAAGAACATAATTTGATTTATCTTGTATACTTTTAAAAGAGGTTCTGACCTGTTTACCCATTTGACATTCTTTACATACTGGATTATAGGGCTTCATAATCTTAGGTATATCCCTAACCGCCTTAGTTGAAAAAATCTTCACAATACAATCAAAATTCATA
Organism: Cryptomeria japonica; assembly: GCF_030272615.1. Lineage (NCBI taxonomy): Eukaryota > Viridiplantae > Streptophyta > Pinopsida > Cupressales > Cupressaceae > Cryptomeria > Cryptomeria japonica. Next base: position 625,510,954 of record NC_081405.1, read on the forward strand.
TGACACAACCTTTTATACCATAGCCAACTCTCATCAATCTATGTAATCAAACATGTCTTCTCACTAGAGTTCAAATGAAATATATTACCTTTTGTTTGTGTACTGGTTCAAATCTTGAAGCAAGATCTATTAATGATTTTGCATTTTCCATCCTTGAATTGTAATTGAAATCCCTTATCCACTAATTGTCCTACACTCAAAATATTATTCCTTAAACCTTCAACATAATAAACATTGATAGTATTGTTCTTACCATCCAATCATATAGTTCCTTTTCCTTTGATCATACATGCTTTGTCATCTCCAAATCTAACTAGACTGCCATCAAATTCTTGTAAAGATAGAAACTTCCCTTTATCTCCAATCATATGATGTGAACAACCACTATCAATTACCCATTCATCCTTGTCTTCAATTTTAGCAACGAGTGCCTTCTCTTTTGGGACATTCTCTTTCAGTGCCGGCTCATCTTCCTTGATATCTGGAAACACCCATTCCTTCCCATTGTCGGAACCACTATCAAAATCTTCTGTCGGTTCATCATCAAAATTAGTAATGCCTTCCTCATTCGCTATGTAGCATGATTTGTCTCTTTTTTTCTTGTACTTGTACTTGTTCTGATATTCAGGGTTAGGCTTAAATGATCTTCTATCTCTTTCTTCAAATCTTGAATTCCTTTCAGGACATCTAGATGCAAAATGACCAATTTTATTACATGCAAAATATTTAAAAGGTTCTTTTTCTTCATACTTACATCCTACCGATCCTTTAGGTACTCTTCTAGAAATAGTGCTTCAAGTTGCTCAAACTCATCATCTTCTCTCTTCATATATTCCAATTCTTTTGTATACAAAGCTCTGTAATCTTTGTTACCAGTTGTAGATGTAGATGCATGAAAAGAAAGCTCAATCTTCACAACTCTAGAAGGTCCAAATTCTTCAAGCTCAAAATCAGATAGTTTCCCAACCAAAGTATCTTTGTTGACAGATGTATTAGCCATTTTTCTCAACTCATTGATAGCAATAGCCTTAATTTTGTAATCCATTGGTTGGGCTCTCAGAAATTTATAAATAATTTCATCTTCGCTCTGAGTTCCACCACAACATTGAATTCCCATAAAAATCTCATTTACCCTTTCCATGAATGCAGTAATCCTTTCATCTTCTTTCATCTTCATGCTTTCATATCTCACCCAGTAACCATCAAGTTTAGCAATCTTCACTATACTGTCACCTTCATTAAGAGTCTCCAACTTATCCTATATAGCCTTTCCAGATGATTTGTCAGTTAATCCCATTATTCATTGATCATAAAGTGCACACAAGAGGGCTTCTCTTGCTCTACAATAATTCTCAAGCTCCTTATCTAGGATTGTCAGAGGAGGACTGCCAGATCCTAGATTATAAGGTGTGACACCATTCTATGCAATCTCCCAAATCTCCTTTCCAAGACATCTTGGATGAGTCTCCGTTTAAATCTTCCATACTGTGTAATTTATTCCATTAAGCCTCCAAATATCTCTCTGAAAGATAGCTCTAGAAGAACTAGATGAACTTGAACTGTTAGTTGTCATAGGATCTTCCTCAAGTGGTTAAGATTTTTGTAAAGAGGACCAAATCTCTGATACCAATTGTTAGAAAGTTTAAATAACTGGAATACAACTCAGAGGGGGGGGGGGGGGAGAATCAGTTTTCATAGATTACCGAAACCATTAGAAATTAAAACATTAATACCAGAACCCAAAACATTAATAGCAGAATAATAGTTAAACCAATTAAGCATAAACAATAATCACAAAATAAATACCATCCACATGACAACAAGATTTATACGTGGAAACCATGGTGGGAAGCCTACCCACAATTAGATAATACTTTTGCAGTAAGTATGTGAATTACAATTGAGGAGCCTGCACTTGCAGGAATACCAATAGCCTAGAGCACACTGCTCATCAAAAAATGAGCCTCACTGACTATGTAGAAATTGAGAGTACAATATGGAGAAGTGTTGAACTGCAGAAGATAACACCTCCTATGCCTGAATACAGTTCTGGTTAAGCTCAATACCAGAGGACTAAATCCTCTTACATAAACTCAATTTGATCTCCAATGATTGACCAAATGCTATGCCTAAATGATATTACATTATTCGCACATTACATTCCTTGACCATGACCTCTAACATAACCATGATGATTTAAAATGAGATCTTACATCTATAAATACAAACCCTCGACCATAAACAATTAGGTCAGCCACCAAATAATAAATCAATTACATAATTACAAACCATGTCATCCTTAGACCAAAAAAATAATATGCAACACATAAGACATCCTGGAAATGCATCGAGAGGTTCAATCGACACATTACATTAAATCCGATCCATAACCTAGATCAATCAAGACCTAGTATAGGTCCACATGCTACAAAAATGATCTCCATCCACCAAGTCTCAAACATTATCACTAGCAGCATCCTGAAACTCCACCATAAGCTGCACCAACATGACATGCAATTCATCAAATATCTTCATAAAAAGCTATGCTGGTAAAACCCTCACCAAAACTAGAAACCAAGCTTCTAAGCAAACATGATAGCATTAGATCACTAGACCAAGACCATCTAATTGAATATGATAATGACTATTATGTACAAGGTAATTCCATCACCAAACTATATGGGAGCCTACCAGATCATGCCGTATCCAAATCAATCAGAAACCACTCAACCTACTGGCACCAGAAGGGTGCCAGTAAAGCATCCAAATAGCTAGTGTTGGCATCAATGACAAAACAACAATGCAACACATAATAGATTCCACCAAATGGCCAACATGTATAAACAATAGTGCTAATAGCTTCTCTCCAGTAGATCTTTGGAACATTCCCTTCAATCAGCATAGTCCTTGCAACATCCAAGATGGATCTATTCTTCTTTTCAATAAATCCATTCTGTTGAGGGGTTCTAGGAGCTTATAATTGTATTCTAATTACATGCTTCTCATAGAATGAATTGAACTCACCAAAATGGAACTCTCCACCTCTATTAGATCCAATCTAGATCCAGTATCTACCTTTGATTTGAATATCTTAAACTTGTCCAATGTTTCTGATTTCTCCTTCAAAAAGACAACCCACATCATCCTGGAATAATCATCAATTAGAAACATGAAATATGTGTCACCCTACATACTTCTAACATTTTTAGGTACACATAGGTCAGTATGCACAAGATCTAGCAGTCCATCTAATGTATATTGTTATCTCTTGAAAGAAATTCTTATTTGCTTACCCAATTGGCATTCCTTACATACCAGATTAGTAGGCTTAATAATCTTAGGAGAATCTCTAACAACTTCTATAGAACAAATCTTAATCATTGAATCAAAATTTACATGACACATTCTCCTATGCCACAACCAACTTTTATCAATCTGAGCAATCAAATAGCTTTTCTCACTGACATTCAAATGAAAAATGTTACCTTCAGTCTTAGTTCCAAAAGTAAACTCTATACGAAAGGTATTTAGGATCTTGTATTTTCCATCCTTGAATTGTAGATCATCACCTTTATCAACCATCTATCCAACACTCAAAAGATTATGTGTCAAACCTTCAACTCGAAAGACATCATCAGTATTATGCTTACCATCAAAATAAATAGAACCTCTCCCAAAAATTACACAAGCTTTGTCATCTCCAAATCTAACTATTCCACCAGCATACCTTTCCATTCTCATAAATTTCCTTTTATCACCAGTCATATGATGTGAACAACCACTATCAATCACCCATGTATCTTTCTCTTCAACCTTAGCAACTAAAGCTTTCTCCTCAATATTAAATCTTGTGGAATGAATAGGTACATGTCCATCTTCCTTAATGGAAAGGAATACAACTTCATCTCCTTCTGATTATTCATCTTTAATACCTTCATTAGCAACAATAATAACAGTTCTTTTGATTCCTATGCTTCTGGTTAGGATTGTAGGGCTTATCATACTTGTCATGCTTATGATATCTATCATTCCTATCATGCTTATCAAATTTGTCATGCCTATCATACTTATCCATTCTCTCCAGGCATGTAGAAGCAAAATGTCTTACCTTATTACAAGAGAAACATTTCAAAGGCAACTTTCCATCATAATTACCAGCTCCTTTAGGCAATCTCTAGGAAATCAATGCTTCAAGTTCATCTAGCTCCTTTTCTTACACTTCCATCTCTCTTCTCTCTCTTTCATATCTATATATTATGCATTCACAAGGACCATACTTCTGCTTACCGAATATAGATGTTGATGCTCTAAATGTTGTCTCAGACTTTCCATGCGATTCTCCAAATTTACTTAGCTGAAATGCAACAATCTTTCCAACCAACATATCTCTTATCACTATAGTAACACTTTGGATCTCATCAATAGAAGAAACGTTATGTTTATAAGAAGGAGGCAACGATCTCAGCACCTTAGCAACAATTTAATCTTCCTTAATGGTTCCACCAACACATCTAATGCCTAAGACAAGATCATTCACCTTAGTCATGAAAGAGTGTATGTTCTCATCATCTCCCATCTTTAACATCTCATATATTTCTTTTAAACTCTGCAGCTTATCAAACTTCACTTGTTTATGACCTTTATATAGGATCTCAAGCTTCACCCAGATCTCATGTGCAGTCTTAAGTCCCATTACATTTTTCATCACAGAATCAATTGGGGCACTAAGAAATGCTTCCTTCTCTCTAATATAATGTTCAACTTCCCTGATCACATCAGGAGTTGATGGTCCATTTGAAGGAACAAAATAGGAATTTTTTGTAATCTTCCAATAATCTTCACCAAGATATTTCAAGTGCACTTCAATCTGGTCCTTCCATATAGCATAGTTACTTCCATCAAACCTCAGACTATCCTTCCTAAAGATAACACCTTGAGTTTCAATCCCAGATCTCCTCAAGTGGTTAAGCTTCTACTAGAGGATCTAGCTTTGATGCCAATTTTTAGCAGCAACCAAGAAGGAAGATTAAGAGGTGGGGTGAATAAGTCTTCACCAGATCAACAAACTTAATCAAAAAACATAGATCTAATAAACTACAATAGCAACAATGATAAACAACTTGGAAGAAAAATACACAACACCAATATTTTGATGTGGAAAACCTGATTAAGGGATAAACCATGGTGGGAACCTACCCATAGTAAGATGATACTCTACAGTAGTAGGTGAAAATTTTACGATGGGGAATGCACATGCATTCAGGCACACTGCCTAGAGCTCACTACTCAAATATGATGGCCCAAAAGGCTATAACCCTCAGGGAAGTCTCATTGACTTACAATAAGATTTAGACTACAATCCGGAAGAAATGAACTAAAATAATAGCATCTCCAAATGCCTGATCCTAGTTTAGGTTAAGCATAATTATCTTCTCTGCAACACTAATATCTCCACAATCTCAACACCAAAGGATAAATCTCTTGTTTAGACATACACCACTCTCTGATAATGCAGACATAATATCGACACCTAAATTACATGAATATATCACCTATACATACAATTCATAAACCTTGATAACAAGGTCGGCTAAACCCTCAACCCTTAATTATAAAATTACATCACATAATATAAAGATCAACCACTAGAAAAATACAATGTTTTGCATAGAATAGCATAGCATAGACCTAAATCAAATTCCCAAATGCACAACTCCACAAGAAATCATGCCAAGATCAGCCTCAACACACTACACCAACAGAACAACTGCATAACACAAAAATCATCATCGGTTCATAGAAACCATAAAAAACTTGCACAACGATAAGTGTGGATTGAAAAAATAAATAGGACATGACTAGGAAACACCAACAAGTACAATAGAATCATCAAGAACAACTATGCCAACACCACTTATCTTATTTGTCAATGTCTAAAAGCCCAAGAACACAACAAACCAACAACTGTCACAAAGAAAGATAACATGCGGAGCACCAAATAATGATCCATCTAAGAAGAAGATATATAATACCATCCTAAATAATATATTAAAATCATAGAGAAATATCAAATTATACTGGAATATACTGAAGGAAATGTTGAACTCTGCAAAATAGTGATCAGTAAACCAAAACTGCAGAAACCCAATCATAAGATCTTCCCAAACACACTAGATCAAATAATAGGAATATGTTGACATCAATGACAACAACATACCCTAGCAGAAGAAATGACCAAAAATATCCAACAACTATAATGGGTGGAAAATTAGGGTATCCATCATGAAACAAATGAAAACCGCTAATTTGCCATTGTTGCCAACTGACACTCACTCCGGATCATGGTGTTCTCATTGATGGCAATACACATAATTTTGGGTTGGATACTTATCTAGTATTCTAGGATTGACATCTGGCATTTAAGGAAACCGGAAAGCAAGGAAAATTAGCAAACTAGGAACCTGTATTTGGAGGCCGACACAAGAGATTGACCTAGCAAAGGTTTTAGTAGTAACGGTCACAAAGATTAATGTTTATATTTTTGTCTAGGATGACATGTATTTATCTTTTGTAATATGATTTAAACTGACATAAAGAATTCATGTTCATGTATATAAGGGTATATAAGTCAGCTTGGTTAGGTAATTTTGGGATATTGATGTGGTAGGATTTATGCAATTGTGTGAGCGAGATATTGATCGACATAATGTGAATGTAATCTGTCGTCGCTCTTGGTTATTTGTGAAGGATATTGTAAAGAGAATCATGTTACTGGTAAGGAAGGAGACATTATTAACTGGTATAGTCAATACTTAAACTAAAACTCATCCAACATATCAAATGCACACTTAGAGTTCAGAATTTTATTTGTAATTCAGTATTTTATCTGTAGTCAGTGAGGCTCTTTTGTGATGAGTAGTGTGCTCTAGGAAGTGTGACTTCCTACATGTTTATGCCCCCTTTTTATGTAATATTTATTCAACTGGCCAATGGATAAATATTGTGGGTCACAAATCCCACCATGGTTTTTCCTCTTTGATTTTTTCCATGTATAAATTTGTGGTGTTATGGTGTTCATCTTTGTTGTCACTTTGTTCTTCATTATATCTTGTTTATATTCTTATTGGTTGTTAATTAGAAAAGTATCTAAAGGAATTAAATTTTTAATTATAGGTAGAACACTGATTCACCCCCCCACCTCTTAGTGTTCTTGGATTCTAACAATTGGTATCAAAGCCTGGTGCCTCGAAATAAGTCTAATACCTTGAGGAAGATCCTAAATCTGGAATCCATGGAGATGAGTTTGAAGAAATAACATAAAGTAGCACTTGAAGACTATGATTCTGAAATATTGAAAAACATGAAGCTACAAGATGAGATGAATTCTACTAAAGATGAGCAGAGATCTGCAAAGGAATCATCTTTACTCTACAAGAGAGGTTGTCATCTGCACAATCCAAAAGGAAAGAACTATGTGATCAATTACAAAATCAGGATGATGAAGAGAAGAATGCTTTAAAGAAACTATGTCAAAAGTTAAGCTAGGAAAATGGTATCATGAAGAATGAAATGCAAGCCCTAACCATGAGGATGTCCAAGGAGATTGAAGACCAGAAGAAGAATGAAGAAAACCTTGCCAAATCTCTGAAAGACAAATCTGAAAAATACATTAGGTTGGCACATGAGAATGATATATTGAGAACTAAATTAGAACAATCTCAAAACAATGAGAAGAAGTTGGAAAGAATGATGACAGTCCTAAGAAGTGATCTAGATGTTGCAAATGAGTACAAAGACAAGTTCAAAGCCCATTCTGCAAATCTTGATGAGTTATTGAAGAATCAAAGGGACAATCAAGACACTAGAGGTCTTGGATTTGAGCATGGAGAAAGCTCTGGTACTGCAAATCAAGAGATCCACTAGACAGCCTGAATCAAAGGTCACTGGTAAGACAACCCAATGCGCATAAATTTAATGGTAGATTCTTTGTTTGCAATAAGTTTGGTCATGTGGAAAGTCAATGCAAAAATAGAGTCAATTAGAATAATTCTTTAGGTACCGGTCAGTGTTTCAATTGCAAAACGTATGGTCATAGGACAACAGATTGTAGAATGAATAAGAAATGTCATGCATGTGGAAAGTTTGGGCATATGGATAATAAGTGTAGGTCAAGAAATGATCAAGGTTATAACAAGGCAACTCAAAAAAACAATATCACTTGTTATGCATGCAAAAAAGTAGGACATATTGCTAAATTTTACAAAAGCAATAACCTACCGACAAGAAATGACAAATTCAATGAGAAGGGAAAACAAAAGGTTGATTATATCTCAAAGGAGCATGAGAAGAAATGGATTAGAAAGTTTGAGGATCAATTGGCTGAAGCAAATATCCCAGTTACTCAATCAGTAGAGTAGAATGTTCTTGCATTGACAAGAGACTCATCTAGTAACTAAGGCATTAGCCTTAGGGGGAGCCAAATTGATGACAGATCTTGCACTACCCCTAGTAGTGCTTTGAAAGCATATTTTAGACATTGGAAAATTTAGTTTGAATATTCACCGACGTAGATTTGATGGATCTTGGATTCAGTATGATATGCTGACAAGCATTTATGTCAATGAGGAATTAGGTTTCCGTGGGTTAAAAGGCAAAAGTGATTCATTTTTCACCACCAAGCATTTAGAGAAAGTCGAGTGAGTTGAAGGTGATTTAGAGTGATCCTGAGCATTTCCAGGCAAATTCCAGTACATTCAGAGTAAATTTTCGAAGGCTTTTCACCGGCGAAGATTCTAAGGTATTTCTTGGTTTTCAAGCTATCTTTTTTGAAATTACAATGTCTTATAAATCTGCTCCTGCTTTGGCAGATGTTGTTGTTCATGTTGTGATTGATATCAAGGATCGTCCACACTCGGTATTTAAGAAATACCCTCAGATTGTGAAGGTTGATGATTCAGGTGGTGTATTTTCTAGGGTTCTCGATGACGTTCTTTATGTTGAGGATGTCAAAGCTTACATTCACTACACTCTAGAGGAATTGGGCACATCAGAAATGAAAACCATGTATATGGCAGCATTGTTGGATAAGAATAGTGTGATCAAATCAAAATTATGACATTTGAAGGATCAAGGGTTTACCAACATTTTGGAGATGCCTGAGTTTGATGATGAAATCATCTAGTATGTGTTGAGTCGTGTTCATGGCGAGTTTATGTGGCTAGACCGACCTCATAAAATTACTAAGGATGCCATTCGGGCAATTACTAGTTTTTCCCAGCTTGGTCAGAGATTGGATAAGAAGAAAATCTCTAACAATGAAGTCACCAAGATAACTGGTGCTACTTTTGACAATCGGTGTATGAGGATTACCACAATCAGAGATAAGGACATGCTATTTTCTAGCATGGTTATTGGGTATAAGGTAACTCAATCTAATCAGTTGAATTATTTTTCTAGTTTCTGTATATACTATGCACATAAGATGATCAGGGAAAATGAAAAATATGATCTTTTCCAGTGGATGTGTGATGAGTTAATTTTCAATCTTGGGAAAATCAAGGGTGAGAATAAGGGTGTATTCCGGTATGGAAATATCATTGTTTGTTTGATGCTATTCTTTCTCAATGAGACCCCGAGATCTGGTAAAAGGCAATGGGCCTTTGACATTCTGGTAGCGAAGCAAATCAAAGATACCTAAAGAAGCATAGGTCAGGATAGAGAATCCACCTTATAGGGATATTTCAAGGCTTTCCAGAAGATAATGAAATAAAGGGTAAGAGTACCTAAGCACATTGTTGATAAATGTTAGAGTAATCGGGTCTTTACTTGATTAATTAAACAACATTTGTTTAATTATTTAAGTTCCCTTTATCTCTTTTACACTTAAGCTAACATTAGGTGCATAATAATTAATTCTTTTATTAATTATTATGTGCAAGCCTAGGGTTTCCCCTTTTAGGGTTTCTTGACCTATTAGAGGTTAATTCTTTTCTTTTGTATCATTCGATTATCACATTACACATTTTTGTGAATATTGAGCTCTCATCTTTTTTAGCATATTTTTGTGTATTTGGCTTTTTATTATTGCTTCTTTTCTTCTCCTTGTAACAGGTTTATTTGAGCTTGCAGAGATCATTTGGGCTCTTATGGTGGTGTATTTCTTAACTCTCACATGGTATCAAAGCTTTAGATCTGTAGCTACATGTTCTTGTTTTGAGTTTTTTGCATTGGAAGCAGATCTAGGGTTTTTCAGAAGTTTTCTTATGCACCTAAGGATAGGCTTTTTTTTCTGAACACTTTGGGCCCAAAAACCCTTATGATCACACAAAACTTGACCAGTTTTTACTCTTGAGCCTCTGGGGGTATTTTTTCTTCAGTACCAATTCATACAGCCCTGGCATGCAGTTCGAGAAAAAATTAAATTTTTTTTGCCTTTTTACAGCATGCAGGCCTAAATTTGATTTTTTGAAAAAAATTAACAAAAAATTAAAAAAACACATTTCAAAGTATTTTTGGAAAAAAATCTTTCAAACATCAAACAAAAATCTTTTTTGGGGGTTTTCTCCATGGTACGTAGGGTACCGTGGAGCCCCCTGGCTGTGTCGCTAGCCCTATTAGGTCGGACCTCACTAGTGTTGATAGGGTGGGCCCAGCTATTCCCGACCCCCACCGTCACCGGCCTCCATCGGCCCCTCCGATTGCATGCCAGCCCTTCCCAGCCCCGCAACCTCCACCGGTGACACTTCCCGGTCCCATCGGCCCCCACCGCCACTGGCCTCCACCAGCCCCTCCGACCATTTGCCAGCCCTTCCCAGCCCTACGGCCTCCACCATCGACACTTCCCAGTCCCATCTGCTGCCCACCGCCTATGGTAACCTCTGCTCCACTCGGCCGCCCCTGCTCCACCCATGGTCACCTCTACCCACTCGACTACCTCTGCCCGCCCAACTGCCTCCACCACCACCCACCCACCACTCCACCATCAGAGCACCACCCCTAGGCCACCCCACCTGACCCTGCCACCAGGCAAGCTTTGTGTGCTCTCTAGCATAAGGGTTGGTTTTTTCCTCATAACTTGGGAAAACAAAGTCATTTTTTCAAAAATGAATAGGTGTCAGAAAGCTAGTTCCAAGCTGGACCTTGTGGTATTATAATTTTTTTCCAATTTTTCTATTTGACTGTATGTTTTTCTAGTCAAAGTGGGGTCTCTTTCCTGCACTTTTGGGGCCCTATAATGAGCATTTGAACTCCATTTTTTGAAAACTTTATATTATTGGAGAGCTCATTCTGTGCACTTTCTAGTCATATGATTTTTCTTTCCAGATTCTGCTCTAGGAATATTTTATTAAGTTTTTTTCTTTTAAGAACTCTAGTAAATCTCTTGGTTGTTTCAGGTCCTGGGATCTCTTTCTCTAAGTAGGATGTCTCAGTTTTGACTGATCTTTTAGTTTCCAGTCTTCTTATCATTGTATCATTTTCTTCATACAAATGCACTGAGAAAACGTGTCATCATGCATTGTTTACTTGGGATCTTACACATCTTGTGCCTTATTGTACATGCACTACATTATAAAGTTCCATGGGGGGATTGATGTTTGCCTTTTGTTTGTCTTCTATCTTTGTCCAGTGATTGTTCCTTCCATGATACTAGCCTCATGATGTGTGTCATGTGAGTGTTCTTTCCATGACACTTTGTAGTCTCTCTGCACCTGTGATATTCCTGGTTCTTCATCATGCAGTTCTTTTTGGTCATTCTTTTTAGTGTACCCATCCCTCTCCCTTTTCATCATTATGGGGAGGTTTGTCTTGTTGGTTTTAATTCTTTCATGGTTTGATTGATAAGATTTCTAGGCTTTGGTTTCTCATGCCATCTGTATCTTCGAGTTTAGTTATATTTCTTTATTTGCCATCTGATTCAAGTAGTTTCATTTGAGGGCACTCATGCAGACTACATTCTTCTCTACCTGGTCATGTTCTATTTCAGTGGAGGTTCTTCAGATTAGTAGTTACTCTTCGATAGCGTTTGCAGCTATTTCCTGCTTTAGTGGTGTTCTTCTTGCCTTTCCATCTCTATTTGGAGTAGATTTTTTTCCACATGGTTTTCTCTATTTCTCTGGTTCATAGAGATTTGGTTGTATTTGGGTACCTGATCAGGCCTTGTTGTCAGGACCCATCTTTCCTACTTTTAGTAGCCATTCTAGGTTTTAGCTTCTCCCTAAGTCTAGCTTAAGGGGGGGTGTTAGAGTAATCAGGTCTTTACTTGATTAATTAAATAACATTTGTTTAATTATTTAAGTTCCCTTTATCTCTTTTACACTTAAGCGAACATTAGGTGCATAATAATTAATTCTTTTATTAATTATTATGTGCAAGCCTAGGGTTTTCCCTTTTAGGGTTTCTTGACCTATTAGAGGTCAATTCTTTTCTTTTGTATCATTCAATTATCACATTACACATTTTTGTGAATATTGAGCTCTCATCTTTTTTAGCATATTTCTGTGTATTTGGTTTTTCATTATTGCTTCCTTGCTTCTCCTTGTAACAGGTTTATTTCAGCTTTCAGAGATCATTTGGTCTCCTGTGGTGTTGTATTTCTCAACTCTTACAATAAATACTCTACTAAGATCCGCTTTATGGTTAAGAAAGATGAAACTTTAATGGAAGTAGTACAACCAAGAAAGATATGGATAATTGAGATGGGCTATGAAGTTGATGCAGAGATCTTGGATCTATATGCCAAGACACTTATAGATGCCCTGGTAGATGAGTTAGAGATGTTGGCATTATGTGAACCGGTATGAGGACATAATGGCATTGTATGTTGTCATTGATGTCAATATGTTGAAGAGGTGAGAACCGGTATAACACTATGAACTGGCATTTGTGCCAAAGTGAAGCAGTGTGTTTGTTCAAGTTGAACCGGCATATAATTATGGCAACCGACACATGGAAGCTTTGTATGACTACCGGTTGGTAGTCTCAACTTCAAGGTTTCACGTTGAAGTGCTTCAAGCCTGTGTGGCTCAATTGATGACTTTGTGTGATGAGTTAGCATGGTAATGAAGAACAGATCATGTTGCCACATAAGCCTTGTGCGCATGAAGGATCTTGCATGAAGGAGATTGTTCCTATCTACCTCAAGAATGTGTGAAGTCTGTAAACGGTGATAATGCATGATGGGTTATCAGCTACCAAGAAATCGGTTGAAAATGAACAATGGAGAATGTCTTGAAATTGGATCAAGACTGTTGCATTTAATGCAATGTGCTCAACGGTGAGGATTGAACTGTTTGAATTCCTTATCCTAACAGGTTTAGGGTTTAGGGTTAATGCTACCGACCTATCTGTTTTCCTATAAGGTCGATGTTATGTTTCTTTTTGATGTTGTTGGCAAAAGTTGTGTGTGTGTATCCAAGAGAAGAGATACGTAATTCTTGCCAGAATAGAAGAGAGAAGTGATACCTGCAAAGTGTAAGTGCAGAAGGTGAAGAGGAGCTAAAGCAGATTTGCATTGGCATTGAGTGCTATTACCAGATCATTGTAAAACCTGTTGATCTCTAACCACTTCAACAGTTGAGAAATCCCTTAACAAGGTAGCTTTTGTTACTACTTATTAAGTTGCCATTAGTTTTATATCCAAAGTCATTCTATATACTCTAGTTGGTTACTACTCCTGAAATATTCAGTCGGTATGCATAGAGTGGTTGGTTATAGAAGAAAGTAGTCACAGAGCCTAGTATACACCAAGCTGTCTATCGACTAACATTCTATGTCTACCGAGCAGCAATAATGATACATCAAGTGAAACAATTTACCAGAATCATTGAACCTAGACACTTGTGTGAAAACATGTTACAAGATTGAGGAGCAAAAGAACCGTTATTACATTGGAAATTGCACTTAAGGATTGTGTATGATTTTGAGGTCATCTAACCAATGAAATATTTTGTATGGTTATTCATTCAATAAATCATGTTTGTAAGATTGAATCAATGAACCAGATCACTGACATAAGAGATCTATTTATACAGCATGGACTGGGATCAAATAGACATTATTATTGAGGTATGTGTGTATGAGTGTGAAGACAGACATATGTGAAAAGTAAAATCATGGGAAAGCACAGAGTATTGAGACTGTTAGAGACATAGAGGCCACTAAGAAGGATTTCAGAGAATAATCAAAGAACGGAGTAAACAAAAGGGTTTACCAAGTTACTTTATTGGTTACCAAGGTATGCTATAAGCAAGGTAATCTCATTTTTTAGCACATAGAATCTACTATAACATTCTAGATGTAAAGTTGCAGATATTTGTAAAGATTTTATTGTAATATTTTGAAGTTGTAAGAGAAACCTTTAACAGGGTAAAAGACTCTAACAACATCTATAAATTGTAAAGCCTTTGACTAGGTGCAACATTTAGAATAAGTGTTGTAAAATCCTTTAGCAAGGTAGATCTAACAATTTTAATACTCCTAATAGGGTAAGCTATTAGAAATAGCTGAACATGTAGCTCTAATTGAGCACTCTTTATTATTGCAGTAGTGAAGTTGTGGGTGCCATCCCCACTATAGTTTTTCTCTCTAACCAAGAGTTTCTATTTAACCAAAATATATGTGTTATGGAGTGAATCATGTATGATTGTTATTTATTTGTTTAAGCTTTATGTTATGTTACATCAGTTTGTGGTTTATGCATAATAGTAAAGATATTATTAAAGAAAAGTTTTGAAGTACTGATTCACCCCTCCCCTCTCTATACATTAGCTTTCCATATTGGTCCTAACAATTGGTATCAAACCTTCAATCTTGGAAAAGGGTTTAACAACCTAAAGAAAAAGATCTTATCAATGGAAGGCTATAAACAATCTCGAAGAATTTTGTATTTGCAAGAAGAGTTGGATCATGCTAATCAAGTGATTGCAAACATGCAAAGACAAATGCAAAAATAATTGAAAGTTAGAAGAAGATTATCTGATGATTTACAGGACTCTCAAGAGCTATTGGAACAAATTGAAACATGATCTGAGAACAGTATATCTGAAGAGACTGAAGAGATGATTGGAGAACTAAAAGAAAAGAACAAAGCACTGACTAATTAGCTAAAAGCAATTAAAAGAGGACATGAAAATTTTAGCAAATAGATGACTAAGAATCTTGATGCATTAAGGACAACCGAGGAGAAAATAAGAGATCTAGAAAGAGAAAAACAACAGCTTGAAGCATTAGTATCTGAAAAGAATGATGAAATCATAAGGTTAACTGGAATTCAAAGTAATCTATCAGATCAATTGGGTTATGCACATCATGAAGCAAATCTAAAAGATGATGAGAATCAAGCATTGAAACTTGAAGTATCAAGGTTGACTGATGAACTTGAAACAGAGAAGAAATCCAAAGAAACACTGAAGAAGAGTTATGAAGCATCAAAGATGTTGGATGAGCAACTGAATACAAGAAGACCCAACAAAGAAGCAGGACTCGGTTACAAAGGAAAAGACTCTATCAAGAAGGGAATCCACACTATCGAGAGAGGAGAATCATCAAAGAAAGCTGGAAATAAGAAGAACATCAAAGGAAAGAAGCCTATTTGCAATTACTGTGGAAAACAAGGACATACTACTAATATGTGCCAAATCAGAAAAGGTAAGCAACTAAATGTTACTAAGTCTAATGATTATTGTAATAATTGCAATAAGTATGGTCACACATCTAACCAATGTAGGACAAAGTCTGTTAGAAATTATCAGAAGGCAAAATTCAATGGTTTTGGTAAAAACTACAATAGATATGGACATAGTACCGAGAAGTGTTGGCTTAAGCAAAAGAACTATATGTGGTTTGCACATTGAGAAAATACTAGAGGCTACCGAACTCACATAGTTCCTTATCGATAATATTCTGTAGTACCATGGGATTACAATACAAGGATATGGTGTGAATGTTGTGGAATGTATGGACATATAAGTGCCAACTTCTTTATAAGGTTTGGAATGAACAACCGAAGATCATGGAGAAATCCTGGTATGTCATGTTTTCATTGTCACAAAGTTGGACACTTGGCTAGAGATTGTAGAGATCAACCTAGAGGAGTCACTGAGGAAATAAAAGACAAATTATAGATGATTTGGAGAAAGAAGTAAATTGTGTCAAATGAAGAAAGCACCTTACCTACCGAGTTAGGTGCACCTATTCCAAATTAATCGGTAAAGGTATGAAGGGACTGCATTCTTTCAAAGGTTAAATCTTAACAGTTCCTATTCTATTATGTACTTAATTCAAAAATCTGCATAGCTAAAGATGCATTAGGAAATTTGAAATTTTATCAAGTCTTTTTGAGTACTAGTCAAGTCAGTAAATTCAGGAAGCCTGTCTAGTCGGTAAATACAAGAAGTCTGGCTACTCGGTAAAAGCACAAAAAAAAAAAAAAAAGGTAAATTGGTTTATGGGAACCAAGTGCATTTAATGTCTTTTGACCTAACTACTTGAATCCCGATAAGGTATATTGTGTACTTAAAAGCTTTTACGCGGTCATTTCACACTTACCAAGTTTTCAAGAAAGTAGAGCAAAGTGATTCAAAGGCGATCAAACCACCTCCCGAGCTAATTTCAAGGTATTTACACATCGATCTCAAGCATTTCTTAGAGCTAGCTATCGGGAAATATTAGTTGTGATTATCTACTTTATATTTGTTTGCCATTTAAAAGACTTTGAACCCTAAAAATCTTTTGTTAAGAGATTATCCAAAATTTGCAATGGCACCTAAGATCCAAAAGCCTGTTGTTGTTGAGAACATTGAAAAGCCCTCACTAAAATATTCTCTAACTCCCAAAGTTGCATTTGAACTGGATGATAAAACTACATTTTCACTCATTCTAGATAGGGTTTTACTAGTTGAGGATGTCAGATTCTTCACTAAATGTCATGTTGAGCAACTAGGTCATGTTGAAATCAAGGACACATATGATGAATTGTGTACCAATGAGAAATTGGATAGCAAGTATGAACACATCAAAATCAAGGGATTGACTGAAGCCCTAACCTATCCCTGTGTCTTCAAACCCTAATGGGTCAAGTTTGTTCTGAGCAGAGTTCATGATGATTTCATGTGGTTAGTAGAGCAACCATTCAAAATCACCAAGGAAATCATTCATTTGATCACTAGTTACCCTATTTTTTATCATGCCCGTGCTCAGAAAATGATATCTCAGAAGGAATTGATCACTCTAACCAGAGTTGAATCAGATTGTAGAGGACTAAAACTGAACAATGTAATAGATGCAGAGCTGAAGTTTTCCATTAGAGTAATATGTTATTGTTTCTTCCAATTAGCAAGGGAAAACAGTGTACCCTATGTAGCAGTCGATTTAGCATATAAAATTATGAAGAAAGGAATGAAAATTGATCTATGTGAAGTATTGCTGAAAAACCTATTTGAGAATCTAAACACCATAAGGAAGCCGAAGAAGAACAACTTGGCTAATACACTAAAGTTTGGATCACTTCTGGTATGCATGTTTTTCTATTTTGAGAAATTCTTTCCATCAGTCGGTAATGTAGTTTGGGAACTACACTGACCAATCACCCATCAAATTAATGACTTCATCAAAAGACTAGGTGATAACTTTAATGATATTATGGATGATTATTTGAGCAAGTTTCAAGAAAAGATGCATAATAGGTATAGAATTCCACCCCAGTTAGTAGAGAAATACAAGGATGACATATGCTTTGAAGTGGACACCGACTACTGCTATGTTAATGTTGTGGAACTGAGAACTCAATCTTTGCCACCTATGGGTTATGAGATTGATTATGACATCACACAACAACAGATAGATGTTTTTCTTACATTATCAAGGCATTCTACCGAGCTGAGGTATGGAACGTATGAAGAAGTGAAAGAAAAAGTAAAGATGAGCATTGTAGTACCCAAGGCTATAAGGAAGGCAACAAAAATGATCAAGGAATTAACGAAGAAATTTGGAGAAGGTTCTTCCTCCACACCTATCAAGGGCACTATAGTAATCAGCGAGGAGGAATCTGAAGCTCAAGAGGCAGCTATTACACTAAGCACCGAATTGCGTAAGGGAAAAGTTTTGAAAAGAAAGAAATAGGATACATCACAGGTATCACCGACTCCTTCAATAAAATGCCCAAACACAATATCATCTATAGCTTCACTGAGTAAGAAACCAAAGAATGCTACTACACCCAAGGTAACAAAAACTTACAAGAAATCTACTCGAAGACTCATTTTGACTAAAGAGTCCAGTGACACCGAATTTGAAGATGCAAACAAATTTCAGATTGTCAAGAGTAAAAAGGTAAATATACATAGTGTTGAAAATTTTTGTACTAATTTGAAGCAATATGGTGGATTTGGAGCATTCAGATATGTTAAGTATGAATCTAGATCTAATGATGAAAAGAGACAAATAGAAGAAGCTGTCATATGCACACTTCTGAAATTCTGATTGGTCCCATTAGAAGTATCTAAGTCTCTTCCATATGAATTGTATTTGCATATTGATAACAGGTGGAAGTATGCCATGGACTTAGAGAAACAAATGAGAGAAAGAAGTCTGGTACATCTTTTTCCAGACATGTCGATAGATGAGATCACTGAGCATTTGAAAAACTACCACACAAAATTCCTAGTCAAGCAAAGAGTCTTGAAATTGATGAATGGCCTTTACTTGGATGTAGAGAATGAGACCAAAGAAAAATGGTAGGAAATCTTTCAAATCAAGAATGTTGGTGAGCAAGCTGAAGTTGAAATAGTTGATGTCACCGAGCAAGACCTTGATATCACCAAGCAAGACCCTAATAACACTATACAAGTTGATGAGGATATCATGGACACCGAGGCACCTAAACAAGAAATGATAGAAGGGAATGCATATGCTAAACTAGTATCTAGTGAGTCAGTTTTGGAACAAGTTTATCCCTATCCTCCGATCACTCAACCTACTTCAACTGAGGCCCCTCAAGATACTGAGCAAGGAATAGAGGGTCACAAGTCTATAGAAGGAGAAACTACTTCTTAGGCCACTGAAGAACAGTCTTCTCAAGCTCCTTCTAGCACTGAAAATGTTACATCTGAGACCCCAAGCACAGAAGCACCAAAGGACACCACAAAGGCTACATCAGAGGTTCAAGAAATTGATAAAAGTCTTGCCTCTACCAAGCAACCTACCGAGGGTCACCAAGCCTCACAAGCCATTGTTTTAGTTCAACTAGTGAAAGTTAAAGAAAAGAAAATGAAAGAGCATAGTTTCAATCTAGATTTGTCAAAACCAATAGTGTTGCCGAATGTAGACATTTCCAAATTAAAAGGGCAAGCACTCATTAAATTCGGTGAACAATGCAAAGCCAAAGCAGAATAGGAGAAGCAAATGGCTATTCAAAAGAAAAAAAAAGTACTTCAGAAGGTGAAAACACTATTAACAGATATGCTACCTGAAGCTATAGTGACAAAAGATGCAGCCATCCACATTCAACTGGATGATCTCCTAACTAAAATAGAGACATCTGGAGTAGACGCATCCGAATATTTGAACAAGTTAAAGGACAAAGAGCTCACTACTAAACTGATTGAAGAGGTATAGAAGGCTATTGCTATTGGCAAAGTAAAACTTGTCAATTTTACTGCTGAGTTATCCCCTCAACTCAAGCACATTCTTTATTTATTTCAGAAACTCTGTACATTTTCTTTATTCATTAAGGATATCAAAAATAAAACTGAAGTAATTGAGAAAGAGATCACCGATCTCTCAAATAAGTTGACCACTGAGCCAAATTCTGTTCAACATTTTTATACAAAGTTACAATAGCTCATGGCTCAACAACTGGAACTCAGGAATGAAGAGCACAAGATAAGGATGGACATAATGACTCTTCAGACATTATTCATTCCTCATCTTTCATCCGTCCAAGAGTAGATCAACAAAGCTACCTCCCTATCCACTCAGTAAGAGGGAAGCACCTTAGATGGACTAATTTCCCTGTTAGCTGACATTACACCTCATAATTCACTCATGGATAGTGTCAAGGATGCCCTCTCTACCGCCCTTACCGATGCAAAGACAAAGTATAAATCCATTTTTGAGTAGTTGCCACCACCGAATGGTAACTAAGTTTTGATGTTTGTCAAAAAGGGGGAGTGAGTATAGCATCAAAGTATCAAAGAGGAAGTGTTGTATACAGGGGGAGTATACCAAGAAGAACAAAGTATCCAAACAAAAATTTGACAGCACTGACTAGTGAACCGAGTAGTTATCATAGAAAATTGATCACCGAGTATGCAAAATCAGAGTTTTGTATAGTATAGTGATAAGGGGAGTATATCTGAAACATAACATTTTGTTGACTAACGTATATACTATCCGTTTAGTCAAATTTTGTAAGTATATAGATGTTTGAGTTATGACTTTGAAAGTAGTTTTGTCAAACATCTCAACTAATATCAAAAGGGGAGATTGTTACTACTTATTAAGTTGCCATTAGTTTTCTATCTAAAGTCATTCTATATACTCTAGTCGGTTACTACTACTGAAATATTTAGTTGGTATGCACAGAGCAGTCGGTTATAGAAGAAAGTAGTCACAGAGCCTAGTATACACCGAGTTGTCTACCGAGTAACATTCTATGTCTACCGAGCAGCAATAATGATACACTGAGTTGATATACAGCGAGTGAAACATTTTACCAGATTCATTGAACCTAGACACTTGTGTGAAAATGTGTTACAAGATCAAGGAGCAAAAGAACCGTTATCACATTGGAAATTGCACTTAAGGATTGTGTATGATTTTGAGGTCATCTAACCAATGAAATATTTTGTATGGTTATCACATTGGAAATTGCACTGACATAAGGGATCTATTTATACAACATGGACTGGGATCAGATAGACATTATTATTGAGGTATGTGTGTATGAGTGTGAAGACAGACATATGTGAAAAGTAAAATCATGAGAAAGCACTAAGTATTGAGACTGTCAGAGACACAGAGGTCACCGAGAAGGATTTCAGAGAACAGTCAAAGAATAGAATAAACAAAAGGGTTTACCGATTTACTTTATGGGTTATTGAGGTATGCTATAAGCAAGGTAATCTCATTTTTGAGCACATAGAATCTGCTATAACATTCCAGATGTAAAGTTGCAGATATTTGTAAAGATTTTATTGTAATATTTTGAATTTGTAAGAGAAACCTTTAACAAGGTAAAAGACTCTAACAAAGTCTATAAATTGTAAAGCCTTTAACCAGGTGCAACATTTAGAATAAGTGTTGTAAAATCCTTTAGCAAGCTAGATCTAACGATCTTGATACTCCTAACAGGGTAAGCTATCAGAAATAGCTAAACATGTAGCTCTAATTGAGCACTCTTTATTATTATAGTAGTGAAGTTGTGGGTGCCATCCCCACTACAGTTTTTCTCTCTAACCAAGATTTTTTGCGTAACAAAAATATATGTGTTATGGAGTGAATCATGTATGATTATTATTTATTTGTTTTAGCTTTATGTTATGTTATAGCAGTTTGTGGTTTATGCATAATAGTAATGATATTATTAAAGAAAAGTTTTGAAGTACTAATTCACCCCTCCCCTCTTCGTACATTAGCTTCATATTGAGCCCAACAGCTTTAACCAACTTGTTGTAAATCCTTTAATAGGGTGACTCAAAACCATTGAGTTCTTGAAATCCTCTAACAAGGTAACCTTTGACAGGGTTTAGCCCTTAACTGGGTATTCTAGCAATCCCTTAACTGGGTGATCCCTAATAGGATCAGTTCCTAATAGAACCTATCGCATCAGTCTTTAACCAGACAAGGCTCCTAACAAAGTAGATTTCTAAAGAGTTCAGAAACAAGCTTGTGGGTATTCATCCCCACCATGGTTTTTCCCAGTTGGGTTTCCACGTGAAAAATATGTGTGTCATATGTGATGTCTTCTTCATGTGATGCTATGTTGTTTTTTGTCAAGAAGTGAAACATGTTGATCTAGTTGTTTATATGTACATCTTTGATGGTAGATTACCTGTTCATGCATTAGGGCGAAATGGAAAAGAAGTGTTAGATTGTATGAGAAGATAAGTGTCAACTGGTTTATGCTTGTCTTAGTTATTTTGGGTTTTGCTGCTTGTACTTTGTTTAAGACCGGTGTTACTATTTGTCTATCGAAGCATAGTGTCTACTGACAAACCAGTTTAAGTTTGTGTTTTTGTCTATACTAATTCAGCCCCCCCTCCT
Organism: Cryptomeria japonica; assembly: GCF_030272615.1. Taxonomy (NCBI): domain Eukaryota; kingdom Viridiplantae; phylum Streptophyta; class Pinopsida; order Cupressales; family Cupressaceae; genus Cryptomeria; species Cryptomeria japonica. The sequence continues at coordinate 625,533,214 of NC_081405.1, forward strand.
CTCAATACCGGTTTGGTACTATCTGTTCATCATTGAGTTATCAATTGGTATCAGAGCATCCTCCAAGTCCTCTGTGTTATAAGCTTAACCACTTGAGGTAAAGATCCCAGTCTAATAATGAAGAGGGAAGGTCCAAAGTTTAACAGAGAAAATTTTAGTATATGGAAAGAGAGAATGAAGATATACATTAGAAGCATGGGTGCTCAACACTAGAGCTATGTTGAGAATGCCTATGTTGCCCCTATCGGTACTCTCACCGATGACCAAAAGAGAGAAGTGTAGGAGAATGGGCAAGTCATGGAAGCCCTAATTAGTAGTTTATCTAGCATTGAGTTTATTGATGTCCAAGATAAGGTGAATCGCAAAGAGGTATGGGATACTCTTGAAAATATCTATGGCGGTGATGAGCATGTAAACCAAGCTAAGGAAGAAAGCCTTAGAAGGAAGTTTGAAGATATGCAGATGGTTGAAGGTGAGACCATTCAATAGTATGGAATAAGATTCAAAACCGTTGTCAGAGATATCAAGAGTGTAGGTGGTAAAATGGAAGACTCCACTGTGGTAAGCAAAGTCCTGAGATCCCTATTGCTAGTCTATGAAATAAGGGTCACTGCTATTCAGGAGCTGAGATCAATAGACAAGACTAAGGTATCCCTAGACTCCATCATTGCAAAGTTGATAGCCTATGAGCTAAATAGCTTTGATGGTAGTGTTCAAAAGACTAAATCAACTTTTAAAGCTTCTATTGTACCATCCAGAAAAGGAAAAGAAGCTAGCACAAGTGGTGAACCAAGACAAAGTAGAGAAATGGATGATGAGGAGATTCTGAGGGCATTTGAAGCTCTCCTTGCCAGGAAACTTCCTAAAGGAACTGGCAAATACAGAGGTAAGCTCCCTTTGAAATGTTTTTCTTGTAACTGGATAAGACATATTGCTATAAACTGTCCTAATGGTGACAACAAGGACAAACCGGAAAGGTTCAAGAAATTCAAAGGAGGAAATCAGAGAAACTATTTTGTGGCAATTGATGAAGGTGTCACAGATGAGGAATCAGAAGATGAAAAAAATGAGATATTGTGTTTGTTGTTGTCAAGGAAGATGTGTCAGACAAGAAGGCTCTTGTCTCCTGGTTTGATAATTCCAATGAGTGGATCATTGATAGTGGCTGCTCTCACCATATGACTGGTGACCGAAGCAAGTTTCTATCGTTGGAAGAGTGTGATGGTGGTGTGGTTCACTTTGCTAATGATGCACCATGTATGGTCAAAGGTAGAGGGTCCATCTCTTTGAATGGAAAGATTAGTGCTGACAATGTGTATAGGGTTGATGGTCTCAGACACAACCTTTTGAGTGTTGCCTAGCTAAATGACAGTGGTCTCACTCTAGAATTCAAGAATGGAGTGTGTAGAATCAAAGGAAAGAATGGTGAATTGGTGGCCACCAGCATGTAGACCAAAGGTAACCTATTTTAGTTGAATGCAAATGTAAGTGCATATCTTATGGCTAAATTTGATGATAGCTGGATATGGCATAGGAGACTCTACCATGTAAACTTTGATAACATTATGAAGGCTAGTAAGATCAAGGCAGTTAGAGGGTTGTCGGTGCTAAGCAAACCAGATAATACCTTGTGCAGAGAGTGTTAATTGGGGAAAATTTCTTCCTCAACCTTTAAAGGTAAACCTTTCACTGCTGACAATTTTCTTGATCTTGTGCATACTAATCTGTGTGGTCCTATGAAAACTAGGAGTATGCAGGGTGATAGGTATTTCATGATTCTCACTAATGACTGCTCAAGAATGATGTGGGTGACATTCTTGAAAGATAAGTATGAAGCTTTTGTAAAGTTAAAAGCTTTTAGAGCATTAGTGGAGAAGGAAAGCGGCAAAAGGATCAAGTGCCTGAGAACTAATCAAGGAGGGGAATTCACTTCCAGTGAATTCAACAAGTACTGTGAAGAACATGGAATCAAGAGGCAACTGTCTACCCCCCAGAATCCACAATAGAATGGCCTAGCAAAGAGGAATAACTAGACTATGGTTGAAGTAGCTAGAACCATGTTGATTCAAGGAAAGGTAGCTCACACCTTTTGGAGAGAAGCAGTGAGCACTGCAGTCTACACAATGAACTGGGTACTCATCAAGAAAGGTAAGGATAAAACTCCTTATGAGTATTGGACCGGTAAGACACCCGTGGTTAGCTATTTTAGAGTGTTTGGTAGCAAATGTTACATCAAGAGGAGTGAACACCAGAGAAAATTTGATGCAAAATGTGATGAAGGAATATTCCTAGGGTATTCCACAAAGAGAAAAGCTCTCAAGTGTTTCAACAATAGGACTCAGAGAATTATGGAAAGCATCAATGTAAGAGTTGATGAAACCTCTGAGAAAACTAAGGAAATCCATAGTGAGCAAGCGGTAAATGAACCAGTTGTAACCTTCTAGGAACTGGTTGTCAGTCAACCGAGTACCAGTAACAGTGTTCCTACACTGGTAGATGTAGATGCTGATACTGATGGAGATGAGGATGAAGAAGAGAAGCAAGAGGAATCTATCAAGACCATTCCTCGATATATCAAGCTGAATCATGTTCCTAAGCAAATCATAGGAGATAAGGATGTAGGAATCCTTACAAGAAGAAAGGTCAAAGAAAACTCATGTATGATCTCTAAATTTGAGCCAAAATCATTCAAAGAGGCACATAAAGATGAAGACTAGATCAAGGCAATGGAAGAGGAACTTGACCAGATAGAGAAAAATGGTACATGGTCTTTGGTAACCAGACCGGAACATAAAAAAGTCATTGGTACAAAATGGGTTTTTAGAAATAAGCTAAATGAGGATGGCACAATGATTAGAAACAAAGCCAGACTAGTGTGTAAAGGATATGCCCAAGAGAAAGGAGAAGACTATGGAGAAACCTTTGCTCCTGTAGCCAGATTGGAAGGAGTTTGTATGCTTCTTGCATATGCAGCTTTTAAAGGTTTCAAAGTATATCAAATGGATGTAAAATCTACATTCCTAAATGGTGTACTTGAAGAGGAGGTGTATATAGAGCAACCAGATGGGTTTTCCCTATCTGAAGATAGTGACATGGTATGTAGGCTACATAAAGCCTTATGTGGTCTAAAGTAGGCACCTAGAGCATGGTATGAACGTCTACATTCCCATCTTGTGAAGATTGGATTTGAGAGAACAAGTGAAGATAGCAATATCTACTTGAAGTTTGAAGGAGATCAGAACCTGATCTGTGAGGTATTTGTTGATGACATTATCTTTGGTGGAGATGACAAGATGAGTCATGAGTTTGTAGATGAGATGAAGAAAGAGTATGAGATGTCACTCATAGGGGAGATTAAGTTCTTCATTGGACTATAGATCTAGTAGATGAAAGATGGAATCTTTATCACTCAGTCCAAGTATGTCAAAGAGGTGTTGAAGAACTTTGGCATGGAAGATAGCAAACTGGTTGGTACACCGATGGTGACCAGTTGTAAACTATCCAAAGAGGATGACTCAGCATTGGTTGATGAGAAGGAATAGCGATCAATGATTAGTAAGTTGCATTATGTAGTGCATAGTAGACCAGATATTGCACATGTAGTTGGTATTACTGCAAGGTTCCAGAAAAGCCCAAGAGAATCCCACTTGGTTGCAGTCAAGTGGATTCTTAGGTATCTAAAGGGAACTATTGACTATGGATTGTGGTATCCATATAGAAAGGATTTCAACTTGAAAGTATACACAGATGTTGATTGGCCAGGTAATGTAGATGACTGGAAAAGCACAACCAGTGGTGCACTCTTTCTTGGTGGTAGACTGGTCTCATGGATGAGTAAGAAGCAGAGTTGTATCTCTCAGTCTATAGCGGAAGCAGAGTATGTTGCAGCTTTCATGAACTACACTCAAACAATTTGGATGAAGCATGTATTAAATGGCTTCAAAGTTCCTGAATCTGAACTGGTAGGTATACTTTGTGACAATACTAGTGCAATTAACATCTCCAAGAATCCAGTTTTACATTCTAGAACTAAGCACTTTATGCTTAAGTATCAGATTTTGAGGGAAAAGGTTCAGAACAAAGAGATTAAATTGGAACATGTTTCCAGTAAGGAGCAGTTAGCAGACATATTCACCAAGCCTCTCCCAAAGGCTACATTTATGTACTTAAGAGGTGAATTAGGGGTGCTGCCCCTTCAAGAAGTAAACTAAAGGTATATGCCCCACATCAGTCAGGTATTGCATAGTCAAATTTTTCTTCAGGATTGATGTGTTGAAGGATGCTACTCCTCAGGGGGAGCAGCATAGTGGAATAGGGAAGCCTGTGCCTCCACTTTGGCATTGTTGTCAAAGGGGGAGAAGATGTGAAGTGGAGAAGATATCTGCAAAAATTGGGGGAGAAGATGTGAAGCGGATAGATATCTTTGTATATTGCCATCAATTCCAAAGGGGGAGATTGTTGGCATTATGTGAACTGATATGAGGACATAATGACATTGTATGTTGTCATTGATGTCAATATGCTGAAGAGGTGAGAACTGGCATGTGTGAGAATCGGTATAACACTATGAACCACCATTTGTGCCAAAGTGAAGCGGTGCGATTGTTCAAGGTGAACCGGCATATGATTATGGGAACTGACACATGGAAGCTTTGTATGACTACCGGTTAGTAATTTCAACTTTAGGGTTTCTAGTTGAAGTGCTTCAAGCCTATGTGGCTCAACCAGTGACTTTGTGTGATGAGTTAGCATGGTAACAAAGAATAGATCATGATGCCACATAAGCCTTGTGTGTGTGAAGGATCTTGCATGAAGGAGATTGTTCCTATCATCTGTAAACGGTGATAACATGTGATGGGTTATCAGCTGCTAAGAAATCGGTGGAAAATGAATGATGGAGAATGTCTTGAGATTGGATCAAGACTCTTGCATTTAATGCAATGTGCTCAATGGTCAGGATTGAACCGTTTGAATTCCTTAACCTAACAGGTTTAGGGTTTATGCTACTGAGCTATCTATTTTCCTTTAAGGTCGATGTTATGTTTCTTTCTGAGGTTGTTGGCAAAAGTTGTGTGTGTGTATCCAAGAGAAGAGATATGTAATTCTTGTCAGACCAAAAGAGAGAAGTGATACCTACAGAGTGTAAGTGCAGAAGGTGAAGAGGAGCTAAAGTGGGTCTACATTGGCATTGAGTGTTGTTACCAAATCATTGTAAAACCTGTTGATCTCTACCCACTTCAACAATTGAAAAATCCCTTAACATGGTAGCTTTAACCAACTTGCTATAAATCCTTTAACAGGGTGACTTAAAACCATTGAGTTATTGAAATCCTCTAACAAGGTAACCTTTGACAGGGTTTAACCCTTAACCAGGTATTCTAGCCATCCCTTAACTAGGTGATCCCTAACACGATCGGTTCCTAATAGAACCTATTGTATCATTCTTTAACCAGACAAGGCTCCTAATAGAGCGGACTTCTAAAGAGTTCAAAAACAAGCTTGTTGGTATTCATCCCCACCATGGTTTATCCCAGTTGGGTTTCCACATGAAAAATATGTGTGTCATATGTGATGTCTTCTTCATGTGATGCTATGTTGTTTTCTATCAAGCGGTGAAACATGTTGATCTAGTTGTTTATATGTACATCTTTGATGGTAGATTACCTATTCATGCATTAGGGTGAAATGGAAAAGAAGTGTTAGATTGTATGAAAAGATAAGTTTCAACCAGTTTATGCTTGTCTCAGTTATTCTAGGATTTGTCGGTTGTACTCTATTTAAGACCGGTGTTACTATTTGTCTGTCGAAGCACAGTGTCTACTAACAAACCAGTTTAAGTTTGTGTTTTTTTCTATAGTGATTCACCCCCCCCCTCTCAGTACCAGTTTGGAACTATTCGTTCATCATTGAGTTATCAAGAGAAGACTTTTGGGACAACTATACAAAAGGAATTGGTGGTGAAAATAGGGTACAATAAGAAGAAGAGGGAAGGTTAGATAAAGAAGGTAGGACAGGTTGTCTAGAAGATGTCCACTGAGATCTAATAGATTATTGGACTACCAGAGTCATCTTCTCCGGCAGCAGTTTAGGACTCACCAATAGAAGCAACCAGCAAAGGTGTGATGAAAAGGAAGAAAACAAAAACCTTTATTGCCCCAAATTGTTTTTGGATCTAAAACAGAAGAAGAAACCTCTAAGATTCCCAAAATTTACATGAGAATTCAGTGGAAGAAGCTTGAGGAAGGAAACCAACAGAAAATCAAGGTCACCCCTCCGACATCCCATAAGAAACCTGTGAAGGAAAGGAAGACTATAGAGAAGAGGAAACAAGTCAGAGATACAACTTCCTCATCTGGGAAAGAGAAGAAATCTAAATTGGATAAGGCTCTTGAATCCGATAAAAGTATTAAAGTTATCCCTCCTTTATCTGTAGATGAATTGATTGATGAAATCACTAAGGATGGAATTTTGAGTAATATACAATATTATTATATGCATATGGATGATGTTGAGAAAAAGGAAATTGAGGAAGCGGTTTTGTTGTACTTAGATATATATATATAAGAAAGTCTTACTTGAGATAGAAAAGAAAATTCTGATAGAGGTGTATAACAAATTAGATGCTAGGAGATTATTAGCTATTGAGGAAGATAGGAATATAAAGGTTCAGGAATTGTTGACTTTTTGTGGTGTAATAACTGAAGAGGAGATGCAGAAGTACATTGAATTTAAAAATAAAATAATTTTCTGGAGTAGGCATAGGCATATTAGCTTAATGGTGGGAAGAGTGAATGAAATAGTTAAAGAGACTCATGAGGCATGGGAAAAATTCTTTGTTGATAATCTAGGATTCTTTATATCATCAAAATTTCCTCCTAAGTTTGACATTCCCGATATCCCTATTGATGCTAGAGGGAAAAACATATTAGGAGAAGACCCACTAGGTTTGGATAAGAAATTAACTGAGCATATAGAGGAAAACAAAATGGCAGATTTTGAGGATAATTTTCCTTTAGTTATTGATGTAGATATAGTTATGATTCATAATGTAGTGGCAGAAGAGATAAGTGCACCAAGTGATGAAGGCACCAGTGCCAAGGAGAAGGAATAGGAAGATACAAGACAAAAGGTAGAGGAGAAAGAATAAGAATAGATTGAAGTCATGGTACTAGCACCATCATTGGTTGTTGATCCCTTATTGTTGGCACTTTACACATCCAGACAAGTAGATTTTAGTCATTTTGGGAAGAAGAATATTGAGTAGTTGAGTTATTTTCATTTGGTGATGGTTGTAGCTCATAAGCTATGAAGGAAGGATCAGAGGACAAGCAAGTAATAGAGAAAGCCATTCTAGTCCTACAACATCTTGCATGAGAATATAAGATTAGTCAGGTAACTAGCCCATATGACAAGCTTAAGGGTTTTACTAAACACATTACCAAGGAGTACAAAACTCTACAACAAGTGTCAAACCGACAGTTGGTGGAAATGTATAATGCAGCTAGGAAGTTCACTTGTGATAACATGATCATATCTAACAAGGCAAAGCTAACAGAATAGTTGAAAAGGATTGATGAAGCCCTTCATCAATGCAATAGTATTTACCAATCTTGCACTAACACAGCTAAATTAACAGTAGACCTGGATGTTAAAATAAAAGCAGCTAAGGTCTGGTTAGAGCTCTTGCAAATAATTTTGATGGTACTCAGCCATTCACCAGTGCTATTGATAGTCAAATTTTGGTTTCAAAATTAGAGATTTCTTCTTTGGAGAAGGATATGGATAGGTTAATCCGGCAGGCCAAAGAATTGAGAGGTTTGGTCAGTCCCCGACGTAACACTTTGTTGCTTCACAAAAAGCAATGTATAGAACAGATGATTATCCAACATCATTAACAGAATAATAATTGCATGCCTACATTCTTAATGGGTTTGTATCAATTTTAAGAACATTGAAAACCGTTTGGGACACTTACTTGGGATTTTTTAAGAGCACTTACCCTGATATATTGAAGGACATCTAGATCCGATAAACACAATTTATTTCTTATGATTTGCCTTAGCTTTGGCATTGTTTTCAAAGGGGGAGAGGTTGGATGTGAAAAATGTTAAAGGACATAAGAAGTAATGTATACCTCAAGGGGAGTAGCTTTTCGAGATCAATTTTTGGGAATTTTTTGGACTGGAACCGAAACAAAACTTTAATGATCCATTTTTCACACGAGTGTTTCCATCAATGCCAAAGGGGGAGATTGTTTGCAATTGACACTCATCTGGGATCATGGTACTGTCATTGATGGCAACACACATAATTTTGGGTTGGATACTTATCTAGTATCCTTTGGTATTCTACGATTGACATCCAACATTTAAGAAAACTGAAAAGAAAGGGAAACCGACAAACTAGGAACCGATATTTGGAGGCCAACACAGGAGATTGATCTAGCAAACATTTTAGCGACAACAGTCACAAAGATTAATGTTTATATTTTTGTCTAGGCTGACATGTATTTATATTTTATAATATGATTGTAAGCCGACATAAGGTATTCATGTTCATGTATGTAAGGGTATATAAGTCAGTTCGGTTAGGTCATTTTGGCATATTGATGTGGTAGGATTTATGCAATTGTGTGAGTAAGATATTGATCGACAAAATCTAAATGTAGTGATCTGTATTCGGTCTTGGTTATTTGTGAAGGAGATTGTAAATTGAATTAGGTTACTGATAAGGAAGGAGATAGTGTTAATTGGTATAGTCAGTGTTTAAACTGGAACCCATCCAACATATCAAATGTGTTGGAATCTAATAACAATGAGAGAGAGGGGTGAATCGGTGTTATATCGAAATGATTAATTTTACCCTTATTAAAAAATGCATACACTAGCCGGTATATTGGTACATACAGAATTGAAAGAAGTAAAGAAACCAATAAGCCAATCACATAAATGAGAACCAGAACACACATAATTATACATGGAAAAATGCAAAGACAAAAATCCACGGTGGCATTTGTGACCCACAATATCAATCCACTGGCCATATGAAGAGATATTACAAAATATGAGGGGCCTGAACTTGCAAGAAGGCTTACAACCTAGAGCACAATGCCCAATCACAAAAGGAGCCTCATTGAGTACATATAAATCCAGACTGCAATCCAAAGAAGTGTTGAACTGCTGAGATAACATCTTCTATGCCTAAATATGGTTTCAATTTAAGCTTTGTCTGTTTCGATCTGAAACCCTAAACCCTTTACTGGAATAACCCTTACATAAATTTCCTCACATACATAATCTCTTTGATATATTTTGCATTGTATTACATTCGCATATCCATAATCTCCTATCTCATGTCCTTATCAAAATGATCTATCAAACTGACCTATATACCCTATACAAATTATCATGCCTTATGTCAGTTTACAAAGATATATACAATATCAAATTAATATGTCAGCTAGATAACATAAATGCATAAATATTAAAGCCAATTGTTGATGTCAGACCTAAGATATGTTGGCCTCCAATACCAATAACCTTTTACTAAACCATGTCGGCCTGTATTACCAGATACCAAATAAATCCTTTTGTCATGTCGATGCCAGTGCCGATGCCAGTGTAGAATATGTGAAGTGCCTATCGGTACACAACTGGACCAAAACATGAAGCCAAAATACAATACCATGTTGCCATCAATGACAACATAGTGAAACCAACCAATTGAGTGTCAATTTCCAACAATCTCCCCCTTTGGCATTGATGGCAACACTCATGTGAAAAATGATCAAGGTTTCATTTGCCAGTTTCATCTTGCCCTGTTCCCCTTGAGTTGAATATCCATTAATGCAAAATAATCCATATTTCCATAACTCCATAATCCCCCTAATGTATACAACTCCTTTTATTATTTTTCACATCTATATCACTACCCCTTTGACATCAATTCCATCAAAAATTCTAAAAAGAATGTCAAAGAAAAAGAACTATACAATGAATATCCCACAATGTCTTACCAAAGCTTAACAAATTTCAAAATATATGGATAAGCCTTCTCTAGTAGCTTAAGATAGGTATCCCAACCTATTTTAAAAGTGTCGGAAATGGATACAAGTCCATTTAGTATTGTAGATCAGGAAAATGGAACGCATCAAAGCAATATTAAACTAGCTAACCACAAAAAACTAGATTGCAATGATAAGAAATCCTAAAAACATTAAATAAAGGCATGAGGATGAAATACTAAAATAAAATACAAACCAAAGCATGTATCTCCTTCGTTGTTCCTCCATTGTCCTTCTTTCTCCTTCAAATTACTTTGTTTGTGGATCTCACCTACAAGTGCAAAATGCAAGTATGAAAGCAAGCAATATTGACAAGATGAAAATTGTAGCATAAGGATACTAGAAGCGTGGTTTTTTTTTTTTTTGATTGAAGAAAATCATCCAATTTATAGACAAATTGGAGAGAGGACAAGATTAGCATGAAGAGATTTGAAAGGAAATTTCAAATCAAAGATGACAAATATGACAAATTATGACAAGATTGACATTTTCTATGCAAGATTGATTGATTGACACAATTATGACAAAATTAAAAATGCAATTCCCATGACAAAAGGGAAGCATAATCATAGGAGAGAATTAGGGGAAAAATTAGAAAAATTAAAGAAAATAGGAGAAATAGAAATTAGGAATTAAGAGAAATTAGTAAATTGGAAAATTGAGGAAAAATATGAAATAGAAATTAGGTGAATTAATTAATAGGTTTTCATTCATTAATTAATACATGAAAGAGACCTAGGACTAAATAAATAGATTTATTTAACCCACCAAGAAGAAGAAAAGGATTAAATGAACAAATCATAAAACCCTAGAAATAAGAGGACAAGTAATTAGGTCAAGACAACAAGAAATTAATGTAGGTTTGATCATGATTCTGATTGACAAAGGACCAATGTTGATAAATGATTGAGACTGGTTGACAAAAATCAATGACAAGTTGACCAAGGTTAACAAGGAGATCAAATTGATAGGCGCCAATTGATGAGGAACAATGACTAATTGATCCAAATTGACATGATTATAAAGGACAAGGATCGATGACAAATCGATCGCAAAATGACAAGATTGACAAGGACAAGGATCGATGATGAATCGATCGCAAAATGATGAGATTGACAAGAGGACAAGGATCGATGATGAATTGATCGTAAAATGACAAGATTGACAAGAGGACAAGGATCGATGACGAATCGATCGCAAAATGACAAGATTGACAAGAGGACAAGGATCGATGACAAATTGATTGCAAAATGACAAGATTGACAAGGACAAAACCCTAATTCTATCATCAATTAGGATTGATGATGTCCAAAATGATGATAAATGAGCACGCACCATGATGCGATAGGATAAGATCGACCAAAATCATGACTGAAGATTGCTATTGACAAGACCTAATTTGAAAGTGAGAAAAATGAGGAATGTAGAAGGATTTGATGTTCACAAATGACCTCCTATCGCTCCAGAGGGATTGGAAATAGAGAATTCACGAGGTTGGGAGGCAAGGAGTTATAGCCCTAATCTGCTAGCCATTCCCCCCCACCCAGTTCTAGCCAACTGAAATGTTCTTTCTCCCGGCCTGCCCAGCTGTAACGATTAGTGAACTGAACACTCTCTTGAACGAGGAGCCTTCACCGGGGGCGGCCTTCTCCTTTTAAGGCCATCCAATAATAGAATAATAGGGCTCGAGAATCAACTATAGCATCCAGCAGCATACCTGTAGGCCATTTCGGCCTAGCATCTCTTCCATAAAAGCTACTGAACTGGTGTCTCCCTCCCAGTAGTTTATTAGTTCTAACCTGCTATCTTACTGGCCCTCCGTCGAGGCATGCCCTTCCCTCAAACCGGACTCCTTCCTGGGGGTGGAGGATAGGGCCTCGGTCCAAACAACCTTGCGATTGACGATCCCATCCCACTAATGTGATGATATCGTATAAACCGAATAGTACAATAAATAGCCATGATGGATTGCAGAGCTATGAAAAGGGAATCCCATGTGCATGTGGACATGGGCATTAGCATCAATCTGGTAATGACTAACCCGATCGAGATGGCATGAATCTTTGTAAATAATGAATCGAAGGCAATGAAAAAATTGAGGGTAATGTTCCAGGGTATTAAGAGAAGTTCTCTTGCGGCACTATGGCCAAAAGTTGCACTATGCATCCAAAAAGACCTTACCTGTTAAGGAAGGTATAAGTTACTTTTCAGATACCATTTTAAGTTGCTAATACATTTTAGGCACCGGAGGTATGTTAATCTTCCATATTATCTCTTGCGTTTGATTGAATTGATGAGTACAAATGCCAAACAAAGCAAAAACAAAGACCAAGTGCGCAACATAGAAGAAATGTTAATGCAATGCAAAAACCCTAAAATAAGGCAATGCGCAAATGTTAAAGCATGACTCCACAAGTGTTGACCATTTTTAGACATCTACATTTTGCCCCTCTTTGAGACAATGTGATTCTAAGCATTGTTTCAAACAATAATAATGAAAATGCCCTAGACAATAACAATGACATATGCATGCCCCCTCGAGAAATTGGCCAAAAAAATCCAGAAAAGAAGCCAATTGATCAATAAGAATGACAGAAAATGATAGGATCGAACGGATGAAAGATCGGAGATCGGATACACAAATGACAAGCAGTGGAAGGTGCAAAAGACCGCGACCAACATAAGATGGAGAGCATGCACATCCATCTAGGTACTAACAAAGAGCTATATAGGAGACAAAGAGAATGAAAAGAGTTCATTTGCACTAGCCAAAGTGGAGGAATTGTTGCTCTGGAAAAAAGACCCTTGCAGAGAGATGGCAAACATTCCAATGGCAGATCACCTTGGGGAATGTGTACGCACCTACAGATGACCAAACGATGCAGGAGCAGCGATATGTAGATCAAAAACCCATATGTCAAATTTCATGAATTGTGCTTGCTTGCTTGACATTGCGGGGCCCACAGGGGTGGGAAAAATGGAGAACTGCACCTGTGTAAGTTTTTTTTTCTGCCTGTGTAAGGTACACAGGTGTAGCTTGATGCTGCACAGGTGCAAGACATCAAACACAAGTGCAATTGTACATTGATGACCCTAATTTGATTGAAAATAGCACATAGATGATCCGAAAAAGAGGGATAAGGGTAGGATAGGTCAAAATAGATAAGAAAACCCTGATTTGTGCATGAAACAAGGAAATGCAACCCTTAGGAAGAACACCCTAAAACTAACAAATTGTGCCCGAATTGTGATGCAAAGTTGACAGTATCCATTGATTGCACAGGAGAACAGACCCGACTACTTTATGTTGCGATACAGACTCAGAAGTACTGACAAGGATACACTGGCAAGACTTGGATTATACTACATCACATACATGCCCGAGATTAGGGCAAACATAGGATTGCTTACTGCATTGGCAGAGTGATGGCATTTAGAAACTTCCTCATTCCATCTTCCAACTGGAGAGGCAACGGTGACACTAGAGGATGTGTGGCGTATCCTCCACATTCCTATTCATGGGGAGATGGTGGTATATGACCTAGCGATAGGGAGAGACTCATTGTGCAGATTATTTGAGTGTGATGCAGATGACCTTGATATTGTAGAGAGGGAGATCTGTTGGGAGACCATGGTAGTAGAGTATGATCAGTGATATGTGGTGATAGTCATGGTTATAGCATGCCTATTAGCAAGGGATAGACGAGGACATGGATTCCCTATTGGATGGGGAAGAGTGTTAGAGTGGATTGCGATAGAGGGGACCCTATACGCATGGGGACCATATGTGCTTGCCATGCTATATTTTTAGTTGCATCAGATAGCATATCAGAGGGTATAGACTTTGAGCTATGGGGTCACATTGTTAGAGGTATGGACATTTGAGCACATAGCCATCTGTCAGCCAATTGTAGAGAGATAGGTAGTACCACACTAACCATATGTATATTGCTATGGGGGATTACTGAGATAGGGTCCATTCGGCTACATATTGTATTGGCAACATGAGCTAGAAAGGTTGAGAGATTTCACATGGAGGCCATATCTTGATTGCCCGGGATGGTCAGACGATGGTGATGAGCTACCATATTGTAGATAGGAGAGATACCTGATTGGGCAACCAGTGAATTGCCAAAGAGTTATCAAGATGTATCTGCTAGAGAGAGTTAGATGATAGTTTGGAGAGAGGCAGGATGTACTGAGAGGGACTGCATACTTTGCCCGATCCCACAGAGAGACAAGTCAGTGGGAGAGGATGATCCAACCATGCATAGCATACGCTAGCTCCATACAACTGCAACAGAGACAGTGGGATTGGAGATCAGATATTATAGATGTCGGGATGATAGAGGAGTATGAGTGATGGTTTGGATGACGGCGGCTAGTGCCATTGACAGATCCTGATATTTCGGTACCTAGGAGACAGGAGGACTTCCCACTTGCTGGAGAGGAGGAGGATGATGATGAGGGAGATGAGGAGGACGGAGATGATGAGGATGGAGATGATGAGGAGGGAGATGATGAAGAGGGAGAGGATGAGGTGGATGAGGATGAGGGAGATGAGGACAAGGGGGATGAGGAAAGTCCTAGGTGCATGCAACAAGAGGAGCCAGATCCAACAGATCATAAGTCATTACAGGATATATCCATAGGGTAGGAGACAACTAGCATAGAGGAGATGCAGATATGTAGGGCCACCATAGCGAGTCAGCATGATTACATTGCCACATTAGAGAGATAGAATGCTATCTTGAGGACAGAGCAGGAGTAGTTGGCAACTGAGAGGAACAAGTACAGAGCAGAGATAGCTAGACTGATAGTGGCTCAAGATACAGCGATAGCCCAGGCATAGCAAGAAAAGCAGAGAGTGACTGAGTATGTTGGGTCGATTAGGGATGCTAGCACGTGTGAGATGGTACAGATGTTATTAGATGTAGGAGATGAGATGCACCATTTGAGGACTTTATATGAGAGTGTAGTTCCACCAGAGCAGAGAGCAGCATCATATCGGTCATGATCGAGGACAAAGAGTAGGCAACACTCTCAGAGGTCAGTGAGCAGCATGGGGGTGAGTGGACCTATGAGACCACCACATCCAGGACTAGGGATAGGAGGGGTAGCATCCTCAAGACATGGTAGGGATGAGGAGGACAGAGGGAGCACCCAGTGATAGAGGCATGTGCTCCTTATGATAGGGGCATTTGACATTATGTACTCAGCCTACGGGTCATACATGAGACAGATAGTCCAATTTTGTACTCTGAACTTTTTTTGTAATATATGATATGATATGCAGCTATATGATAGGATGCAATGTATTATGGCTTATGTTTACTTTCCATGTATGGATGTCTTATGCACTGTCTATGTACTATCCTTGGAACATGTATGAATGTTGTTTATGTTTTTGATGCATGTAACGGATAAAATGCTTTGTATGGGCTTGATATAATGCAAGTGTACTAACTCATGAATGCAGAATGCAACTTATTTATTTGGAGATCGGAGAACTAAACTGGACAGACTGCCAAGACTGACGGAAGAAATGTTAGTAAGAAGAAATTAGACAAAGGATAGTTAGAGATGAAGGAAAACTTGCTTTCACAAATGCACATAAGTAGGTGAGAACCTTTATTTATTGTAGCAAAGCAGATGCAGAGCATCATGGCATTGAAGGCCAGAGCTGGAACACAATCCCTTTAGCAAAAGATAGACACATCATACACAAGGAATGAGTGAAGCATCCTAGGGTGCATACATCAAGGGTTGAGGTATGTGCGGCGTTCACAAAGCGAATGTACTTATCACAGACACCCAATGATATAGTTGCCCCAGTTTGTGACAAACATTCCACAAACAACAAACACAATAAAAAAGGAAAGGGACCATGAACCATCTCGGTCACTCTAAATCACTCAGTGACATCATGGAGCAACATAGGAACATGATCAAAGCCAAAGATAAATCAGTAAAAGGATAAGACACACAAATTCAACCAAGTCAAACAAACATTTTGATTGTCATTGTCAAAAGTGGAGAACAAGAAGGATCATGCTATCTGGTTTTAGGGAATGCAATACCCCGTCTAAGACAAGACACAGTCTGGTTTCGAGTATACCACACCTTGTATAAGACCCATGATAATAGTGACAAGGACAAATGATATTGATGTTGATTGATCAACATGACAATTTTGATCAATTTGAATGTCTGGTTTGAGTGAAAAGTTTATCTATTAATGCGTGATTTGTTAAGCACAATGTTTGATTGATTGTCATTGGATGTATGCTTAGCAATCTATCTATGCACAAAGGGGACCATTTATTGACAAAAATGCAAAATAAATTGTTTTTTGGATTTCGATGTTTTCACTTTGTAGTAATTTTGAGTTTTTTACAATTTTTTTTTTTTTGTTCATTTTGTCGGGACTTTATTTGACTTTTTAGGGATTTTTTTAGGACATTATTTGATTTTTAAGGATCTTTTTCAGGACATTATATGATTTTTTTTGGATTATTTCAGGACATTATTTGATTTTAAAGCTCCAGAAATTGATCATGACAAGGGGCGCGCACCCAATGAACATTTGAAAGATATAGACAATGACCAGGACCGAAACATATGCACAAGGACTGGAAACCTGAGTATGCAAGACAATGATGTTGACCAATCACAGGCTTGGAACATAACATTGGGTCAGGGCAAGGATAAGCATGATAAACCTGAGGGGGGGAAGTAAAGCTAGGGATCATGATAGATGACGGAGCAATGATCTTTTACACATGGTGCCTGTTTGCCAGGTTTTCACCATGGTACTTGCCCAAAGTGCCTGTTTGCCAAGTTTTCACTAGAGGGCGAATGATTTTTCTTTACTCCCTTTTTGTTTTTCAATTTTTTTCACTTTTTTTATTTTTTATTTTTTTTGTATTTTCACACTTTTGATTTTTTTTGTATTTTTTCACTTTTTTTGATTTTTTGGTATTTTTTCACTTTTTTTTATTTTTTTGTATTTTTTCACTTTTTTAAAATTTTTTTGTATTTTTTTAGGATCATATTGAAGAACTACTGATAGAAGAACTACGTCTAGTACCTTTGAAGATGCATGCTATTTACAGGATCTGATAGAGGTTCACCATCTAGGGTTGCAAGCTGATATGCCCTTGAACCATATGCTACAGTAACTATGAAAGGCCCAACCCAATTAGGCTCAAATTTTCCTTTGATAATGTCAGTAGATTTTGTATTTGGGTTTGCCTTTAGGACCAAATCTCCCACTTCAAAGTGTTTCCCTTTGAATTTCTTATTATAAGAGCGACAGAGACAGTTTTGATATGCTTGCAAATGTGTCAGGGTTGTCTAACGTTTCTCATCTAACATCTCAAGCTGATGTAGCCTAGAGACTCTGTGTGTCTCATCATCAATCAAATGTTGTAGGGAAACACACAAAGAGGGAATTTCCACTTCCAAAGGTAAAATGGCTTCCACACGATACACCAAGGAATAAGGTGTTGCGCCAGTAGGTGTGTAGATGGAAGTGCGATAAGCCCACAATGCTGGATTCAACTACACATGCCAATCTCGACCAGTGTTATTGACAACCTTTTTCAAGATCTTAATGATGGTTTTATTTGATGCTTCAGCTTGACCATTACTTTGTGGATAGTAAGGACTGGAGAAATGGTGTTGGATGCAAAATTTCTCACAGAGTTCCTTGACATCTTTATTTTTGAATGGACAACCATTATCTGTGACTATTGCAAGGGGAACCCCATATCTACATATGATATAATTCAATAGAATCTTTGAAATTTGAACACCAGTGATATGGGTCATAAGGATAGCCTCAATCCATTTTGTGAAGTATTCTATCGCTGTGATGATGAATTTGTGTCCATTTGCAGATGTCAGGTGAATCTTGCCAATAAGATCTAATCCCCATTGAGAAAAGGGCCATAGAGATATGACGGAGTGGAGTTCTTGAGCTAGCACATGAATTTAATTTCCATGTATTTGACATTTGTAACATTTCTTGACAAAATCATGAGCATCCTTTTCCATGGTTGGCCAATAATACCCAACACGAATCAACTTTTTAGATAGACTCAGACCATTGAAATGGCCCCCACATATACCATCATGAACCTTGTGTAAAGTCGTTTGTGCCTCATCAGAATCCAAACATCTGAGGATGGTGTGGTCAAAGGAATGATAGTAAAGGGTGTTTGCGATGATGACATATTTAGCAGTTTGGCATATAAAGGCTCGGCGTTGGTTAGAGGAAAGGTTAGGTGGTAAGGTTTGGGATTTCAAATACCGATAGATGTCATTGTACCAAGGGGAATTAGGACCAACAAGAACACACAACACATCTGCTGTCAAAATTTTAAAAGAAGGTACCAGCAATTGTACGACCAAAAATTCACATCTGTCCATATTGTGAGGCATATTTAACATGGAAGCAATAGTTGCCATAGCATCTACTGACTTGTTTTGAAGTCTTGGAACTTGACTGAAACGGATAGCTATAAATTTTGTCTTGAAGAAATCTACCATATGCTTGTAGGGAAGAAGCTTTTCATCTTTTGTTTCATAGTCATCATTCACTTGATGGATGACTAACTGGGAATCTCCATAGACTTGCAAATGTGTAATGTTCCATTGGATTGCTATTCTGAGTCTTGTGACCAGAGCTTCGCACTCTGCAATATTATTGGTGCAATGTAAAGTGATCCTGTATAACTTTGGGATAGCATCTCCTTGAGGGGTGACCAACAATATACCTACTCCTGAGCCATACTTTGTGTGAGATCCATCAAAGTATAATTGCCATTCCTTAGAAGAAGTAAGAGCAAATACTGATTCATTACGAAAATCTTTCAACATTGGATGATCATCATGAATAGGTGCCTCTGGAAGTTGATCTGCAATGATTTGTTCTTTTATTGCCTTTCTCTCAATGTAGTCAATATCAAACTCACTTAGGACCATAACCCATTTTGCCAGACGACCTGTCAAAGCTTCTTTGTTAAGAAAGTATTTTAAAGGATCAATTTTTGTAACTAACAATGTTCGATGATTTAACATATAGTGTCAAAGCTTCTGTGTGGCAAATACCACTGCTAGACATGCCCATTCAATAGTTGAATAATTCAATTCATAGCCCACTAGTGTCCAACTGATATAATAAATAGCCCATTCTTTGCCTTTCTCATCTTGTTGGGCTAAGAGAGCTCCTAATGCTATTTCAGTTGCAGAGATATACAATATGAATGGCTTCCCTGCTATAGGAGGCATTAGAATAGGTGGCGACATCAGATAATCCTTGAGAGTTTGAAATGCCAATTGACATTGCTCAGTCCATTTGAAAGTGACACCTTTATGCAATAAATGTTGGAAGGGATGACATTTGTCTGCCAAGTGAGCTATAAACCGATGGATTGACTATAACTTCCCTTCCAGACTTCTTAGTTGCCGGAGATTGGAAGGAGGAGGCATATCCATTATTACTTTAACCTTTTCTGGGTCTACTTCTATGCCTCTATGAGAAACAATATACCCTAATAATTTGTCGGCTATGACACCAAAGACACATTTCTTTGGGTTGAGTCTGAGCTTGTAGGTTTCCATTCGATCAAAGATTGGGCCAAGGATGGCTAGATGACTATCTCTTGTGACGGATTTGCATAATAGGTCATCAACATAGTCTTCCATCAAAGTATGCAGAAAATCATGGAAAATTGTTGTCATAGCTCTTTGATATGTTGCTCTAGCATTTTTAAGGCCAAATGACATCACATTCCAGTAGTAGGTACCCCAAGCACATGTGAATGCAGTCTTATTTTGATCTTCAAAAGCAATGCGAATTTGATTATATCCAGAAAAACCATCCATCAATGATAGCATCTCATATCCAGAAGTCATGTCAACTATGATGTCTATATTTGGTAGTGGAAAGTCATCTTTAGGGCATGCTTTATTGAGATCCCTAAAATCCATACAGATTCTAATGCCCCCAGTTAATTTGCTAACTGGTACCAAATTTAAAATCCAATCTGCATAATCAATTGGTCTGATAAAACCCACATCTAATAATTTTTTGAGTTCTACCTTGACTAAGAGAGCCACCTGGGGATGCATCTTTCTGAGTTTTTGTTTGATGGGCTTGGCATCTAGCTTTAATGGCAAGTGATGAAGGACTAATTCAAGATCAAGGTTGGGCATATCTGCATCAGACCATGCAAAATTGATCTTCTTTTCAAGAAAGAAATTGACAAAATCTATCCTTTCTTGTTTTGATAGAGAAGCAGCGAAATGAATGACCTTAGGGTTTTTAGGTGTACCCAAATTTATCTCTTCGGTCATTTCCACAAGCAATGTTGATTTATCCTAACTTGATGAGGGTATGTCCAATCTTCCACCTTTGGGCACCTCAGAGAGGTTTTCAACCACAGTTACATCTTCTATTTTTACTTTTCCATGATCAGAGAGTGCCTTACAGTTTTCACTCAGAGACCCATTCTTTTGATTTTTTACTTTTTCTTTTTCATTTTTATGACTAGAAGATGGATTTGACTCCCCAAAATATGCTATGGAATCTAAATCAATAGCAAATCCTATCTTATGATCGCCTTGTGGTATGCCTTCCCATAGTCCAAGGAATTCTGCAATTGCTTCATCATTTTGAAAACAATCTAATTTGAGTGGTTCTTGTTGGTCCTGTTGGATAAGTTGTGGATAGACAAGGGGTATGTCATCATTAGTTTTAGGGAGGGTTAGGGCCGAGATGGTAAGGATAATGATGTTCATGGTATTATTGTCTGAACTGCTCATATCTGATTCAGAGTTTGGGTCCTAGAATGACTCTATCCAAGCATTAGGACACGTTTTGGGTGGGGGAGTTATTTCATGTTTGTCTTCCATGGGCAAATCATCAGGGTGAAGGAAAATATCTTCAAGGGCATAGGAGCTAGAAGAAAAGGAACTCCATTCCCATTCATTGGAATCAGTTTTAGGTTGGATATCCTCAGGTGTTGTTTCATCATCAGAGTCATGCCCTTTTCCACATGTGGTCACTTTGGTAGATGAGGTTCCAATTTGCAATGGTACAAAACCTAACCCTAAAGTTGGATGTCACATCTTAGGTATAATAGGTTCCAGTCTTCCTTTCTTGTCAGGGCCCAAACCACTATAGCCATCATATCCCTTTTTTTGCATTATAGTAAACCCTTTTCCATACCGCTCCATTGGCAATTTGGCAGGTGGTGTGTTAGTTTGATCCTTATAAAGCCAATTTGTTACATCATCATCCAAAGTTTCCTTATTGAGTTCACCCCATTTGGTAAATGTAGTGGGGGGCTGATATTGAATGACTATCTTAGGTTCCTTTTGTAACAAATGTGGTTTGCCATGTGATTTGGGAGATATTGGTAAATTCCCAAAGAGAAATGTTTGAGCCATTGAATACTCTCTGCATCCTTGGTCCTATATTTTCAATTTTCCTTTGATAGCATCTAACAACTTATTAGGATCCACATAATTATGTGAGTGGGCCTCTCTATTGACTGGGACTTGTTGCTGTGGGGAATCCTTTAGATTAGCACAAAATTGAAATGGATTACGATCCCCTGGAATTGTTATCTCAGTCCCATTGTAAGGATATTTTAAACACTGATGATAAGTAGATGGAACTGCTTTCATTGCGTGGATCCATGGATGGCCAAGAATCATATTGTAAGGGAGATCAAAGTCTAGGACCTGCAGGAAAGTGTTTTCTGTCACTGGACCAACTCTGATGGGCAATGAAATTACCCCTTTAGATGGGAACTCAACATTATCATATGCTTTGATTGTTATTCTTCGGGAAGAATCAACGTCATTTTCTGTATAACCAAGACCAATGACTACTCTCAAGGTACAGATGTTAAGACCTGCTCCACCATCTATCAAGACTCGTCGGATCTTGCAATTATGGACAAAGACCTCTAGATGTAAAGGATCATTATGAGGGAGCTTATTAGGGGAAATATCGTTATCAGAAAAGGCAACGTGTTGGGAAATAGCGAGATGTCCAATTCGGTCTTGAAACTGGTCAACATCAATGTCTGTCGGGATGGTGGATTCAATTAAGGCTTTATCTAGGACTGTACAATGCATGGGAGACATTCTCAACAACTCAAGAATTAATATTTGTGTAGGTGTCTTTCCTAGATGATCTAGGAGATTATACTGAGTTGTAGGAGTTGATTTGGGAGGAATTACAGGAGCTCCTTTCAGGACTATTTTGGATCGATGAGTGGTGACTGCACAAGAAGGATCTTGTCCCTTTATTCTTATGGTGGAAACATACTCATTTGACACTCGAAAACAATTGATGACATTGTTATAACCAGTATTGGCATAATTAAGATTTGTTGTTTGGGTAGAGTTTGAAGAAGATGCTTTACCCTTGTCATGATCAAGAAAAGGAGTTTTGAAAATTGTATGATCAGTGTTAGAGGTTGCATTGGGTGGGTCTACCTCAATTACTCCTTCATCTAACAAGTCTTGAATCATATGTTTCAATTGAAAACACAATGCGGTTTTATGTCCTTTTGACCGATGGTATTCACAATATGCATTATCATTCCACCAATGCGGCTTTACCAATGGTTCTTCCTTGACATCTAGTAACTTGATAAAATTTGCTTGTATTAATTGTTTCATTACTGACTCAATAGGCTCTCCCAATGGCATAAATTGTCAAGGGGGCCCATCCCTTGATCTGAAAGGTTTTCGTTGCTGGTTTTGTTGCTGACCTTGTTGTTGATTATATTGTTGGAATTCCAGTTGTTGAATAACATTGCTTGGTTGTGTCTGATTCTGTTGCATGGCTGATATATTAGGAGCATTCAATTTCTTTATCGTGAACTTGGGTTGATTTGCATTCACTACTCTTGCGTCGACAACTCCATCATTAGTGACATTCTTGTTTTTGTACCAAAATCTATTTTTGTCCCCTGAATTGTTTGTGTTATCACTATCTTTGTTGAGTTTAATGAGTCCCTTGGCTACAAGAGCAGTTTCAATGTTCATTCCTTTCTTAATGAGCTTCTCAATGGTGCTAGGAATTTTCAATTTGAGCTCATACATCATTTATGGGACCAAATTTTGAATGAATAAGTTCACTTGTTGTTCTTCAGGTATATCTAGGGAAGAACGACTGTACAAGCTTCGCCATCTTTGTAAGAAAGTCACTAATGGTTCACCTTGCTTTTTCTTAGTGTTGCATAAATCTGACATGGTCACTTCACTGTCAATGTTGAATGCGAAGTGGGATATAAACTTTTGAGCCAATTCTGACCATGTCTTTATGTTCCCTAGCAAATGTGAATACCAATCCATGGCTTGTCCTGTGAGACTATGGGCAAATAATCACATCAAATATGTTTCCTCATAGCTCACTTCAATACATGTTGCAAAAAATGCTCGAATATGGTCTTTTGGATTGCTGTTCCCTTTATATTTCTCAAAATTAGGTGCCTCAAAATGCTTAGGAAAGGGAGGCATGTACAAGCTCTTGTCAAATGGATTAGGACATAAATCTTGATCTGTGTATAATTTCTTTGTCCCTTTGGTTTCCAATGCGTCGGCTTGTCATTGCAATTTCTCAAGCTGTTGTGCAAATGTGTCAGGTAACGAAGATTTTGGGAGTTCATCATTCACTCTTGGGTGTACTCTTTGTCGATACATCCTGCTCTCTATTGGCTATTGACGCTCTGAAATTGCTGTCTTTGGTGTCTCTGGCATATAAAGGTCTTGATACAGCTCTTGTTGCTGTGGTTGTGCCATGTCTTGACATTGACCCTTTTGTTGTGCTTCTTGTGGTGGGATCATAATTTGTAGCCTAGGTTGATATTGTAGTTGAGGGTGTTGTTGATATTGCATGGACATCAGTTGTGGTTGTGATGTATGATAACTTGCTTTGCCTGGCCCATATTGAGGCACATGTTGTTGTTGATGTTGACGAATCAGAATTTGCTGACTGTGTGTCAACTATTGTTGTCCTGATGTAAATCCCATCATTTGCAAAAAACTTTGTTTGGGAGGTTTCTGTTGTTTCTCCTTGAGATGGGGGATGGCACTTGCATTGACTTGCTATGTTGTTTGTCCAATCCATTGTGGTGGTTGCAAGTTTGAATTAACTTGTAATGGTGTAGAAGACATTGCAATGTGTTGTTGAATGCGATATTGTTGTTGTTGTTCATTTCTTGTTTGCGCATTCGATTGTGCCTTTTGTGCATTCCTCAATTGTTGCAACATTTGTTGTTGTTGCACACCACTATTTGTGGCTCTTTGTGCTGCCACTATCGAAGGATCTATCACAATATTTTGCATAACAGGTACTTGAGTATTTGCCAACCATATTGAACTTGATGGGACATAGAAACTTTGTTGCATTGTAGGATTGTTTTGAACATTAGTAAGATCAGGCATTCTAGTCATAAAGATTTCTTGCATCTTAGATTTTGATCCACTGGCAATCATTTGAGGAATCGTTTCTTGTTGAGGGACAGTTGTCAATATTTGTGTGGCCATCATTTGATCTTGTGCTAAAGGTGTTGTATTAAATAATGGATTGTTTATTGTTTCGAATGGTGACTTTTGTGGAATAGTCACTGTCAACATTTTTGAAGCACGTTTACTCATCAAGGTGTGTTGAGGTTCTTGTTGCACATTTTCTTCATTTGGATGTGGAGAGAAACTTAACAGCTCACTACCTTGTTGTTTTTGCACACTAATTTGCTCATTTAAGGAGGTCACATTACTCATCATATCAAGATATTTTTGTGGAAACATCTTAAAGACTTTGTTCAAGAATTTATCCATCTTTTTTGTCAACTTCGGATCTTTAAGGAACATATCAATATCATCGGAAGCATCAAAATCTGATGAAGAATCTGGTAAAACATTTCGATTTATTTCTTGTTGAATGCCTTGATCTGAACCAAATCCTTGTGAAAGAGTTTGTTCCTCATGTAATGTTTGAGTTTGAATTTCATGTTGCAGGTTTAGTTGATTCCAATCAAAAGGTACATTTTCCCTTGGTGTTGGTGGAACACTTCCATATCCTGGTTTCATGGGTACAAACACTGGCTCATATAACGGAGGTGGTCCAAGTTGAACCATTCCATATTGTGGTAATGATGTGTTTAGCGAACCTTCAACTTGTAATGTTTGACTAGGTTGAAACTATGAGTTTGATATGTTGTCAATGGGTTGATATGTTGGTTCGCCCATCTTCTTAGATTTTGACCTCGTTTCAATAGGCATGTCACTATGCAAATGCAATATTTTGGGGATTTTTGATTGTAAAAGGATGATGTATGCAACTAAATGCAACCTAAGTAGATGAAAATGCAATCTATGACAAGAATGCAACCTATGTTTTTTGTTGTTTTTCAAGATTTGGACAAACTTTTTGGAATGCAAACCTAAGGACTCAACCCTGGGAAATTCAAATGAAGCCAAGACCTTAAAGGACAAGGGACCAAATGACAATAGGACAAATTGACAATGTCTCACCTATATGCTTGGATACTAAGCTAGGTTTGAAAAAAATGATATTAATGAAAGGACAAATTTTTAGACCAGGTCAAGACTCCCTAACAACAACTTAGGGTATCATCCAAAGTTTTGATTTTTCAAAATTTGACAAACCAAATTTTTGGAGACTAAATGCAGGAAGGCAATGATTATGACAATGACTTAGGATATGATATGAAAATGATCTAAGGATATGATATGACAAGATGAAGCCAAGACAAGATGACAATACAATGACAAGGATATGCGAAGACCAATGACATGGAATATGCAAAATGCAACCTAGGCAAGACCTAATTTTAGCATGACAAGGATAATGATTTTGGACCTAAGTGCAAAATGAAGACGCTTGCAATGAAAAGGACTAAAATGAAGGGAGATGACAATATGCCCTAGGACCTAGGTTGGACTATGCAAAACCTAGCCTAAAGTGACATGAATTTTGAAACAAGGATATCCAATGTTTTGACAAGCCATGTTCAAATGTTGGATGAATACTTGGACAAACTTGGACTCTTGTTTGAATTTGTGTTTTTGAATTGAAGGTTGTTGATTTTAAAAAACTCAAGTTGATTATGAGAACTTTTATAAGTTTTTTTTTTTATTTAACTTTTGACAATCACAGAAGACAACATGTTTATTTGACTTTGACTCAAGACAATCAAGCACATTTACAACAAAATCCTATGGCTGGCAAGGGCAATATCTGTTGAATCCTCTAACCATAAAATACAACACTTAGCCAGATAGCTAGACACTTGGTAGCACTAGCTCCCCCTTACAGTGCACTCACTTCTTAGGCATACCAAGCTTCAAGTTCAAGGGGCATCACTTCCCAAGAACTTGCTATCTCTAACTAAGGAGTACATGAGAGGTGTCTTCAGCATGCGTGTATCACAATGCCTGAGCCAATAGATAGAAGGATTTTGGCCTCTAAAAACAAGAGATTCTTGTAAGGGCATCCATTCAGGTGGGTATTGATCTGGCGAATAAATCATCGCAATACCATTCTAGCACCTATTGTCTACAACTTTCGTTGCATCCACAGTTATTTAGAGTCATTCAGAAGAGCTTGGCTTTAGCTCGTCACCACTTTGGGTCATTCCCTCTCACCAATGCCTGTGCGAAGTGCCAGGCAGATCAGGAGGTAGGCCCAATCCTAAGGGTTAAAACATGCAATCAAACTAAAAACAAACAAAGCATGCATGGTGTTCATTAACCTTTAAGAAATTAAATGTGCAACTACTTTAAAAATCACAAACAAGATGTTTTAGTGAGAGTCTTTGACCGTGTCCTGCATAAGATTTTGTTAGTAGTTGTATTTTTTTAGTCTTCGTCACATGTAACGCCAAGATGCTGCACAGAGAATCAGTACCAAAGAAAAATGAGAATGCAAGAAATAGAATGAAAACAAAGTAATTTGAAAGTAAAAACACTGGTTTTTACCTCTGTTTCTGGCCTTACACAGGCACAAAATGTCTCAACATAGGCACAGAATACCTTGACACAGGCACAGATATCATCAACACAGGTGTAAAATACCTTGACATAGATGCACAATGCCTTGACACAGCCACAGAATGCCTTGACACAGACGCAGGAGTGTCCAGAAAGCTCTGGGTTGCCCTATTTCTTGATTTTTCACCTGCAAGTTAGTTCAAAAGCACTCAAAAACATGGTTAGGGGGGGTTATTTCATGTTAGGTTCACCAAAAAATGTAGATTAGGAAAATGGAATGCATCAAAGCAATATTAAACTAGCAAACCACAAAAAACTAGATTGCAATGATAAGAAATCCTAAAAACATTCAGTAAAGGCATGAAGATGAACTACTAAAATAAAATGCAAACCAAAGCATGTATCTTCTTTGTTGTTCCTCCATTGTCCTTCTTTCTCCTTCAAATTACTTTGTTTGTGGATCTCACCTACAAGTGCAAAATGCAAGTATGAAAGCAAGCAAGATTGACAAGATGAAAATTGTAGCATAAGGATACTAGAAGCGTGGTTTTTTTTTTTTTTTTGATTCAAGAAAATCATCCAATTTATAGACAAATTGGAGAGAGTACAAGATTAGCATGAAGAGATTTGAAAGGAAATTTCAAATCAAGGATGAAAAATATGATAAATTATGACAAGATTGACATTTTCTATGCAAGATTGATTGATTGACACAATTATGACAAAATTAAAAATGCAATTCCCATGACAAAATGGAAGAGAGAAAATAGCCTCCATGATTGCAACAAATGGAAGCATAATCATTGGAGAGAATTAGGGGAAAAATTAAAGAAAATAGGAGAAATAGAAATTAGGAACTAAGAGAAATTAGTAAATTGGAAAATTGAGGAAAAATATGAAATAGAAATTAGGTGAATTAATTAATAGGTTTTCATCCATTAATTTATTCATGAAAGAGACCTAGGAATAAATAAATAGATTTATTTAACCCACCAAGAAGAAGAAAAGGATTAAATGAACAAATCATAAAACCCTAGAAATAAGAGGACAAGTAATTAGGTCAAGACAACAAGAAATTAATGTAGGTTCGATCATGATTCTGATTGACAAAGGACCAATGTTGATAAATGATTGAGATTGGTTGACAAAAATCAATGACAAGGAGGTCAAATTGATAGGCACCAATTGACAAGGAACAATGACTAATTGATCCAAATTGACATGATTGAAAAGGACAAGGATCGATGATAAATCGATTGCAAAATGACAAGATTGACAAGGACAAGGATCGATGATGAATCGATCACAAAATGATGAGATTGACAAGAGGACAAGGATCGATGACGAATCGATCTCAAAATGACAAGATTGACAAGAGGACAAGGATTGATGACGAATCGATCGCAAAATGACAAGATTGACAAGGACAAAACCCTAATTCTATCATTGATTAGGATTGACAATGTCCAAAATGATGATAAATGACCATGCACCATGATGTGACAGGATAAAATCGACCAAAATCATGACTGAAGATTGCTATCAACAAGACCTAATTCGAAAGCGAGAAAAATGAGGAATATAGAAGAAGGACTTGATGCTCGCAAATGATAAAGACCAAGTGCACAGCATAGAAGAAATGTTAATGCAACACAAAAACCCTAAAATATGGCAATGCGTGAATGTTAAAGTATGACTCCACAAGCATTGACCATTTTTAGACATCTACAAGTATATGTGCAAATGACTCTTTCACATTTACCTTTGTTGGTGGGCTTTCCCACCATATCCATACACTCTTTCTTATGTACACTGAGTGAATCCAACCAGGGACTCACCAAGCGCCTCAGACTTCTAGCTCTTTTGTTAATTTTGTCTCTTTCCTTCTCAAGAACAACAATTTAATTTTCCAAAATCAAAATTTGACCATCAATGGATGTAGTCAATGAAATCAATCCATCAAAAGAATTAGCTATATTTGCAATTTTATTTTGAAGTTATTTTATCTTCTTATTCACATTAGCTATAAGTATTGTATGTGGGAAAAGCGGTTCAATGAAACTCAATATGTGAAAATATTAAAGGGACTTGTCCACACACCCATGGGAATCTTGGTATAAGTTATGGAGTCATGAGGAATGACTCAACATCCCAAGGTGGGTTCCATGGTTCTCTATCTCACAAGGTCCCTCAACCCAATGCCTTTGCTCTTAGATCACTGAGCAAAGTGACTTAGAGATGACAAATGCAAGAACGAGGGATGCTTTAAATTGATTTTAACATGAATGCATCTTATTTATGCATGATTATACAAATGAGTGAAACTAGATTATAAGATGATAAGGTTAGTAGCAATACTATCCTAACATGATATACTAGTTATATTATTTAAGATAATGATAATAGAAATGCTCTAAAATGCTTATTAGATTAATTCCTAGTACAAAGAGAGGCTAGATGTATGCTAAAATTGAGTATAAGTGTGATACTAGAAAATTTGATCCTCAAAATGTTAGGATTCCCAAAGATACTGAGAGGGGGGGTTGAATCAGTATCTGACCAGTTAGTGAATTTACTGAACTTATTATATGAAAAGCATATCAAAATTGTGTACTCGTAAACTAAAATTAATGCAGCAAATAAGAACAAGAAGCACAACATGAAAGACACACCATAACACAATGTTTTAATGAGGAAACCCGGTGTGGGAAAAAACTCAGTGGGATTTGTGACCCATAATATTTTCTTACTGGCCAATAAGAGAATATTACTATTACAATAGGGGCCTGCACATGCAGGAAGGCCAGCTGCCTAAAGCTAACTGCTTACATACAAAGAGAGAAGTCTCACTAACTTACAAAATTGGATTATACAAATCTAATGTCATGTATTGCTTCAAATGAGCATCTGCTATGCCAAGTTTAGTACTGGTTTAAGCTCTGCAATAATCATAAACCCTTATCCAAAATTTGCCTTATAATTCACGCATTAGGTCTGCAATAATCCTTCCATACATAAACACCTCTCCTAAATGATCTACAAGATCTCATACTTATATGAGTCATATTACAATCCTCCATGTCGACTTACAAAAGGATTTTACAATTAAATACAAAATACAATTAAAGAAAATTCATGTCGGCTAGGGTGTCGGTAATCTTTCTTTTCGGTGTCGGTGAACTGTATGCCAGTGTAGAGTCTATCAGTGTTGGTGCCTTCTGGTAACATATGATTGTAAGGTTTCCATCAGTGACAATACCTTCAATCACCTACAATTTCTCATTGGAGTGTGCATTTGCCAACAATCTCCTCCTTTGGCATTGATGGAAACACTCATGAGAAATATCTAAAAAGTGTCCAAAAAGAATTTGCCAAAATTGTCTAAACTATGTTACCAAAGTGTGTGCTCCCCCTGAGCTGATGGTGTCTTTCTTTTGATCAATTTTTCTCATTTCCACTACTCCCCCTTTGGCATCAATGACAAAGGCTATTATTCACTATTAGTGGAGTGTGGTTCCTACCTAGATCCTTGTAATCAGTGGGTTACAATCTAATAGATGTTCACCAATGCAAAATTTTGACTGTCACTGAACCTTTCGCTATCCTTTAATGCTGCTTTTGTTCTCTGAATTTTACCGGTGAGTATGTGCATTTTCTCTTCCGGTGTCTTAAGTTCGAGAACCAGAGCCTCATAGATTTCTTTTCTTAAAGAAATGAGGTAATCCAGTTTAGGGCCTAGTTTACATTTTAAATCCTTTGCCTTAAACTTTATTTTTTCTTTATCTATTTCTAACTTTTCAATTTTCTCCTCAAGATCTGCAATATTCTTTTCAACTTCCAAAAATGAATCTGATGTTCCTATTAAGTTATCAGCAACATTGTTGATTTCTCTTTGTGCTTTGTTGATCTCTGAATCTATGTCCTTTGTCAAAATATTAGTTTTGTAGGTATCTCTGTACAGTTTCTTGAAATCCAAAATTGTTTTTCCTAGTGTTGGTAATAAGGTTTCCATTTGTTCCTTATTTTTCTTCACTATTTCCTCAAAGAATTTTTCTTCTCCTTATTCATTTTCTCCTTAAATGTCTCCTCATTAATCTGATCAACTGTCAAAATGTTATTGGTGATATAATTAGACAATGTGTCTAGTTGACTTAAAGAACCTTTACTATCTATGTTACACTTTGGAGCAATCAACTTCAAAATTGGTAAAGTGTCATCTATAGCCTTATAAGCTTGTGCATTACGCTCTATTATTTTCTTAATGGAATCCAATAATACCTCTGTCACATTTGTATGCCTAAATTCAATCATTGATGTGTCGGATGACTATCCAACTATTCTCACAATCTATAATCCACTGGTGGTTCTTATATCTTTGTTTTCCCAATTCTCCAGAGGGTCAGTTTGTGTTTGCATTTCTACTACCAAAGGCTTGGGCTTTTTAGATGAAGTCGGTGGCACTGTCTTTGCATGAACCTGTACCTCAAACTTTTTTTGTTCTTGTTTCTCAACTTGTGCCTCAATGGGTTTCACTATGCTCTCTACTACCGGTTTCTCTGATGAAGTCTTAGTATTCACTGTCGGTTTCTCAGTATGCACCTCTGTACTATCCATTGCCGATTTCTCAACTAGTTTTACTATGTTGTCAGCCAATTGTTCTAGCTTAGTGGGTGTATCAATCAACATTCTAGTAGA
Source organism: Cryptomeria japonica (assembly GCF_030272615.1). Classification (NCBI taxonomy): domain Eukaryota; kingdom Viridiplantae; phylum Streptophyta; class Pinopsida; order Cupressales; family Cupressaceae; genus Cryptomeria; species Cryptomeria japonica. Next base: position 625,565,012 of record NC_081405.1, read on the forward strand.
CAGGGGATTTGTTGGCAAATGCAAACTCCAATGAGAAATTGTAGGTGATTGAAGGTATTGTCATTGATGGCAACCTTACAATCATGTGATACCGATAGGCAAGCATAGGCACTAGCACCGATAGACAAATCACAAGCACCAAAGGAAGATTGTCGCACCATGGCTGACATAAATTTTGTATACATATATTTTGTAATTAATTATAAAATCTTTTGTAAGCCGACATGGTGGATTGTAATATGACTCATATATGTATGAGATCATTGTAGATCATTTATGTAGTAAGAGATAATGTGAGATATGAAAAGATAATAGCAGACCTAATGTGTGAACTATTAGGATAAGGGTTTATGTATATTGTAGAGCTTAAACCAGTACTGAATCTAGCATAGTATATGCTAATCTAAAGCAGTACAAGACATTGGATTAGTATAATCCATTTTTGTAAGTCAGTGTGACTTCTTTTGTAGTTGAGCAGTGAGCTCTAGGCACTTGGCCTTCCTACATGTGCAGGCCCCTATTGTAAAGAGTAATATTCACTTATTGGCCAGTAAGGGAATATTGTGGGTCACAAATCCCACTGAGGTTTTTCCCACACTGGGTTTCCTTGTTAAAATATTGTGGTATGGTGTTCTTTTCATGTTGTGTTTGTTGTTCTTATTTGCTGCATTACTTCCAGTTTACCAGTACACATTTTAATATGCTTTTCATGTTATAAGTTAAGAAAATTATCTAGCTAACCAGATACTGATTCACCCCCTCTCTCAGTATTTTCGGGAATCCTAAGAATTGGTATCAGAGCCTGATTCTCTATTTTCAAAAGCCTAACAACTTGAGGAAGATCTTGACACTGCCAAAGATAGAAAATTTGAGAAAGCAATTGGAAACAACTCTTTCAGACTATGATGCAGAAAAAGTAAAGAATATCAAACTTCAGGATGATCTGAAGGTTGCATAGGATATTATTTAAGGACTTCAAGAAAATTTCACTATAGAAAGGAACAAGAGAAGAGAAATTTGCAAAAAGATGCAGAATGAGGAAGATGAAAAGGAAACTCTTAATGATCTGGTGAACCAACTGAGACAAGATAATTGTATAATGAAGAATGAGATGCAAGATATGACTATGAGATTTTGTAAAGAAATTGAAGATAGAAAGAAGAATGAAGATGATTTGGTTAGAAGACTAAATGATGTTGGAAATGAAAACACAAGACTCAGTCGTGAAAATGATATGTTGAAGACAGACTTGATGTATACACAAAATGACAAAACTGAACTCATGAGACAAAAATGAATCTTGGAGAATGAACTGACTGCTGCAAATCAACACAAGGAGAAATTCAAGAAAAGTTTAGAAGAACTTGTTGACATGTTGAAGAATAAGAAACCTAATGGTGATACAAATGGCCTTGGCTTTGAAGTTGGTGAAATCTCCGTTACTGCAAACAAACATGATCATAGAAAACTGGTAAGATAACCTAATGCTTACAAATTTAATGGGAAATGTCTTAACTATAACAAGTATGGTCATAGAGAAAATCAATGTAGATCTAGAATTTATTAGAACACTAATACACCCACCGGTCAATGTTCTAAATGCAAAAAAGTTGGTCATAATTTAGAAAATTGTAGAATGAATGTAATATGTTATGTTTGTGAAAGATTTGGACACCTGTCTAATCAATGTAGAACACATACTAGCATAGGATATGGGAAAGCTATTCAGAAAAACAATGTGACTTGTTATGCTTGTAACAAAATTGAACATATTGCAAAATTTTATAGAAGCAAGACCCCACCGACAAATAACAAAGGTCCTAATTTGAAAGGTAAAGAAAAGGTTGTAGAGGTAAAACAAGAATTCTCAAAACAATGGGTCAGAAAGTTAGATTAGAATGTTGATGGGAATACTCCTCCACTGGTACAATAGAGTAACACTCCACCGGTAGGAGACTCTTCATCTAATTGAAGGAAAATACTTTGAGGGTTTGGCAACTAATTGAAAAACATGCTATTATACCTTGGTTGATGGTGAGAAGTTGAAATACTTCTTTACCGGCAGATAAGTTAAGTTGTGATTTAACCAGCAAGCATTAAATGTGGTAGTTGGAGAATATAACATTATAAAGAAAGTGTTTTGGCTCCTTTTTCATTCACCAAGCATTCAAATCTTTCAGAGTGCAAAAATTCCTGAGTGAAGGCATCCTTAGCAAAAAAGAGAAGTAGTTCATCCAAGCACTCATCCCTAAGGCAGATTAAGGTATTTATAAACATAGCATCCTCCTTTGTTCCTGAATTTATAGAAAACCCTACTATAATTGAGGTTATCAAGCTCCCTAGACCTGTATTCAAGCTTGTTCCAGAAATAGCTAAGAAATATGATAACATAGGTGCATTCTCTCAAATTCATAAAGGAGTAGTATATGTTGAATGGCAATATCAAACCGAAACACAAGGTAGTAGAAACCCTAGGTTTTCTGGATATTCAATTCATAAGATCACCAAAGAAGTCATTAAAGTAGTAACAGGGTTACCTTCCACCGGTAGCAGACCTGATAGAACTAAAAGGGTCTCAAATGACACAGTGATGGATCTAACCGGCGCAACATTTGACAAAAGGTCTCTAAGGGTAAATGATGTGAAGGAAATCAATATCAGATTTATCAGTATGATTTTAGGCTACAAAGCTACACATGCAAATAGGTTAAACTCAATATCTAGCTTATGTATTAAAAGTGCATATGACATGGTTAATGATAATGCTAGAATAGACGTGTGTGAATGGCTCAAAGATGAATTGATAGACAATCTGAAAAAGATCAAAGGAGATAAGAAAGGAACCTTTAGATTTGGAAATTTTCTTGTATGTTTAATGTTGTACATTACTAAGCAAGTACCCAGTATTGGTAGAAAATATTTTGGCTTTGATATGCTGGTAGGAAAGCAATTGTTGGATCTATTAAACAACATGGGAGAAAACAAAGAGAAAAACATGAACATTTTCAAGCACTGAAGGCTCAAATGAAGACAAGAATAAGACTATCACAGGCAATTGTAGATAAATATCAAAAGGAAATATGCTTTGTAATTAAAAAGGATGAAATCTGGATGGAGGCAATTGTCCCTAGGACTATCTAGGTAACTGAAATGGGATATGAAATAGATGATAAAATTATTGAAACTTATGTAAAAGCTCTCCTTGAAGAACCAAAAGAACCCTCTGAGAAAGTATTTGGTAGTGCTGAAACAATAGAAAGTGGTATTCAGTCTAGGAAAAGAGTTAAGAAAGTTGAACAAACAGTAAGGAAAGGCACTAGACAAGCAAAAGCACTTAAGGAAGATGTATTGAAGCAAACTCATATAAAAGAAAATGAGTTGGAAGGACTTCAACCAGAAACTCATCTTTCACTGGTTGGAACTTCCTCTGAGATTGATATGCTGGCGGTATTCAAAAGGGTAGAAAGGAAAAGAAAACCCTCACTAGTACCCTCACCCACTCCTAGAAAAACAAGAAAAAAGAAAAAGGCAGTGAGGCTTCCAGTTAAGAAGTTAACTCCTAAGAAGAAGAAGAAGATAAAACAAGATATTGCTCCACTGGATAAACTCCTTAGTGAAATAACAGAAGATGGAAAGTTGAAAAACATTAGCAAACTGTACAACACACTTTCCACTGATGACAAAGAAAGCATAGAAAATAGTGTAATTTTACACTTGGATATATACAAGAATTTTTTTATCAAAATTGTTGATGAAATACCCAATTATTTTTATAGAAGACTAGAAGCTAGAAGGGTAGCCATTGTTGAGCTGGACAAGAAGGTAAAAATTGAAAAATTACTTGCAGTGCATCCAATAAACTCACCTAATGAGATAGACAAATTAATGAGTGAGGCCAATCGGACAGTATTTTCAATTGCTCACTAGCATGTAGCACTGATGGTAGGAAGAGTGAATGCGATAATAGAAGAAACTATAGGCCAATGGGACATATTCTTTGTTGAAAAAGAGAAACAAGAAGAGTTATTAAGACCTAAGACTATTAGGGTATACCAAAAGGACAAGGATAAGGGGAAAGGTAAGGTAGGTGGGCCTCCAAGCCTAAAGATAACTAATAACTTACCCCCACCTCCTTCAAATACTCCACCGGTAGAAACTACATACAATCAACCGGCTGCAGTGAGAATGGAGACTCCTCAAGAGGATACAAATCCTGAGTCTGAATTTTGTACACTATGAATATAGACACACAAAAAGTAAATGTTGTGGTTGATAGAGAAACCACTGAGGATAAAAGGAAAGATGTGGGTACTGAGCCACCAATTGTAGATGTTGAGGTTGAGGTCAATGATACTCTAAACATAAGCACGAAAAAACCTACTCAAATAGAGAAACCGATAGAAGACACAAGTGGTAAAACATCAAAAGAACCAATAGATAAAACTAAAAAATAATCAGGAGAACCAGAAATGGACAGTGCACAGGTACAAACTAAGAAACCAGAAGTGCATACAGAGACTACATCTGAGAAACTGGCAGTTGAGAGCTCAGAGAAACCTTCTGAGACATAGATGGAGAAACCGGAACTAAAAGAGGTTTAGACCGAGATAGTGCCACCGACTAAAACTGAAAAGCCTAAACCTTTTCTAGTAGAAATGCAAACACAAACTGACCTACCAGAGGTCAAAACAAGCAAGGTTACTACTACAACTGGCAACATGGATATTGTGAAAGTAGTTGGGCAGACATCTAGTACTTCAATAATAGAATTTCAGCCTACAAATGTGACAAAAGTCTTACTGGACTCAATAAACAAAATCACAGAGTGTAATGCACAAGCTTATAAGGCTATCGATGACACAATTTCTATTCTCAAATTGGTCGCACCCAAGTGCATTGTGGATAATAAAGATGTTGGTATTTTGGTATGGTTTTGTCATTGATGTCAACACCTACTAAAACACCTACTTTGGAGATCCAGCAACATTCACCGGCAATCAGTAAATTGCTCAAACAATCACCAGTATATAGTTAACCGGTAGGATATAATGTTCACCGATAAATGCAATGACATGGAAGACACCTGGTAATGTCGAAGACATCATGTGGACACTTTTCCTTGAAGTAATATCATTGGTATATTCTTATTTGCATATTTTCTTTTACCAGCAAATAGGTCCAGGTTATCTAGGGTTACACATGAGGTTTATCTTTTCCAGATCAGCATGGCATGCTATGGAGATGATTTATTATTGTTGTAAATGCATTAAGCCAACATGTCCAATCGGTTATTGCATTGGATATTGTATTATTTGTAAAATGTTTTATTGTAATATCTTATAGAGCCGACCTACTAAAATTGGTCTTAGGGTATGGTATAAATGTAAGATCTTATTTGTAAGATCAAATGTGGAATGCAAAAAAGATTTAAGGAAGGGTTATGCGAAATCAAGAAGAGATATACATGAAGACATCATTTGAAAGTGAAGTTAGGTTTTTGGAAAAGCATATCAGCATTACACCGGTACTGAATCTAGCATATGAAGATGCTATTTTGTGCAGTACATTCTCATTGGATTTAACCATCTAACTCTAGTCAGTGTGACTCCCATTTGTGTTTGAGTAGTGAGCTCTAGGCTATTGGCCTTTCTGCATGTGCAGACCCCTCTTTGTACACTTACTATCTGCAGTGGTATCATCTGATTGTGGGTAAGGTTTCCCATCGTGGTTTTTCCCCTTACAAGGTTTCCACGTACAAATATTTGTGTCATGTGTTGTGGTTGACTTTGTGCTTATGTTTCATGCATTAATTCTTACCGGTACAACATTTCCTGTTAACATTGTTTACCAGCACAATTAACTATCTTACCAGTATTAAGCAATAAGTTGGTCGATAAGATTTTGGTTTGAATTTATTAGACAACTAATTCACCCCCCCCCCTCTCAGTTGTCCCTGGGACCTACAATTGGTATCAGAACCTAGTCCTCTTTTTGCAGAAGTTTAACAACTTGAGGAGATCCAATGTCTACTAATTATTTCAGGAAGGATAGTCCTAAACTTGATGGAACCAACTATGGAATATGGAAAATCAGAATGGAGACACATCTGAATTGCATTGGTAAAGACATCTGGGAAGTTACTAAGAATGGTTATACTACTGCTATAGTTGGTCAGCCTACTGCTACTACTTTAGCTAAAGATGAAGAAAATGATTGCAAAGCAAGAGAAGCACTTTTGAGTGCATTATTAGATCAAAAAATCATGGGATTATCAGATAGATCTACTGCAAAAGCTATTTGGGATCATTTGGAAACACTAAATGAAGGGGATTCCACAGTCAAAATTGCAAAACTTGAAAGCTTCCGAGTCAGGTATGAACATCTGAAAATGGAAGAAGATGAAAGAATTTCTACCTTTATGGAAAAAGTAAATGAAATTGTTTTAGGTATCAAATGTTGTGGAGGAACCTTGAGTGAGATGAGATTGTTTCAAAAATCATAAGAGGTTTGCCACCGACATATAAAATGAAGGTTACTACTATTAATGAGCTGAGAATAATGCCTAATACATCAGTAACTAGGGATACATTGATTGGAAAACTTTCAGCTTTTGAAATAGAGGAATTTGGCCCTGTTGCTATAAAAAATAATTTGGCCTTCAAAGCATCAACATCATCTGCTCCATCTTTTGACAAATCGGACTGGAGAGCCTTTTATGCAAGAGAACTTGAAGAAACCAGGAAGGAGAATGAAGAGCTTGAAGAACTTGAAGCACTATTTGCAAGAAAAATGCCAAAAGGTCCAATTGGAAGTAAGTATGAAGGTAAAGCACCCTTTAAATGTTTCAATTGCAATAAGATTGGTCATATGGCTTCAAGATGCCCTGATAGACACGCTAGACTAAGAGAAGAAGGTAGAAGGACATACAAACCTAATCCTGAATATCAGAGATATAGATTTAAGAAAAACAAAGATAAATCTTGTTACATTGCTGATGAAGGTGTGACTGATGATTCTGATGAGAATCTAGTAGACAACGGATGGGTCTTTGTTGCTATAACAAAAGATCAACCAGTACCTATTGCTCCACCAGTAGAACAAGCCCTAGCAGCTAAAGTTGAATCAAAGGATGAATGGATTATTGACTCAGGATGCTCACATCACATGACTGGAGACAGAGGCAAATTCTTGAACTTTCAAGAATACAATGGAGGTTTAGTAAGATTCAGAGATGACAAAGCCTGTTCAATCAAAGGTAAGGGTTCAATATCTCTTGATGGTAAACATAACACTGACAATGTTTACTATGTTGAAAGATTAAAACATAATCTTTTAAGTGTTGGTCAATTAGTTGAGAAAGGTTTTTAGTTACAATTTAAAAATGGAAAATGCAAAATCATGAATAGAACTGGTTTGGAAATTGCAACCAGTAATCAGACTAGAGGTAATATCTTTCATTTGAATAACAGTGAAAAGGCATGCTTAATTGCTCATATAGATGAAAGTTGGCTATGGCATAAAAGACTATGTCATGTAAATTTTGATTGCATGGTAAAAATCAGTACTTCTAAGGAAGTTAGAGATCTACCTAAAATTGTGAAACCTCATAATACAATTTGCAAGGAATGTCAATTTGGAGAATAGGCTAGAGCTAGTTTCAAAAGTATTCCAGAAAAATCCAATAATGCTCTTGATTCAATTCACACTGATTTATGTGGTCCGACTAGAACTAAAAGCTTACAAGGTGATAGATATTTCATGCTAATTATTGATGATTATTCTAGAATGTGTTGGGTTACTTTTCTCAGAGAAAAGTCAAAAGCACTTGGGAAGTTCAAACTATTCAAAGCAATGGTTGAAAATGAAACCGGTAAGAAAATTAAATGTTTAAGATCAGATCAAGGAGGAGAATTCACATCTAGAGATTTTAATACATTCTGTGAAGTGAATGGAATCAAAAGACAATTATCAACACCTCGGACACCACAACAGAATGGAGTTGTTGAAAGGAAAAATAGAACTATTTTGGATGCAGCAAGAAGTATGTTATCAGAAGCAAATCTACCACATGTGTACTGGAGAGAGGCAGTAAGCACTGCTGTCTATACATTCAACAAAGTTCACATCAAAGGTGAAATAGGTAAGACCCCTCATGAACTATGGTTTGGTAATACTCCTACTCTTAAGTATTTCAAAATTTTTGGAAGTAAATGTTATATTAGAAGAGATGAGTATATTGGCAAGTTTGATCCTAGAAGTGATGAAGGAATATTTCTTGGTTATTCATCTAAGAGTAAAGCTTATAGATGTTTTAATATAAGATTACAGAAAATTGTTGAGAGTACAAATGTAAAGATTGATGAACAATTCAAAGGAACTTCAAGGTATATAGACTTTGAACTGGTAATAGAAATTATGACAAATGAACCAACAGTAAATCCACCGGTACAAAATGATGACCCAGTTACTCCGGTATCATCAAAGGATACCACATTAATTGAAGAACAACAACAGACTAAGACACCCTAGTATGTAAGACTGAATCATTCTAAAGATCAGATAATTGGAAGCAAATTTAAAGGAGTCATGACAAGAGGAAGATTGGCAAATGAAGAGGTATGTCTTATTTCTCAAAGTGAACCATTATCTATCAATGAGGCATGTGAAGATAAATTTTGGATTAAAGCTATGGAAGAAGAATTAGGACAAATTGAGAAAAATAATACTTGGTTATTAGTTCCCCGGCATGAAAATAAAAATGTAATTGGAACCAAATGGGTATTTAGAAACAAACTCAATGAAGATGGTAAGGTTGTCAGGAATAAAGCAAGACCAGTGTCTAAGGGATATTCTCATAAAGAAGGAGTTGATTATAATGAAACCTTTGCACCGATAGCCAAAATTGAAGCAGCTAGATTATTCTTAGCCTTTACAGCTCACAAGGATTACAAAGTTTATCAAATGGATATTAAATGTTCATTTTTGAATGGATATCTTGAAGAAGAAGTTTATATTGAACAACCTAATGGATTTTCTTTGACAGATAACAATGATATGGTTTGCATATTAAGAAAAGCTCTGTATGGACTAAAACAAGCTCCAAGAGCCTAGTATGCGAGATTGGATAAGTATCTCTTAAAAATTGGTTTTACTAAAGGAAATGCAGATAGAAATTTATATTACAAAGTAACTAATGATGACATTTTGATTATGGAAGTATTTGTTGATGATATAATCTTTGGAGGAGAAGATGGATTATGCAAAGAATTTTCTCTTAAAATTCAACATGAATTTGAAATGTCTATGATTGGAGAAATAAAATTCTTTTTAGAATTGTAGATTTTACAGACTGATAAAGGCATATTTTTGAGTCAATCTAAGTACTTGAAAGAACTACTCAAGAAATTTGGGATGAAGAACTCCAAACCGGTAAGCACACCTATGACTACAAATGACAAATTATCTCAAAGGGATGAATCTACACCTACTAATCCAACTAGATACAAATCTATGATAGGAGGTTTACTGTATTTGACAAAAACCAGACCTGATATTATGAATGTTGTATGTATAGTTTCTAGATTTCAGAGTAATCCTAAGGAAAATCATGAATCAACAGTAAAAAGGATTTTTCGGTACTTACAAGGCACAGCAAATCTTGGATTATGGTATCCTAAAGATGAAAATTTTGATCTATATGCATACACAGATGCAAATTGGGTAGGAGATGTGGATGATAGAAAGAGCACCACTGGAGGAGCATTCTTTCTTGGAAAGAGATTAGTTTCTTGGTTAAGTAAGAAACAAAGTTGTACATCTTTATCAATAGCAGAATCAGAATATGTGTGAGCAGCAACAAACTGTACACAAGTACTTTGGCTTAAGCAAATGTTGAAAGACATAAAGGTAAAATGCAAGGAACCTATTACTATATATTGTGATAACATTGCAACAATTGATATATCTAAGAATCCAGTATTACATTCTAAAACAAAACATGTTTCTCTCAAACTAAATTTTCTAAGGGAAAAAGTTGAAGAAAAGGAAATAAAACTGGTTTATGTGAGTACTAAAGAATAGCTTGCAGATATTTTTACAAAACCTTTGCCTAAGGAAACTTTTGAGTATCTCAGAGATCAGCTCGAAGTCTTACCTCCACCGGTAGAGACTTAGATAGTTGATGATTGTCATCAACTGACAGAATTAAATGGACAAATCTTTTATTCCGGTACTTGATGAGGAAGCTACTTCTCAGGGGGAGTAGTTGGTATATTGAATTGGTTGGTATTTTGTATGAACTTGACCTTTTTGTGACTTTAGCATTTGATGTCAAAGGGGGAGAGATATATGGAAAAACATTAAAGAAAAATATATGAAAAATGCATTATCTTTTTGAGGAGAGATTGGTATTGTAAATAAATCTTTGTATAAACACATATTACTCCCAGGGGGAGAATTGGTTTTTGTACTTGCTATTTCTATTTTGGCACTTTGATGTTTTTTCCATCTTGTGTTGCCATCAATGCCAAAGGGGGAGACTGTTGTTATTTTGGTATGGTTTTGTCATTGATGTCAACACCTACTAAAACACCTACTTTGGAGATCCAGCAACATTCACCGGCAATCAATAAAATGCTCAAACAATCACCGGTATATAGTTAACCGGCAGGATATAATGTTCACTGGTACATGCAATGACATGGAAGACACCTGGTAATGTCGAAGACATCATGTGGACACTTTTCCTTGAAGTAATATCATTGGTATATTCTTATTTGCATATTTTATTTTACTGGCAAATAGGTCCAAGTTATCTAGGGTTACACCAGTAGGTTTATCTTTTCCAGATCAGCATGGCACGCTATGGAGATGATTTATTATTGTTGTAAATGCATTAAGCCGACATGTTCAATTGGTTATTGCATCGGATATTGTATTATTTGTAAAATGTTTTATTGTAATATCTTGTAGAGTTGACCTACTAAAATTGGTCTTAGGGTATGGTATAAATGTAAGATCTTATTTGTAAGATCAAATGTGGAATGCGAAAAAGATTTAAGGAAGGGTATATGCGAAATCAAGTAGAGATATACACGAAGACATCATTTGAAAGTGAAGTTAGGTTTTTGGAAAAGTATATCAGCATTACACTGGTACTGAATCCAGCATATGAAGATGCTATTTTGTGCAGTACATTCTCATTAGATTTAACCATCCAACTGTAGTCAGTGTGACTCCCATTTGTGTTTGAGTAGTGAGCTCTATGCTATTGGCCTTTCTACATGTGCAGACGCCTCTTTGTACACTTACTATCTGTAGTAGTATCATCGAATTGTGGGTAAGGTTTCCCACCGTGGTTTTTCCCCTTACAGGGTTTCCACATACAAATATTTGTGTCATGTGTTGTGGTTGAATTTATGCTTATGTTTCATGCATTAATTCTTACCAGTACAACATTTCATGTTAACATTGTTTACCAACACAATTAACTGTCTTACTGGTATTAAGCAATAAGTTGGTCAATAAGATTTTGGTTTGAATTTATTAGACAATTGATTCACCCCCCCCTCTCAATTGTCCCTGGGACCTATAAAAGATTCTTTAGATCAACTAGACACATTGTCTAAATTCATCACTGGCAACATTTTGATTGTTGATCAAATAAATGAAGACACATTCAAAGAGAGGATGAATAAGGAGAAAGATAAATTCTTTGAGGAAATAGTGAAGAAGAATAAGGAACAAATAGAAACCTTATTATCGGCACTAGGAGAAACAATTTTGGATTTTAAGAAAATGTATAAGGATATTTGCAAAACCGACATCCTGACACGGGACATAGATTCGGAGATCAGCAAAAGACAAACTGAGATTAACAATATTGCTGACAATCTAATAGGCACATAAGATTCAGTTTTGGAAATAGAAAAGAAAATTGCAAATCTTGAAGAGAAAATTGAGAAGTTAGAAAAGGATAAAGAGAGAATAAAGGATAAGGCAAAGAGCTTAAAATGTAAACTTGGTCATAAACTAGATTACCTCCTTTCTTTGAGAAAAGAAATTTCTAAGGCTCTGGTTCCTGACTCAAGACACTGGAAGAGAAAATGCACATACTCACCAGTACAGTTCAGAGAACACAAGAGGCATTACAGGATAGCAAAAGATTCAACGATAGTTTTAATTTGGTTTCAGCAGATATTTTCTAGATTGTAACCCATCGGTTACAAAAATATAGGCAAAAACTACACTCCACTGACAGTGAATGACAACCTTTGTCATTGATGTCAAAGGAGGAGTAGTGCAATGAGAAAAATGATCAAAACAGGACATCATCAGCTCAGGGGGAACATACATTTTTGGGCACACAGTTCTGGTAAGACAATTTTGGCAGATTCTTTTTGGACATCATTTTGGACACTTTTTTATTTTTCTCATGAGTGTGGCCATCAATGCCAAAGGGGGAGATTGTTGGAAAATGCACACTACAGTGAGAAATTGTAGGTGATTGAAGGTATTGTCATTGATGGAAACCTTACAATCATGTGATACTAATAGGCAAGCATAGGCACCAGTACCGACAAACTCTACACTGACATACAGATCACCGACACCAAAGGAAGATTATCGGCACCATGGCCGACAGGAATTTTGTATAAATATATTCTGTAATTAATTGTAAAATCTTTTGTAAGCTGACATGGCGGATTGTAATATGACTCATATATGTATGAGATCATTGTAGATCATTTATGTAGTAAGAGATAATGCGAGATATGAAAAGATAATAGCAGACCTAATGTGCAAACTATTAGGATAAGGGTTTATGTATATTGCAGAGATTGAACCGATACTGAATCTAGCATAGCAGATGCTGATCTGAAGCAGTACAAGACATTGGAGTAGTATAATCTATTTTTGTAAGTCAGTCTGACTTCTTTTGTAATTGAGAAATGAGCTCTAGGCACTTGGCCTTCCTGCATGTGTATGCCCCTATTGTAAATAGTAATATTCCCTTATTGGCCAGTAAGCAAATATTGTGGGTCACAAATCCCACTGAGGTTTTTCCCACACTGGGTTTGCTCATTAAAATATTGTGTTATGGTGTTCTTTTCATGTTGTGGTTGTTGTTCTTATTTGCTGCATTATTTTTGGTTTACCAGTACACAATTTCAATATGCTTTTCATGTTATAAGTTAAGAAAATTATCTAACCGGTCAGATACTGATTCACCCCCCCCCTCTCAATATCTTTGGGAATCCTAACAGGATCAACTGATTGTTAGTTTGTGTCTCAATCCCAATCTCAACATCTGCAGTCAGTGGCTCAGTAGCCATATCTTTCTTCTTATCTTCATTGGTTTCTTTATCAACCACAATATTTACCTCTTGGGTGTCTATGTTCATAGTGTACAAAATTTCAGACTCGCGATTTGTATCTTCATGACGAGTCTACATACTCTCTGTTGTCGGTTTTTTGTCAATAGTTTTTATCGGTGAAGTATTAGAGAGAGGTGGGGGCAAGTTATTAGTTATCTTTAGGATCAAAAGTCCACCTACCTTACCTTTCTCCTTATCCTTGTCCTTTTGGTAGACTTAGATGGTCTTAGGTCTTTTAAGTTCTTCTTGTTTCTCCTTTTCAACAAAGAATATATCCCATTGATCTGCAGTTTCTTCAGAGAATTCGTTCACTCTACTTGCCATTAGTGCTACATGCCTTGGACCAATTGAAAATACTGCCCGGTTGGCCTCACTGATTAATTCATCTCTCTCTTTAGTGGAGTTCACTGGGTGAACTACAAGTAATTTTTCTATTTGTATCTTTTTATCTAACTCAACAATAGCTACCCTTATAGCTTCTAGTCTTCTGTATAAATCATTGGGTATATCATCAACAATCTCCATCAAAAATTTCTTGTATATGTCTAAAAGTAAAATTACACTATTCTCTATGCTCTCTTTATCGTCATTGGAAAGTTTGTTATACAGCTTGCTAATATTTTTCAATTTTCCATCCTCAGTTATTTCATTTAGAAGTTTGTCCAGTGGAGCAATAGCCTATTTTTCTTTCTTTTTCTTTGGGGTTAACTTCTTAGCTAGAGGCCTAACTACCTGTTACTTTTGTCTTGTCTTTCTGGGTGTAGGAGAGGGTGGCGGTGAGGGTTTTCTTTTCCTTTCTACCCTTTTGAATACAGTCAGTATCTCACTGTCAGAAGAAGTTGCATCCGGTGAAAGATGTGCTTCCAGTTCACTTTCCTTAATATTCTTTTATTGCTTTCACCTACCTCGTTCCCTTCCTCACTATCTATTTAGTTTTCTTGACTCTTTTCTAAGATTAGATACCACTCTCAATTATTTCTGCATTGCCAAAAAATTTCTCAGATGGTTTGGTGCTTCAAGGATGGCTTTTACATAAGTCTCAATTATGTTGTCATCTATCTCATATCCCATCTCAGTTACCCAAATAGTCCTAGGGACAACTATCTCCATCTAAATTTCATCTTTCTTAATTATAAATCATATCTCTTTTTGATATTTATCAACAATTGCTTGAGATAGCCTTATTCTTGACTTTATTCTATCCTTCAGTGCTTGAAAATGTTCATTTATATGTTTCTCTCTATCATCTCCCATGCTATTTAATATCTCCAACAGTTGCTTTCCTACCGGTATATCAAAACCAAAGTCTTTCCTACCAATACCGTGTACTTCCTTAGTAATATATAACATTAAACATACAAGAAGATTTCCAAATCTAAAAGTTCCCTTCTTATCACCTTTGATTTTCTTCAGGTTGTCTATCAATTCATCTTTAAGCCATTCACACACATCTATTCTTGTATTGTCGCCCACCATGTCATATGCACTTTTAATACATAGGTTGGTTACTGAGTTTAACCTATTTGTATGTGTAGCCTTATAACCAAGAATCATACTAAAAAATATAACATTGATGTCCTTCACACCAATGACTCTTAGGGATCTTTTGTCAAATGTTGTGCCCGTTAAGTTCATCACAGTGTCATTAGAAACTTTCTTAGTTCTATCAGGCCTACTACCGATGGAAGGTAAGCCTGTTACTACCTTAATTGCCTCTTTAGTGATCTTATGGATGGAATCCAACCAAAAGAATTCGCCATGGACTCTTCTTAGGACTATTCTTATCACATCTTCAAGAAAATCAAGGATGTTAAGAATATCCACAAAACCTAGGGTTTCCACAACCTTGTGTTCTAATTTGATATTACCATTTGCATCATAGATTATAGTTCGATACATGTTCTTAATTTCATCATCTCCTAGTTCCTCAATATGACAATGTATATACATTCTAGGATCCTCTTCATAAACTACTCCCTTAGGTATTTTCGAAAATGCTCCTAGGGTATCATCTTTCTTTGCAATTTCAGGAATAAGTTTGAATACGGGTCTAGGACACTTGATAACTTTAATCACAGTAGGGTTTGAGATAAATTTAGGTGCAGATAAAGAAGCCATAGTTATAAATACTTTAATCTACCTTTACGATGAGTGGTTGAATGAACTCCTTCACTTTTCGCTAAGGATGCCTCCGCTCAATATTTTCGCACTCTCGGAGATTTGAATGCGTGGTGAATGAAAAAGGAGCCAAAACACTTGCTTTATAATGTTATTTCTTTCAACTACCATATTTAATGCATGTCGATTAAGTCAAAAACTTAACTCATCCACCGGTAAAGAAGTAATTCAACTTCTCACCATCAACGGAGGGTATATTAGCATACTTTTCAATTTGCTACCAAACCCTCAAAGGATTTTCCTTCAGTTAGATGAAGAGTCTCTTGTCAATGGAGTGATACTCTATTGTGCTAGTGGAGGAGTGTTCCCATCAACATTTTGATCTGACTTTCTAGTCCATTGTTTTGAGAATTCTTGCTTTACCTCTTCAACTTTTTCTTTACCTTTCAGATTGGGTCCTTTGTTCTTTTTCAATGATGTCTTACTTCTACAAAATTTTGCAATATGTCCAATCTTGTTACAAGCATAACAAGTCACATTATTTTTTTTGAATAGCTTTTCCATATCCTATGTCAGTGTGTGTTTTTCATTGATTAGATAAGTGTCCAAATCTTCCACAAACATAACATCTTACATTGATTCTGCAATTTTCTGAATTTTGACCAACTTTGTTGCATTTAGAACATTGACCGGTGGGTGTATTAGAGTTCTAATAATTTCTAGATCTACACTGATTTTCTCTATGACCATACTTGTTATATTTAAAGCACTTCCCATTAAATTTGTAAGCATTAGGTTGTCTTACTAATTTGTTGTGATCATGATTGTTTGCAGTTCTGGAGCTTTCACCAACTTCGAAGCCAAGGCCATTTGTATCTCCATTAGGTTTCTAATTCCTTAGCATGTCATCAAGTTCTTCTATACTTTTCTTAAATTTCTCTTTGTGTTGATTTGCAGCAGCTAGTTCATTCTCCAAGATTCATTTCTGGCTCATGAGTTCATTTGTGTCATTTTGTGTATGCACCAAGTCTATCTTCAACATATCATTTTCATGACTAAGCCTTGTTTTTTCATTTCTAGCATCATTTAGCCTTCTAACCAAGTCATCTTCATTCTTATTTCTATCTTCAATGTCTCATGGCCATATCCTGCATCTCATTCTTCATTGTACTATTTTCTTGTCTCAGCTTGTTCACAAGGTCATTAAGAGTTTCTTTCTCATCATCATCACTCTACATCTTCTCAAAAATTTCTCTTCTTTTGTTCTTAGTAATAGTGAGATTTTTTTGAAGTCCTTGAATGATTTCCTGTGCAGCCTTCAGATCATCTTCAAGTTTGATATTCTTCACTTTTTCTGCATCATAGTCTGCAAGAGATGTTTCAAGTTGCTTCCTCAAGTTCTCCATCTCTATCAGTGTTAGAATATTCCTCAAGCTATTAGGCTTTTGAAAATAGAGGACCGGGCTCTGATACCAATTGTTAGGATTCCCAAAGATACTGAGAAGGGAGGGAGATAAATCAGTATCTAACCAGTTAGTGAATTTACTGAACTTATTATATGAAAAGCATATCAAAACTGTGTACCAGTAAACTAAAATTAATGTAGCAAATAAGAACAATAAGCACAACATGAAACACACACCATAACACAATGTTTTAATGAGGAAACCCGATGTGGGAAAAACCTCGGTGGGATTTGTGACCCACAATATTCGCTTACTGGACAATAAGAGAATATTATTGTTACAATAGGGGCCTATAGATGCAGGAAGACCAACTGCCTAAAGCTCACTGCTTACATACAAAGAGAGATGTCTCACTGACTTACAAAATTGGATTATACAAATCCAATGTCATCTCTGCAATAATCATAAACCCTTATCCAAAATATGCCTCACAATTTGCACATTAGGTTTGCAATAATCCTTCCATACATACATAGTTCTCCTAAATGATCTACAAGATCTCATACTTATATGATTCATATTACAATCCACCATGTTGGCTTACAAAAGGATTTTACAATTAAATACAAAATACAATTAAACAAAATTCTTGTTGGCCAGGGTGTCGGTAATCATTCTTTTCGATGTCGGTGAACTGTATGCTGGTGTAGAGTCTGTCAGTATTGGTGCCTGCCGGTAACATATGATTGTAAGGTTGCCATCAATGACAATACCTTCAATCACCTATGATTTATCATTGGAGTGTGCATTTGCCAACACAAATTGGAGGAATGAGAGCTCTATTTATAGAGGAAATAGGGCAATGGATAGTCAAGATTGAATAATCTAATCAAGGGTCAAGATTAAAAGTTATAAATCCATGTTTACAATTTACACCAATGAAATAATGACAATTGTCAACATAAGATTTCTTGAGAGAAGAGGTAAGAAGCATTAAATTCTTGAGAATACATGAAGGTTACCTTAGAAGGTAAGGGTTAAGGTTAGGTTAGGGTTATCCAATGGATAAAGCTTTTATCCAAAGGATAAACTCTTGTGCAAAGGTTAAAGGAATAACCATGGTCAAAGCAATGAATTCTTGATGAGACCCCCGGGTTAGATGAGGGTTAAGTTAGGCAAAAAGTTTCTAACCATGCCACTAAGGGTTAGTTAACCATTAATGGTTTGAAGACTTTGGGGACAAATTTGTAAGAGTCCTTCCAAATTTGGGGGTATTCAACAAGTTAGCTTGTTGAAGGCATAAAGGCTTTAATGCCTTTTGAATACTTTACTCCAAATTTGAGAAGTGACCTCCTCAAATTTAGGGAAAGGGGATAATTGATGGGTTTATGTTAATTGATTAGGATTAGATGGGTTCTAGAAGAATTTAGGAAGAGGGTTAGGATGCAAGTGGGAGATGTAGGAAAATGCAAGTGGGTGAGGGATAATAGGATTTAATTAAAATAAATTGCTTTATTTCAATTTGGTTGGAAGTGGAGGATTAAATAAATTAGATTTATTTAATTGGGGTGAACTATTTAATTAAATGTAAATTTAATTAAAAGTAGAGAGAAGGGATAAAATGAATTATTCAATTAAATGGTATAAAGGGCTTAAGTGAATTTAAATAAATAAATTCAATACTTTATTTAATTAAATAGAAGAATGTGGATGATTTAATTAAATTAGATTTAACTAAACAGAGGAATGAGAATAAAATGAACATTAAATATTCATTTTAAAATATGGTAATTTTTATGCATCTACATTTTGCCCATCTTTGAAGTGATGTGTGTGCACATGTTTATTCAAAGAAAAATGATGCGTCATCAAAATTTGATTATAATCAGTGTGATGTCGATGTCCAGATGTTTATGTCATGCCCCAAATTTGATAAATGATGCCCCAGTTTTGATAAATCATGTTGATAATGCCCCCTCAGGAGATGAATCAAAAATTTTGAAAATTTAATTTGATTGTGATAAATTTGATTGCATTTTAAAATTTTGCCTATGTTGAATGTGATAAGTTGATTCATCTCTAGATAATGATGTTTGCTATGGTTAGGAATGAGACCATGAGCAATTTACGTTCTCGTCCACGTAACCCTAATTTTCATTTACCCTATAAAAAGGTAAAAAGTGATTTAGTTTGTCTCATTTGTGCTTGTTGACTTTGGAGAAAGTGACACTTGGAGAAAAAGACAAAATGCCAATTCGCTTTGCTTCTCATCGATTTGAGCATGTTCGGGGGTATCGGAGGCCCTCCACGTATGGACCACCTGTAAGTCATCATTTTTTACCCCTTTTTTTAATTTTTATTTTGTCATTTTTAGGCATTTTTTAAATTTTTCCATGCGGATTCAACGGTTTACCACATCAGATAAAAACCATAGTGCATACAATAAGTAGCATAGCGCATAGGATTTTAGGAACTAGGGTAGCATCTGGGTGGATTTGGATAGCATAGGGATGGGTTAGGGTAGCGTATTGACATAGTTTAGCGCATAGGGGGCACAAGGTATCACGTAGGGGAAAAAGGGTAGCGTGTAGGAAAGACCTAGCCCATAGGGTTAGTAGGGGCTCACATGGGTAGTGTAGGATAGTGCGTAAGAATGAACTAGCGCGTAGGGTTAGGTTCGCAATGCAGGGCCAAAGTAGGATAGAGCATAGGGGTTTTAGCACTTAGCGTAGTTTAGGTGTTGCATTGATAGGATAGGGTAACGCATAGGTGCATTTTAGCGCCTAGGGTTAATGGTGTAGCGCATATCGAAGGTTTGATAGCGCATAGCTAGTAGGTTAGCGCATAGATAAAACTATTTAGTGCGCGGGCAAAAAATTTTGGGTAAAGTGGGATTTTGGTGAGGATTATGAGATGAAGAAAGATATGTAGGTGTTTGCTAGTTTTGTCGGGATGGGTGCGAAAGTTTGTCTGTGTGTCCGCTGTCGTTTGTTTTGATATTTTGTCTAATATGAGCTCCAATATGGTTTGTTTGATAGATACTTGATTTGATTTGCAATGTTTCAAGTTGATGTTGATTTGATGTGCTATGATGTGGATTTTGATATGGAGGTGTGATATGAACTTGATTTGATATGCATTGTTTCAAGTTGATATATATGTGGAACTCGAGTTGTTTTACAAGCTGATATGATTGTGGAACTTGAGTTGTTTTACAAGCTAATATGAATGTGAAACCTGAGTTGTGTTACAAGTTAACATGATTGTAAAACTTGAGTTGTGTCACAAGTTGATATGATTATGGAACTTGAGTTGTTTTACAAGTTGAGATGTTTGTGGATATGGATTTGATATGATGTGGAACTTGATTAGATTTTCAATGTTTCAAGTTGATATGAATTTGATTTTGATATGAATTGATATGATGAGGAAACTGATATTGGACATGTTTTGTTTATGACAAGAGCAACTTGGGGTTGTTCAGTCGCAAGAGCAATTTCTGAGATTGTGGTCATTGATACCACGATTCACACAAGTCGACAAGAATATTATTGAGAGGTGTGGACTATCCTCTTTGTTAGAGATGCCCCGATATATGATTAATCAGGGTTTATTGATAGCTTTGGCCGAGAGGTGGCATAGTGACACCAACACCTTCCATTTGGTGACATGTGAGATCACAATGACACCTGAGGATTGCTACCAAATTCTGCAGATTCTTGTGGTAGGTGCACTTTTACCCTATGAGCAGACCAAGGAGGGCGGGACATAGGCACTTCACTGGATATTATAGGATGATACGATTTGTAGATATGAGATCCCATGGCAGGAGTTTATTGATTTGGATTATGCCCCCCTACCATTAGTGCTAGCAAGATTCATAGGTGGTTTCTTATGTCCCGACCATAGGTTGAAGGGACTAACAATAGGATGGGGGTTGGTCTTGGAGGACATGGTGACATAGGGTCACCGATTCGCATGGGGGTCTACTATGTTGGCCCACTTATACAGGGATCTGCATCAGGTGGTTTACCTGGGATACAACAGTCTATCAGCTCGGGTTACACTACTACAAATATGGGTGTCGGAGCATATTCCTACAACTAGGCCACTTGCAGATAGAGATAGGCCTGGTGGGTGTGCTTATGCCTATGGATACTAAGGGATAGTTGTCCAGCTTAAGTTGGGCAGACTAGAGCATTGGAGGCAAGTGCTAGATGATATTGATATGGTCATCTGGAGACTGTATATGGATTGCGAGGTATGGGCAGATGATGGGATGGAGATGCCCTATGTCTACATGTCCTGATAACTGATAGGGTGGATGCCCTTTGTGATTGAGAGATTCCTACATAGCCGAGTATTGTGGCAGTATGGACAACAGTAGGGGTGCCACAGGGAGCATGTTTGCATTCTTGACGGAGGTGGGATGTACTAGAGTGGGGGCCTACTATTGATAACGTAGCGGCGGTTAAGGAGTTCTTTCACCTAGACGGCTAGATATGGGACTACGCCTATGGGATAGTGGATGTAGGGATGACCGATGAGTTCACCACATTATTTGTAGTGCATGTTGTGGCTAGCATATCAGATCCAGCGGAGATGATTCCCACTTTTGATGATGATGAGGATGAGTAGCCTGAGAGGCTAGGGAGACGAGGAGAGGATGGAGAGGAGTTGGATGAGGGAGGTGGGGATGGTGGAGGTGATGATGGTAGATATGGTAGAGGAGGTGGCTGAGGTCAGCGAGGGGATAGAGGGAGAGGAGATCAGGGGAGGAGAGGAGACAAAGATGGAGATCAGGGGAGGAGAGAAGATAGAGATGGAGATCGGGAGAGGAGAGAAGAGGAGACAGAGATGGAGATCAGGGGAGGAGAGGAGATAGGGGTGGGGATGGTGGTGATAGAGGGATTTGGGTGGAGAGATCAGTGTGGCAAGCAGTGGTGGATAGAGGGAGCAGAGGTTTAGCTATTGGAGATAGGGGTGAGGAGCGGGTAGGAGAGGTGATAGCAATGGTGGGAGGGACTGACAAGTTTAGATGGTCAACCCAGAGCAAGAGATCAGATGTTTTACCCCCACCAGCATTGAGGACAAGAGGAGTGATAGGGGGTACCACTTCACAGGTACCCATCCAGATGAGGATCTCAACTCACCGAGAGGACGTGCAAATTAGGTCTCTATAGTTATCAGTGCAGCATTTGTAGACATAGTTACTGGCACATTAGTAACAGATTACACAACTAGCCACTGAGCGGGATACAATTTTGGAGCAGTTGGGTCTAGCAGAGACTTTGGAGAGAGAGGTGGTGGGTGGCTCGATGAGAGACACCCTGAGAGAGGTGGGTTTGAGAGCCAAGAAGGTGAAGTAATATCAGAGGCATTATGAGGATGAGGTGCCCAGGGAGCGTCGAGTTCCAAGTTTCACAGCTTCGAAATCCAAGAAGACTATGTCGAGGATAGAGAGCAGAGGCGTGACAGGGCCTGCTCGTTAGGATCCACCTGGGGATCCTAGTGTTGGGACATTTGCTGCAAGACCATCACTCTCAGGAGATAATCATACCTGAGAGACATTGTCTCCATTATATTTTGATTATTTTATTATATTTGGCATAGACATGACATTCTGTACATTTGATCATTTTTGAGATATATATATGACACCATTTTCCTTGATCTTCATGTGATGTGTTATGGATGATGCTTTTGATATGATTTTGATGTTTTTATGATGATGATTCAATGCTTAGATGCATGTGATTTGATATGTGATGAATATGATGTGTTAATGCACGATGTTGTGAGATGTATCTTGAAAATGAGATGTATGATATGATATGTTGTGAGGTGTATCTTGAAAATGAGATGTATGATATGATATGTTGTGAGATGTATATTAAAAATGAGATGTATGATATGATATGTTGTGAGATGTATCTTGAAAATGAGATGTATGAAATGATAGGAAACTAATTGTAAAATGAAATGCAACTAGTTGAGCATCCTTATTCTTCCATTTGTCATTCATGTATGGTCACATGTTTTCCTTTATTTTTAGTTATCATCATTGAGCATTGATTTGTTGGGATATGGTGAAAATTTATACAAGCATAATGGTATAATTTTGAACCATAATGACCTGAGAAAAAATTACATGATTTTTTATTTTGCAGGATAGCACAAGCATCAAGGTATAATTGAACTAGGACAACCTGAGTGCGGCTTGTGTATAAACAGACAAGATTAAACCATTTGTATGCGCAAATAGAAATCATGTCTTCAGTGATATGCTTTGAATCACATCTTTAGATAAGTATTTGCGCAGTACAAGTGATCGCCTCGCAGACAAAAAACTAAAAAATATTGGAGTCCCCATGACTTTCTCTAGTTTGATGCATCGTTGAGAAAATATAGAGAATCCAATAGTTTAAGAAAGTTCAAGGGAAAAAATAGTAAAAACTTTATGCAAGATGCAAACATTTGATACTTCAGAAAATCATCCATCATGTGCTTTGAATCTTTTTAAGTGATCAATTTTTTGTTACCATGATTGTTGATTTGTTTGCTGGATATGACATTCTAAGTTTGCTGTAAGTTTTGATTGAAGATGAAATTTGATCAATGTTGCCCCTAGTTGAGTTTTCCTCTTAATGTGGATATGTACAGTGATTACCAAGCCATGGTGGGATATGATGAAAGGATATTTGGATAGGTAAGGATAGTGACTACGCTAAGTATGTCCTGGATAATGCTATAAAATGTCGAACGATGGCCGATAATGCATGACAGTGGATATAAAGGCTTCCTAGTAAATATAGATAGAGGATCTATCCTCTCACAATAGCGCTTGTTGCTAGGTTTTCACTAGTTGTTTTTATTGTACCTTTTTATTTTCTTTTTCTTGATTTTTGATATTTTTTATTTTTTTGACTTTTCTATGCATTAGATCGCTCAAGTATAGTACTTCTTAAAATCGATTCTATTAGTTGGTTCGTCGAGTACATCTCCTTCTGAAGTTGTTAGCTGATAAGTGCCTGATCCATAGGTTGATATGATGACATAGGGACCTAACCATTTAGGTTCAAATTTCCCTTTCTTTTCCCGATCCTGCTGATTTCTAGGATTTTCCTTGAGTACTAGATCACCAATTTTAAAATTTTTGGGAATGACCATGTGGTTGTAGCTTCTGCACATGTGTTGTTGATATGCTTTGAGGTGAGTGCAGGCATGTTGGCATTTTTCATCTAAAAGTTATAGCTCTTGCAGTTGGTTTACTCAATACTCTTCATCTGGAATGAGGCCTTTCAAAGATACTCTGAGAGATGGAATCTCTACTTCCAAGGGTAAAATTGCCTCTGATCCATACACTAATGAATATGGTGTAGCTCCTATAGGTGTGCAGATGCTAGTTATGTATGCCCAAAGTGTTGGATTGAGTTGTATGTGCCAATCTTTGCCTGCACCATTCACTATTTTCTTGAGGATTTTCAATATAGTTTTGTTAGATGGTTTGGCCTGACCATTCCCTTGTGGGTAGAAAGGTGTAGAGAAGTGATGTTGGATCTTGAATCTATCACATAGTTCTTGCACATCTTAGTTTTTGAAAGGTCATCCATTATCTGTGATGATGGAACTTGGAATGCCATAACTGCAAATTAGATAATTAAGAATAAAAGAGGCAATTTGTCTCCTAGTCACTGTGGTCATGGGGACCGCTTCAATCCATTTGGTAAAATATTTTGTTGTAGTTATAATGAACTTGTGTCCATTTGAAGATGAAGGATGTATTTTATTGACTAAGTCTAGTCCTTACTAGCAAAAAGGCTAGGATGTTGTGAATGGCTGTAGGTCCTATGCTGGTGCATGTATGAGATTGCCATGGATTTGGCATTTAGGACACTTCTTTGCAAAATGGTAAGAATCTTTTTCCATTATCGGCCAGTAATATCCCATTCTTAGAACTTTTTTAGCAAGAGTAGGACCACTTGAATGTGTGCCACAAATACCTTTGTGAAGCTCTTGTAAAGAAGAGTACCATCTAGACCTTGACAGTACATAGTATCAGGAGTGAGAGTATAATGGGTAGCTTGCCGGATAAAGTTGCATTTTTGGTTTTGACATAGGTCAATGGGTAGGAAATTTTTTTTAAGATAGTCATATATTGGTTCATATAACGGAGAATTAGAACTAGTCAAGGAATAGATAATATGAGATTCAGAATGGTCATAGGTTGGGGAAAACAGTTGCTCTACCAGAAACTCATAACGACTCTATTTCTCTAGAAATTGTAGTAGTGAAGTGATAGTAGCCATTGCATCAGCTGCCCTATGTTAGGTCCTAGAGACAACTGAGAGGGGGGAGGGTGAATCAGTTGTCTAATAAATTCAAACCAAAAACAACTTAACCAACTTAATGCTTAATACCGGTAAACCAATTAAGTATGTCAGTAGACAGTGTTAATAGTTAATTGTTATACCAGTAAAGATTAATGCATGAAACATAAACACAAAGTCATCCACAACACATGACACCAATATTTGTATGTGGAAACCCTTTAAGGGGAAAAACCATAGTGGGAAACCTTACCCACAATCATATGATACTACTGCAGATAGTAAGTGTACATAAATGGGGTCTGCACATGCAGAAAGGCCAACAGCCTAGAGCTCACTGCTCAATCAAAAAATGGGAGTCACACTGACTACAGTTGGATGGTTAAATCCAATAAGAATGTACTGTACAAAATAGCATCTTCATATATTAGATTTAGTACTGGTGTAATGCTGATATGCTTTCACAAAAACCTAGCTTCACCTTCAAATGATCTCTGCATGTATTGCACTGCTTAATCTCGCATATACCTTCACACAATTCTTTTTCGCATTCCACACTTGATCTTACAAATAAGATCCTACATTTATACTACAACCTAAGACCAATTTTAGTAGGTTGGCACTACAAGATATTACAATAAAACATTTTATAAACAATATAATATCCGATGCAATAACTGATTGAACATGTCAGCTTAATGCATTTACAACAATAGTTAATCATCTCCATAGCGTGCCATGCTGATCTGGAAAAGATAAACCTGTTGGTGTAACCCTAGATAACCCTAGACCTATTTGCCAGTAAAAGAAAATATGCAAATATGAATATACCAATGATTAATTTGTTAAGATAAGATGTCCACACGATGTCTTTGATATTACCAAGTGTCTTCCATATCATTCCAAGTACCAATGATCATTATATCCTACCGGTGAACCATATACCAGTAACTGTGCAATAGTTACTTGCTTGTCGGTGAATGTTGCTGGATCTCCAAAGTGCTATTGCTTTAGTAGGTGATGACATTAGCGACAAAACCATACCAAAATACCAACAATCTCCCCCTTTGGCATTGATGGCAACACAAGATTGAAAAACCATCAAAGTGCCAAAACAAAAATGCCAAATACTAAAGACCAATCAATCTCCAAAAAGATTATAACCAGAAATCAAAATACATACAGAGAGTAATAGTCTCTCCCAAACAACAATCTCTCCCCCTGGGAGAAACATGTGTTTTTCAAAGTTTTTCAATACCAATCTCTCCTTAAAAGATAATGTATTTTTCCATAGATATCTCTCCCCCTTTGACATCAAATGCCGCAGTTATAATAAAACCAAGTTCATATACAAAATACCAACTACTCCCCCTGAGAAGTAGCTTCCTCATCAAAGATCGGAGTAAAAGATTTGTCTGTTAATTATGGCAGTTGATGACAATCATCAACTGTCTAAGTCTCTACCGGTGGTGGTATGACTCCAAGCTGATCTCTGAGATATTCAAAAGTCTCCTTAGGCAAAGGTTTTGTAAAGATATCTGCAAGCTGTTCTTTAGTATTCACATAAACCAGTTTTATCTCCTTTTCTTCATCCTTTTTCCTTAGAAAATTCAATTTGATAGAAACATGTTTTATTTTAGAATGTAGTACTGGATTCTTAGATATATCAATTGTTGCAGTGTTATCACAATATATAGTAATAGGTTCCTTGCATTTTACCTTTATGTCTTTCAACATTTGCTTAAGCCATAGTACCTATGTACAGTTAGTTGCTGCTGCAACATATTCTAATTCTGTTGTTGATAAAGATGTACAACTTCGTTTCTTACTCAACCAAGAAACTAATCTGTTTCCAAGAAAGAATGCTCCGCCGGTGGTGCTTTTCCTATCATCCACATCTCCTACCCAATTTGCATCTGTGTATGCACATAATTCAAAGTTTTCATCTCTAGGATACCATAATCCAAGATTTATAGTGCCTTGTAAGTACCAGAAAATCCTTTTTATTGTTGATTCATAATTTTCTCTAGGATTACTTTGAAATCTTGAAACAATATATACTGCATTCATAATATCTGTAGACACCTAAAAATGGTCAACGCTTGCGGAGTCATACTTTAACATTTGTGCATTGCCTCATTTTAGGTTTTTGCATCGCATTAACATTTCTCCTATGATTCGCACTTGGTCTTTATCATTTGCGAGCATCGAGTCATTCTTCTACATTCTTCATTCATGTCGCTCTCAAATTTGGTCTTGTTGACAACACTATCCAGTCATGATTTTGATCGATCTTATCCTGTCGCATCAATGTGTGTGCTCATTTGTCATCATTTTGGACATCGTCAATCCTAATTAGGGTTTTGTCCTCTTATCAATCTTATCATCTGGCGATCGATTTGTCATCGATCGTGGTCATTTTCAATCTTGTCGTCTTGCAATCTATTTTGTCATTGATCCTTGTCCTCTTGTCAATTTTGTCATTTTGTGATCAACTTGCCATTGATCATCGTCTTTCTCAATTTGCATCAATTTGTCATTGTTCCTCGTCAATTGGCACATTTATCAATCAAATCATTTATCACATTCATCCTTTGTTAATCAGAGTCATGATCGGGTCAATTATCTTTCATCAAGACCTAATTGTCATCCTTGCATTGCTATTTCATCTTCTAGGGTTTCATGATTTAATCATTTAACCTTGCTTGTCATTTCTCCCTTTAGGATTAATAAATTATTTATTTATCCTAAGTCTTCTCATCGCAATTAAATGTTCATTTAATTGGCTAATTATTCCTCTTTTGTGAATTAATTAATAAATGACAAATTATTAATTAATTCACCTAATTTATCTTAATTACAAATTTTCCTCTTTTTCTAATTTTCTAATTTTCTAATTCCTAATTTCAATTCTCTCCTATTTTTCTCCTAATTTCATGGGAATGACATTTCAATTTGTCATAATTTGTCATAATTGACAATCAATCAATTTTTGACATAGAAATTTGTCATAATTTGTCATAAATTATCAATCAATCAATTTTGCATAGAAAGTGCATAATTTGTCATATTGATTTGCAATTTCCATTTGAATCTCTTCATGCTAATTTGATCATTTCTCCAATTTATCTATAAATTGGATGAATTTCTTCAATCTTAATCTAATAATCGCATTATCTAACTAATCACTTTGTCAAATCAATCACGCTTCGAGTATTTCTTGAGCAATCATCTTGTCTACTTTCTTTCATATCATGATCATGCACTTGTAGGTGAGATCCACAACAAAGTTATTTGGAGAAGAAAGAAGGACAATGGAGCCACATGAAGGAGACATTCAAGTCTGTATTTGGTTTGTTTAAGTTTTCAATCTTGAATATCTTGTTTTGATATCTCTATTGGATGTAATTAGGATTAATCATTGCAATGAGCTTTCGTGATTGAGCTAGATTAGCATTGTTATTTGCTTTGATGATTTCTGATTTCCTAGCTACAATATCAGGTCTGGTTTGTGTCAAGTATAGTAAACATCCTATCATAGATTTGTATCTAGTTGTATTAATAGGTGTAGATTCATCCCTTTCAGATAATTGGTCATTTGTAGTCATAGGTGTGCTTATCGATTTAGAGTTCTGCATCCCAAATTTCTTTAGTAACTCTTTCAATTATTTGGATTGACTCAAGAATATACCTTTGTCAATCTGTGAAATCTGCAATCCTAAAAAGAATTTTATTTCTCCAATCATAGACATTTCAAATTCTTGTTGCATTTTAATAGAAAATTCCTTACATAAACCATCTTCTCCTCCAAAGATTATATCATCAACAAATACTTCTATAATCAAGATATCATCATTAGTTATTTTGTAATATAAATTGTTGTCTGCATTTCCTTTAGTAAAACTAATATTTAAAAGATATTTATCCAATCTTCCATACCAAGCTCTTGGAGCTTGTTTTAATCCATACAGATCTTTTCTTAGCCTACAAACCATATCATTGTCATTTGTTAAAGAAAATCAATCATGTTGTTCAATGTATACTTCCTCTTCAAGATCTCCATTCAAAAATGCACATTTAATATCCATTTGATAAACTTTGTAGTTCTTGTGTGCTGCAAAAGCCAAAAATAATCTGACTACCTCAATTCTAGCTACCAGTGCAAAGGTTTCATTGTAATCAACTCCTTCCTTTTGTGAATATCCCTTACACACTAGTCTTTCTTTATTTCTGACAACCTTACCATCTTCATTAAGTTTGTTTCTGAATACCCATTTGGTTCCAATTACATTTTTATCTTTAGGCCAGGGAACTAATGTCCAAGTGTTATTTTTCTCAATTTGTTCTAATTCTTCTTCCATAGCTTTAATCCAAAATTTATCTTCACATGCCTCATTAAAAGATGATGGTTCAGTTTGAGAATTAAGACATACCTCTTCATTTGCCAATCTTCCTCTTGTCATAACTCCTTTAAACTTGTTTCCAATTATCTGATCTTCAGAATGATTTAGTCTTACATACTAGGGTGTCTTTGTTTGTTGTTGTTCTTCAATTATTGTGGAATCCTCAGATGGTACCGGGGTAACTGGATCTTCATTCTATACTGATGGATTTAGTGTAGGTTCATTTGTCATGTCTTTGATTGTTTGTCACCTTTAGAGGGCCTGCCTTCCCGACCATTTGCTTTTGCAAGCAAGTGATAATCGTGAGAAGGGAATGACCCAAAGTGAGTACAACTAGAATACCTTTGCATTCTAACTCACTATAAACAAATACCTGATGGGCGAAAGATTTGAAGGAAGAGTTACGTGGGAATTGTAGTTACTTGGGAAGTGATGACCCTTGAACTCTTTCTCATATCAACATCTAAGTAGGACCTCACAGTCTAAATCATGCTTGCACGACTACATTTGTTTGGTATCTTGATGGGCTTAATGTCTCAATCATGCTTGCATGACATCAAGAAGTAATGCTTAACATATTTCCTTACTAAACACCTTGTATTTAGAGGCCAAAAACCCTTCTAGTTTCTTGAGAAGGACAAGTTCAGATACTTGGAAGAGATACTAAGTTCGCCATGGGGAGATTTCTATGCGGACTGATGCTTGGCTACCCTGAGAAGTGAGTGTCGTGGAGGGGAGCCTGTGGGGTCAAGCATCTATGTATTCTCCTTGAATCTCATAATTAGTCTACCTCTCAAGTACCTAATGTCCTTGCCTACCATAAGAAATGTGT
Organism: Cryptomeria japonica; assembly: GCF_030272615.1. NCBI lineage: Eukaryota > Viridiplantae > Streptophyta > Pinopsida > Cupressales > Cupressaceae > Cryptomeria > Cryptomeria japonica. The sequence continues at coordinate 625,595,477 of NC_081405.1, forward strand.
GAATGAGCATGATTGTCTTGAGTCTAAGTTGAAGTATCTTGTCTTCTTTGCTTATCAAAAGTTGAGTTGTGTCTCATTTCAGAAACAAGACAAATTGATTCAAAACAAGGTTAAACACAAGAACATTTCACTCAACAAAGTTCAAAACACCTTCAAACATGGCTGTCAAACATTTTCCAAAATCTCGTCTCAACATTCATGTCACTTAGATCTAGGTTCATCATAGGTGTCCATTTTGCAAAGTCATTGTCAACTACCAAGGTTAGGTTTCACCTAAGTCATACTCCTTTTCATTTCAAAAAGAGTCATCCATTTGCATGTGTCCTCTTGCATTAAAGTCATACCATTTTCATACATTCATATTTGCATACCCTAGGTCTCTTCATTAAGTTTAGGTCATTATCATATCATATTAGGGTCATTTGCATATTAATTGTCCCTTTGCATATAGTGTCAAACTAGGTTGTCATACTTGAGTAATCCAAATCTTTGATAAGCCCTAAGTCATTGTTAGGAAGTCTAGACCTTGTCAAACTTTTGCCTTTTTGTCATCAATATCATTTGGTCAAACCTAGCTTAGTATCGAAGCATATAGGGGAGACATTGTCATCCTGTCCTTTTGTCACTTGGTCCTTTTGTCCTTTGAGGTCTAGACATCATTTCAATTCCCTAAGGGTCTCTTTTTAGATTTGCATTCATAGGTTTGTCAAAATCTTGAAAAACAACAAAAACAAAGGTTGCATTCTTGCCATAGATTGCATATTCATCTATTTAGTTTGCATTTAGTTGCATATCATACATCATCCTTTTAAAATCAAAAATTCCAAAAATATTGCATTGCATAGTGACATGTCTATTGAAACAAGGTTCCAAGTACCAATGATGCAACAAAGTTTGACGTATCAACTGATAATGCAATCAAATTTTAATCCAAGGCAATCACAATTCTATCCAACCCAACAACAACGCAACATTGATCAAACTTTTTATGATGAAACAAATGTCCAAATACAAAAACTAGAGGAGAGGCTAGCTCAAGAAAATGAGATATTGGAACAAAGAGTGAAAAACATTGAGAAGAATAGATCACAAATGTCCAAAATGTTTCAAAAATTTCCAGGTCGAAATCCAAATATTGAGCCAATTGATGTAAGATCTCTTCTTGAACAATCAGACATACCAACTCTCCTCTCCCAAATAGAGATGATGAAACAATTTCAAGAAAAGAGACAACATCAATTTCAACATTATGTGCCTCCACAACAAGAACAAGAAGGTGTTTACTATCAATCACATTTACAACCAACACAACCAATTGTTCAACAATTTCAACATATACAACCAATACAACCAATGGTTCAATTTCAACAATATGTCCAACCAACTATACAATGTCAACAAATGGTTCAACCAATGGTGGAATATCAACAAGTTCAATCAACATATCAATGTCAACAACCACAACCAAACATTCAAAAACAAAGGTTGCAACCCACACCAAGCCAAAATTTGAACATGTCAAACCAATTTGATCAACATCTAGCTTGAAATCAAAACATGACATCAGATCAGAACCAACTCCTTGCCAAACAAGTTAAAATTATAGATTCAACTATATCAAAACCTCAAAAGAAAGGTGGCTTTATTGCAATGATCTTAAGGAAACCACCAAGTGAGTTCTTTGAGGAAGATCAAGATAATACAATTATGTCTAGCAATGCCTCATCCCCCCACAAACAAATTGACTCTCCAGTGGCATCTATCCCTGCACCTTTAGAAGTTTCACAAGAACCTTCTATATTGTCCTCATCAAACAATACATCCAAGGATGAAATTACCAAAGGGCTATCCATAATTGATTGCCAAGATAATCCAATTCATGATGCACATCCTTGTCATGTTTCAGAAATACAAGACCCAATGCTACCATGCACTTTATTGCCATTACCTATTTTAGAGGACCCCATTCGGAGTCCCTCTTCCTCATGTTCAAGCATTGATTCCTTGCCAAAATCCATCACAAATGTTCAAAGTGCATTTCCTTCATGCCAAAACATTGATTCCTTGTCAGAATCCTCCATGCATATCCAAAGTCCAACCTCATGTCAAGAGGATAATTTAGAGCATGAAGAAACGTGTCTTAAAACAGATCAAGATCAAGATCTTGAAACCTTATCATCCCATCCAATTGTTGACCAGGACCCCATGTTCCCAGAGACTCATGATGATTCCCCTATTCTTGTCCATCCTATCCAAAGTCCTATTGACACTCCATTCCTTGAGCAAGATCAAGATATCCCAGCCCATCCAATCCCAAACGATCCCATTCCGTTTCATGAAAAAAATGTCCTTTCAAATCCCATTGACATTCCACTTTCTAAGAAAGATCAAGATATCCCTTCCATCCTTTCTGATGATCCCATTGAAAGTCAAGAGAAAATCACCTTTGAAGAGGATTCCAATGATCTTCCTCCTTGTCAAGATCAAATTATTCCTTTAAATCCTCCACAAGATCCACTTGTTCCTCCATCTCCACATCCTAATCCAACATAACCACTCCAAGATCACATTTCTTTTGATGATCCCATTATTTTTTCCATTCCATCTCTTGAAGAGCCTGTAATTGAACCATGTCCACTACATGATCCTAATCGCCCTCATGATCCTGATACCTCTCATGATTCTAATGTGTCAGTGCAAGATGTTCATGAACCATCGACATGCATAATGGGTTCTTCCACTTTGGTTCAAGTCGATCCACTTCAAGATCTCATTATTTCTCTCATATCATATCCACCTCATAATGGACTCGCATCTTCTTCCCAAAGAAAAGAGTATCCTACAAGTCAAGATATTCATAAAGGCAAAGGAGCAGATATCCATAAGCAAGAATCCCTTCATGTTAAAGAAAATATTAAGGGTCATGGCCTCAGTGAAATTCCTCAAGATGTGGGTACCCCTACTAAATCCAACATCTCTTCAAAATCCAAACATATCCCTTCCCCATCATACCTTCCATCCATCTTAGGTCCTTATATCCCTTCGTCCTCTATGCAAGGTCAGAAAAGGCACACATCCTTGAGTAAATCTCATCAATCCAAAAGAAGTCCACTTCATTCATATCCATCCATGCATTCCTTTCTCCCTCCAAGCAATTTGGATGCCAAGTATAAAAGTCATAAGTATAGCAATCTACATGTATTCAAGGATCAACATGTCCAATATAACCGACATGTCAAAACAGAGAAAAATATGATCTATAAAGAAAAAGAAATATCCAAAAGGCCACAAAGGCCCACTGAGAAAAATAAATCAAAGTCAAAATCTATATGGGTTCCTAAATCCCTTGTGCAAGTTATGCGTTCCAAAGAACAATAAAAGCATGAAAAATCAAAAACAATGTGGGTTCCTAAGCGGCTCCTTGAAGCACAGAAGCCTAAAGAAACATCCAACTTGGCATTCAAAGTTTCTATTCCTCCATCCAACACTCTCAAATTTGTTCCTCCATCACCTCCTTCTTCCATTTTGGGCTCTTATGTCCCAAAATCCCAAGCTATTCCTCCATCCAAATCTCACAATCTGAAGACCATTTTTCCTCCATCAGTCCATCACCCCTCAAGGTGTGTGCCAATTTCGATCTTGCCTTCATTTCCATCCAGTGAAGCCTGATTCTTCCAATACCCTATCCATTATCTGATGCATATTTTCCATCCTTCCATCCCTTTGATCCCATCCTTTGCATAAATCCTTGCCTTAGTTTCATCTCATTTTCCATGTCCTTATCCTACCAACATCTTTGAGCATACTTTTAAAGGTCATGGTCCATTTTTTTTTCAAGGCCACTATCCAAACAAAAAGATGTTTGAGTCCTTCTTTCATCCCCTATCATGTGTCCATTTTCTATTGAAAAAGTCAAAATCAAAAAATCAAAAAAAGTGAAAAAAAAATAGAAAAGAAAAGAAAAAGAACAAAAAGTAAAGAAAAATAATTCATCCACTGGTGAAAACCTGGTAAACAGGTGCCTTGGGCAAGTACTGTGATGAAAACCTGGCAAACAGGCATCATGCGTAATCTATGAACTCCTTGCACACCGCACTTAGGGGTAGGTTTCCTCCTTCATATCCTTTTGTCCTTCATTTTTCCATTATCCTATCATACCATGTCATTACCCTTCATATCCTATTGTCCCTCATGTACATATCCCCTTTTTTACCTTTGATCTTGACAAGGCTGAGGATCATCATGAGCATCATGCATCTTGTTTGTAGCTTTTAGTCCATCATAGCTTTTGGTCTTTATCCATTTTCTTATTATAACTTTTCATCCATATTCCCTAGCTTATTGCAACTTTTTGTCACTGTCCCGTATCCTATCCCGGCCTTCAGTCCATGTCCCTTATCCATTCTTGGTCTTGCTTATCCTATCTATATCTTATCACTGTCCATACACTCTTTCTGTCCCTTGATCTTGATCTGACATAAGGATGCAAAATTTAAACATGGTTTCAAAAACCTCTTGACATGTCCCTCATGCCATGTTCCTTCTTTACATTGTCATATCTAGTCTCTTGTCCCATCACGTTATAGCCCTTGAAAATTGCATCCGTATTGTCTCCATAATCAAAGGCCTTTGTCTTCCCTCTATCCACCATCATTTCAAAAATCCTATTTATTCACCTGTCATATTCCTTTCCTTGTTAGACACTGGGGGCAAAATCATAAAAATTGAAAAAATGTCCTGAAAAAAATCCAAAAAAAAAAACAATCAAAAAATGTCCTGAAAAAATCCCTAAAAAGTCAAATAAAGTTCTGAAAAAAAATAAAAAAATTTCAAAACATCAAAATCCAAAAACAATTCCTTTGGCATTTTGCATTTTGTCATAAAATAACCCCTCTGTGCATAGACAGATCACTGAGTATACATCCAATGACATGCAATCCAACATTGTGCTTTAATGAAATCATGCGTTAACAAATGAACTTTTTCAATCAAACTAGACATTCAAACTGATGAAAATTGTCATATCCATCAACCTCAATATCATTTGTCCTTGTCTCTACTATCATGGGTCTTATACAGGGTGTGGTATACTCAAAACCAGACTATGTCCTATCTTAGACGGGGTATCGCATGTCCTGAAACCAGACAGCATGATTGTCCTATCAGCACTTTCAACTTTTGACAATGAAGATCAAGGTGTTTGTTTGATTTGTTGGAATTTGTGCATCTTATCTTTTTATTGATTTGTCTTTGATCATGTTCCTATGTTTCTCGATGATGTCACTGAGTGATTTAGAGTGACCGGGATGGTTCATGGTCCTTTTCTTTTTTCTTTTGTGATTGCTATTTGTCTATGATGTGTCTATCTTTTGCAAAAAGGGTTGCATTTTAGCTCTAGCCTTCAATGCCATGATGCTACGCATCCATTTTGCTACATTAAAATAAAGGTTCTCACCTACAAAGTGCATTACTGAAAGAAAGTTTTTCTTCATCTCTAACTGTCCTCTGTTTCATTTCTTCTTACTAACATTTCTTTCGTCAGTTCGGATAGTCAGTTTGGTCTAGTGCTCTGATATGCTGCATCCTGCATCCATTCAGTTAGTACATTTGCACTATATCAAACATCACATCAAGCATTTTATTCATTTCATATTATCAATGCATCAAAAACACATAAAAAAATACATCCATACATCCATAAACATACATAAATAGTGCATAAGTCATCCATACATGGAAAATAACATAAGTCATAACACATTGCATTCCATCATCTTGATGCATATAATATCATATGTCACAATAATATCAGAGTACAAAATTGGACTGTCTGTCCTAAGTATGGCACACAGGCTGACTACAAAATGTCAAACTACATCTGTCTCTGTCCTAAGGAGCATGTGCCTCTGTCACTGGGTGCTCCCTCTGTCCTCCTCATCCCTGCCATGTCTCATGGATGATGTCCCTCCTGGTCCTGGCTGTGGTGGTCTCCTAGGTCCACTCACCCCCATGCTGCTCAATGACCTCCGAGAGCGTGCCCTGCTCTCTATCCTCGATCGTGCCCGATATGATGTTGCTCTCTACTCTAGTGGGACTGCACTCTCATATAGTGTCCTCCAATGGCGTATCTCCTCTCCAGACTCTACAAACATCTGTGCCATCTCTCGTGCACTAGCATCCCGAATTGACCCAATGTACTCAGTGACTCTATGTTCCTCTCGCTGTGCCTGAGCTATTGCTGCATCTCAAGCCATTGTAAGTCTGGCTATCTCTACTCTGAACTGCTCATTCTGTCTCTCTAAAGTTGCAATATGATCATGTTGACTCGCTATGGTAGCCCTGCACATCTCCATCTCCTCTATCCTAGTTGTCTCTGGCTCTATGGGTATATCGTGCAATGCCTCATGCTCGCCTGAATCTGGCTCATCCTCGTCATCCCCCTCCTCATCTCCATCCTCATCCCCACCCTCATCCTCATCATCCTCCTCATCTCCCTCCTCCTCTCCTGTGAGTGGGAAGTCCTCCTGCCTCCTAGGTACTGGAATGTCCGGATCTATCAATGGCACTGGCCATCATCGTGCAAACCATCTCTCATACTCCTTTGTCATCCCAGCGTCCACTACATTTGATCTCCAATCCCACTATCTCTATTATAGCTATGAGAAGTCAGCACATGCTATGTGTGGCTGAATCATACTCCCCCACTGACTCGTCTCTCTGTGAGATCGGGCAAACTGTGCAGTCCTCCTAGGTACATCCTGCCTCTCTCCAAACTGTCATCTGACTCTCTCTGGCAGGTACAACTCAATCACTCTCTAGTGATTCACTGGTCGCCCAATTAGGTACCTCTCCTATCTGCAATACGGTAGCTCCTCACTGTCATCTAACCATCTAGGGCAATCACGATATGGCCTCCATGTGAACTCTCTCAATTTGTCTAGCTCGTGTCGCCAATACAATATGTATCCAAAAGGACCCTGTCTTTTTGCTCCCCCATAGCAATACACATATGGTTGGTGTGGTACTACTTGTCTCTCTACAATCGGTCAACATATGGCTATGTGCTCAAATGCCCATACCTATAATAGTGTGACTCCACAGCTCAAAGTCTGCACCCCCTGATATGCTATCTGATGCAATTGAAAATACAGCATAGCCAGTACACATGGTCCCCATGCATACACCGTACCCTTCATCACCATCTGCTCTAGCACTCTTCCCCATCCAATAGGGAATCCATGTGCTCATCTGTCTCCTGCTAGTAGACATGCTATCACCACGGCTATCACCACATATCGTCGATCATACTCTGATGCCATAGTCTCCCAGCCGATCTCCCTCTCTACGATATCCAGCTCATCTACGTCACACTCAAATAATCTGCACAACACATCTCTCCCTGTCACTGGGTCATACTCTACCATCTCTCCATGAATCGGAATGCTGAGGATATGCCATACATCCTCTAGAGTCACAGTCGCCTCTCTAATCACCAAATGGAATGAGGAAGTCTCTGAATGCCATCGCTCTACCAATGCAGTAAGCAATCTTGTGTTTGCCCTAATCTTGGGCATGAATGTGACATAGTATATCCCAAGTCCTGCTAATGTATCTCTGTCTGTGCTTCTGAGTCTATGTCGTAACATGAAGCAGTCTGGTCAGTTCTCTCGCGTGATCAATGGATACTGTTGACTCTGCATCACAATTGGGGCACATTTTGTCAATTTTAGGGTTTGCTCCTACAGGTTGCATTTCCTCATTTTCATGTCCACATCAGGGTGTTTCTAAGCTATTCTAACCTATCCTACCCTTATCCCCCCTTTCTGGATCATTTGCATGCTGTTTTGACCAAAATTAGGGTTACCACAATACAACTGCGCCTGTGTGATGAGTCTTGCACCTGTGTCACATATCCTACACCTGTGTCCCCCTACACAAGCACAGGATTCACCCTACACAAGCGCAGGAGTCCCTTTCTACATCCCCTGTGGGCCCCGCAATGTCTTGCAAGCAAGTCAAATTCATAAAATTGAAAACATGGGTTTTTGAGATACATACCACTGCTCCCGCATCATCCAATTGTCTGAAAGTGCGTACATGTTCTCCGAGGTGATCTGCCCTTGGAATGTTTGCCATCTCTCTGCAAGTGTCCTTTTCCAGAGCAACAAATCCTCTTCTTGTGCTAGTGCAAATGAGCAAATTTCACTCTCTTTGCCTCATTTATAGATCTTTGTCAGTGCATAGATGGACGTGCACTCTCTCCATCTCATGTTGATCATGGTCTTTTGTGTCTTCTTTTGTTTGTCCTTCATGTATCCAATCTCTGATTGTCAGTCCGTTCGATCCTATCATTTTTATTGATCAATTGGCCTCTTTTTTGTATGTTTCCGGCAAATTCCTCGAGGGGGCATGCATATGTCATTGTCAGTATCTGGGGCATTTTCATTATTGTTCTTTGAAACAATGCTTAAAATTGCATTGTCTCAAAGAGGGGCAAAATGTAGACACCTAAAAATGGTCAACGCTTGCGGAGTCATACTTTAACATTTGCGCATTGCCTCATTTTAGGTTTTTGCGTCGCATTAACATTTCTCCTATGATTCACACTTGGTCTTTATCATTTGCGAGCATCGATTCATTCTTCTACATTCTTCATTCATCTCGCTCTCAAATTTGGTCTTGTCGACAACACTATCTAGTCATGATTTTGATCGATCTTATCCTATCACATCAATGTGCATGCTCATTTGTCATCATTTTGGACATCATCAATCCTAATTAGGGTTTTTTCCTCTTATCAATCTTATCATCATCTGGAGATCGATTTGTCATCGATCATGGCCATTTTCAATCATGTCGTCTTGCAATCTATTTTGTCATCGATCCTTGTCCTCTTGTCAATTTTGTCATTTTGTGATCAACTTGCCATTGATCATCGTCTTTCTCAATTTGGATCAATTTGTCATTTTTCCTCGTCAATTGGTGCATTTATCAATCAAATCATTTATCACATTGGTCCTTTGTTAATCAGAGTCATGATCGGGTCAATTATCTTTCATCAAGACCTAATTGTCATCCTTGCATTGCTAATTCATCTTCTAGGGTTTCATGATTTAATCATTTAGCCTTGTTTGTCATTTCTCCCTTTAGGATTAATAAATTATTTATTTATCCTAAGTCTTCTCATCACAATTAAATTTTCATTTAATTGGCTAATTATTCCTCTTTTTGTGAATTAATTAATAAATGACAAATTATTAATTAATTCACCTAATTTATCTTAATTCCTAATTTTCCTCTTTTTCTAATTTTCTAATTTTCTAATTCCTAATTTCAATTCTCTCCTATTTTTCTCCTAATTTCATGCGAATGACATTTCAATTTGTCATAATTTGTCATAATTGACAATCAATCAATTTTTGACATAGAAATTTGTCATAATTTGTCATAAATTATCAATCAATCAATTTTGCATAGAAAATGCATAATTTGTCATATTGATTTGCAATTTCCATTTGAATCTCTTCATGCTAATTTGATCATTTCTCCAATTTATCTATAAATTGGATGAATTTCTTCAATCTCAATCTAATAATCCCATTATCGAACTAATCACTTTGTCAAATCAATCACGCTTCGAGTATTTCTTGAGCAATCATCTTGTCTACTTGCTTTCATATCATGATCATGCACTTGTAGGTGAGATCCACAACAAAGTTATTTGGAGAAGAAAGAAGGACAATGGAGCCACATGAAGGAGACATTCAAGTCTACATTTGGTTTGCTTAAGTTTTCGATCTTGAATATCTTGTTTTCATATCTCTATTGGATGTAATTAGGATTGATCATTGCAATGAGCTTTCGTGATTGAGCTAGATTAGCATTGTTATTTGCTTTGATGATTTCCGATTTCCTAGCTACAATATCAGGTCTGGTTTGTGTCAAGTACAGTAAACCTCCTATCATAGATTTGTATCTAGTTGTATTAATAGGTGTAGATTCATCCCTTTGAGATAATTGGTCATTTGTAGTCATAGGTGTGCTTATTGGTTTAGAATTCTGCATCCCAAATTTCTTTAGTAACTCTTTCAAGTATTTGGATTGACTCAAGAATATACCTTTGTCAATCTTTGAAATCTGCAATCCTAAAAAGAATTTTATTTCTCCAATCATAGACATTTCAAATTCTTGTTGCATTTTAATAGAAAATTCCTTACATATACCATCTTCTCCTCCAAATATTATATCATCAACAAATACTTCTATAATCAAGATATCATCATTAGTTATTTTGTAATATAAATTGTTGTCTGCATTTCCTTTAGTAAAACTAATATTTAAAAGATATTTATCCAATCTTCCATACCAAGCTCTTGGAGCTTGTTTTAATTCATACAGATCTTTTCTTAACCTGCAAACCATATCATTGTCATTTGTTAAAGAAAATCAATCATGTTTTTCAATGTATACTTCCTCTTCAAGATCTCCATTCAAAAATGCACATTTAATATCCATTTGATAAACTTTGTAGTTCTTGTGTGCTGCAAAAGCCAAAAATAATCTAACTGCCTCAATTCTAGCTACCGGTACAAAGATTTCATTGCAATCAACTCCTTCCTTCTGTGAATATCCCTTACACACTAGTCTTGCTTTATTTCTGATAACCTTACCATCTTCATTAAGTTTGTTTCTGAATACCCATTTGGTTCCAATTACATTTTTATCTTTAGGCCAGGGAACTAATGTGCAAGTGTTATTTTTCTCAATTTGTTCTAATTCTTCTTCCATAGCTTTAATCCAAAATTTATCTTCACATGCCTCATTAAAAGATGATGGTTCAATTTGAGAAATAAGACATACCTCTTCATTTGCCAATCTTCCTCTTGTCATAACTCCTTTAAAATTGTTTCCAATTATCTGATCTTCAGAATGATTTAGTCTTACATACTGGGGTGTCTTTTTTTGTTGTTGTTCTTCAATTATTGTGGAATCCTCAGATGGTATCGGGGTAACTGGATCTTCATTCTGTACTAGTGGATTTAGTGTAGGTTCATTTGTCACAATTTTTGTTGCTGGTTCAGAGTCTATATACCTTGAAGTTCCTCTGAATTGGTCATCAATGTTTACATTTGTACTCTCAACAATTTTCTGCAATCTCTTGTTAAAACATCTATATGCCTTGCTCTTAGATGAATAACCAAGAAATATTCCTTCATCACTTCTAGGATCAAATTTGCCAATATACTCATCTCTTTTGATATAACATTTACTTCCAAAAATTCTGAAATACTTAAGAGTGGGAGTATTGCCAAACCATAATTCATGAGGGGTCTTACAAGTTTCACCTTTGCTGTGAACTTTGTTGAATGTATAGACCAATGTACTGACTGCTTATCTCCAATACACATGTGGTAAATTTGCTTCTGATAACAGACTTCTTGCTGCATCCAAGATAGTTATGTTTTTCATTTCAACAACTGCGTTATGCTGTGGTGTCCGAGGTGCTGATAGTTCTCTTCTGATTCCATTCACTTCATAGAATGTATTAAATTCCTTAGATGTGAATTCTCCTCCTTGATTTGATCTTAAGCATTTGATTTTCTTACTGGTTTTATTTTCAACCATTGCTTTGAATAGTTTGAACTTTCCAAGTGCTTCTGATTTTTCTCTGAGAAAAGTAACCCAACACATTCTAGAATAGTCATCAATGACTAGCATGAAATATCTATCACCTTGTAAGCTTTTAGTTCTAGCTGGACCACATAAATCAGTGTGAATCAAATCAAGAGCATTATTGGATTTTTTTGGAATACTTTTGAAACTAGCTCTAACTTGTTTCACAAATTGACATTCCTTACATATTATATACTGAGGTTTGACAATTTTAGGCAAATCTCTAACTGCCTTAGTAGTACTGATCTTTACCATGCAATCAAAGTTTACATGACAGAGTCTCTTATGCCATAACCAACTTTCATCTATATGTGCAATCAAGCATGTCTTTTCACTGTTATTTAAATGAAAGATATTACCTCTAGTCTGATTACCGGTTCCAATTTCCAAACTAGTTCTATTAAAGATTTTCCATTTTCCATTTTTAAATTGTAACTGAAATCCTTTCTCACCTAATTAACCAACACTTATAAGATTATGTTTTAATCCTTCAACATAGTAAACATTGTCAGTGTTATGCTTACCATCAAGAGATATTGCACCCTTACCTTTGATTGAACAAGCTTTGTCATCTCCAAATCTTACTAAATCTCCATTGTATTCTTGAAAGTTCAAGAATTTACCTTTGTCTTATGTCATATGATGTGAGCATCCTGAGTCAATGCTCCATTCATCCTTTACTTCAACTTTAGCTGCTAGGGCTTGTTCTACCAGTTGAGCAATAGGTGCCAGTTGATCTTCTGTTATAGAAACAAAAACCCATCCATTTTCTATCGGATCCTCATCAAAATCATCAGTCACACCTTCATCAGCAATGTAACAAGATTTGAATTTATTCTTCTTAAATCTATATCTCTGATATTTAGGATTAGGCTTGTATGTTCTTCTAGCTTCTTCTCTTAGTCTAGCATGTCTATCAGGGCATCTCAAAGCCATATGACCAATCTTATTGCAGTTAAAACATTTAAAGGTGTTTTACCTTCATACTTACTTCCAACTGGACCTTTAGGTATTTTCCTTGCAAATAGTGCTTCAAGTTCTTCAAGTTCTTCATTTTATTTCCTGCTTTCTTCAAGTTCTCTTGCATAAAAGGCTTTCCAATTAGATTTTTCAAATGATGGAGCAGATGATGTTGATGCTTTAAAGGCTAAATCCATCTTTATAGTAGCAACAGGACCAAATTCTTCAATTTCAAAAGCTGAAAGTTTTCCAATCAATGTATCCCTAGTTACTGATGTATTAGGCATTGTTCTCAACTCATTTATAGTAGTAACCTTCATTTTATATGCCAGTGGAAATCCTCTTAAAAGTTTTGAAACAATTTCATCCTCACTTAAGGTTCCTCCACAACATTTAATACCGAAAACAATTGCATTTACTCTTTCCATAAAAGTAGAAATCCTTTCATCTTTTTCCATTTTCAGATGTTCATACCTGACCTGGAAGCTTTCAAGTTTTGCAATTTTGACTGTGGAATCTTCTTCATTCAGTGTTTCCAAATGATCCCAAATAGCTTTAGTAGTAGACCTATCTAGTAGTCCCATGATTTGTTGATCTGATAATGCACTCAAAAGTGCTTCTCTTGCTTTGCAATCATTTTCCTCATCTTTTGTCAAGTTAGCTGGACTGGGCTGACCTAGTACATCAGCAGTATAACCATTCTTTGTAACTTCCCAGATGTATTTTCCAATGAAATTTAGATGTGTCTCCATTCTAATCTTCCATATGCCATAGTTGGTTCCATCAAGTTTAGGATTGTCCTTCATGAAATAATTTGTAGACATTGGATCTCTTCAAGTTGTTAAACTTCTGCAAAAGAGGACTAAGCTCTGATACCAATTGTTAGGTCCTAGAGACAACTGAGAAGGGGGGGGGTGAATCAGTTGTCTAATAAATTCAAACCAAAAACAACTTAACCAACTTAATGCTTAATACTTGTAAACCAGTTAAGTATGCTGGTAGATAGTGTTAATAGTTAATTGTTATATCGGTAAAGATTAATGCATGAAACATAAACACAAAGTCATCCACAACATATGACACCAATATTTGTACGTGGAAACCCTATAACAGGAAAAACCATAGTGGGAAACCTTACCCACAATTAGATGATACTACTGCAGATAGTAAGTGTACATAAATGGGGTCTGCACATGCAGAAAGGCCAACAGCCTAAAGCTCACTACTCAATCACAAAATGGGAGTCACACTGACTACAATTGGATGGTTAAATCCAATAAGAATGTACTATACAAATAGCATCTTCATATGCTAGATTCAGTACCGGTGTAATGTTGATATGCTTTCACAAAAACCTAGCTTCACCTTCAAATGATGTCTGCATGTATTGCACTACTTAATCTCACATATACCTTCACACAATTATTTTTCGCATTCCACACTTGATCTTACAAATAAGATCTTACATTTATACCATAACCTAAGACCAATTTTAGTAGGTCAACTCTACAAGATATTACAATAAAACATTTTACAAACAATATAATATCTGATGCAATAACCGATTGAACATGTCAGCTTAATGCATTTACAACAATAATTAATCATCTCCATAGCGTGCCATGCTGATCTGGAAAAGATAAACCTGTCGGTGTAACCCTAGATAACCCTGGACCTATTTGCCGGTAAAAGAAAATATGCAAATATGAATATACCAATGATTAATTTGTTAAGATAAGATGTCCACATGTTGTCTTCGATATTACCAAGTGTCTTCCATATCATTCCAAGTGTCGACGATCATTATATCCTATCGGTGAACCATATACTAGTAACTGTGCAATAGTTACTTGCTTGCTGGCGAATGTTGTTGGATCTCCAAAGTGTAGTGTTTTAGTAGGTGTTGACATCAATGACAAAACCATACCAAAATACCAACACCCTATTGTCCAACCTTGGTATTTTCTCAAAGGTGATGTGTACAAAATATTGTTTGAAATCACCCACCATTCGTTTGTATTGTAGTAGCTTGTCGTCCTTCGTCTAATAGTGATTGTTGATTTGATTGATGACTAGTTGTGAATCGTCATAGACTTTTAAATCTATGATTCTCCATTCTACGACCATTTTGATGCCTGTAACTAGTGCCTCATATTCAACAATGTTATTTGTGCATGGAAACATTAGCGTATATGATCTTGGTATGGTGTGTCCATCAAAAGTGATGAACAGAATGCCAGCACTTGAGCCATGTTGAGTATGTGATCCATCAAAGTATAGGGTCCATTGTTTGGTAGAAATAGAAAGAACATTCTCGTCTGGAAATTTGATCTCCATTGGTTGTTTTCCAGGTAGCAGTGCTTTAGCTAGTTGATCTACAATTACTTGTCCTTTGATAGCTCATCGCTCAGTGTAGTGGATATCAAATTCACTGAGAATCATGACCCATTTAGCCAATCTGTCTATAAGAGCTACTTTGCTAAGCAAATATTTGAGAGGATCATTTTTTGCGACTAGCTTAATTATGTGAGCTAGCATGTAATACCGTAACTTTTGAGAAGCAAATATCATTGTTAGACAAGACTTCTCAATTAATGTATAGTTGAGTTCATATCTGTTTAATGTCCTACTAATGTAATAGATAGCTTGTTCCTTGCCTTGTTGATCTTCTTGTGCTAATAATGCCCCCTGTGATATATTTGTTGTTGATATGTAGAGAATGAGTGGCTTCCTTGCTAGTGGTGGTACTAGAACTGGCAGGTTCATTAGATATTGCTTGATTTGATAGAATGATTTTGCACATTTGGCTTCCCATCTGAACTATATATTTTTATGTAGTAAATGGTTGAATGGTAGACTTTTATCTGCTAGTTGATCAATGAATCATCTACTTGACTGGAGCCATCCTTGTAGAGATCTGAGTTGGCTAATGTTCTTAGGTGGTGACATCTCCATGATGGCTTGTACCTTTGCTGGATCTACTTCAATGCCCTTTTTTGAGACTATGTAGCCTAGTAACTTGCCTGATGTAACCCCGAAGACACACTTCTTAGGGTTGAGCCTGACTTGGAATTTCTCCAATCTGTCAAAAATATTTTCTAAGATGCTTAGATGTTCTGCTTGGGTAAATGATTTAGCTAGTAAATCACCCACATAGTCCTCCATGAAGGTATGCATCATGCCATGAAAGATTGTTGTCATTGCCCATTGATAAGTTGCCCCACATTCTTTAAGCCAAATGGCATGACATTCCAACAATATGTTCCCCAAGGATAGGTAAATGTTTTTCTATCTTGATCCTTTGGGGCTATCTTGATTTTATTATAGCCCAAAAAACCATCCATTAGTGATAGCATTGCATGGCCTGCTGTAAGGTCTACAATTATGTCGATACTAGGCAAAGGAAAGTCATCCTCTGGACAAGATTTGTTGAAATCTCAAAAATCAGTGTATATCCTAATGCTGCCATCTGGTTTTGAAATTGGCATGATGTTGGAAATCCATTCAGCATAGTTGATAGGTCAAAGAAATCTGACGCCTAATAGTTTCTTTAGCTCAACTTTGACCATGAGTGCTACCTATGGATTCATCTTTCTCAATTTTTGTTTGACTGACTTAGCTCCTAGAGAAATGGACAAGCAATGCATGATTAGATGTGGATCAATCCCGGGCATATTTGCATATGACCAAGAAATGTTGATCTACTTTTCTTTGAAAAATTGGATTAACTCTGATTTTTCTTCCTTTGTCAAAGATTCTGCAAGGTGTATATTTTTGGCTACTTCTATTGTACTAATGTTGATTGATTGAGTGGGCTCAATCAATATGGGTGATTGCTCCTGACAATGTTCAGGAAGAGTGTCAAGTCTCCCATCTTTAGGTCCCTTAAAAAAGTTTTCACCCTCAGATGCATTCTTTATTTTTACTTTTTTGTGATCTAGTGCTGCCATTGACTGGTTTTCAGTAGTAGATCCTTTATTTCATTCATTTTTGTGACTGAGGGACTTGGCACTCCCCTGACTGCAGATGTCGTTACTTTGTTCACTGGTAGAGTCTATTTCTAGGTTGACAATACACAAGTAATGGATAATGGATTCATCATTTGGGAAAATTGGTATGTCATGATTTTCAGGTTCATCCCAATCTATGAGGTCAAGAAAGATAAGTGGTAAAGAGTCATTGGGTGGATCAAGTTCAGCTGTTGTAAGTGTCAGGATGGAGGTATCATCGTGGTTGGCCGAGAGTTCAAAAAAGTTAATGATTTTGTTGAGGTCTTCAATGGTATCATCTTCTGTGTAGACTTGCTCGTAATGTCATTGCTCATTTTCCTTGGTGTCATAGATATTCTATGGACCAAATTCAAGTAGTCTAGGTTTTGTGCCTTGTTCTTCTTGAGAAATGGGTGTATGACTGTCATTTGCAGTAATATCTTCCATAAAATTGGAATAGCTACCCCATTCATATTTATTTGAATCAGTCTTAGAGGTATTATCCTAGATTCTAGCAGTGTTGTGGACTAGTATGTTGTAGGGTGAAAACAGGTCTTTGATGATTGATAATAGTCTGATAGTTTTCTCTGATTTTGTATCGGATCCTACTTCCACTCTTTGAATTTTCTCATATACTGTCTCTCCTCGGGGAGGGATGATGTTATCAGGAGGTGATTCTTCTTTGTTGGACACTGGTTCTTGAACATGATGTACTTCTGCAGTAGGTGCGTCCTTCTTTTGATTGATGGGTTTCTCTTGATGTTGCTTTCTTTCTTGATATTCACGTTCCTTGCATATTGTTTCTGCTAAGTCAAATAGCACCTCCTGCCATGAGTCCTCCTTGTATTTCTTCTTTTTCTTCCACTGAGGTTTTTGGTATTGTCTTGGTGTCTTCCTTGGTGGTAGAGTGTGTTCATAGCCCAATCCTATTTTATTTTTACAGAATTGTGAAGGAGGATCTAATGGTTCTGTGCTGCCTTCCTAATGTTTGTTGAAAGGTCCTTTGCCATTGTATCCCATTTGTTGCATGATCAAGTATCCTTTTCCATATAGGTGTGTGGGTATAGCTACTTCCATAGTAGTTGCTTTGTCTTCTTCCTCATCCTTGTATAACCAACTAAGGATGTCCTTTTCCTCTGATTCATGTGCTAGAGTGCCTAGTTGGATAAATTTGCCATCAAACTTGGTGATGGGTTGTGTTTCTTGATGTGTTGTTGTTGTAGGTAATCCATGAGATTTAGGCGATGCTGGTAAGTTGGCTAAACACAAAGATTCCAAAGAATATTCTCCCATTCCTTTCTTTTTAATTTTTATTTTCTGCATGAAATCCATAGATAGTGATTTAGACTTTTCTTGTTGAAGATCTGGTGCTGAGGAACTTTGTTTTTCTCTATTATGTGGAACCAAGCTATCTTGGGCTGCCCCCATAGAATTACAATGTTGAAATGGGTTATGATCTACTGATATAGAAATCTTATGTTCATTGTAGGGGAACTTAACACACTGGTGATAAGTAGAAGGTACTGCTTGCATTTAATGTATCCAAGGTCGACACAATAAGATATTATATGTGAGGTCTATGTCTGAGAATTGGCACATAGTGTCCTTTTGTATTGGTCCTACTTGAATTGGCAACATTACTGTTCCTTTGGATGATCTTTCTTCATCATCATATGCTTTGATATTGATCTTTTTGTGTGGATCAATAGATTTCTCAGAGAAGCCTAATGCACGGATAGGTTTCAAGGTATAGATATTGAGTCTAGCTCCTCCATCTATTAATACACTTTTGACTCGATGCTTGTAGACCAAGACTTCAATGTGGAGTGGAGTATTGTATGGATGGCTTAATGAGATATTATCATGCTCATAAAAGGTAAGGTTATGAGTCCCTGTCATGTGAGCTACCATGGCTTGGAATTTGTCAGCATCCAAATCTTGAGGTACATTTGTTTCCAATAGTGCTTGTTCCAATATGTCTTTGTGTTTTGATGAAAGTTTCAGTAACTCTAGTATAGATATTTGAGTAGGAGTTTTGTGCACTTGACTGACTAGATCATATTGAATTTTGGGTATGGTATTTGTTGTTGATGTATGTCCCTTCAAGACATATTTTTGAGCTCTGGTGGTTACATTACGGATTCATGTTCATGCTTGTCTTTGATTGTAATGACGTTTACTTGATTGTCCTTAGCTAATATATGATTGATGGTGTTATTGAATATGTGATTGATACGAGCTCCACGTGTATCATTTTAGGTTGAAGCTCCATCCTTGTTGTAGTTGGGAAGAGGATTCTTAAAGGCTCCATGGTCACCATTTGTCTTCAAACCATTGACTATTAAATTGCCTCTATCAATCATGTCTTGGATAATGTTTTTCAGTCTCATGCAATCATTTGTTTGATGACCCTTGTTTTGATGAAAATCACAAAAGTGTGAGTCATTCCACCAGGGTGATTTTATTTGTGGTTCAAAGTTGTTGATTTCTGGTAAGGAGATAATTTTGTTTGCCAAGAGTTCTCTGAATGCTGACTCCAATTATTGCCCTAGTGGTGTGTAGACGCATTTTGGAAAGTTGTTGGTGTTATCTCATGAGTTTGTGTTAGATCCTCTATTGGTGTTATTAATTTGGGTATTGTTGGTGATGTTTGTGTTGAGATGCTCTTGATTGGGAGTCGGTGCATAAGTGTTAGTACCTTGGTTAGCACCTTTTGGATTTTTTGTAGTTTGAGGATTTCCTAATAAAGCGAACACTGGTTGCTTGGATTTTACATCATTTGATTCATTTCCTCCTCCATTTCCAGTGTTTTTGTTTCTGGTCCAGAATTTGGATTTGTCTAAGTTGTTATTCTGGTTGTTGTAGTTGGATGAATTTGTTCCTTCTTTGAAGGATTTCAATGTTCCTTTCTTGACACATGTTTCCTCTACCTAGATGCCATTTTCAATCAATTTGGAAAAAGATGGTATGTATTGAAGTTTGAGTATGTAACTCATCTCACTAGTCAATTTCTCAATGAAAATTTCCATCTTTTCCTTTTCGGACACATCTCAAGGATATCTCAAAACCATACGTCACCAACATTGAAGGAATATCATGAATGTTTTATTGTTTTTATTCTTGGTTTTACAGACATCTAGCCTAGTGATAGCATGTTGAATGTTGTAGGAATATTGAGTTATGAATTTGTTGACTAACTCATCAAATGATTTGACAGGAGGTGTGATTTTGGATAACCATTCCATTGTTTGTACTCCCAAGCTTCTTGGGAATAACCTCATCAAATAGGTGTCATCATGGGAAAATTCAAGACTCATGGTACAAAATTCTCGAACATGATCATGAGGATTACTTTTCCCATCATTTTTGTCAAATTTGGGAATATCTCAATTTGGGGGAAAGGGTACCATGTTTAACCATCTGTCAAAAGGATAAGGACAAATTTCATTCAAGGAATACCGTACTGTTGTCCCTTGTTGCATGTCTTGCATTTGTCTTTGCAACATTAACATTTGTTCAGTAAGAGCAATCAAAGGCGTATTTTTTTGTCAAGGGAAGAGTTCTTCCCTCGCATTGTTTCTAATCAGGAATGGTATGTGTTGAGGTATGTTTTGCTTAGGGATGTTTTGCTCGGGTAAATTCTATTCCAGTAGATTTTGCTCAGGTATGTTTTGTTCAAGGTCTCGAGCTTCCTCCTCTCTTTGTTGTTCTTGATAATCATAATGTCGAGACCTTGTTCTAAATATGTCAGTATCAAAGTATTCTGGGAGTTTAACTCCTTTTCTTGTGAGCATGAGTAGGTATTTCTCTTTGTCATTTTCCATGAGTCTTTCTACAAGTTTTTGAAATGAACTGCTTTCTTGACACTCTTGGAGGTTTTCTTCAAAAATTTTGGTGTCTTCTAGATTTGGACATTTGAAAGGGTTTGATAATCTTCGATCCATGCTAGACTCTGGTTGTGTTTTGCTTTGTTTGTTTTGTTGAGAGTGAGTGACAGTGGGCATCTAGTAGAAACTTTTTGTGACAAAGGGAATGAACTCCTCTTCGATGTTTTGCTCAGGGATTGGTGGTTCAAATCGAGGTATATCTTAAGTGATGCACACTTCGGGGAATAAAGCCGGATTGATCTTTCCTCCTTGATTTAAGCATTGACTAAATGCTGATTTTTGACAGAATGCTCTACTCCTCAATGGTTCCTTGTCAAATTCATTTGTTTTGTCTTGAAGATACAAGTGCATATGATGGAGGAATGTTCAATGAGATTTGAAGAGTTGGCGATTGATGTATAAAAATTTATTCCATTTGGCAAGTTTCAGAGAACTTAGTTGTTGTTTCCTCAACTTAGTGTTATGATAAATACTCTTTCTTCTCATAATATGAGGATTAGTCATGCACAAGCTATCAATGGTTTCCTTTTCTTTGTTTTAGATTTGGTTAGCTTGTTTGGAAACTTAAGTTTTACCTTATCAAATGAAGGTTTAGATGCCCCCTCATGACAAAGTCTATCAAATGATATGGAATAAGAGCTTTCCTTATATGGAAACTCGATTTGACAACTTGGAGTTTAAAGCAAGTGTTTTTTTGGATAAAAATTTGTTTGATTGAAGGACCTTTAGATACGTGTGATGATGTGTCCTAATTTTGATAGGAGATATGTGCTTTATCTTGTGACTAGTTTTCAGATTTTGACAACTTTGTTTTACGGAGAACTGGCCTTGGGAATAGTTTTCGATACTCTGTTTTGATTCTCTGTTTGAGGAAGTTCAAGCTAAGGAAGTAAGGCTTCCTAGACAATTTTTAGAATTTTCAAAAATAGCTTCTATTTTACCCCCTATTTTCTCAGTTTCTGCTATGCGCTAAGCCAGAAACCAAATGCGCTACTGAATTTCCTCAACGCATTAGAGAATGGACTCCACGCGCTAAGATGCCCTTTGTGATGCGCTAACTGATTGTTTTGAATTTTTTTTGGTCTAAAAGGTCATGCGCTAATATGGGCTTCCAATGCACTAACTGTTGGTCTCGACATGCTAATTCTTGATCCCAATGTGCTAAGCTGTTGTTTCAACATGCAGAATGTTTCCAGAAAGCGCTAAGTTTAAACTGCTAATTTTTTATTTTGATGATGCACTAAAGTTCAAAATTAATGCGCTAAAGTGAAGCTCGAGTGTGCTAAAGGATGGTTTTGAGGCACTAAGAAGTTTCTCTTATGCGCTAGACTGCCCTGATAGTTTGATTTGGTAGTTTTCTGCAATTTTTTGAACTTTGTTTTTAATGACGATGGATGATTTTCTGAAGTAATAAATGAAAACATGACACAAAAGAGATAACCATTTTACATAGTCTAAATAATGAGTGTATGTTCTGCGAGGATGTGTTCAAATCCCCAATGTTTGAACAGGTTTAGATACAACAAAATACAATTCAGTCAGACTCTTTATTCAAGGGTCATAAGTAATACCATATCCCACTAGTCTCGATACTCCACCAGCTCAAATAGCCTTGTCACCCCCTAGGGGGTGACCATTTTTTTGCCTTTTTCCAGAAATTAACCCAAAGTGAATAGCTTCACAATTGAGTAGTTATCTTGGGAGATATATGGTGAGCGATCTTGGGGGTGGATTCTTCCCCACCCTTGCACTATGATATTACAAATGTTTGGATACTGCCTCGGCACAAAGTTGCTATGCTAAAGTTCATAATTAGGCTTCCTATTCAACCATCAGTGATAAACTACCTCAAGAGGCTTCCCAACCTTTAGAACAAAGGCTTTATGTATCTCAAGGATACTAGGGGAAGGCTAATCGTTGCACGCAACCATTAAAAAAGAATTTCGTCACTTTCCACTTTTGACTATAGTGGGTTGGAACACTTGGCATCAAAGCTATTTCCCACTTAGTTTGTTCCCCTCACACTAGCCAAAGAATGTCTTTAAGAGTTTTTCAACCCACAAGAAGGCAGCCCTGCTAAAGGATTTAATGCAATAAACACTGAAAGTGTAAGAGTGGTTTGGCTTTTTGATCACCCAGTTAAGGGGAGAGCATATTCCTTCCACTTTCGCAGCAAAGCAAACAAGTGTTCTTTTTAACCTTTTATTGCAATGATTTAGTAAAATCTATATGGAGATGTTGCTCCATGAAAACATGGTGTTCCTTTTATTTCCTCAAATCAGTGATTATCTAATCTAGGAAAAGAACTTGGTCAACAAAGAAAAACTTGGATTTGGCGTCAACAAAACAAAATCGACAAAAGGGGAAGAACTTCCCTCTTTAACTTGAATAAAATAGGACAACTGTGATTCTTTTAATTTGCAAAAATTGAAGTTGATCCTTTTATGCACCAAAGGATGGTGAAGTTCTTTTTAAAGCTCTTTTTGCAAAATGAACGATTGTCTTGTTCTTTTTAGCAACCCAAAAGGAAATTTTTTCTCCTATGAAAGCAAGAAATATTTTTCTTATGGTTCTTTTTAGGTACCCAAATGAGGTGTGAGTTCAATTTTACCTTTAAACAAGAATTAAAAGACTTCAAATTTTTAACTAACTTAGCTAAGTTGATAAAAAAAATTCAAACTATTGTAACTCTTAAAATAAAAATGAGCTCCAACCTGCAAGAAACTGTCAGAAATCCTGCAAAGTATCAATTAAAATAGTTAGAAAATCATTGGCTTTGTGGACTTCTACAAGTCTAAATTTAATCTCGGTTACAAATTAATTTTTGCCTTCTGTCTGTGATTGTTGGCATATGCACACTCCAATGAGACATTGCATGTGATTGAAGGTTTTGTCATTGATGGCAACCTTGCAATCCTATGGCACTGGCACGACATTATACCAGCAAAGTATTACATAGGAAAGTTAGTGCACTAGCATCAGCAGATCACACTCTACATCGGCACTCAGGACACTGGCACCGACATAGAAGAAAACAAGTATACCGACACAGAGGCTGACAGGATTTTGGTTATATAATATTTTATTTATTATTGTAAGCTGACTTGGAAAATTGTAAAATGACTCTTATATATAAAGGAGATCATTGTAGACATTTATAGGAGTGATAGAGAAGTATTAAGGAAAATATTAGGTAGACCTAATGTGCGAAATATAGGTCAAAGGGTATATGAAAAGAACACTGCAGGAACCAGTACTGAATCTAGCATTGAAGATGCTATTGTAAAGTAGTACAAGTCATTGGATTAGTATAATCCTTATTATAAGCTAGTGTGACTTCCCATTGAGCAGTGAGCTCTAGGCAGTTGGCCTTCCTGCATGTGCAAGCCCCTATTGTAAGTAATATTCTCTTATTGGCCAGTGAGTGAATATTATGGGTCACAAATCCCACCGAGGTTTTTCCCACACCAGGTTTCCTCATTAAGATCTTGTGTTATGGTGTACTTTTCATGTGGATGTTCTTGATTCTGTTTATTGCATTTTTTCTTGCATATCGGTACACTATTATATTATGTTCTGCATCTTTTAACTTAAGAAATTCTTATTACCAGTTAGAGACTGATTCACCCCCCCCCCTCTCAGTATCTGTGGGACCCCTAACAATTGGTATCAGAGCCTGGTCCTCTATTTTCAGAAGCCTAATAGCTTGAGGAAGATCTTGACACCAGTAAAGATGGAAAATTTGATGAAGCAACTTGAAGGAGCTCTTACAGACTATGATGCAAATAAATTGAAAAATATCAAATTAGAAGATGATTTAAGGGTAACTCAGGATATCATTTAGGCACTTCAAGAAAATTTTACTGTTGCAAGAAATAAGAGAAGAGAACTTTGTGAAAAACTACAAAATAACAATGATGAAAAGGAATCACTTAATGATATGATAAGCAAGTTGAAACAAGAGATCATGACAACAAAAAATGAAATGCAGGATATGACTATGAGATTTTGCAAAGAGATTGAGGATAGGAAGAAGAATGAAGAATAATTGACTAGAAGACTAAGTGATGCAGCAAATGAGAACACAAGACTTAGCTATGAAAATGACATGTTGAAGACAGATCTTATGCACACTCAGAATGACTCAAATAAACTGATGAGACAAAAAGAAATCTTGGAAAGAGAACTAGAAACTGCAAATCAACACAAAGAAAAATTCAAGAAAAGCTCAGAGGAACTTGGTACCTTACTGAAGAATCAAAAACCTAAAGGTGACACTTCTAGAATTGGCTTTGAAGTTGGTGAAAGCTCCAGTACTACAAATACTTAGGATTATAGCAAACCGGTAAGACAACCTAATGCTTATAAATTCAATGGAAAATGCTTTAACTATAATAAATATGGTCATAGAGAAAATGAATGTAGATCCAGGAATTATCAGAATCTCAATACACCCACCGGTCAATGTTCAAAATGCAACAAATTTGGTCACAACTCTGAAAACTACAGAATGAATGTGAGATGTTATGTTTGTGGAAGATTTGGACATTTATCAAATCAATGCAGAACACAAACTAGCATAGGTTATGGGAAAGCTATTCAGAAGAATAATGTAACTTGTTATGCATGTAACAAGATTGGGCATATTGCTAAATTTTGTAGAAGTAAAGGAACACCGGTAGACAACAAAAGTGCTACCTTGAAAGGTAAAGAAAAATTTGAAGAGATTAAGCAAGAATTCTCAAAACAATGGATTAGAAAAGTTGATCTAAATATTGGAAATACTCCTCCATCAGTAGAACCAGCCAGTGCTCGACCGGTAGGAAGTTCTTCATCTAATTGAATAAAATTTCCTTGAGGGTTCGGCAATCTAATGACACATGCTAATTATTCCCTTGGTTAAAGATAAGAAGTTGAAAATTACTTATTACTGGCAAACAATGTTAAGTGAATACTTAATCGACATGCAATTAATGTGGTAGATGGCGAAAAGACATTATAAAAGTAAGGTTTTGGCTCCATTTCATTTCACCGTGATTTCAAATTTTTAGAGAGCGCGAAGATTTCGAGCTAAGGCATTTCAAGCAAGAAACAAGCACACCCCAAGCAATCATCCATCCAAGGCAGAAAAAGGTATTTAATCATGGCATCCACCTCTGCAATTGAATACATAGCAAACCCTACTGTTGTTGAAGTAATAAAAACACCTAGGCCCGTATTTCAGTTAGTTCTTGAGATAGAAAAGAAGGATGATACCTTAGGTTCTTTTTCTCAAATCCCTAAGGGAGTTGTATATGCTGAAGACCCTAGAATGTACATCCACTGCAACATTGAAGAGTTAGGAGATGAGGAAATCAAAACCATGTATAAAACCGTGATATGTGATGATACCGGCAATGTTAAAGATGAACACAAGATTATTGAAACCCTAGGATTTACAAAAATCCTTAGCATTCCTTAATTTCCTAAGGATGTGATTAGGATAGTCTTAAGCAGAGTACATGGAGAATTTTTCTAGTTAGATGCAATCCATAAGATCACCAAGGAAGCTGTGAAAGTTGTCACAAGGTTACCGACCACCAGTAAGAGACTAGATAAAACCAAGAAGGTTCCCAATGACCTAGTTATAAAACAAACTGGTGCAACATTCGACAACAGGTCTCTAAGGGTTAATGATGTAAAAGATATCAATGTGAGATTCATTAGTATGATATTAGGTTATAAAGCCACTCATGCTAATAGACTTAATTCAGTTTCAAGTTTATGCATTAAGAGTGCTTATGATATGGTAACAGACAATGCAAAAATTGACATATGTGAATGGTTAAAGGATGAACTAATTGACAACCTTGGAAAGATCAAGAAGGACAAGAAAGGAACTTTCAGATTTGGAAATCTGTTAGTATGCCTAATGCTACACATAACAAAACAAGTTCCTGGCTTAGGTTACAAAGAACCTGGATATGACATACTGGTAGGAAAACAATTGACTGAACTATTCAATAACATGGGTGAGAACAAGGAGAACAATATTCCTGACTTTTTCCAAGCATTAAAGACCAAAATGAAGAAAAGAGTAAGGTTATCTCAGAAAATAGTAGACAAATACAAAGATGATATATGCTTTGTCATTAAGAAAGATGAAATCTGGATGGAAGCGGTCATCCCAAGGACAATTTGGGTAATCGAGATGGGTTATGAAACAGATGATCACATAGTTGAAACATATGCTAAAGCACTTCTGGAAGCCCCCAATGAACCTAAGGAAGAAGTATTTGGTAGTGCTAAGACTATAGAAAGCCAAATACAATCAAAGAAAAGAGTAAATAAGGTTGAGGCATTTGTAAGGAAAGGGTCCAGACAAGCAAAAGCCATTAAGGAAGATGTATTAAAGAAAACTGACATAACAAAGGATGAGTTGGTAGCTCCACAACCTAAAACTCACCTATCACCGGAAGGTGACATGCCAGCAACTTTTAAAAGAGTTGTAAGAAAAAGAGATCCCTCACCGGAAACCACACCTTCACCTAGAAGAACAAGGCAAAAGCAACAAGCAGTGAGATCTCCAATTAGAAAGGCCACACCAAAGAAGAAGCTGATACCTAAGAAAAAGAAAAGGACAAATAGTGACTTGGCACCTCTTGATATACTACTAAATGAAATCATAGAGGAAGGAAAACTGAAGAACATAAAGAAAATTTATGACACTCTAATAGTTGATGAGAAAGACCAAGTTGAGAATAGTGTTATATTGCATATGGACATGTACAAGAAATTCTTGATGGAAGTAGTAAATGAAATTCCTGATGAATTATTCAAAAGACTTGAGGCCAAAAGGCAAGCAGTGATAGAATTAGATAAGAAAATAAAAATTGAGAAGCTACTTGTTGTATATCCGGTAAACTCTCCAAAATAAATTGATGATTTGATTGCTCAAGCAAACCGGTCAATATTCTCTACTACACACCGGCATATTTCACTAATGGCAGGAAGAGGTAACGAAGTGACAAAGGAAACAGATGATGGATGGGATATATTCCTTGTTGACAAAGAAAAACAAGAAGAGTATAGGAACCCTAAACCTATAAAGGTATATCAGAAAGATAGAGACAAAAGGAAAGGTAAAGTTGGTGGACCACCAAGCATCAATGTTAAAGACAACCTACCCCCACCGGTGAAAATAACAACTACTGAAGATCAACCCACAATAGAAAGTATGGATGTAGAGGATAACAATCCTAATTCTGAAGTCCTATATATTGTGAATGTTGATACTTAGAAGATCAACATAATAGTAGACAAAGATACAACTAATAAGTTAGATATGGCTAATGAGCCTCTGATAGCAGAGGAAACAAAGAAACCGGTAGAAGATACAGAGAAAAAGGTAGAGACTAAGTCACAGACAGAGACAACACAACATACAAAGAAACCAACAGAGCTAAAGGCTCTAGAACAACATCAATTAGAATAGGTACATAAGGAAACAGTGCCACCGGTAACTAGTGAAGTAGGAAAACCAGTGCTTAAAGAAATGTAGACACAAACTGACCTACCAGAGGTCAATACAAGCATGGTTACTATAGACATATAAAAATGACCATATTCCTAAATGAATATTTTATGTTCATTTCTCTATTTGATTAAATCCAATTTAATTAAATTATCCACATTCTTCTATTTTATAAAGTAAATTACTCAATTTATTTAAATAAAATTCACTATACCCATTTAATGAATAAATCATTTTATTCAATTAAACCCCCCTATCCACTTTTAATTAAATTCAAATTTAACTAAATAGTTATCCTAAATTGAATAAATCTAATTTATTTAATTGCAACCAAATTGAATGAAATTTTTTATTTCAATTAAATCCTATTATTCCTCCATCCACTTGCAAAATCCCAAACCCCTATCTAATCCCTTCTAGAATCTCTAATCGCTTCTAATTAACCTAACCCCTCCTCTAAACTTTGTCACATCCCTAAGAAAAGGGAAGTCACTTCTCAAATCCTCAAAGTCTTTGATAACCATTAAAGGCTTCAAGTCTTCAACCACTTAAATCCTCAAAGTCTTTGATAACCATTAAAGGCTTCCAACCTTCAACCACTTAATCCCCCAAAGTCTCCAATAACCATTAATGGTTAACTCAAACCCTCCTACATGGTTAAAGAATTTGTTTTGACTCAACCTTTACCCAAACCAAAGGTCTCATCAGGCCTTTAATGCTTTGACCATGATTATCTCTTAATCATTTGCACAAAGGTTTATCCTTGGATTAACTCTTAATCCAGTGGGTAATCCTAACTTAAGCTTGACCCTTATCTCTAGATGACCATAAGGTCTTCTCAGGCATTTAATGTCTCCAACCCCTTCTCTCAACCCAATCTTATGTTGACACTTGTCACCATTTCATTGGTGCAAATTGCAAACATGGATCCCCAACTTTCAAACTCAACCCTTGATCAACCCTTTCAATCCTGACCATCCATTGCCCTATTTTTTCTATAAATAGAGCACTCATTCCTCCATTTTTACATATAGAGAATCCTCCAAATTTGTAGTATCACACTTATGCTCAAATACATTCAAGCTTTCATATATCATTTTTATGCTCATCATTTTAGCCTCTCTTTAGAATAGAAATTAATCTAATATGCATTTTAGAATACTTTCTATTATCATTATTTTAAATCATTGAACTAATATAGTATGCCAGGATAGTTTGTTTACTAACCTTGTCATCTTATAGTTAGTTTATTGCATTTCTAGAATCATGCATAGCTTAGGATGCATTTCATTCTAAAATCTATCAAAGCATCCCTTGTTCTTACATTTGCCATCCCTAAACCATTTTGCTCAGTGATCTGAGAGCAAAAACATTGGTTTGAGGGACATTGTAAGATAGAGAACCATGGGACCAACCTTGGGAAGCTGAGTGATACTTCATTACTCCATAGCTTGCACCAAGAAGTCCTGTGTGTGTGTGTGGACAAGTCTTTTAGAATATTTTTACATATTGAGTTCTATCGACCCGCTTTTCCCACATACATTTCTGGCGCCCGACCTCAAATATCAAATCGGTTTTTGAAACTAACTACTTTTGTAGGCACTCGGGAAAAATGAATTAGCATGTTCAAATCACTATTTAGCGCATCCAGTAAACAGCGTAGTGCATCCAGTCCACTGTTCAGCGTGTGGGGTCGATACTTCAGCACATAAAGTCCTTTCTTTAGTGCATAACCCCACTAAACTTTTCCTGTAGGTCTCAGCGTGGATGAAAAATAGAGTAGCATATGTGAAAAATATATTGGCGCATCGGGTCTATCAGATAGCACATCCCATTTACCATATAGCACTTTAAGTCCATCAGCTAGTGCGTAAAAACCATCTTTTAGTGCATCAAATCAGTACTTTTCCTGTAGGTCTCAACGCGGGAGAAAAACAGAGCAGCGCTTCCGACGCACAGAGTAGTGCATCCGGAACATAGTGCAGTGCATTAAGATATTGTTTTAGCGCATAACAATATTGTTTTAGCGCGTACAGTCCTTTCTGTAGCGCATCATAGACAGTGAGCAAGAAAATTACAATTGTAACCGAAATAAAATCTAGACTTGTAGAAGTCCACCAAAATCTAGATTTTCTAACTATTCAATTGACTTTTGGTAGGTGTAAAGCGGAAAATCGAACCCTAGGCGTTCCCCCACTCCATGGAGAGAGAAAGGAGGTCACTAGGATTGACGGTTTTCACTTAGGAGAGACTTTACATTCAAAAGAGGGGTTGAAACCCACAAGATCCAATCCCACACAATGCAAGACTAGATTCTAAATGAGTTTCAAGGGTTGAGACATCAAGGATACCCTCTTTTGTAAAGAATGTAGATAGAAAGATAGAACTAGGAATGCATATAAAGTAAGAAAGATTCACTTGTAGATGGAGATAGGAACACGGGATGAAGCTACGGACCTGAAATTAGCAGTAAAATGTTGAGATGATGCTGTCCTACAAATTTCAGTGAAAGTTGATGGGACGATGGCACTCAGAGTGCACACGGTCCTCCAAAAAATCCACGAAATGAAGGGGGATCTATTTGTCTCTACACAAGGATTCCAGATCTTCAATTACAGCCATGTACCTGCAACCTACACATAGGAAAGAGAGGACGATTGGGGGGTTAGGGATTAGGTGTTTGCCTTTAGGTCAAACCCCGGTTTTGGAATTAACCAAGAAATGAGAATACTGTAAATGTAAGTGTTTGTAATGTAATCAAGTACTGATACCTTGTTGTAAGAATGTTTGTATTCTTACATGCGAAGGTGTAATGATGTTGTATGTTGTATGTTGTAGGTGATCTCCTCTTCAATGGTTGAATCCTTGTCTTTGAATGCAACACCTAGCCTTGAATGGAGACTTAGAATACTCAATTGCTTGAAGGAATGCTTGAATGCTTAAATGTTTGAATGTTTGAATATCGCTTCCACGTCTTGCTCTTGCTTACTTCCTTCCCCCCTTTCTAGGAGAGGAAAAGTAGTTTATATACTTGTCAATTAGGGTTAGGAGACTGATTTTTCTGACCTTAGGCTGACCTAGGAGCATTATTTTCCAATTTGCAAACTTGAAGACCCGATGCCTAACAAGAGACCGGGCCCAAAATAGGACCAAGCACCAGGGCGCTGGGTGCCATGGTCCCACCTCTCGGGACAGCAGGGTGCAAGGAGGATCAGGCCAAGGTGCAGAAATATGCAGTGTTTGATGTCGCAAGTAGGTTTCGGGGTCTCCATTCAGGTTCAACGTTGCTCCGCCATCGTGAAGACCCAAATGCAGTCGAAATTGTAAGTGTCACAATTTTAGGATGCTACATTTAGCCCCCACTTTAGTGGGAGCATAAGTGTATGCCCATACTTCCGGTAAAGTACAAGGAAACAACATTGAAAAACTTTCACCACGTCAAGGAGGCAAGATACACCAAGCCCCTAGTGGACTAAGGATCTTACGACTTCGATTAACAAAGTAAAAGGGAAGATCATGAGGGAGAGCCATGACTGTTAGTAGTAAGGTTCCCACACTATGAGTCATGCAAGAAAAATACCAAAAATTTTCAAGGCAAAGCTAAATTCGCCAAGAAATTTTCAAGTATCTTGAAGAGATATGAACAGAGTGTATGCCCCCTACATTAAACCGATCGCACATGCCTCATCGGGGGTGATTGCTTTTAGGTAGTGATACACATAAGAAATGAGAAGGGAAAGGAGCACATTATCACAAGGATTTATCCCCCAAGTGTGAGGTAAGCCCAAGGATAATAGACACAAAACACAAAGCACGAGGTGACTTCGCTTTCCTTGGGGTCAGTATGCTGTATGATAATTCATGTATATCATATGTATGTATGCATAATTGTTTCTTCATTCCCCAATCAAGGAAGGTCACCTAGAAGAAGGGAACACATGTGTCTTTTGAGTCAACATGAGAGAGACCAAAAGAGATCTCAATGCTTTGCATCGTCCTCAAGTAGACAACACTAAGGACAACAAATAGAAGAATGAGAATAACACATAGAAGAAGTAACAAAAGAGATCAAGAGAGGAGGAGAGAGTCTGCTATGGTAATGAAACTAGTCTAGCACGTCATCTACCCCCCGATCTTACTGATCAATATTTTGAGAAGGTAGGAAACACGCTAGAGGAGGAACATCCAACATAGCAGATGGAGCTATCACAAGATCCAAACAAGGGCTATGTTCATGTTCCACGCCATGTTGTTCTTGTCTAGGAGCTAGGATAAGTGCTTTATAAAATTTGTTAGATAAATGATTATCAACATCAACATATTCATATTCACTATCAGAAGAAAGAGGAGTAACATTTTCATCATGAATAACATTTTCATCTATATCATCATCAAGATTTATAAAAATAGGATCTTTAACTCGCACAGGATCAAGACCATCATGCTGAAGATTGCAAATAATACTAGCTGAAGGTGTTTTTGAGGATTACAAAGTTTGAGAAGCAGCTGTCTGAGCCCTAAGATGACGCTTTCATCAGCGTTCACGTGCAGAATGATTTCGTCTAGTCTTTGTAGGAAGTTGAGAAGATTGAGGAGGAGGAATGTTCTCATCCTTATCACTTGGGTGTTTAGGTTGTGGTCTCTTAGGTTGAATAATAAGAGAAGAGGAAGGTCTCTTCTCTCTATAAGAGGAAGGAGGAGGAACTGCTCCATATAAGGGAGGAATATTTGGTTTAGGAAGGAGGCCAAGTCCATCATGACGAGGAGGTATAGGTCTACCTTTAGAAAGTTTATTAGACATAGACGTAGTCACATCCATGGGGATGGGTTGGGAATCTTATTGAGGAAAGACATTAGTTTTATCTTTCAAAGGAAGAACTTCCTTCTCAAGAATGATAGTAATATCAAGTTTGGGTGTTCTAGGTTCACTTAGAGATAGGATCATATCTTTTTTCCACTTTTGATAGGATTTGAAAAGATGATCACTCCGCGGTGGAAGAGATTGGAATTGTTTAGGCCAAAAATAATCAATAGGAACACTAGAAGTTCTTTCAGCTGGTTTAAAGAGACTATGATTGATAGTAACAACTTCACCATTATGGGGAAATTTCAAACACTTGTGAATAGGAGAAGCAATACCTTTCATGGAAGATAGCCAAGGATAGCCTAGCTTCACATGAAATTGTTCAGATGATGGAATAATAGCAAATCTTACATCAAGGAATTTGTTATGAACCTCAATAGGTAATGTAATAGAACCAATTGCAGGAGAAGAAAATGCATCAAATAGTTTCACAACCAAATTTGTTTTGTCATAGATCACTTGATTCAATTGCAAAGTAAAAAGAAATTCTTTAGTAATGACATTAACCATACAAGAAGGATCAATAAGCACTCCACGGCAAGGTGTATTCTTGACTTTTGCAACTATATATAAAGGACCATCAGGTGCCCTAATAGTTTCACTGGAATCAAATGTGATGGAAGGTTCTTTAGGAATTTTCTGTTGTTCCACAAAGTTAATCACATTCGGAGTCATAGACACAAGACTATCAGGTGAGAAAGAGGAATCATTAGTCTCAGTCACATTAGAGGTATGAGAAGGTAATGGATCAGTGAAAATCTTAAGATTTTGGTTAGGAGGAGCTACAGATGTGTTGCCTTTATCATTCACACCTGAAATAGAGATAGTATTATTATCAATCAAATCTTGAATTTTACCCTTTAAAGCAAAACATTTTTCGGTATCATGCCTAGGTTGACGATGAAATTGACAAAAAGATTTGTTATCAAAATAGGGTGAATTAATCTTTGTAGGATCTATTTGCCTTATAGGAGGGAGAGTAAGCACATTTTGTTCCAATAACTTATTAATAATACTATGCAATGATTCACTCAAAGGAGTAAACTTTCTTTCTTTATTGAAAAACTTAGAAATAGGAGGCACACCTGATGCTGCATTCACATTGTTGTTGATGATGTTTTCTTTGAACTTAATGAACTCTCTGTTCGGTTTAAACTTCCCAAGTGGTTGTTGACTACTATCACCCTTATCACTCGGAGCCATAGGATTTGCTTGTTCCATTTGACTCACAGTCAGTTGATAATTGTGAAGAGTTGCGCACAACTGTTGGAAAGAAGTAAACTCAGAAAATAGAAGTTTTTCTCTAATATCCTTTTGTAAATTAGAAATAAAGATTCTTTGAATATCATTATCAGGTACTGGAAAAGAAATTTGAGCATACAAATGCTTATATCTACCAATGAAATCAGTCACTTTTTCTTTAACACCTTGTTTACAATGCATTAAATCAATCAAAGTAACTTTAGGACTTATATTGTTTTGAAATTGTTGAATAAAAGCATTTGCAAGTTGTTGGAAAGAAGTAATAGAATAGGAAGGCAATGAGAAATACCATTGCAGAGCTTTATCTCTGAATGTTCTAGTAAACAGTTTTGCAAGCAACCTTTGGTCATGAGCAAAATTGGTACATATTGTTTGAATGGTCTTAACATGTGTTAGAGGATCACCCTTACCATTATAAAGCTCCAATTGTGGGATTTCAACATGCTTAGGGTGGATAGCTCGAACAATGTCAAGAGAAAGTGGGCTCACAACATCAAATGTGGGCACACTAGACTTAGATTGATTCATAGAGGCAATTTGTTGCTGTAAAGAAGAGACAGTTTGTGCAAGATTGTTAATGGTCGCTTCAGTCGAAGAGTTCATATTAGACGTGTTAGATTGTGATGGAGGTATTATGTTATGAAAAGAAGGTATTGATTGAGAGTAAGGTGGTGGGACACTATGATAGTTAGTCATAGGAAATGATTGGAAAAAAGGAACACTAGAAGGAGGAATGGAATGGTTAAATGAATTGCCCCCTTGCGTCATGTTCATTTGTGGAGATGTAATAGGAACCCTCATTGAAGGAATGAATAAGGAAGTCGGATTAAATGAAGGAAGAGGGTTGATTGAAGAAGAAGGATTGCCCCATGACTGGTGATCATAGGTGGAATGTTTTGTATTGAAGTAGTCATTATGTTTGATGTAAAAGTAGGTATAATAGCAATAGAAGTTGTCAAAGGAATAGAATGATTGACTTGAGTAGGAGGTTGTGTATAACCTAAAGTTTTGGCACAACTCTTCATAGGCATCACATTCGAATCCACAATGTGTGCAATACCATGCAAAATATAAATTCCATTCTTATCACTTTGAACCATACGTTTTAGACCCTTAATCAATGAAAGAGCTTCACTATCGAGGTATTCTTGAGACATCCATTGCTGAAAATCATCAAATTGGTTATCCAGTTTCAAAAGTTGTTCCACAGAAACCTCATGGAGAGCTTCTTCATCATTAAGAGGATTAGAGGAATTACCCATGTCCTCGTTAAAAAGGCCATTCAAATTAGGTTCCATCTCCTCGGTAATTAAACCCTGGAAAGACTTAATTTTAAGGCTTCGTCTAACGGGAATAGTGTAAGTAGGGCTTATTGTTGTAAAACTCATGCACTAAAGAGAGAGAGAAGATTTTGAATTTATAGGTAGCAAATTTCAATAAAATTAGCCAATCTCCTAAATTTAAGCTGTTAAATTCAATCATAACAATCTCCCAAAGTTTCAGAAAAAATGTCAGGGACCGTGGCGAATGGAGTGCACACGGTCCTCACAACTTTTTTCGAAATTTTTAGAGATGAAAGTTATGATGATTTTAAAGCTAATCTGAAAAAATTGAGTGATTTTACGATCTATAGATAGGCCAAATTAAAGTTGCAATCTTAAAATTGAACCCTACCAAGATTGTTGAAAAATGCAAAATTTGAATTTTTGAAAAGGAGAGGGAAACTGAAATTTTGAATTTTAAGATTTTAGAGGGAATACTAAAAGCAATGCAAGCTTTGAAATTTAAAAGTTGACTCGATTTCATGCAAAATTCAAATTTGAAAGTGGAAATCAAAGTTGCTGCAATTAAACACTTAATTTCAAAAGTCACAAATTGCAAGAATTTGAATAAAACACTGAAATTTCGAATGAATGCCAACACACTTTTCAGATTTAGGACAGTAAGAAACACAATTTTAACACAAATTTCAATTTCAACAATTTTTTGAATGATTATAAGCCCTAATCCAAGCAATCACTAGACCAATTTTGACTTTAATTTTCAAAGTGTTAGAATTAATGAAATCAGCCAAGATTCTGGATTTTAGCAAAAAAATACAGTAAGATCTAGCTCCCGAAATTTCAAAAAAAATGTCGAGGACGATGGCGCTCGAGGTGCACACGGTCCTCGCAACTTTTTTAAAAGTTTTCAGGGATGAGAGATATTGTGATTTTGTTGCGGAATCCAAAGTTACAGCCGATTTGGAGGTGTTTTGATCAGTGAAATCATCGGTCAAATGTTGAATCAAGAGGATTTTAAAAATTAGGGTTTTGACACTTAACCACTTAATTTTCAGAATTAAAGCACAAATATGAATTGACAATTTGCAATAGAAGGGTAGATCTGAAACAAGCATTAACAATTAAACATTTCACAAGCTCAAAAGGAAAATTTAGGGTTTTTATGTAATTAACCTCTAAAATTTGCAAAAGATCAAACATGGAAATGTAATTAAGGAAGCAAAAAAATTTCAGATCTAACCATGAATAATCAGAATTAGGATGTTCACGTCGGGTTCACCAAAATGTAAAGCAGAAAATCGAACCCTAGGCATTCTCCCACTCCATGGAGAGAGAAAGGAGGTCACTAGGATTGACGGTTTTCACTTAGGAGAGACTTTACATTCAAAAGAGGGGTTGAAACCCACAAGATCCAATCCCACACAATGCAAGATTGGATTCTAAATGAGTTTCAAGGGTTGAGACATCAAGGATACCCTCTTTTGTAAAGAATGTAGATAGAAAGATTGAACTAGAAATGCATGTAAAGTAAGAAAGATTCACTTGTAGACGGAGATAGGAACACGGGATGAAGCTATGGACCTGAAATTAGCAATAAAATGTCGAGACGATGTTGTCCTGCAAATTTGAGCGAAAGTTGATGGGACGATGGTGCCGGAGTGCACACGGTCCTCCGAAAAATCCACGAAATTAAGGGGGATCTGTTTGTCTCTACACAAGGATTCCAGATCTTCAATTACAGCCATGTACCTGCAACCTACACATAGGAAAGAGAGGACGATTGGGGGGTTAGGGATTAGGGGTTTGCCTTTAGGTCAAACCCCGGTTTTGGAATTAACCAAGAAATGATTATACTGTAAATGTAAGTGCTTGTAATGTAATCAAGTACTGATACCTTGTTGTAAGAATGTTTGTATTCTTACATGCGAAGGTGTAATGATGTTGTATGTTGTATGTTGTAGGTGATCTCCTCTTCAATGGTTGAATCCTTATCTTTGAATGCAACACCTAGCCTTGAATGGAGACTTAGAATACTCAATTGCTTGAAGGAATGTTTGAATGCTTAAATGTTTGAATGTTTGAATATCGCTTCTGCATCTTGCTCTTGCTTACTTCCTTCCCCCCTTTCTAGGAGAGGAAAAGTAGTTTATATACTTGTCAATTAGGGTTAGGAGACTGATTTTTCTGACCTTAGGCCGACCTAGGAGCATTATTTTCCAATTTGCAAAATTGAAGACCCAATGCCCAACAAGAGACCGAGCCCAAAATAGGGCCAGGGACCAGGGCACTGGGCACCATGGTCCCACCTCCCGGGACAGCAGGGTGCAAGGAGGATCAGGCCAAGGTGCAGAAATATGCAGTTTTTGATGTCGCAAGCAGGTTTTGGGGTCTCCATTCAGGTTCAATGTTGCGCCGCCATCGCGAAGACCCAAATGTAGTCGAAATTGCAAGTGTTGCAATTTTAGGATGCTACAGCAGGACTCTAACAATTTTCTTGCAGGTGGAGCGAGCCATTTTCTTTTAAGTGATTTCTTTTGCTGACCAAAACATTGAATTTACTTTATTGACCAAAATTCCTTTTCATAGATCAAAAAATCATTGCCCTGAAAGGATAAAATAAACACCATGTTTTCGTGGAGCAACATCTCCATATAAATTTTAGCAAATCATTGAATTGAAAGGATAAAAAGAACCAACTTGATTGCTTTGTCACGAAAGTGGAAGGAATATGCTCTCCCCTTAATTGGGTGATCAAAAATCCAGACCACTCTTACAGTTTTCTGTACTTCAAGCATTTACATACTTTAGTAGGCCTGTCTTCCCGTGGAGTTGGAATCAACTCTTAAAGTCATTTATGGCTAGTGTGAAGGGAACGACCTAAGTGGGGAATGACTTTGACGCCAAGAATTCCAACCCACTATAATCAAACATGGAAAATGACGAAAGTCCTTTTCAACGGTTGCGCGCAGCGATTAGCCTTCCCCCAGTATCCTTGAGATACGTAAAGCCTTTGTTCTAAAGGTTGGGAAGCCTCCTGAGGGAGTTTATCACTGACGGCCAAACGAGAAGCCTGATTACGAACCATAGAAATAGAAACTTTGAACCGAGTTAGTAACCAGATATTTATAACATCATAGTGCAAGGGTGGGGAAGAATCCACCCCCAAGATTACTCACCATATATCTCCCAAAATAACTATTCAACTATGAAGCGATTCACTTTGGGTTAATTTCTAGTAAAAGGCAAAAAAATGGGCGCCCTCTAGTGGGTGACACAGCTATTTGAGCTGATGGAGTATCGAGACTAGTGGGCTATGATGTTATTTATGACCCTTGACTAAAGAGTCTTTCTGAAGTGTATTATTTGTATCCAAACCTATTAAAACATTGGGGATTTGAACACATCCTCGCAGAACATACACTTTTTGTTAGATTAGGCAAAATGGTTGTGCCTTTTGTGCTATGTTTGCATTTATTGCTTCAGAAAATCATCCATCAAACTTGAAAAATTCACAACAAAAATTCA
Source organism: Cryptomeria japonica (assembly GCF_030272615.1). Classification (NCBI taxonomy): domain Eukaryota; kingdom Viridiplantae; phylum Streptophyta; class Pinopsida; order Cupressales; family Cupressaceae; genus Cryptomeria; species Cryptomeria japonica. The sequence goes on from NC_081405.1 coordinate 625,634,434, forward strand.
AAATTCACAAAAACCAAACCAAAAAAAAAAAAAATCAGGGCAGTTTAGCGCATAAGAGCAACTTCTTAGCACGTAGAGTACTTTTGTTAGCGCATCCAAACCTCAAGTTAGCATGTCCGTTCCAAACAGTAGCATTTTATCCCAAGATAAATCAGTGTTGAAATGTTTTAGCACATCAGAAAAATAGTCTAGCGCGTGGAATCCAAACATTAGCGCATAAAGTTCAACAGTTGACGCGTGGAAGACCCAGGATAGCGCATAGGTTTTTCAAATGTTAGACAACAATTTTTTTTAAACAATCAAAACTTTAGCGCGTGTCTGGGGGCAGCCTAGCGTGTGTGGTTATTATTTTAGCGCATAGAAGAATTTCAGTAGTGCATGTAAACTCTGTTCTAGTGTGTGATCCAAAAACAGAAAAACAGAGAGCAAAACCGAAATTTTTTTTGAAATTTTCAAAAACATTTTTTTAAAAGCCTTTTTCCATCAACATCATCTTTCATCAAAACGGAGTGACAAACAAACCATTAAAACCATTTCTCAAGCTAAATTTGTGTCAAAACAAAAGTTGTCAGAATCCTAAATGAATCGCGTGATAAAGGATGTCTCTCCTATCATAATCTGGAAATTTCATCATCAGTATCAACAGAATCCTTTACCATCTTACAGATTTTTATCTCAAAACACTTGTTTAAAACTTTCAAATTGTCAAATCAAGTTTCCAGATCGGGAGGCTTTTATCCATATCATTTGACACACTTTGTCGTGAAGGGGCATCTAAACCTTCACTCTGATAGAGTAAGATTTGAAATTTTCAAAAACAAGAATCAACTGAATCCAAACCAATCAAAGGAAACCAATGATCACTCATGCATGACTAATTCCCTTATTCTGAGAAGAAAGAACCTTTATCGTAACATCACGTTGAAGAAACAACAACCTAGTTTTTCCAAATTCATCAAGAGAAATAAGTTTTTATACACCAATCGTCAACTCTTCAAATCTCATCGGGTATTCCTTCATCATGTCAAACAGTATATCCAAAACAAATCCAGCGAATTTGACAAAGAACCTTTGAAGACAAAAGCATACTATCAAAAGTCTGCTTTTAATCAAACCATAAACCGCAGTGGAAAAATCAATCCAGCATTCTTGCCCGACGAGTGTATCACTTATAACACATCTTGACTAGAACCACCCACCCTCGAACAACATATCAACGAGGCTTTGGTCCCTTTCATCACTAAGAGTTTATACTAAAATGCCTGTTACTAGCTCTTAAAGAGACAAACAAAGCGAGACACATGTAGAATCAAGTATGAATCGAAGATTATCAAATCCTTTTGAAATTCCACCCGTAGAAGAACCTGAAATTACTGAAGCACTTCTTCGGGACTGTCAAGAAAACCCTTCATTCCAAAAACTTGTAGAAAAGATTATGGAAAATGACAAAGAAAAATATCTACTCATGCTTACAAGTAAAGGCGTTAAACTTCCCAAAGATTTAGACCCAAACATCTTTAAAACTAGATCTTGATAATATGCATATCAAGAACAACAAAGAGAAGAAGAAACCCATAACTTTGAACAACACATACCTGAACAACACATTCTAGAACAACGCATAACAGAAATACGTATACCTGAATTAGAAACACCAGAGCAAAATATACCATTTACCACACCTTTTCAGCTAAGAACCAATACAAGGGAAGAACTTTTCCCTCGGCAAGACAATATACCTTTGGCAGCCCTTACTCAACAAATGCAAATGTTGCAAAGGCAAATACAGGATATGCAACAAGGGACAATGGTGCGGTACTCTATAAATGAAATTTGTTCTTATCCATTTGACAGAAGATTGAACATGGTACCTTTTCCTCCAAACTTAGATGCTCCCAAATTTGACAAATATGATGGGAAAAGTGATCCCTGGGATCATGTTCAAGAATTTTGTACCATGAGTCTTGAATTTGCTCATGATGACACCTATCTAATGAGGTTATTCCCAAGAAGCCTGGGAGGACAAACAATGGAATGGTTATCCAAAATTACACTGCTTGTGAAATCATTTGATGAGTTGGTTAACAAATTCATAACCCACTATTCCTACAACATCCAACATGCCATAACCATGCTAGATGTTTGCAACACCAAAAAAAAGAACAACGAAACATTCATGGTGTTCCTTCAATGCTTGCGACGCATGGTCTCTAGATATCCTCGAGATATTCCCGAGAAGGAGAAAATGGAAATCTTCATCGCTAACTTGAATAGTGAAATGAGTTACAGACTAAAACTTCAATGCATACCATCTTTTGCTAAATTGATTGAAAATGGCATTCAAGTAGAAGAAGCATGTGTCAAAAAGGGAATACTCAAATTTTACAAAGAAGGAACAAACTCATCAAACTACAATAACCAGAACAACACCAACCTTGACAAATCTCGATTTTGGACTCGAAACAAAAACGAAGGCAACAATGAAACACATGATCCCAAATCTAAACAACCAGTGCTCACATTGTCTAGAAATCTTCAAAACACGAAAAATCCTAAAAATGCTAATACAAATGCTAACACATATGCGCAAAACACCAATCAAGGAAAACTCAACACAAACAACACCAACAATACTCAAAGCAAAAACATGAATCCAGGACCTAACAACAATTCACGCAACAACACAAACAATTTCCAAAAGCGTATCTTCACACCACTGGGGTAATCATTAGAATCTGCATTCAGAGAACTTCTAGCAAACAAGATTCTTTCTTTGCCTCTAATCAACAACTATGAACCCCCAATCAAACCACCTTGGTGGAATGATTCACACTATTGTGATTTCCATCGCAACAAAGGTCATAGAACAAACGAGTGCATGAGATTGAAACACATAGTACAAGACATGATTGATCAAGGTGACTTAATGGTGGATGGTCTCAAAACAAATGGTGATCATGGAGCCTTCAAAGATCCTCTCCCAAATTACAACAAAGATGGAGCATCAACTTTGGATGATACACGCGGAGCTCGTATTAATCACATCTACAACAACACCATCAATCACATATCAGCTGAAAATCATCAAGTCAATGTCATCACCATTCGAGATCAGCATGATCATGAATCTGTCAATATAACAACCCGAACTCAGAAATATGTCTTGAAGGGACATACTACACCTACAACTACCACACCAAAAATCCAATATGACTTGGTTAGCCAACTACGTAAAACTCCAGCACAGATATCTATACTAGAATTGTTAAAAATATCATCAAAGCACAAAGACATATTAGAACAAGCGTTATTGGAGACCAATGTACCTCAAAATTTGGATACAGACAGATTTCAAGCCATGGTCGCCCATATGACTAGACCTCATAACCTCACCTTCTTAGAACATGACAATGTTTCGTTAATCCATCCGCATAATACTCCTCTCCATATCGAAGTCATTGTTTGCAAACACCGAGTAAAAAGAGTCCTAATAGATGGAGGAGTCGGACTTAATATATGTACTATAAAGCTTATCCGTGCATTAGGCTTCTTAGAAGAATCTATTGATCATTGCAAAAAGATTACCATAAAGGCATATGATGATGAGGAAAGATCCTCTAAAGGAACTGTGATATTACCTATTCAAGTAGGACCAGTGCAAAAAGCTACTATATGTCAGGTCTTAGATATTGATCTCACCTACAATATTTTGTTAGGACGACCCTGGATACATGAAATGCAAGCAGTACCTTCCACATATCACCAGTGTGTAAAATTTTCTTATGACGGACAAGAAGTCTCCATATCTAGTGATCACAATCCATTTCAACATTGCAACACAATGGGGGCAGCTCAAGACAGTTTGGTTCCTCATAATAGAGAAAAGCAATGATCTTCAACATCAGATCCACAAACAGCAAAATCCAACTCCTTATGGGGAGACTTCAAATAGAAAATGCAAATCAAAGACCAAGGTATGGGAGAATACTCTTTGGAGCCTTTATGTTTGGCCAAATTGCAAACATCACCTAGATCGCATGGTTTGCCTACTACATCAACACATCTGGCCACTCAACCCATCACTAAATTTGATGGTACCTTCATCCAATTGGGTACTCTAGCACATGAATCAGAAGACAAGGACATTCTTAGCTGGTTATACAAAGATGAGGAAGAAGATCATAGAGCAGTCGCTCTGGACATTGTTCTACCAACACACCTATATGGAAAAGGCTACTTAATCATGAAGCAAATGGGATATGGCGGTAAAGGACCTATTGGGAAATGCAAAGAAGGAGTCACTAAACCTATAGATCTTCCTTCACAACCTAGTAGAAACAAAGCAGGATTGGGTTTTAAACTCACGTTCCTATTGAAACGGCTGCCACACATGACTACAAAACCTCAATGGAAGGTAAAGAGGAAGTACAAAGAAGAATCCTAGTAGGAAGCACTCTTTGAATCAGCAGAAATAATCCGCAAGACACGAGAACGTCAAGATCAGAAGTTGCATCAGGGAAAGCTTCTAATTCATAAGAAGGCCCTATCTACAGCAGTAGCTCATATTCAAACACCAATGTCTCAAAAACAAATCATGTCATCTCCAGATACCGTTATTCCTCCCCGAGGAAGCACAGTCTATGAACAAATCCAGAAAATAGAAGACGGATCTGACACAGAATCAACAAAAACCATCAAAATGGTATCTATCGTCAAAGATTTGTTTTCACCATACAACATACCAGTTTACAGCACAGATAGAATCTGGGATGATGCCTATGAGACAAATTCCAATGAATATGAATGGGGTGCCTGCTCCAATGCTACTACAAATATCCTAGATGATACTGATTCTACATCCCTTTCTCAAGAAGAACATAACGCAGAAGATAGACCTCTTGAATTTGGACCACAAAATATCTATGATGCCAAGGAAAGTGAACAGAAACATTATGCACAAGTCTATGCAGAAGATAATACCATCGAAGACCTCGACGAAATCCTGGACTTCTTTAAAACCAAGACCCATCACGATGAAAACTCTATCCTAACACTTACAGTAGCAGAGCTTGATCCACCCAACAATTCCTTACCACTTGTCTTTCCTGAACTCATCGACTGGGATGAACCTGAAACACATGATATACCAATTTTCCTTGATGATGAATCTATTATCAATTACCTATGTATCGTAAATCTAGAAACAAGCTCTACCAGTGAACAAAATAACGATGTCTGTCAATCAAGGAGTGCCAAGTCTCTCAATCACAAAAATGAACTAAATAAAGGATTTGATGCTGAAAACCAATCAATGGTAGCTCTAGATCACAAAAAAGTAAAAATAAAGGATGCATCTGAAGGTGAAAACCTTTTTAAGGCACCTAATGATGGGAGACTTGACACTCTTCCTGAACACTTTCATGAGCGATCACCCATATTGATTAAACCCACTCAATCAATCAACATTGGTACCACAGAAGCAGTTAGAAACATACACCTTGCAGAATCCCTGACAGAGGAAGAAAGATCGGCATTCATTATCTTCTTTAAAGGACAACAAATTAACTTTGCTTGGTCATACGCTGATATGCTCGGTGTAGATCCACACTTAATCATGTATCACTTGTCCATTTCTATAGGAGTTAAACCAGTCAAGCAAAAGATACGAAAGATGAATCCACAGGTGGCACTCATGGTCAAAACTGAACTTAAGAAATTATTAGACATCGGATTCATCTGACCCATTGACTATGCCGAATGGATTTCCAACATCGTTCCAGTATCAAAACCAGATGGTAGTATCAGAATCTGCACTGACTTCAGAGATGTCAATAAAGCTTGTCCAAAGGATGACTTTCCTCTGCCCAGTATCGACATAATTGTCGATCTCACAGTAGACCATGCAATGCTCTCACTAATGGACGGTTTCTCAGGCTATATTCAAATCAAAATAGCCCCAGAGGATCAAGATAAAACTGCGTTCACCTGTCCTTGGGGAACGTACTATTGGAATGTTATGCCTTTTGGCTTAAAGAATGCAGGGGCCACTTATCAAAGAGCAATGACAACAATCTTCCATGACATGATGCACACATTAATGGAAGACTATGTGGATGATTTACTAGCTAAATCCTTCACCAGAGCTAAACATCTTGGCATCCTAACAAAGATTTTTGATCGATTGGAGAAATTCCAGGTTAGGCTCAACCCTAAGAAGTGTGTCTTCGGGGTTACATCAGGCAAGTTACTAGGCTACATTGTCTCAGCTAAAGGTATTGAAGTAGATCCAGCAAAGGTACAAGCCATTATGGACATGCCACCACCAAAGAATATCAGTCAACTCAGATCTTTACAAGGACGACTTCAATCCATCAGGTGATTCATCACTCAGCTAGCAAATAAAAGTCTACCATTTAACCATTTACTACACAAAAATGTACCCTTCAAATGGGAGGCCAAGTGTGCAGAATCTTTTTACCAAATCAAATAGTACCTGATGAATCTACCAGTTCTGGTACCACCAGTCATAGGAAAGCCTCTTATCTTATATATCTCAACAACAAATATATCACTGGGGGCACTATTGGCACAAGAAGATCAACAAGGGAAGGAACTCGCCATATATTACATCAGTAGGACATTGAATGACTATGAACTCAACTATACATTCATTGAAAAGGCTTGCCTAACAGTGGTCTTTGCATCTCATAAGTTCCGACATTATATGCTAGCACATACCATTAAGCTAGTAGCAAAAATTGATCCTCTCAAATATCTACTCAGTAAGGCAGCTCTTACAGGTTGATTGGCTAAATGGGTCATGATTCTCAGTGAATTTGACATCCAATACACAAAAAGATGAGCCATCAAAGGACAAGCAATTGCAGATCAGTTAGCTGAAGCACCGCTACCAGGTAAACACACCATGGAGATTGAATTTTTGGACAGGGACGTTCTTTCTCTTTCTACTAAACAATGGACCCTATACTTTGATGGATCCTATACACAACATGGTTTCGATGCTGGCATTCTGTTCATCACTCCTGAAGGACACACTATCCCAAAATCATATAGGCTTATGTTTCCATGCACAAATAATGTGGCTGAATATGAGGCACTAGTTATAGGCATCAAAATGGTCGTAGAATGGAAAATCATAGAGTTAAAAGTCTATGGAGACTCACAACTAGTCGTCCATCAAATCAACAACTATAAGACAAAGGATGACAAGCTACTACCCTACAAGCGAATGGTGGATGACTTCAAACAGTATTTTGTGCACATCACCTTCGCGCAAATACCAAGATTGAACAACAAAGCGACCGATGCAATGGCTACTATCGCTTCACTACTACAAATTCCAGAGCAATAGAGTCGTTATGAGTTCCTAGTAGAGCAACTATTCTCCCCCGCCTATGACCACTCTGAATCCCAGGTTATCTATGCCTTGACTGGTTCAGATTCTCCATTATATGGACCAATATATGACTACCTCAAGCACAATATCTTACCCATTGACCAATCCCATAACCAAAAATGTAACTTTATCTGACAAGCTGCCCGTTACACCCTTACCACTGACACTTTGTATTGTCGAGGTCTAGATGGTACTCTTCTTCGTTACCTTGATCGTAATGATTCCAATTCTGCTTTACACGAGCTTCATGAAGGTATTTGTGGCACACATTCAAGTGGTACTACTCTTGCTAAAAAGCTTCTATGAATGGGATACTACTGGCCTACAATGGAAAAAGACTCATATCACTTCGCCAAGAAATGTCCTAAATGTCAAATCCATGGTAATCTCATACATGCACCAGCACAGGAACTGCGGCCATTTACAACATCCTGGCCCTTTTGTCAATGGGGACTGGACTTAGCTGGCAAAATTCATCCTTCATCTTCAAATGGACACAAGTTCATTATAATAGCAACAAAATACTTTACCAAATGGATAGAAGCAGTTCCCATGACCACAGTGACAGGGAAACAAATTGCCTCTTTTATCCTCAATTATCTAATCTACAAATATGGTATTCCAAGTTCAATCATCACAAATAATGGATGGCCCTTCAAGAATCAAGATGTCCACAAACTATGTGAAAAATTCAAAATCCAACATAGGTTTTCTACACCGTATTACCCACAGGGCAATGGTCAAGCAGAAGCATCTAACAAAACAATCTTGAAAATCCTAAAGAAAATAGTGAATGATGCAGGCAAAGATTGGCACGTACAACTCAATCCAGCACTTTGGGCATACAGGACCAGTGTCTGCACACCTATAGGAGCAACATCATACTCATTGGTATATGGATAAGAGGCCATTCTACCCCTGGAGGTAGAAATCCCATCTCTCAGAGTCTCTTTAAAAGGTTTAATCCTGGATGAAGAGTATCGAGTTAACCGGCTACAAGAACTTGAACTATTAGATGAAAGATGCCAACATTATTACACTCATCTCAAAGCATATCAGCAACACATGTGCAGAAGCTACAATCACAAGGTCATCCCCCGCAACTTCAAGGTTGGTGACCTAGTCCTCAAAGAAAATCCAAGAAATCAGCAAGATCGAGAAAAGAAAGGGAAATTTGAACCTAGCTGGTTGGGTCCCTATATTATCATATCCATCTATGGATCAGGTGCCTATCAGCTAACAAATTCTGAAGGAGATGTGCTCAATGAACCAACTAACAACATCCATCTAAAGAGGTACTACACTTAAGTGGCCTAGTGCATGGAAAAAGCAAAAATAAGCAAAAAAAAAAAAAAAAATCCAGAAAAAGCAAAAACATAAAGTACAAATAAAAACAAATGGTGAAAACCTGGTAAACAGGCACTCTTGTGAAAGAATGGCTTCTCCATCTATATCAATACCATTTTTTTCATACAAACACTATCGGCCATCTCCCAACACCTAGCAAATATCCATTCAGGACATACTTAGCATAGTCACTATCCTGATTTGTCTATATATATCCTCTTACCACTAATCCACCATGGCTTGGAAATCACTATACATATTCACATCAAGAGGCACACTCAGCTAGGGGCATTCCAATCATCTAAAATTGGTAAACATTCAAGACATCAAGGCTATTTGCAAAACTCAACAGCTTGACATCCAACAAACCAAAAAAAAATATACGCTTCATCACAACACAAAACAATTCACAAAAATACCAAGGATGGATGATTTTCTGAAGTACTGGATGTTGCACTATAGCATAAGGTCTTGACTAGTTTTGCATTTTGAACTTTTTGAATTATTGGATTCTCTTCCTTGTCTCACTAAATGCTTCACAACTAGAGATCAAGAGGAACTTCCAATATTTTCTTAGTCTTCTATCTGGGAGGCAATCACTTGTACTGTGTGAATACTTGCCTCGAGACATGATATGTTAAATATCATTGAAGGCCTGATTCCACTTCACGCATACAAATGATCTAATCTTGTCTGTTTATGCAATATGCACTCAGGTCGTCCCGGTTCAATTATACCTTGATGCTTGTGCTATCTTGCAAGATCAAATAATCATGTAAATTTTTCTCAGGTCATTATGGTTCAATTATACCATTATGCTTGTATAAATTTTCAACATATCCTAAACAAATTAATGCTCAATGATGATTTCTACAAAGAAAGCAAACAAATGGCTATATCGGATGGCAAATACAGAATGAGGATGCTACCAAAAACATAGTTGCATATCATTTTACAATTAGTTGCATATCATTTTACGATTAGTTGCATATCATTTTACAATTAATTGCATATCATTTTACATTAATTGCATATCATTTAACCATAGTTGCATATCAAATCATACATCTCATTTTCAAGATACATCTCATAGCATATAAAAGCATACATCCTGCATCATACATTATATCATCTATTTAAAGCATTGCATCACATAAACAAAATAACCCAAATAAATGCATCCATATAAACACCCCACATGATCAACAAAAATGGTGCCGTAGATATATATATCTCAAAAATGATCAAAATGTACAAAATGTGTCAACACTATGTCCAGTACAAAGAATAACAATGATCCAAAAATACAACGGAGACCATGTCTCTCAAGTATGACTATCCTCTGATGGAGATGGTCTCGCTCCAGATGTCCCTGCTCCTGGATCTCCATGAGGGTCCTATCTCGGTGGCCTCGTGACACCTCAGCTCTTAGATCGCGACCCAGTATCTCGAGATCGACTAGATCTCGACTATGCAAAGCTCTGTACTCAGCAATCCCTGGGTACTGCAGCCTCATAGTGCCGCCGATAGTACTCTGCCTCCTGGGCTCTCAACGCTAGCTCTCTAAGGGTGTCTCTCATCGGACCACCTGCCGCTGCTCTCTGCATACTTGACACCACCTCCTCCGCTCGTCCCTCCACTCTATCTCGGTATCTCGCTCAGTGGTCAACTGAGAAATCTACCGCTGTTAGGTCAAAATCTGTGCCTGCAGCTGCTGAACAGTAATCTGTAGGGTCCACATCTAAGCATCCTCCATATGACCTGGGACCCGAACCCATAGCGGTACTTGTGCTGGAAGAACCGCTCCCACTCGACCTGTCCTTGGTGCTAGAGGTGGGAGTACATCTGTCCTCCTCCTCTGTGCTAGTCACCTAGCCTCCTCTGTACCACCCACTACAGCTAACACCTCCCCCACTCTCCCCTCTCCACCAGCTCCAATAGCCAATCCACCTCTCCCCCTATCTATCATCGCCTGTCTCACCGCTCTATCCACACCTCTATCCCCTCTCTTCCCTCTATCTCCCTACCTCCCTCTAGCTCCTCTCCCTCGTCCTCCTCCTCCATCATTCCCATCATCTCCATCATCTCCCTCGTCTCCCTCCTCCTCATCATCATCAAAGGCTAGCCTCATCTCCTCAGGATCAGATATCCTGGCCACCACCTGCGCAGCAAACAATCGGGCAAACTCATCCATCATGCCCGCATCCTGAATCTCAGGGGCATAATCCCATATCTTCCCTGCTAACCCCACAAACTCCTCCACTGCCACTCCACTATCAATCAGCCACATCCTACCGCCATTGTGCATATAGGCACGCTCCCTGTGGAATACCCTACTGGTGCCCAAACTACCTCAAAACTCGGGTCACCACAAATCTCTCTATAACAAATGGAGTCCTCCCGATCAGATGTCTGGTCATGAAAACAAAGGGCATCTCTAGCCCATCCTCAACCCACACCTCGCATCCTATATATGGTCGCTAGGTGACCGTATCAATGTCATCTAACACTCTCCTCCAGTGCTCTAGTTTGCCCAGCTTACATTGGACAACTAGACCCCTGTATCCGTAGGCATATCCTGCTCCTACGGGCCTATCCCTATCTACTAGTGGCCTTGTTACTGGAATATGCTCCCAACACCATACCTGTAATAAAGTCACACCAGCTGACAAACTGTTGTAACCGAGGTATACTACCTCATGTGGACCCCTGTATAGATGGGTCAGCATAGCTGACCCCCATGAAAACCTCCGGCCCTGTGTAACCATCTCCTCTAACACCAGCCCCCATCCCACAGAAAATCCCTTTGACCTGCAATCAGGACAAAGGAATCCACCAATGAACCCTGCTAGTATGGATGGTAGTGGTGCGTAATCCAGGTCTAGAAACTCCTGTCATGGGATCTCATAGCCACAAAATGTATCATCCTAGAAAATGTGACGCAGTGCCTCTGTCCCACCCTCCTCTGACTGCTCATATGGTAGTAGTGCCCCTACTACAAGGATGCGCTGGATCCTATAATAGTCCTTTGGTGTGACTGTCATCTCTCTAGTGGTAAAATGGAAGGTGTTCATATCACTGTGCCACCTCTCCGCAAGTGCTGTCAATAGCCCTCGGTTCACAGTGAACCAAGGCATATCTAAGAGGGAAGTCAACCCACATCTCTCAATAATACCGAGATCAGCCTGCGACAAACGCGGTGTCAATGTCCATGGTCTCGAAAATCTCTCCCACGACTACACCACACCCAATCGCTCCTGTCAACAAGCAAAACAAATCTAATATCAGTTTCCACATCAAAACAAAGATATCAAAATCAAACTCACATCAACAACATGAAACAATTTGCTCATCTACATCAAGTTCAAAATCCTATCATTTCATATCAACTTGTAAAACAACTCAAGTTATCAAAAACCATATCAATGTCCACATCTCTCAATAATATCCAGATCCGCCTGCGCCAACTGCGATATCAATGTCCACAGTCTGAGGCATCACCATCAAATATCGAATCTGAGGCATCACACATCAAATCAAATCTAGGGCACGACTTGCAAATCATAAGAGCGACACAAAAATTGCATTTGATCATAAATCATGATAACGCATCATTTTCTTTGAAATAACATGTGCACATGTGTCACTTCAAAGAGGGGCAAAATGTAGACATATAAAAATGACCATATTCCTAAATGAATATTTTATGTTCATTTCTCTATTTGATTAAATCCAATTTAATTAAATTATCCACATTCTTCTATTTTATTAAGTAAATTACTCAATTTATTTAAATAAAATTCACTATACCCATTTAATGAATAAATCATTTTATTCAATTAAACCCCCCTATCCACTTTTAATTAAATTCAAATTTAATTAAATAGTTATCCTAAATTGAATAAATCTAATTTATTTAATTGCAACCAAATTGAATGAAATTCTTTATTTCAATTAAATCCTATTATTCCTCCATCCATTTGCAAAATCCCAAACCCCTATCTAATCCCTTCTAGAATCTTCTAATCGCTTCTAGTTAACCTAACCCCTCCTTTAAACTTTGTCACATCCCTAAGCAAAGGGAAGTCACTTCTCAAATCCTCAAAGTCTTTGATAACCATTAAAGGCTTCAAGTCTTCAACCACTTAAATCCTCAAAGTCTTTGATAACCATTAAAGGCTTCCAACCTTCAACCACTTAATCCCCCAAAGTCTCCAATAACCATTAATGGTTAACTCAAACCCTCCTACATGGTTAAAGAATTTTTTTTGACTCAACCTTCACCTAAACCAAAGGTCTCATCAGGCCTTTAATGCTTTGACCATGATTATCTCTTAATCATTTGCACAAAGGTTTATCCTTGGATTAACTCTTAATCCAGTGGGTAATCCTAACTTAAGCTTGACCCTTATCTCTAGATGGCCATAAGGTCTTCTCAGGCATTTAATGTCTCTAACCCCTTCTCTCAACCCAATCTTATGTTGACACTTGTCACCATTTCATTGGTGCAAATTGCAAACATCGATCCCCAACTTTCAAACTCAACCCTTTCAATCCTGACCATCCATTGCCCTATTTTTGCTATAAATAGAGCTCTCATTCCTCCATTTTTACATATAGAGAATCCTCCAAATTCGTAGTATCACAGTTATGCTCAAATACATTCAAGCTTTCATATATCATTTTTATGCTCATCATTTTAGCCTCTCTTTAGAATAGAAATTAATCTAATATGCATTTTAGAATACTTTCTATTATCATTAGCTTAAATCATTGAACTAATATAGTATGCCAGGATAGTTTGTTTACTAACCTTGTCATCTTATAGTTAGTTTATTGCATTTCTAGAATCATGCATAGCTTAGGATGCATTTCATTCTAAAATCTATCAAAGCATCCCTCGTTCTTACATTTACCATCCCTAAACCATTTTGCTTAGTGATCTGAGAGCAAAAACATTGGTTTGAGGGACATTGTAAGATAGAGAACCATGGGACCAACCTTGGGAAGCTAAGTGATACTTCATTACTCCATATCTTGCACCAAGAAGTCATGTGTGTGTGTGTGGACAAGTCTTTTAGAATATTTTCACATATTGAGTTCTATCAACCCACTTTTCCCGCATACAGTTACTTCCACTAGTACTCAGATTGTTGGATCATCATCAACATTCAAATCAATAAATGTGACTGCGGTATTACTTGATTCTATCAAGAAAATAACTGGCTGCAGCTCACAGGCTTATAAAGCAATTGATGATTCTATACCAATTTTGAAGGTAATAGCTCCCAACTGTAATATAGATAATAAAGATTCTTTAGGACAATTGGATACATTGTGTAAATATATCTCAGAAAAGATTGAGAAAATAAAGGAAGAGTTAGTGAAGGATAAGGTAGAAATTGAAAAACAAAAATTCTTTGATGAGGAAATAAAGAAGTGTAATAGAGATTTTGACACACTTCTACCAGAACTATGTAATTTATTGAAAGAATACAAAAATTTGTATAAAGATACATGTAAAACAAACTTTTTGACTGTAGATATTGACAAGAAAATAAGCAAGACACAAGATGAGATAAATAAACTTGCAGATAGCTTTGTCAACTCACCTGATACACTATCATTTTTTGAAGAGAAGATAGCAAATTTTGGGGAAGAACTACTCAAATTGGAAAGAGAGAAAGAAAGAATAATAAATAAGGCAAAACATTTGAGATCTAAACTAAGTCCAATATTGGACTATTTAGCATCTCTGCGGAAGGAAATTTCTGAGGCATTAACACAGGGAAGCAAAACACCGGCAGAGCATTTGTAGCATCTCATCGGTACAGTAAAGAGAACTGAGACAACAATAAAGGATGGTAAGAAGTTTATGGATAGTACAAACTTAATTTTGGGAGATCTTTTTTAGATTATAACCACCCAGCTACAAGGTTGAGTTTATGGATAGTTGAACCTACAAACTCTACTAACATCTTGACAACCTTTCTCATTGATGCCAAAGGGGGAGTAGTGGGATGAGAAAATTCAAAACACAGGAATCATATGCTCAACGGGAGCTCTCACATTTTTGGTAACATTTTTGGACTACACATTTTTGGATACTTTTTGAAATTTCTCATGAGTGTTGCCATCAATGCCAAAGGGGGAGATTGTTGGCATATGCACACTCCAATGAGACATTGTATGTGATTAAAGGTTTTGTCATTGATGGCAACCTTGCAATCCTATGGCACTGGCAAGACATTATACCGGCAAAGCATTACATAGGCAAGTTAGTGCACCGACATCAGCAGATCACACTCTACACCGGCACTCAGGACACTAGCACCGGCATAGAAGAAAACAAGTATACTAGCACAGAGGCCGACAAGATTTTTGTTATATAATATTTTGTTTATTATTGTAAGCCAACTTGGTAAATTGTAAAATAACTCTTATATATAAAGGAGATCATTGTAGACATTTATAGGAGTGATAGAGAAGTATTAAGGAAAATATTAGGTAGACCTAATGTGCGAAATATAGGTCAAAGGGTATATGAAAAGAATTAAGCAGGAACCAGTACTGAATTTGGCATTGAAGATGCTATTGTAAAGAAGTACAAGTCATTGGATTAGTATAATCGTTATTGTAAGTCAGTGTGACTTCCCATTGAGCAGTGAGCTCTAGGCAGTTGGCCTTCCTACATGTGCAGGCCCCTATTGTAAGTAATATTCTCTTATTGGCCAGTGAGTGAATATTGTGGGTCACAAATCCCACCGAGGTTTTTCCCACACCGGGTTTCCTCATTAACATCTTGTGTTATGGTGTACTTTTCATGTGGATGTTCTTGATTCTATTTATTGCATTTTTTTTTGCATACCGGTACACTGTTATATTATGTTCTGTATGTTTTAACTTAAGAAATTCTTATTACCGGTTAGATACTGATTCACCCCCCCCCTCTCAGTATCTGTGGGACCCCTAATAGTGATGTGCTACAAAAAACACTGTATGTGTTGTAGAATAACTTGAATGCGCTATCAAAAGAACCTGAAGCGCTGAACTGTTAGCCTGATGTGTTATTCTGCTAAGTTCCCATGCCGAGACTTACAGGAAAAATGTTAAAATCCAATGCGCTAAGGGATGGTTTCTACGCACTAGGAAATGAGTCCCATGGGTTGAATAGTGTACCGGATGAGCTAGAATGTTAACCAGATGCGCTAAGGGATGTTCCCCACGCGTTGATTCATGTTTCCCCCGTACCTGCAAAAATGGTTAGATTCAAAAACCAATTTGATTTATGGGGTTGGGCCACATGGTGGATGCCAGAAATATATGCGGGAAAAGCGGTTCAATGAAACTCAATATGTGAAAATATTCAAATGACTTGTCCACACACCCATGGGACTCTTGGTGTAAGTTATAGAGTCATGAGGAATGACTCAACTTCCCATGGTGGGTTCCATGGTTTTCTATCTCACAAGGTCCCTCAATCCAATGCCTTTGCTCTCAAATCACTGAGCAAAGTGACTTAGAGATGATGAATGCAAGAATGAGGGATGCTTTAGATTGATTTTAACATGAATGCATCCTATTTATTCATGATTCTACAAATGAGTTAAACTAGATTATAAGATGACAAGGTTAGTAGCAATACTATCCTAACATGATATACTAGTTATATGATTTAAGCTAATGATAATAGAAATTCTCTAAAATTCTTATTAGATTAATTCCTATTACAAAGAGAGGCTAGATGTCTGCTAAAATTGAGTATAAGTGCGATACTAAAAACATTGATCCTCAAAATGGAGGAATGAGAGCTCTATTTATAGGGAAAATAGGGCAATGGATGGTCAAGATTGGATAATCTAATCAAGGGTCAGGATTGAAAGTTATCAATCCATGTTTACAATTTCCACCAATGAAATGGTGACAATTGTCAACTTAAGATTGCTTGAGAGAAGAGGTAAGAAGCATTGAATGCTTGAGAAGACATGAAGGTTATCTTAGAAGGTAAGGGTTAAGGTTAGGTTAGGGTTATCCAATGGATAAAGCTTTTACCCAAAGGATAAACTCTTGTGCAAAGGTTAAAGGAATAACCATGGTCAAAGCAATGAATGCTTGATGAGACTCCTAGGTTAGATGAGGGCTAAGTTAGGAAAAAAGTCTCTAACCATGTCACTAAGGGTTAGTTAACCATTAATGGTTTGAAAACTTTGGGGACAAATTTGTAAGAGTCCTTCCAAATTTGGGGGTATTCAACAAGTTAGCTTGTTGAAGGCATAAAGGCTTTAATGCCTTTTGAAGACTTTACTCCAAATTTGAGAAGTGACCTCCTCAAATTTAGGGAAAGGGGATAATTGATGGGTTAAGGTTAATTGATTAGGATTAGATGGGCTCTAGAATAATTTAGGAAGAGGGTTAGGATGCAAGTGGGAGATGTAGGAAAATGCAAGTAGGTGAGGGATAATAGGATTTAATTAAAATAAATTGCTTTATTTCAATTTGGTTGCAAGTGGAGGATTAAATAAATTAGATTTATTTAATTGGGGTGAACTATTTAATTAAATGTAACTTTAATTAAAAGTAGAGAGAAGAGATAAAATGATTTATTCAATTAAATGGTATAAAGGGCTTAAGTGAATTTAAATAAATAAATTGAATAATTTATTTAATTAAATAGAAGAATGTGGATGATTTAATTAAATTAGATTTAACTAAATAGAGGAATGAGAATAAAATGAACATTAAATATTCATTTAGGAATATGGTCATTTTTATGTGTCTACAAGTATATCAGTGTTACAACATACCCTATATATATTTGTACACTGCTTCAAAGAATTTTCTATTAGTTTTATCTTCTCATCAATCTTCTTCTTCTCTGATTCAATTACCTGATCAAATGCAACTCTCTTAGCCTGAGTAAATCTCTCCAATGCTTGCCGGTTTGAAATATGTTGTAAGGATTGAAAATCTTTTGAAATATGCTCAGTAATTATCTTAAGCTTGTCAAATGGGCTCGCTTCATTGTCAATCTTGCACTCTAGGACTAGTCTATTTAAAATGGTGATTGATTGATAAATAATCCCTTTGTTTGTAGATCCTTCCTTCATTAGTTTTTGTGCTACCATCATCATGAGTTCAGTAGGATTCATCTCAGTTATGTTTTTTTTTTGACCTGTGAGGTGTCAATTGACAATAATGATGGACCAACTACCGACTCCCTGCCAGATTCCCTTGTCTTCTCTTCTGATGATTTATCCTTTATAACCTCCTCACTTGCACTAGTGTCTTCACCACTTGGTGCAGTTTTTGTAACTGTCAGTTCCTCTGTAGAAACTGTAACCTCAACCTGTATATTTGTATCCAGAGGATTGTTATCCTCAATATTAGTATCCTGTACAACATTAACTTGTTCACCCTCTATGTTAACTGATATCTCAATGTTTGTCTATACATTAGTATCAACTGGGGGCTCAATTTACACTATCTTAATATTTTTCAAAACTGAGGGTGAAGTACCCATAATCTGCTTTCCTTTTCCTTCAACTGGGGTCTCTATGGTGTCTATCTTGGTTTTCGGTAAAGTAAAGAATCCTCTATTTTCTCCAAGGAACTTAACCCATGCTATTTGAGTTTCTTTTATTATTTCATTTACCCTTCCTAGCATCAGACTAGTTATTCTATGTTTTCTATTATAAATGTTTCTATCTGCCACCTCAAGTGTCTTTTCCATTTTATCTAGAGCAAGAGTAACACAAATAGATAATAGCTTTTGAATTTTAATATGCTTATCTTCTTGCATAGATGACAGTCTTCTAGCATCAAACATATTATACAACTCAACCAATATTTGATTTTCTATTTCTATTAAGGATTTCTTATAAATATCCAAGTATAATAAGATTGCTTCCTCTACCTCTCTTTGTTCATCCTCTTCTAAATGATCATAGTAGAACTATACATTATTTAACATGCCATCCTTAGTGATTTCATCTACTAGTTGTACACAAGTTTTAGGTGGAACCTTACCAGAATCAGTGTCAGTGTCATTCTTCTTCTTCTTTGTAGTATCGAATGCAACTGAAGGTGTAGCCTTTAGTGCTTTCTTTTGTGTCGGTATTTTAATTCTAACCTTCCTAACTGGTTTCTTCTTAGCTTCTACCTTAGTTTCCTTTGTTTTCTTTCTAACAAACCTCTCAAATGCCAATGGTGTGTCATCCTCAAATTCAGACTTAGCAGTAATAGGCTCAATGTGTACTTTTGGATTCTTCCTCTTCTTGCCTTTCTCCGAGACAACATCAATTAATGATTTGATGTCTTGTGAGACCTTCTCAACAAATTTTCTTTCTTTCCTTCTTGCTTCTCTCTCTTCTTCTAGTTGAACTCTATTTCAACCTCATGTGTTTTCTATTGTGTAGTACCACAGGGTTTCTCTGCCTTATCAATAGGTGCATCAATCAACCTTTTTGAATAGGCATCAAGAATCTGTCCATCCACCTCATAGCCCATTTCCTCAATCCAAATATTTCAAGGTTTAGTTGCTTCCATAATTTTTTCATCCTTCTTTACCATGAAGCATATGTCGGTTGAATATTTTTCTACAATACGCTCAGGTAACCTTACCCTAGACCTCATAGATTTCTGGAATACTTTGAAATATCCCCATACCTTATCATCTCTCTGACTTCCTAAATAAGAAATTGACTGTTTCAATTGTCTCTGTACCAAGATGTCAAATGCCCATTGCCTTTTACCGAAATCAGGTGTATCTTTCATGAAATATAACATTAGGTGAACTATCAAGTTGCCATACCGAAATGTACCCTTCTTATCTCCCTTAATATTTCCTAGGTTTTATAACAACTCATCTAGCATCCAACTGCATAGATCCAATTTCACATCCTCTCTCATCATTTTGTATGCAGCTAAAATGCATGAAGTGGAAACAGAATTCAGTTGGTTTGACTGAGTTACCTTATACTTGATGATCATGCTACCAAATCTAATGTATGTGTCAGTAATAGTGCTCACTCTCATTGATCTTATGCCAGATATCATGTCAGTGATTTTGTTCATGAAATCATTCAAAACCTTCTTCTGTGGATGTTACCCAACTGATGGTAAACTAGTGATTGCGCAGATGACTTCCTTGGTGATCTTGTAAGGTTTGTCTAACCATATAAATTCCCTATGTACTCTACTCAAAACATATCTGATTATCTCATCTTTAAATTCTGGAATATCCAAAATGTTAGTAAACCCTACGTCTTCAATATGCTTGTATGCCAGTTTGATCTTTCCATATTCTCCCATCAGCTCACTCATATACATACCCTTAATTTCAGAAGTTCCCAAGTCCTCAATGTGATACTGAATATTGTTGGCTTGATGATGATTGAAATGAATAACTTCATATGTTGTCATTGATGGAACATGTACATACACACATATGTTCACATTGTCGACCGGTATTACTTCTAAAGTTACATAAATTGCAACCAGTATTAGAAGTTTTGTTTATGATGGTTTAGAGAGTGTCAAACTAGTACATGCAGACAATCGATATATGCAAGAAATAAATTGACATCAACCCGAAGATCCAGCGGAGACCATCAAAGAAGCAATGGAGGACAATCGGTTTACATGTTGATAGAGGTTAACTCTAACTAGTATCAGTGTTCTAGCCGGTATTCAATGATTGTGTGATGAGTTACCCTAACTGAAAAATTTTAGCACTAATTTATGATGAGTTATGTTTGATTGTCCAGATACACTGGACCTAGGAAATTGTGATATAATTTATAAGGCCGACATGAAATCTAAATGTCTATATAATGACATTATGATGAAATATTTTGGAGATATGATATGAGATGATTTGATGTGAAGATAGATGTATTAAGTTGTTGACGGCATTACAAAATATGTTGGTTATGTAGTTTTGAGTGTGCAGAAGAGGATGTATTCAAGAAAGTTGTTCTTCAGGGATAGAACAAGATTTTATTCCTTTTTCTTTATGTCCTCAATCTCCTTATAAATCCTCATATATCTAACTTGTATTTTATTTTTCCTTATCATGTTATCTTGACTCAATTTATGACATTGTTCCTTAAGTGCATCTTTCTCTTCATCATCTTGACTTTGCAAAAGTTCTTTCCTCCTAGCCTAAACAGGTGATAGCCTCTCTTGTAGGACAAGAATGAATTCCTTAGCAGAATTCAATTGATCTTGTAGCTTTAAGTTCTTCAACCTTTCATCATCATAATCTTCAAGTGCCATCTCAAGTTTCTTCTCCAAAGCCATATCCATGGATTCCGGATTCAGGATCTTCCTCATTTTGTTAAACTTCCTCCTAGGCACAAGGCTCTGATACCAATTTTTGGAATCTAATAACACTAAGAGAGGGGGGGGGGGGGGGGGGGTGAATCAGTGTTATACCAGAATGATTAATTTTAGCCTTATTAATACATGCATACACCAACCGGTATACCGGTACATACAAAATTGAAAGAAGTAAAGAAACAAGTAAGCCAATGACATAAATGAGAACCATAACACACAAACATATATGTGGAAAACCTCAAAGAGGAAAAAAATTAGTGGGATTTGTGACCCATAATATCAATCCACTGGCCATATGAAGAGATATTACAAAATATGAGAGGCCTGCACTTGCAGGAAGGCATATAGCCTAGAGCATAGTACTCAATCACAAAAGGAGCCTCACTGACTACATATAATGATGGAATTGAAAAGCACTAAGAGGGGGGGGTGAATCGGTGACACCAAATAAAACACTACTTCAAACACTAACTGGTAGATGAACTTAACCAAGCATTTAAACAAAATACATGATATCCAAAATGATATAACAACATCCACAAAAAGTAAAGCATCCACCATAACACAAGTGTTTATACGTGGAAAACCCAAATAGGTAAAAACCATGGTGAGATGGAACTCACAAGTTAACTATTTGCAGTAATAGATAACTGACCGGTTAAGGTCTACAAAGTGCTCTTCTAGGAGCGAATCTTGTTAGAGATACCAAATATTTATTGGCAGCTTATACCCTATTAAGAGTACTACCCTGTTAGGAGTAACCTCGTTGGAGGATTTGAGAATC
Organism: Cryptomeria japonica; assembly: GCF_030272615.1. Lineage (NCBI taxonomy): Eukaryota > Viridiplantae > Streptophyta > Pinopsida > Cupressales > Cupressaceae > Cryptomeria > Cryptomeria japonica. The sequence continues at coordinate 625,656,321 of NC_081405.1, forward strand.
CAAACTAATGGATCACCTTGTTAGAGGATTTGTACAATGAAGCTTGCTAGAGCTTATCGAGTTAGGGGATTTGATTATGTTGTAATGATTAGAAAATAACAAGAATGGTTTGATCTGTTCTAAGTAGCATAATACTTGCTTGATCAGATCCTTCTAAGTACATTCAACACTGCTCTTCATCTTAACGCTTGTCGCTCTTCAACAAAATCTTTTACTCTTGATGCATATCAGTATATGCATAACATCATAACCATACTCATTCTCTATATCTTTAAAATGATTCACCAAGATGTCTTAAAATAGACATTCAAATATTATGTCAGCCTAAGGAAATCAAAACACAATTTCCTAGGTGTAGTGTATCTAGACAAGTGATCAAAACTCATCACAAAAATCAGATACCGGTTAGAATAGTCAATAATGGTTGACACAAAGTGCTGATTAGAGATAAACCTTAAACATACTGGTTGACAACGTAAACCAATTGAAGTTGCACCGGTAGTCAATGTAATCATATGTGTGTGTGAGAGTGTTTCATCAATGACAACAAAAGATGAATACATTACAATAATCATCAAGCTAACATATAAATCTAGACTATAATTTGGAGAAGTGTTGAAGTAATAAGATAGTATCTTCTATGCCTGAATACAGTTTCAGTTTAAGTTTGTCTATTTCAGTCTGAAACCCTAAACCCTTTACCGAAATAACTCTTACATAAATTTCCTCACATACGTAATCCCTTTGATATATTATGCATTGTATGACATTCGCATATCGATAATCTCCTATGTCAAGTCTTTATCAAAATGATCTATCAAACTGACCTATATACCCTATACAAATTATCATGCCTTATGTCGGCTTACAAAGATATATACAATATCAAATTACATGTCAGCCAGATAGCATAAATGCATAAATATTAAAGGCAATTATCGATTCCAGGTCTAAGAGATGTCTACCTCCAATACTAATAACCTTTTACTAAACCATGTCAGCCTGCATTTTCGATTACCAGAGAAATCCTTTTTTCCTATCGGTGCCAATGTAGAATCTATGAAGTGTGTGCCAGTACACAACGGAACCAAAACATGAAGCCAAAACACAATACCATATTTCCATCAATGACAACATAGTGAAACCAACCAATTGAGTGTCAATTGCCAACAAGATGCACACCTAGAGTTCAGAATTTTGTTTGTAATTCAGTATTTTATCTATAGTCAGGGAGGCTCCTTTATGATGAGCAGTGTGCTCTAGGTAGTGTGTCTTCTAGCATGTGCAGGCCCCCTTTTTATCTAATATTTATTCAGCTAGTCAGTGGATAGATATTGTGGGTCACAAATCCCACCGTGGTTTTTCCTCTTTGAGGTTTTCCATGTATAAATCTGTGGTGTTATGGTGTTGATCTTTGTGGTTCCCTTGTTCTTCATTAGATCTTATTTATATGATTACCGGTTGTTAAATAGAAAAGTATCTAAAGGAATTAAATTTTTAATTACTGTTAGAACATTGATTCACCCCCCCTCTTAGTGTTCTTGGATTCCAACAACCATTACATTCAAAAGAGGAGTGAATCCAATAGATTCAGTCACAAATCAGTAATGATAAGGACTGAATACTAATTAGCTTCAAGGGGGGGTGAATTGATTTGCCCTCTTTTGTGAGATGAAATGCTTAAATTAGGGAAAAGTATTGAAAATGAATGTAAAAATGTGGAAACAGTGAGCTACAATCATCAAATTGAAGAACTCACCTAGATCTGAATAGTATATCCAAATTTGGACCTGAACCTAGAAAAAACTCCAAAAATATCAAGACCAGAGTGATGACATCCTAACTTTTCACACAAAAAAAAGGGTTGATTTGTCTATGCAAATAATGCATATTCTAAAGGTTGCAACTTCATACCTATTTCCTACACAAAAAGAAAGGGAAATAGGATGGAAATAGGGGCTTACCTAAGTCAAACTCCATATTTGGAATTAACTATGAAATAGAGGTAAAAGATAATTGAATTGTTGTAAATGACAATTCTCCTTTCGAGGGAGATGTTGAATAATGACTGAAAACCAAATGATATACCTTTGGTGCAGCCATAATCCAATGGGTCCTCAAATAGAACAGATCAGATCATGCAACAAGAGTAACACAATGGAAGAAAAAACAATACATTGAAAAATTATAGAATCAAATTTCTGCATCATTATATAGTCATCATAGATCATCTAGTAATCAACCGGTTACATGCAGGCTAACAAGCCAGAATACAATCCATCTGGATCTCCAAGAGACCTTTGAACTATCAATGTTGTAACTAGGAACTCATAAACCTCTAACTGCCTCTTAAGGATCTCACATAATAATATTTATACTGTTTGGAACATATCCGGGTCGACCACAAAAGATTACATTTACCAAGACAAAAAAATGAAATGTGTAAATAGGTCGGCCCCAAGAATGAAAGGAAATTCCAACCAAGGAGCATAGATCAATAGGAAGGTCAGCCAAGGACTCAAAATCATCGAACAAGACCCCAAATAGATCCACATGACAAGAGATCGCTCTACACAATAAGAAATAAAAAATTAGTCGTTAAGATGAAAAACTACTCTAGGAACTAGAATAGCAAACCGAAAGCAACTGAACTTTAACAAAACAAAGAAAATAACTACCAGAAGAACACCAAAACTAAATTAAGCATAAGAGCACACCTAGAAACTAAAAATCTAATCTTCAAAAATAAGAAACCAACTACCAGAAGAACAGGAAAACTAAAACATTGAACTTCAACAAAACAAAACTGAAAGGAAATATTTTTGGTTGATGCAAGATTTCTCATTTACCAGGGATGCTCCTGCATCAAACACCCTAGGTAGAAAGAGATGTTCCATGAGAGGCAACTCATGAACATTGAAAAGGACTCATGATATAGATTTAATCCTCATTTCTCATCCAAAATCTTCTTTATCTGCAAACCTCTTTCTTAGCTCCTCCAGAACCTCAACTAGATTTCGTAACTCCTGGCTCTCTTTAATTCTTTTTCCCTACTTCAAACCTGCACATTGTCTCTGACTAATGCTCCCTTTCTTCTGTAACTCTAATTTATTTCTACCACAAGACTTCATCTGGTCTTCCCATAACCTTACTGCCATATAATTTCTTCTTACTACCATACTTATCTATCAAACCCTTATGCAATTCCATGCCAGCCTTCGGTATAACCTCAACAACTAGTTTCTCCTTACTGTAACTCTTTTCAAGACTCAAATTCCTCACTTCCTTCTCTTTCTCCTTCAAAGAAGCCAATGTGAACTTCTGCCCATCCTTCTCAATAGTGATCAAGTTTCTTCTACAGTCATAGATAGCTCCTCTATCAAACTGCAAAGGTCTTCCCAACAAGACAAGACAAGTACTCATAGATAAAACATCACACAAGACCTCATCCCTAAAAGGTCCAATATTAAAACTCACCAAACACTGCTCTTTTACTTCTAACTTTTGGTTATCTTGTAACCAACTTACCTTGTAAGGACAAGGGTGCTTAAGCCTCTTCAATCCAAGCTTCACTACTGTCTCCTCTGATACCAAATTATCAGTACTTCCACTATCAACAATAACCTTGCAACACTTACCACCTGATTTGCACACAGTCTGGAAAAGACTCCTTCTCTAAGTAGGTCTAGTATCTTCACTTCTCTGCTCCATCATGACTCTTCTGAACATAAGGGATTCTCCTTGCTCTAGTGCACATTCAGTTCTGGTAACTCCAACTTCTTGATCCTGATTTGCCACACAACTTCTTGCCATTCACTACTTACATTCATAAAATCTATGTTCAGTTTCTCCACACTTGAAACATCTGCCCAAAAATTCTCTATTGCTACTGCCACTCCCTTTCCTCTGTGTTTTCTGATCCGGTTCTTTATTCCACTTAGGTTTTTATTATTCTTCAACACTCTACTTCTCTTTACTCATATGCCCCCTGAATCTCTCCTTCCCTCTAGGGTTATTCTGTTGTCTTCTTCTCACCTTCTCCTAAGCCTTCAAAGCATACTATTAATCTTCCTCAACTGTGGAAATCTTCAACATACTCATTTCATCTTGAATGTTAAATGAAAGTCCATTTATGTACCTCACCACTTTTTCTCTATCCATCTCTCTATGTCCAGATATAATCATTACTTTGTAGAACTCCTCAATATACTCTTTCACAATTATGTTTCTCTACTTCAAGTTCTATAACTTCTTGAACAAATCCAACTCATAGTCTCCCGGAATGAACTTAGCCTTCAATCTCGCTACCATTTGTCTCCACCAGGTGATCTTCATTTCACCATTCTCCACTCTATCTCTCTACAACTCTTTCCACCATAAGGAAACTTCCCCTTTCAATTTCGTTTGTGCCAACATAACCCTCTGTGGATCCTTAACATCGTCAAATTCAAAGTAGTCCTCCAACTCTCTGATACAATCAATCAAATCCTCTAGATTCAACATCCCAAAAAAGATTGAAATCTCCACTTTATGTATTTTACTTTCTTATGCCATTGCTCTCATAAATATTGCTTCTCTTCCATCTTCTGGTCCTTCAACCTCTTATGCCTTAAGGTCTTCTCTAGCTTTTTCATATTCATCATCAAACTCTGGATTCCTCTGCAAACTTGCTAATGCATTCTCGATCTCATTCCTCACCTCATTCTTTAAATCCTCCATCATCTTCTCTACCCTCTAGGGGTTTATCCTTCTAGGAGGAATATCCTCCTTTGCTCCAGTGAACTGCCTCAACTCGGTGATCTGACTGCAGATTTCAATTGCCTCACACTCGATGATCTATTTAACACACTCGCAACCTACCTCCACTTAGTGATTTGTTCACCCAAAGGAATGCCTCAAGGTTCCTAACTAGATCTTCCACCAATAGGTTCATAACCAGCTCTAATACCACTTGGTCAGCCATAATCCGGTGGGTCCTCAAAGAGAACACACCAGATGATGCAACAAGAGTAACACAATAGAAGCAACAACAACACATTGAAAAATTACAGATTTGGATTTTTGCATCATCATATATTCATCATAGATCATCCGGTAATCAACTGGTTACATGGCTAACAAGACAGAATACTCAGGCTACTCAGACTTACAACCCTATATGGACTAAAGTTTGGAATAGACTCCTCATTCCTAAAATTAATATGTTTTTTTGTCTTGCAACTCACAACAAGATACTTACTATTGATAACTTGGTTCGAAGAGGATTCATGATTCCTAATAGGTGTGAGTTATGTCAGAAAGAGGCTGAGTCTGTGGATCATTTGTTCATTCACTGTTCTTTTACCTAGGAAATTTGGGGTAAAGTGTGGATGCAATGGAACGTTGATTAGGTTATACATAATAGTTTTAAGTGCTTGGCAATGGATTTTCCCTACCAGGCTTCCCATGATTAAGACCCTCTGGTCCTTTGTTCTTCCTATGACCCATTGGCATATTTGGAAGGAGAGAAACAATAGAATTTTTAGGGAGACTATGTGTTCTTCTCAAGTGGTTTTTGAAAAGATCTATAGGGCTATTAAAGAAAACATCAATACCATTCACAAAAGTAACAAATAGTGTAGTTATATTGACATGACTGATAATGAGAAAAGAATTCTAACTGAATGGAATTTGATACACAAGGTCTGGAAGTCTGATATGAAGAGTGGAAGAGATAATATGGTGTGGAGGTCCCCTCCTCATGATTGGGTTAAGGTGAGCTTCGATAGTGCAGCTAAAGGAAATCCAGAGAATGCTAGAGGGGGAGGGGTCATCAGAAACTCTTATGGCTTTTGTGTTGTTGTGATTGCCTCTCCCTTTGGAGTTCAAAACAACCATGTGGTAGAAGCTCTAACAATGTTAAAATGTCTTCAGCCTATTCAGAGATTCAATTTTAAAAGATTTTGGCTGGATGGGGATTCCCTTAATATAATTCAGGCTATTAAAGGTATTAGTTCCCCTTCTTGGAATATCCAAAATATCATTGATAATGCTAAAAAATTGTTAGACGCCCTTGATAGTGTGATTATTACCCATACCTTTAGGGAAGGTAATAGGGTAGCCAATTTGTTAGCCAATGAGGGGATCATTTTAGTGGAAGATGCTAATTATATCGGAGAGTCATCATGTATGAACAGAGTCCAAGAGCAATTATTTTATGACAGAATCCATGGTACATATTAATTTCATTATTACCTTTCTGGGTTTGGACTTCAATGATATATTTTGGAGTGAGGTGAATTGTCAGATGATTACCTGTCCCAGGCATTGCAATAATGAGTATAGGTGTGAAGGGCCTTATCATATTAAGTATTGGGTTAATTTGCATGTTTTAAAAGGCTACTTGAAAAACAAGATAATTACCTTGGTTTTCAATTCCAGTGTCTCTGTTCTTCAACATTTGGTCAATTTGCACTCCTTTGAGGGTTTCGACTTGAACAACTGTCATATTATGGGAGGAAATCTCAACCGTAATGAGCCCACCAGCTATGATAGCTAGAAGGGTGAAAGGAAAATTTGGAGAAGGTTGCATAGATATGGCTTCACCGATTATATGGAGAAATTGCATGGGAGCAAGAAGTCCATTTCCCATGGTTTTGCCAAGGGCTAGAAAAATAACAGAGTTACTCTGTTTGGTCAGACCTAGAAAGTGGATGAAGATTTGGTGGCTGAGGTGACCAGTTTGTAGAAGAATAGCATCAAGTTTTACAGAGACCGCAAGTTCTCGGTGGAAGCCATCGAGAATTTCCCCAAAAATGAAAAAGAAAGGGCTCGGCTCACCAAAAATCATAATGCTTCCTATTATCTCTCTAACCAGGTAAAATCATTTTGGCAGAAAATGTTGAAAGTTTTAGTCGAGTATCTTATGGTTGATGGTAGGTTTTTGAAAGTCTACAATTACCACTTTGTTATCCTTAACCACTTTCGCCATGGATCTAAGATATCTTTGCCCATCTACTTGGCCTCCTCCCTCAATAATTGTCTGGCTAACCATGCTAAGAAGCCTAATTCCTACCCCATTGCTCACTAAGGTCTTATTTTGTTAATATATGAGCATCTTAAGGGTAAAGTTAAGGATAATAAGGATGATCCCTTTGTGGAGAATGCCCATATTAATGAGGATTATGATGGTTCTGAATCTAATGAGGATTCTTCTAATCTTCCTCCTACAAATAAATTGAGGGTTAGTGAAAAAGCTAAATAAGACACTGAAAAGAAGGCTATTTCTAAGTAGGAGCAGGAGAAGGAGGTGGAAGAAGAGGTGGAGAATGAGTAGGAGAAGGAGGTTGAGGGTGAGGAAGGGGACAAGGTTAATGAGCAGAGAGAAGAAGATGTTGAAGAGTCAGAGGCAAAGGAGAATAGCTATGATTCAGACAATAGGGATGATGCTCAACATAATATGGAGGAGGGAAACCCTAGGGCTGAGGATTCTACCCTCAATATGGAGAATGTGGATTCCATTTTGAATGCTACTAGAAACAACACTCTGGAGATGTACAATATCTAGAAGCGGGTGGTTGATAATATCACTAGCATTCAAGAAAAATAGAGAGAGCTAGATTTCAAAATTAATAATTTGGTTAAGGATATAAACATTAAAGGTAAAGAGGATAATGCGGAGGATACTAGTGCAGCAAAGGATGAAAAATAGATCTAGACTAGCTGGAAAGTGAGATTATAAAGGGAGATTTGAAGCACCTGGAGGATGTGGTGATGACTCTCAAAGCAAAGGGTGAGTCTGATAATGATCTGATAAACAATCAGATTTAAAAAACTGAGAGTTCTCTAAGGAAATTCATGGAGCATAGTTTGGTTGTGTTGAAGGTGTCCTCTCAAAACATGAATGCAATGGTTGCTTTCCTAGAGAAGGATAAGCAAAATAAAGACACTATGATTATTGATGATGAGTGAACTTCTAGTTCTGTTCAACACTCCTCTAGATGCAGAACTAGGAAAAATGCAAGTTAGCTGGAGCTGAAGATCAAAGGCAATCAATAGGTGTAGGAAAATAAAGACCTAAAAGAGGAAGCAAATGCGATGATGATGCTGGTCAAGGATACGGAAAAGACTATAAATATTTTCACCTAAAATGTAATTTTATTTTAGGTGTGCCAGTCTCTCACTGGCCTTTTGCTGTTGTCTTTTGTGTTGTTCTTTTGCAGCCTTTCTCTCTTTGTTCTATCTTCTCTAGTTTCTCTATTGCTTTTCTTTTCAATATGTAAGCGGGTTTCAGGTCCCTTAAAACCTTATTTTCCTTAATCTAGAACAAGATAGAATACAATCCATCTAGATCATTGAGAGACCTCTGATTATCAATCTTGTAACTAGGAACTCATAAACCTCTAGCTGTCACCTAAGAATCTCATATAACAATATTTATACCCTCTAGAAGATATCTGGGTCGGCCACAAAAGATTACATTTACCAAGATAGGAAAATGAAATGTGTAAATAGGTCAGATCCAAGAATGAAAGGAAATTCCTACGGAAAAGAATAACCAAGGAGCATGGATCAATAAGAACGTTGGCCAAGGACTCAAGATCATCGAGAAAGACCCCAAATAGATCCACACTCCAAGAGATCACTCCGCACAAGAAGAAATCAACAATTAGCAATTAAGCTCAAAAATGTTAGGTCCTAGAGACAACTAAGAGGGGGGGTGAATCAGTTGTCAAATAAATTCAAACCAAAAACAACTTAACCAACTTAATGCTTAATATTGGTAAACCAATTCAATATGCCGGTAGACAGTTTTCATAGTTAATTGCTATACCGGTAAGGATTAGTGCATGAAACATAAAGACAAAGTCATCCACAACACATAACACCAATATTTGTACGTGGAAACCCTGTGAGGGGAAAAACCATGGTGGGAAACCTTACCCACAATCAGATGATACTACTGCAGATAGTAAGTGTACATAAATGTGGTCTGCACATGCAAAAAGGCCAAGTGCCTAGAGCTCACTACTCAATCACAAAATGTGAGTCACACTGACTACAATTGGATGGTTAAATCCAATAAGAATGTACTGCTAAAATTTGCATCTTCATATGTTGGATTCAGTACCGGTGTAGTTCTGATTGTCTTCACAAAAACCCTCCTTCAATCTTCAAATGATGTCTACGTGTATAGCTCTGCTTATTCTTGCATATACCTTCACACAATACTTTTTTTTCACATTCCACACTTGATCTTACAAATAAGATCTTATATTTATACCATATCCTAAGACCAATTTTAGTAGGTCAGCTCTACAAGATATTACAATAAAATTAATTTACATATCAATTAATACCCGATGCAACAACTGATTCAATATGTTGTCTTAATGCATTTACAACAATAATAAGTCATCTCCATAGCATTTCATACCGATCTAGAAAAGATAAATCTGTCGATGTAACCTGGACCTATTTGCTGGTAAGAGCAAATATGCAAATACTAATGTACCAATAAACAAAACTCCAAGACGTCCACACAATGTCTTTGACATAACCAAGTGTTTTTCATATCATTCCAAGTGCCAGTGATCATTATATCTTGTTAGTGTACTAGATACCGGTGACTGTGCATGAGTCACTTGCTTGCCAGTGAATGTTGCTGATTCTCCAAAGTGCCAGAGTTGATAAGTGTTTAGTAGGTGTTGACATCAATGACAAAACCATACCAAAATACCAAAAATCTCCCCCTTTGGTATTGATGGCAACACAAGATGGAAAAACCATCAAAGTGCCATACCAGAAATGCCAAATACCCAAAAACCAACAATCTCTGAAATCAAGATACAGAGAGTAATAATCTCTCCCAAACAACAATCTCTCCCCCTGAGAGCAACATGTGTTTTTCCATACCAATCTCTTCCCCTTTGAGTTCAAATGCCAAAGTTCCTACCAAGCCAAGTTCATATACAAAATACCAATCAATTTAGTATACCAACTACTCCCCTTGAGAAGTAGCTTCCCATCAAAGCCGGAAAAAAGATTTCTCTGTTAATTCTGTCGGTTGATGACAATCATCAACTTCCTAAGTCTCTATCAGTGGGAATATGACTCCAAGCTGATCTCTGAGATATTCAAAAGTCTCCTTAGGCAGAGGTTTAGTAAAGATATCTGCAATCTGTTCTTTAGTATTCACATAAACCAGTTTTATTTCCTTTGCTTCAACATTTTCCCTTAGAAAATTCAGTTTGATAGAAACATATTTGGTTTTGGAATGTAATACTGGATTCTTAGATATATTGATTGCTGCAAAGTTATCACAATAGATATTAACAGGTTCCTTGCATTTTACCCTTATGTCTTTCAACATTTGCTTGAGCCATAGTACCTGTGTACAGTTAGTTGTTGCTGCAACATATTCTGATTCTGTTGTTGATAAAGATGTACAACTTTGTTTCTTACTCAACCAAGAAACTAGTCTATTTACAAGAAAGAATGCTCCACCAGTGGTTCTTTTTCTATCATCCACATCTCCTGCCCATTTTGCATCTATGTATGCACATAATTCAAAGTTTTCATCTCTAGGATACCATAATCCAAGATTTATAGTACCTTGTAAGTAACGAAAAATCCTTTTTATTGCTAATTCATGATTTTCTCTAGGATTACTTTGAAATCTTGAAACAATACATACTGCATTCATAATATCAGGTCTTGTTTGTGTCAAATACAGTAAACCTCTTATCATAGATTTGTATCTACTTGGATTAATAGGTGTAGATTCATCTCTTAGTGATAATTTGTCTTTTTTGGTCATAGGTGTGCTTACTAGTTTAGAGTTCTCCATCCCAAATTTCTTTAGTAACTCTTTTAAGTACTTGGATTGACTCAAGAATATACCTTTATTAGTCTATGAAATTTGCAATCCTAAAAAGAATTTTATTTCTCCAATCATAGACATTTCAAATTCTTGCTACATTTTAATAGAAAATTCTTTACATAATCCATCTTCTCCTCCAAAGATTATATCATCAACAAATACTTCTATAACTAGGCTGTCATCATTAGTCACTTTATAGTATAAATTGTTGTCTGCATTTCCTTTAGAAAAACCAATCTTCAAAAGATACTTATCCAATCTTGCATACCAAGCTCTTGGAGCTTGCTTCAATCCATACAAAGTTTTTCTTAACCTGCAAACCATATCTTTATTATCTGTCAAAGAAAATCCATTAGGTTCTTCAATGTAAACTTCTTCTTCAAGATCTCCATTCAAAAATGCATATTTAATATCCATTTGATATACTTTGTAGTTCTTATGTGCTGCAAAAGCCAAAAATAATCTGACTGCCTTAATTCTAGCTACTGGTGAAAAGGTTTCATTGTAATCAATTCCTTCTTTCTGAGAATATCCCTAACACACTAGTCTTGCTTTATTTCTGATAACCTTACCATCTTCATTAAGTTTGTTTCTGAATACCCATTTGGTTCTGATTACATTTTTATCTTTAGGCCGGGGAACTAATGTCCAAGTGTTATTTTTCTCAATTTGTTCTAATCTTCTTCCATAGCTTTAATCCAAAATTTATCTTCACATGACTCATTAACTGATGATGGTTCAATTTGAGAAATAAGACATACCTCTTCATTTGCCAATCTTCCTCTTGTCATAACTCCTTTAAACTTGTTTCCGATTATCTGATCTTCAGAGTGATTTAGTCTTACATACTGGGGTGTCTTTGTTTGCTGTTGTTCCTCAGTTACTATGGAATTCTCAGATGATACCGAGGTAACCGGATCTTCATTCTATACTAGTGGATTTAGAGTAGGTTCATTTGTCAAAAAATTTGTTCCCAGTTCAAAGTCTATATACCTTGAAGTTCCTCTAAATTATTCATCAATCTTAACATTTGTACTTTCAACAATTTTCTACAATCTTTTGTTAAAACATCTATACGCCTTGCTTTTAGATGAATAACCAAGAAATATTCTTGCATCACTTCTAGGATCAAATTTGCCAATATACTCATCTCTTCTAATATAACATTTACTTCCAAAAATTCTGAAATATTTAAGAGTAGGAGTAATACCAAACCATAGTTCATGAGGGGTCTTACCAGTTTCACCTTTGAAGTGAACTTTGTTGAATGTATAGACCATTGTACTTGACTGCATCTCTCCAATATAAATGTGGTAGGCTTGCTTCTGATAACATACTTCTTGCTGTATCCATGATAGTTCTTTTTTTCCTTTCAACAACTCCATTCTGCTGTGGTGTCTGAGGTGCTGATAGCTGTCTTTTGATTCCATTTACTTCACAGAATGTATTAAATTCCTTAGATGTAAATTCTCCTCCTTGATCTGATCTTAGACATTTGATTTTGTTACCAGTTTCATTTTGTACCATTGCTTTGAACAGTTTGAACTTTCCCAGTGCTTCTGATTTTTCTCTGAGAAAAGTAACCCAACACATTCTAGAATAGTATCAATGATTAGCATGAAATATCTATCACCTTGTAAGCTTTTAGTTTGAGCTGGACCACATAAATCAGTGTGAATTAAATCAAGAGCATTATTAGATTTTTCTAGAATACTTTTGAAACTAGCTCTAACTTGTTTTCCAAATGGACATTCCTTACATACTGTATTGTGAGGTTTGACAATTTTAGGTAAATCTCTAACTTCCTTAATAGTACTGATTTTCACCATGCAATAAAAGTTTACATGACAGAGTCTCTTATGCCATAACCAACTTTCATCAATATGTGCAATTAAGCATGTCTTTTCATTGTTATTCAAGTGAAAAATATTTCCTCTAGTCTGATTACCGGTTGCAATTTCCAAACCAGTTCTATTCATGATTTTGAATTTTCCATTTTTGAATTGTAACTGAAATCCTTTCTCAACTAATTGACCAACACTCAAAAGATTATGCTTTAATCCTTCAACATAGTAAACATTGTCAGTGTTATGCTTACCATCAAGAGATATTGCACCCTTACCTTTGATCAAACAAGCTTTGTCATCTCCAAATCTCACTAAGCCTCCATTGTATTCTTGAAAGTTCAAGAATTTACCTTTGTTTACCTTTGTCTCCTGTCATATGATGTGAGCATCCTGCATCAATGATCCATTCATCCTTTACTTCAACTTTAGTTGCCAAGGCCTATTCTACCGGTTGAGTAGTAGGTGTCAATTGATCTTCTATTATAGCAACAAAAACCCATCCATTGTCTATCGGATCCTCATCAGAATCATCAGTCACACCTTCATCAACAATGTAACAAGATTTGTCTTTATTCTTCTTAAATTTGTATCTCTGATATTCAGGGTTAGGCTTGTATGTTCTTCTAGCTTCTTCTCTTAGTCTAGCATGTCTATCAAGGCATCTTGAAGCCATATGACCAATCTTATTGCAGTTAAAACATTTAAAGGGTGCTTTACCTTCATACTTACTTCCAACTAGACCTTTAGGCATTTTCCTTGCAAATAGTGCTTCAAGTTCTTCATTTTCTTTCTTGCTTTCTTCAAGTTCTCTTGCATAAAAGGTTTTCCAATCAGATTTGTCAAATGATGGAGTAGATGATGTTGATGTTTTAAATGCCAAATCTGTCATTATAGTAGCAACAGGACCAAATTCTTCAATTTCAAAAGCTGAAAGTTTCTCAATCAATGTATCCCTAGTTACTGATGTATTAGGCATTGTTCTTAACTCATTTATAGCAGTGACTTTCATTTTATATGCTGGTGGCAATCCTCTTAAAACTTTTGAAACAATTTCATCCTCACTTAAGGTTCCTCCACAACATTTAATACCCAAAACAATCTCATTTACTATTTCCATAAAAGCAGAAATCCTTTCATCTTCTTCCATTTTCAGATGTTCATACCTGACCCAGAAGCTTTCAAGTTTTGCAATTTTGACTATGGAATCTCCTTCATTCAGTGTTTCCAAATGATCCCAAATAGCTTTAGCAGTAGACCTATCTGATAGTCCCATGATTTGTTGATCAGATAATGCGCTCAAAAGTGTTTCTCTTGCTTTGCAATCATTTTCCTCATCTTTAGTCGAGTTGGGTGGATTTGGCTGACTCTGAGTTGGAGCAGTATAACCATTCTTTGTAACATCTCATATGTCCTTTCGAATCCAATTTAGATGTGTCTCCATTTTGATCTTCCATATGCCATAGTTGGTTCCATCAAGTTTAGGACTATCCTTCCTGAAATAGTTAGTAGACATTGGATCTCCTCAAGCTGTTAAACTTCTGCAAAAGAGGACTAGGCTCTGATACCAATTGTTAGGTCCTAGAGACAACTAAGAGGGGGGGTGAATCAGTTGTCACATAAATTCAAATCAAAAACAACTTAACCAACTTAATGCTTAATACCGGTAAAACAGTTCAATATGTCGGTAGATAGTTTTAACAATTAATTACTATACCGGTAAGAATTAGTGCATGAAACATAAAGACAAAGTCATCCACAACACATAACACCAATATTTGTACGTGGAAACCCTGTAAGGGGAAAAACCACGGTGGGAAACCTTACCCACAATCAGATGATACTACTACAGATAGTAAGTGTATATAAATGGGGCTTGCACATGCAGAAAGGCCAAGCACCTAGAGCTCACTGCTCAATCACAAATTGGGAGTCACATTGACTACAATTGGATGGTTAAATCCAATAAGAATGTATTGCTAAAATTTGCATTTTCATATGCTGGATTCAGTACCGGTGTAGTTCTGATTGTCTTCACAAAAGCCCTCCTTCAATCTTCAAATGATGTCTGCATGTATAGCTCTGCTTATTCTCGCATATACCTTCACACAATCCTTTTTTTCACATTCGACACTTGATCTTACAAATAAGATCTTATATTTATACCATAACCTAAGACCAGTTTTAGTAGGTCGGCTCTACAAGATATTACAATAAAATTAATTTACATATCAATTAATACCCGATGCAACAACCGATTCAATATTTCGGCTTAATGCATTTACAACAATAATAAGTCATCTCCATAGTGTGCCATGCCGATCTAGAAAAAATAAACCTGCCGGTGTAACTTGGACCTATTTGCCGATAACAACAAATATGCAAATGCTAATGTACCAATAAACAAAACTTCAAGACAAAGTGTCCACACAATGTCTTCAACATAACCAAGTGTTTTTCATATCATTCCAAGTGCAGGTGATCATTATATCTTATTGTTGTACGAGATACCAGTGATTGTACATGATTCACTTGCTTGTCGGTGAATGTTGTTGATTTTCCAAAGTGCCAGAGTTGGTAAGTTTTTAGTAGGTGTTGACATCAATGACAAAACCATACCAAAATACCAACAAAAAATTACTCTAGGAACCAGAATAGTCAAACCAGAAGCAACGTCTCACCAGAAAACAATCCAAATGGACTGAGAATCTAGAATTAAGTATAAGAACATGCTTGGAAACTAAAAAATCTAATCTACAATGAAATGCAACCAGCTACCGCAAGAACACAAAAACTAAAACACTGAACTTGAACAAAACAAAACTGAAAGGAAATATTTTTGGTTGATGCAAGATTGCTAGTTGACCAAGGATGCTCCTACATCAACTTCTATGTGTAGTTTTGTTTGTCTCCACACAGCATTAGGGTTTCATGAAGTCTTTGATAAAATATGATGTAAATCTCCACTTCAATGCTTGAACCTTGACTTTTTTGCTACTACAAGGCTTGAAGGAAGACAAATTAATTGCTCAATTGCTTGAATTATTAATCTCATGTGGGTATTATTGTTGATGTATATCAAAATGAGAGGGGAAAGCATCCTTTTATACTTTCTCGTCAAAAAACTTGCTAATTTCTTGACATGAGCTAATAGGAAGCTGGGAATCCTACTCAAATTTGAAATAGGGAAAAGGGTTTTAAAGAGGCCCCAATTGAGGAGGACTAGAGGGTGGCATTCTAGTCCTACCACAATTTAGGGTCAGGACCAGGTGTCATGATAATGTATAGGGTCAAAATAAAGATATTCTTGCATGGTGGGAGCAGAATCAGATCACAATTAGGCTTAGGGGCGCAAATGCTAAGGTAGGGACCCAATGCAGTCAAAATTGTACAAGGGTGCAATTTTAGGACGTTATAGTTCTAAACATCTTATTTTGCCTAGATCCATGTTGGTGGCTCTATGGAACATTTGTAGCTTATTATTTCTAGCAAATTACTTCAATAATCCCTCATTTTACCCTAATTTTACAATTACATTACAATTCAACTTAGAAAGAGGATAATCAATTTCCCACCAATTTATTCCAATCAAAATTTTATTCTCTTTCCCATTGGGATTGAGCCTAGATCTATTGGGTTTAATCCTCTTTCAATATAATTTAGTTAATTAAGCTATTTATTGGATTTACTTAGTAAAACCCTAATTCCCAATTTTCCAAACATTACACTACCTTAGGGAAAGGTACATGAACTTGCATAGTTGAGGCACACTGCTTCAAGACAAGATACAAAATGTTGATAAAGGACCCACTATTATTCAACAACAAAAGAAATAGTAGAACTAATATGAGAAGGATCTCCTAAACATGAAATAGTCCTTTAACATCAAGATCAAGTGACCACTATAACGTCAAACATCTCTGAACTCTGTCACCATCTCTGCACATTGTCTTCCTGAATATATCTTCTTCAAATCTCTTCACAAACTAACTTTCTCACATTCACAAACTCAAACCTTCTTTCATCTCATTTGCATACACTTCTCATCAATTCAAACACAATCCACACATAGATCATACAACCTCATTCCTTAAATATAAGATAGATCATCAAAAACTTTAACTAAGGGTTGACCAAAATTGAAATAAGATAAATTACATAAAATAAGCCACTTGAACCAAAAATACTTGAAGAGTTCCACTCTAAGAGAAAGAGGGGACCCAAATACATCATAACACATCATTCCAAGGTGAATCCAATGATCTACAGATCCTAGCTCATCCTCCAAAGTCACCATTAAATGTAATCAAGCAAAAGACATATTTTGATGTAAATTATACCACGCGAATCTCCACATGCTATCATCATGAGACCCATAACAATACTCTAACTCATTCGCCTATGCATATCTAGACCAAAGAACATGATCCAATCAAGATATCCCATTTGGACACATTGAACTGTAACACAATTGAATATCCCAAACATAAATCAACATAGCTCTCTTGTATAAAAAAGAATCTATTGGAGAATCAAACAAAGAATACTATATGAGCCATAAGATCACATCCACTAAACTGCAACACAAACTACAACATATCTGAAGGCCACCAAAGACTTTTTAGACAAGTTTGACAGACACTCATAATACCAGAAAATAGAAGCAACTAGCTTCCATAAACAATAATCAAATTAACACAACCAACATCAAACTATCAAACTCAATCTTCAACCCAAAATACAACTCCAATAGTTAGGAGCATATCTGGACCAAAATCGATCCAAGCAACCAAGTTTAAAATTAATGGCAACCGTATAAACTCATATTTCCAACATAAATCACTCTACAAGACTAATCGAGAGACATCTAGATTCATTTTAGAAAACTAATTGAAGTTTTCTTACAACATATCCATTCTTGATTCCAACACCTATGTACATAAATCTACTCTTTAGATCCATATCAATATCCTCATCGAGTGTTCACCATACATATAATCAATATTTATGATTCTTATTATCATATACAAATGAATTAAAACTTTGGAATAATTTAATGAATGAGAATGTACAAGTTTAGAGGAAGGTAGAAGAGCTTTCCAAGTTGATCACAAACCAATTCTACTTGGTCTCCAACCATGGTTTGCAATTCTAACTGACTGTGTCAAATTATTAGGTCCATCTCACTATTCTTGTGGAGGTAGTCACACAACCCATATAATCACACATAAAATACAAGGGGATAGTAGGCCCACACACATGTCATACATGATACATACATGACACACAATGACACACAATGACACACAATAATATAATGCAAATCAATGATGAAGGTAGTACCAAGTCCATGAATCTATATTGGGTATCTACTCAAGAATACACAAGGTATTAGATGCTAGAGTGCTAGTGGAAGAACTGTCATTGCGTGTGCTAAAGAGGATCCGCCACATGGAGCCAAGAATTTACTCATATGGATGAGAATGATGATCACACAAATCCTAGTGGTCCATGAGCAAGCATGTCTCTCCAGATAAGTCCCAAAACTCAATGTGCAAGCATTCCTTCTTGAGACACCCTTGGCCTCGTAGTAGAACTCAAGGCATGTGTGGGCATCCATTATGTTATTAATGTTTTGACCTAGTATTGTATTATGTTATCACTTGATTATAAAACTACCCAGTCATGGTTGTCAAGTGTACCACTTATGTGTCAGGGACATGAATGGGAGCCACTCCCTAGACCCACTCTAGTAGCTAATGTTAAGTTAATTCAAATCCCAATGAATGATATCACAAAATACATCAAATTATCACAATTCAAATGTCATTGTCACACATATTCGTAATTATCCCAATTGGCCAAAAAAGCATAGAAATGGATCCAAGTTGATCCCAAATTAAAAATAACATATATAATGATATCACTTCATGTTAAAACATCACCTCATAGTCAATAAAATCCATTTTTAACTCAAATCACAAATTTTGATAAAAACTGGTTCCATGACCATCCACCATTAAAGACCTCCAAAAATCTCATATTTTCAAAATGAAAATACTAAAAAGGAAAGAATATGTTTTTGGTCCTCATAAGCCCAACACCATAAAAGCACACTCAATTTGACAATCCATTCATTCTACACAAAATTGGGTAGCATAACATTTTGTAAAACCTTGTTTTCAATTTTTGTTTGACACTAAATGGGAAATTGATTAAATGAAAATATACAAACTAAGAAAAGATTTTGAATCATCTAACAATTTCTTTGAAAAAATCTACAAACATTAAAATTAAGAAACACAATAAGAAGCCAAATCCCTACCTCATGTTTGGCTCGAAACTTCAAAAAGAAACCATTTTGTACACACAACAAATGAGAGTGATTCCTTTGGACCACTAGATGCATTCATCAACACAAATATAACAAGCTTCTACCAATAAATTCTCCAATAAGATCTCTCACAATGAGGAAATTAAAAAATCCAAAATGTAGTAGGGTTTGAGAGTAGAAAATGAGAAAGTAAGACTAAGTATGAAATAAGCTTCTACTTCAACAAGATAGGCTCACTTGTTGAAATGGGAATTAAATAATAATAAATTAAAATATAAGTTAAATAAATATTTAAACTCCTAAATAACAATATGAGCTAAATCATGTAATTTTCACTCTTTTAAATAGATATAAGGCACATGATGCATTGTAATTTTAGATTGCCAAAACAATATTAAAATATCATTAATATGCTTAACACTATGATGATAAATTACCAATGACCTAATATGCACATACATCTATTTTGGGTCTTTCACAAATATGTAGTAGAGTATAATAGACATTACCAAAGTAGTTAATGAAGGTGGAAACAAATATAACAATGAAATTGTTCAAATTAGGAATGATGGGTATGGTTGTGTAACAATAATGGCATGTGTGCTATCTCCTATAACCACCTTTGGGGAAATCGGCATGCTAAAATCTATGGAGCCAGGTGGAATCGGTTTCATATACTTGCATCACTCAATAAAAGCAAGTACTTATGCATGTATAGCATAGACGGAGCACATAAATAATCATTCCCCAATTGGGGTCATATTTAATAACATAACCAACAATGATACATCATCAAATCAACATAAACATCATTACTATAATCAAAATTTCATCATATAACCATCTAGATAAACATCAAGAGTGATATCTACATGATTAAAAGAATATAACGGTAATCAAGATGCACCACATGGATTCCAATACAAAAGAATAAACATATGCACAATCCAAGTGTATCATATATAGTATTGATATCAAATAAAAATAAAGTAATAGTAGAATGCGAACAAGTTTGGCATTACAATTTGAGCATATCCTAGGACTTTAAACAAACCCCAAGATTGAGTAGGCACTCAGGGTTTAAGTATAGTTGGGTCTAGCCCATGTTGTTTATTGAAGGATATATTTTGCAAGGGAATTGAGATTCATAATTAAGTTTCAGGTCCATATCAAATCCAAAGGTTGACTCAAACATCTTTCTCTCTTAAGCTCAAATGCATATTTTAGCCTTTCTACTTGTCATAACTTCATGAAACTTGGATGATGGTTTAGTAGAGATGTTAAGAACGTAAATAAGTTGTTTTTATGTCATACTCGGTCTCTTGTCCCAAGATAGAATTAAGTCTTCCATTTATTTCTCCATGCATTGTGAATTGGTGTGCATCTCAAGTATGTCATCACACTTTCTTATGACACATTGAGCATGTAGTTGTGTTGTGTGTCATAATGTCACTTTTGTTATGCATATTGACTTGTTTTAAGAACACAACCATATGTGCATAACTTGACTATATTGGCATGCAAGTTGACAAGTATTAGTTATATTACACAAATGATCCGACTCAAAATATTATTAAATATATATAAATTCACGAGACGGATATAAGGATGATTATATCGTGAGAAAAAACTTACTACAATTCCATCCTCTATTATTGTAAACATCCAAAAGCAAACAATGCATGAAAATACCCACTCTTGAAATAATGTGAGATTAATAAAAAGGTTGAAACATGAATCTTCTTTTAACTAAGTCAAAACTCTAATTTCCACTTTCATAAAATTGAAAAGAACAATGTAAAATGCCTAATTTTTGTAATATCAATGTAATGCCTAATTTTTGTAATATCAACCAATAGTTGATGTAATGCCTAACTTTGATTATGCTTCAGGGCAATTTTTTCAAATGATGAATGTATGATGTACTACTGTCTCAGAACTTGTTTTAAATGCCCAACCCCAAATCCTTAATTAGAATACTTGGGTAAGCAAGTTGACAAATGATAATTATATTATACGAAAAGGTTGGCTCAGAACAAGTGAACTATATTTGAATTCAACGGATGAGATGAGGGCCATGATTGTGTCGTAGGGACAAAATTACATCTGTGATCCACTCCAAGGATTATAATAACATTAAAAATCCGTGAGGAATTTGGTATCATTCAGCAAACTTATTCATTACCTTTTACGTGTGTAGTGAGAATAGGGTTTCAGGATATATGTTTTGAACTCGATCGTCATGAAATCTATTTATGGTGTAAAATGCAGATAGCCGCTATTTTAGTTTGACCCAAAAGTAGGTGATTTAACTTTTGCCCACCTCCATAAGAAGTTTAAATTATTGAAATAATTCTCTCTGCCATTAAAAGTTGAGGACAAGCTCTGTATGTTTCTGCAGATTTCATCAACATCAATCTGCTTGTCTCTGATTTTGACGTTTGAGTGGACTGGGAATGGTCCTTGGGACCCATTTACAACAGTTTTTGGACAAATTTTTTAAGTACGACATATGCTAATTGTCTTGTAATGATTAAATTAACAGAAGATATTTCAATCGAATGGTTGCCCACAAATCTAAGGTCGACGCTGTAAAGGTCGGGCACGTGGGAAGAAAATAATGGAGTCTGTGTCGGTAGGTTATAAACTTTATTTTTGAACTTTTAGTTTCAAGAGGATTGAAACTCTCTTGAAACTACAATGTAGATTATTTATGTAGTTTCTTATATTGGCAAAGTCGAGTTGTTTTTAATAGCTGAAAGAAAGATTATAATATTTGTTTATCCTTGGAGGCATTCTTTTACAAGCATTTTTCTTTGATGAGCTTCCTCTTTGTCAAGGCTTTTCCTTTTCTCTCATTGGTTAAGGTTGGTTATGTTTCAATGTTAAAGATTTTTTATTTTTATATTATAGGGTCTTTTCATTTGTGAGATTTTATTGTTTCAATAAGTTCATTTTATTTTACTTAATAAACATGTCATAAATCATACTTTTGATCATTTATAATTATCAGTAATGGATGCTCCTTCAAGGCATTGTTAGTTTTTACACTCTTTAAGTTGTGTTAATAGCCAAGAGTTTAACCAATTAGCATGGTGTGAGGCCTCTTCATATCAGAATTTAGAAGTAATGAAGACTCAAGTTAACATGGCACAATAATTGATTGTTTCCAAATATCAATAGATGGTGCACCTTTAGGAATTCGATAGTTTAACAACATCGAGCAATTGTGCCATTGGTTGCAACTCAACGAGTTGATCTTGTTAGTGGGATTGGTTTTGTTTCTATTTTTTGCAAGATGCAAGGGAATAAAGATAAAAAACTAGTTTTTCCACACTACATGTCTATTTGGTACTCTTTAATGAGGTTGTATATAGAAGCAATGCACTTTTTTTGCACTATTGTATATGGATGGTGTGTTGGAGATGATAGACCTCTCTCTCTTCAAAAGGATTGAAGGAGTAATAAAAAGTGTGCAATTCTATGGAACCATTAATTATTTTCAAAGATCAACAAACGACACAATGTATAAAGGTTGATAGTCTGCTAAATTGAGGTTATTGTTGTTGGTATTATGGATGTGTTGCATTGGTTTTGTCATTGATGTCAACACTTATCCTTGGTTATGTTCACCGGCATGTTCAGTGACTTATGCACAGTCACCGGTATCTGGTTCACCGACAGGTTATATTGTTCACCGGCACTAAGGATGATCTGTTATCATCTGGAGATTACTTGGTTATGTCGAAGACATTGTTTGGACACTTGGTTTTGGTGATTTGATTATTGGTACAATTGAGTTTGCATATTTGATGTTACCGGAAAATAGGTCTAGGTTATGGACCGACAAGCATTATCTATTCTAGATCAGCACGACACATTATGGAGATGTTTTATTGCTTGGTTATTATTGTAAATGCATTGAGCCGACATCATGCATCGTATATTGATTCATTTGTAATTGATTTAATTGTAATATTCTTAGTGAGCCAACTTACACATTTGGTCTTAGGTTTTGGTATATATGTAAGATCTCATTTGTGAGATTATGTAGAGGATTGTGAAAAAGGATTGTAATAAGGTATATGCGAATATAAGCAGAGCTATACACGCATACATCATTTGAAGATTCAAGGAAGGTTTGGAGAAGACAATCAGAGCTTAACCGATACTGAATCCAGCATATGAAGATGCTATTTTGAGCAATACATTATCATTGGATTTAACCATCCAATTGTAGTCAGTGTGACTCCTAGTTTGTGTTTGAGCAGTGAGCTCTAGGCAGTTGGCCTTTCTGCATGTGACCCCATTTGTACACACATACTATCTGCAGTAGTATCATCTGATTGTGGGTAAGGTTTCCCACTGTGGTTTTTTCCCTTATAGGGTTTCCACGTACAAGAAACTATGTTATGTGTTGTGGATGTTATTTGTCTTTTGTTTCATGCATTAAAATTTACTGATACTGTTATTGACTGCTAAACTGTCTATAGGCATTAAGTTTGGTTTACCGGTATTATGCACTAAGTTTGGTTAAAGTATATTTGGGTTGAAATTAATAGACAACTGATTCACCCCCCCCCCCTCTCAGTTGCCTCTGGCTCCTAACAATTGGTATCTGAGCTTAGTCCTCTTTTTGCAGAAGTTTAACAGCTTGAGGAGATTCTATAGCAACTAACTATTTCAGGAAGGATAGTCTGAAGCTTGATGGAACCAACTATGGTATATGGAAGATCAGAATGGAGACACATTTGAATTGCATTGGAAAAGACATATGGGATGTTACAAAGAATGGCTATGTTGGTCCTACTCAGAGTCAACCTAATCCATCAACCTTGGCTAAAGATTAGGAGAATGATTACAAAGCAAGAGAAGCACTTTTGAGTGCATTGTCAGATCAGCAAATCATGGGATTATCAGACCGATCTACTGCTAAAGCTATTTGGGATAATTGGAGACATTAAATGAAGGTGACACCAATGTCAAAATTGCAAAATTGGAATGCTTCCGGGTCAGGTATGAAAATCTGAAAATGGAAGAAGATGAAAGGATTTATGCTTTTATGGAAAGAGTTAATAAAATTGTTTTGGGTATACAATGTTGTGGAGGATCCTTAAGTGAAGATGAAATTGTTTCTAAAGTTTCAAAGAGCATTGCCACTGGCATACAAAATGAAAGTAATTGTTATTAATGAACTGAGAACAATGCCTGATGCATCTGTATCTAGAGATACTTTGGTTGGAAAACTTTCAGCTTTTGAACTTGAAGAATTTGGTCCTATTGCTACAATTAAGACATTTGTCTTTAAAAGCTTCATCATCTGCAACATCATCATCATCATCTAAAAAATATGATTGGAAAGCACTCTATGCTAGAGAACTTGAAGAAATCAGAAAAGAGAATGAAGAACTTGAAGAGCTTGAAGCACTACTTGCAAGGAAAATTCCTAAAGGTCTAGTAGGAAGTAAGTATGAAGGTAAAGCACCATTTAAATGTTTTAACTGCAATAAAATTGGTCATATGGTATCTAGGTGTCCTGATAGACATGCAAGATTGAAAGAAGAAGCTAAAAGAACATACAAGCCTAACCATGAACATCAAAGATACAGATTTAAGAAGAATAGAGACAAATCATGTTACTATGTTGATTAAGGAGTTACTGATGATTCTGATGAGGAACCGACAGACAATGGATGAGATTTTGTTGCAATAACAAAAGATCAATCGGCACCTACTGTTCAACCAATAGAGCAGGCCCCGACAGCTAAAATTGAAGAAAAGGATGAATGGATCATTGATTCCGGATGTTCACATCATATGACTGGTGATAAGAGTAAATTCTTAACCTTTTAGGAATACAATGGAGGTCTAGTAAGATTTGGAGATGACAAAGCTTGCTGAGGAAAAGGCACTATATCTTTTGATGGCAAGCACAATACTGATAATGTTTACTATGTTGAAGGCTTGAAGCATAATCTTTTGAGTGTTGGTCAATTAGTTGAAAAAGTATTTTAGTTACAATTCAAGAATGGTAAATGCAAAATCATGAATAGAACTAATTTGGAAATAGCAACCGGTAATCAGACTAGAGGTAATATCTTTCATTTGAATAACAATGAGAAGACATTCTTGATTGCACATATTGATGAAAGTTGGTTATGGCATAAGAGACTTTGTCATGTAAATTTTGATTGCATTGTGAAAATCAGTACAACTAAGGCAGTAAGGGATTTACCTAAGATTGTTAAACCTCACAATTTGGAAAGCAAGTTAGAGCAACTTTTAAGAGTATTCAAGAAAAATCCAATAATGTTCTTGACTTAATTCATACTGATTTATGTGGTCCAGCAAGAACTAGAAGCTTACAAGGACATAGATAATTTATGCTAATCATTGATGATTATTATAGAATGTGTTGGGTTACTTTTCTCAAGGAGAAATCAAAAGATTTTGGGAAATTCAAACTATTCGAGGTCATGGTAGAGAATGAAACCGATAAGAAATTCAAATGTTTGAGATCAGATCAAGGAGATGAATTCACATCTAAGGAATTTAATATATTCTATGAAGTGAATGGAATCAAAAGACAATTATCAGCACCTCAGACACCCCAGCAAAATGGAGTTGTGGAAAGGAAGAACAAAACTATTTTGGATTCAGCTAGAGGCATGATATCAGAAGAAAACCTACCTCGTGTGTATTGGAGAGAACCAGTCAATACAGTTGTTTATACATTCAATAGAGTTCACATCAAAGGTGAAACCGGTAAGACCCCTCATGAACTATGGTTTGGTAATACTCCTACTCTTAAATATTTCAGAATATTTGGAAGCAAATGGTATATTAGGAGAGATTATTATATTGACAAATTTGATCCTAGAAGTGATGAAGTAATATTTCTTGGTTATTCATCTAAGAGCAAGACATATAGATATTTTAATAAGAGATTGCAAAAAATATTTGAAAGTGCAAATGCGACTATTGATGAGCAGTTTAGAAGGTCTATAGACTCTGGACCGATAGTTGAGATAATCACAAATGAACCTACAATGAGTACACCAGTACATAATGTTGATCTAGTCCCACCGACATCCTCTGAGAATTCCACAGTGGCTAAAGAACAACAAGTGAATACACCCAGGTATGTCAGATTGAATCACTCTAAAAGTCAGATAATTGGGAATAAGTATCAAGGAGTTATGACTAGAGGAAGAATGGAAAATGAAGAGGTATGTCTAATTTCTCAAATTGAACCAACAACTATTAATGAGGCATGTGAAGATAAACATTGGATTAAGGCTATGGAAGATGAATTGGAACAAATTGAAAAGAATAACACATGGACATTAGGTCCCTGGTCTAAAAACAAAAATGTAATTGGAACTAAATCGGTATTCAGAAATAAACTTAATGAAGATGGTAAGGTAATCAAAAACAAAGAAAGATTAGTGTGTAAGGGATATTCACGGAAAGAAGGAATTGATTATATTGAAACCTTTGCACCGGTAGCTAGAATTGAGGTAGTCAGATTATTTTTTAGCTTTTGCAGCACACAAGAACTATAAAGTATATCAAATGGATGTTAAAAGTGCATTTCTGAATAGTGATCTTGAAGAGGAAGTTTACATTGAACAACCTGATGGATTTTCTTTGACAACTGACAAAGATATGGTTTGCAAGTTAAGGAAAGCTTTATATGGATTGAAGCAAGCTCCTAGAGCTTGGTATGCTAGATTGGACAAATTTCTTTTGAAGCTTGGTTACACTAAAGGTAATGTTGACAATAACTTATACTACAAAGTGACTAATGATGGCATCATGGTTATTGAAGTTTTTGTCGATGATATTATTTTTGGAGGAGAAGATGGATTGTGTAAAGAATTTTCTAATAAGATGCAAGAAGAATTTGAAATGTCTATGATTGGGGAGATAAAATTATTTTTTAGGATTGCAGATTTCATAGACTGATAAAGGTATATTCATAAATCAATCAAAGTACTTGAAGGAATTACTTAAGAAATTTGGCATGGAAAACTCTAAACCGATAAGCACACCTATGACTACAACTGATAAACTATCATTGAAGGATGAATCAACACCCGTGAATCCGACAAGATACAAGTCTATGATAGGAGGTTTACTGTATTTGACACAAACAAGACCTGATATTATGAATGCAGTATGTATTGTTTCAAGATTTCAGAGTAATACTAAAGAAAATCATGAATCAATAGTAAAAAGGATTTTTCAGTACCTACAAGGTACAACAAATCTTGGTTTATGGTATCCTAAAGATGAAAAATTTGATTTATGTGCATACACAGATGCAAATTGGGTAGGAGATGTAGATGATAGAAAAAGAACCACCGGTAGAGCATTTTTTCTTGGCAGCAAACTAATTTCATGGTTGAGCAAAAAAAAAAGTTGTACATCACTATCAACATCAAAATCAGAGTATGTTGCAGAAACAACTAATTGTACACAGGTATTATGGATTAAGAAAATGTTGAAGGGCATAAAGATAAAATGCAAAGAACCTATAATCATTTACTGTGATAATATGGTAGCAATTGATATATCACAAAATTTGGTATTTCACTCTAAAACTAAACATGTTTCTATCAAATTCAATTTTCTGGAAGAGAATGTTGAAGCAAAAGAAGTGAAATTGGTTTATGTGAATACTAAAGAGTAGATTGCAGATATCTTTACCAAACCTTTACCTAAGGAAACTTTTGAATATCTAAGAGAGCAACTTGGAGTTATACCCTCACCGGTAGAAACTTAGATGTTTGGAGCATGGCATCAGACCGACAGAATTAAATAGAGAAATTATTTTTTTCGGCTTTGATGAAGGAGAGCTACTTCTCAGGGGGAGTAGATTGAATAAATTTGGTTATAACAATTGGTATTTTTAATGAGTTCTATGAACTTATTGTATTTGGTTTTGTATTACTTTGGCATTTGATGTCAAAGGGGGAGATATATCTATGGAAAAACACATTATCTTTTGGGGAGAAATTATTCATTGGGGGAGAGATTGTTACTCTCTGTATCTGTATTTTAATGATCTCTTTGGGAGATTGTTGGTTTTTGGTTTTTGGTATTTTTGCTTTGGCACTTAGATGGTTTTTCCATCTTGTGTTGTCATCAATGCCAAAGGAGGAGATTGTTGGTATTATGGATGTGTTGCATTGGTTTTGTCATTGATGTCAACACTTATCCTGGGTTATGTTCACCAACATGTTTTAGTAACTTATGCATAGTCACTAGTATCTGGTTCACCGAAAGGTTATATGTTCACCGACACTAAGGATGATTTGTTATCATCTGGAGATTATTTGGTTATGTCGAAGACACTGTTTGGACACTTGGTTTTGGTGATTTGATTATTGGTACAATCAAGTTTGCATATTTGTTGTTACCAGCAAATAGGTCTAGGTTATGGACCGGCAAGCATTATCTATTCCAGATCAGCACGACACATTATGGAGATGTTTTATTGATTGTTTATTATTGTAAATGCATTGAGCCGACATCATGCATCGCATATTGATTCATTTGTAATTGATTTAATTGTAATATTCTTAGTGAGCCGACCTACACATTTGGTCTTAGGTTTTGGTATATATGTTAGATCTCATTTGTGAAATTATGTAGAGGATTGTGAAAAAAGATTGTAATAAGGTATATGCGAATATAAGCAAAGCTATACATGTAGACATCATTTGAAGATTAAAGGAAGGTTTGGAGAAGACAATCAGAGCTTAACCCGTACTGAATCCAACATATGAAGATGCTATTTTGAGTATTACATTATCATTGGATTTAACCATCCGATTGTAGTCAGTGTGACTCCCATTTTGAGTTTGAGCAATGAACCCTAGGCAGTTGGCCCTTCTGCATGTGCAGACTCCATTTGTACACACATACTATCTGCAGTAGTATCATCTGATTGTGGGTAAGGTTTCCCACCGTGGTTTTTCCCCTTACAGGATTTCCACGTACAAATAACTATTTTATGTGTTGTGGATGTTATTTGTCTTTTGTTTCATGCATTAAACTTTACCGGTACTATTATTAACTGCTAAACTGTCTACCGGCATTAGTTTTGGTTTACTGGTATTATGCACTAAGTTTGGTTAAAGTATAATTTGGGTTGAAATTAATAGACAACTGATTCACCTCCCCCCCCCTCTCAGTTGCCTCCGGGTCCTAACAATTATGTCATTAGCAAAAACAATACACATTAGTAGTTTTGTAGAATCTATCACGAGTATGTTCTCATAAAATGGTAGCATTAGAAAAAATGAACTCATGTCATTAGGGCACTCTTTATTAATATTGATAAACTAAACACATTTTATGTTGTGTCATTTGAGGGTAAGATAACCCACACACAATAGATTATTTCTTTATGACCATTAGATGTGTTCAAAATCCATCACCATTGGTAATTTAGAAAGAGTATATTTAAAAGATAAAATTCATGTCGAACTATCATCAAATTTCATGTTTTGAATCCGTAAGTAATATTTGGTTTCATGGATAATAAACAAGCAACTTTCATTCCACAAAGATCAATAACCCCAAAATTGTCAAGGATAATAAGCATGCTACTATCAAGGTAAAATTTCAATTGTTTATCATTTTTCTTTGATGATTGTGCATTTGTCCTTTCACACCTAGTACAATAGAATCAATGTGAATTAAGAGTTTTCCTTAAAACTTTCTTTTTCAAGTTATTAATTTTATGGGCTATACTCCATTCTTTTATGTTCAATGTTTATTCATCTATATATAAAATTATGACTGTGTTTCAACGTGCCCTTCACTATCACTTTGTTATCATTTGTTTAAAATAAAAGTAATTAATGATTCAATGAAAACAAAAAAAAATTATATTTGGCATCTCGCATAGTAGAAAAAAAAAAAATTCTTGTCTTTTCATATCCCTTTTCTCCTAAATGTGTTAAATTAAATTCATTGAGTACCAAATTAATAACCAACTTCATAATCCCCAAGGCTATTTTTGTAAATATTTTCTTACATTAACAAGATTTCCAATATTTACATTTAGAAATAATTTTAAAACCAATATTATAATGTGTTCTAACTCTGATGGAGAGCAAGGGATCACATTACAAGCCCCACAAAAATGAGATGTATAATCATGTTTCAAAGAATAAAAGAATTAATTTTCCAAGGAGGATAGATCCTTTTGCAACTATGTAGATCCTTATTGGGTGTTCAAATGCCAAAGTGAGAAGATTTAGCTTTAGTATCAACTAATGCTTTTTCCATAGAAGGAAGAGCATTGAGGTTTAAGTAGAAGGTAAATTATCATTGAGAAACATTGAATGATTTCATCCTCTTGCACCAACATATCCTTAAGATTAGGAAATAAATTAGGAGAGAGACAAAGCTCTAATTTACCAATGCTTCATCTCTATAAGGGAGAGAATTAATATAGATTGAAGTTAAAGTATCATCAAGGAAAATTTTAATGACTTGATACTCTTGCACCAAAATATCCCCATGAGTAGGACCTATTTTGGGAGAGGGAAAATAATCCATTTTATCATCACTAAAACTACAAAAAGAATCATCTATTAATTATTTAAGACAACAACAACAACATGAAGTAAAAATATTTTTAAATATCACTATCTAACCATTGAATTAGATATGTACAATTAAATTAAAAGATATGCATGTAAGATATGTTTGGTTCAATAAAATGTGATGTGTTAACTGTGATTATAGACCAACAATGCATTAACCTAGGTCAATCATTATTCAACATAATAATACAGAGATATGAATGGCCTTGGATACTATCTTATAGAAAGATCCAAGCTATCCTAGATTTGCACTCTTTATTTGTGCATATGTGAAGTGGATTTGGATGTGTTTATACAAAGATCTATGCTAATGATAGATAAATATAGTAGGTTTAATTGGATGCAAAAGATAAATAATAGAAGTATTGAAATGAAAATAATATATAGGTGAGGTGTAGGGAGGAACCTAGTGTTAAAATATTATGCTGAATAGGTGGGACTCTAGTGTTGTTTGCTAGTGTCCTAGAGTTGTGTAGATAGAAACTAAATCAATAATAGTCTAAGTAAGGGCCTGGACATTGGTTGCCAAAATTTGAGATAGAAATAGGGGAAATAAGATTTAGGCATTATAGTCCTAGGGTTTTGTGCAATTGGAAGTCTATAAATGTTTATCATAGTCTATTTCATGTCCATCTATGCCACTATTCTAGTTTGAATCCTCAAATATTTACCTATATACACAAAAGAGGGGAAATGGTTGTGATGTAGAAGGGCTTGCCTTACCAATCAAATCTTGTGTTGGTGTTCCCACCTCCCTAATGTTGGCAAATGCACACTCCAATGAGATATTGTAGGTGATTGAAGGTTTTGTCATTGATGGCAACCTTAGAATCCTATGACACTAGCAAGACAATTTACTGGAACTAGCAAGGTCAGACTCTACACCGGCACACAAACCGCCGACAGTGAAAGGAAGTATACCAGCACAGAAGCCGACAAGAATTTTGTTTATAATATATTTTGTAAATTATTGTAAAATCATTGTAAGACAACTTGGCAAGTTGTAAAATGACTCATATATATAAGAGATCATTGTAGAACATTTTAGAGATATATAGAACGAAGAAGATAGGCGAAATAAGGCAGACCTATTATGCGAATTATAGGTTAAGGGTTTATGTATAAAGTAGAGCTTAAATTGGTATTGGATCTGGAATAGTAGACACTATTTTGAAGCAATACAAGACATTGGATTTATATAATCCATTTTTGTAAGTCAGTGAGACTTCCCATTTTGTAATTGAGCAGTGAGCTCTAGGCACTTGGCCTTCCTGCATGTGCAGGCCCCTCTTGTAGCAGTAATATTCTCTTATTGGCTAGTAAGTGAATATTGTGGGTCACAAATCCCACTGAGGTTTTTCCCACACTGATTTTCCTCGTTAAACTACTATGTTATGGTGTGTTTTTCATGTGGTTGTTATTATCTCTTTTTATTGCATTATTTCTTGTTTACCGATATATTGTATTGATATGCTTTACATGTTTTAAGTTAAGAAAATCTTATAACTGGTTAGATACTGATTCACCCCCCCTCTTAGTATCTGTGGGAATCCTAACAATTGGTATCAGAGCCTGGTCCTCTATTTTCAGAAGCCTAACAGATTAAGGAAGATCTTGACATCGGTAGAGATGGAAAACCTGATGAAGCAATTATATGCAGCTCTCTCAGACTATGATGTAGAAAAGTTGAAAACTATCAAACTTGAAGATGATCTAAAAGCTGCACAGGATATTATTCAAGCACTTCAAGAAAATCTCAGCATTGCAAGGAACAAGAGAAGAGAACTTTGTGAAAAGATGCAAAATGAGAATGATGAAAAGGAAACTCTTAGTGATCTGATGAATAAGCTAAAACAAGAAAACATGACAACAAAGAATGAGATGCGAGATATGACTATGAGATTTTGTAAAGAAATTGAAGATATGAAGAAGAATGAAGAAGACTTGACTAGAAGACTAAATGATGCTACAAATGAAAACACAAGACTTAGTTATGAAAATGATATGTTGAAGATAGATCTGATGCATGCACAAAATAACTCAAATGAACTCATGAGACAGAAAGGTATCTTGGAAAGAGAACTGGATACTGCAAATCAGCACAAAGAAAAATTCAAGAAAAGCTCAGAAGAACTTGGTGAGTTGTTGAAGAATCAGAAACCTAATGGTGACACTTGTGGCCTTGGCTTTGAAGTTGGTGAAAGCTCTGGTACTACAAACACACATGATCATAGCAAATGGGTAAGACAATCTACGGCTTATAAATTTAATGGCAAATGCTTTAACTATACAAGTATGGTCATAGAGAAAAGTAGTGTAGATCTAGAAATTATCAGAGCACTAATACACCCACTGATCAATGTTCCAAATGCAACAAAGTTGGTCATAATTTAGAGAATTGTAGAATGAATGTAAGATGTTACGTTTTTGGAAGATTTGGACACTTATCTAATCAGTGTAGAACACAAACCATCATAGGATATGGAGAATCTATTTAGAAAAATAATGTGACTTGTTATACCTGTAACAAGTGTAGCATCACAAATTGTACGCACTTGCTAGGGTGGTACAATTTCACACCTAGTTTAGCACCCACCTTGGCACATTTTGCATTTTTCATTGCATTTCCCCTTTAGCACTTAATTAATTAAAGTAATTTGGTCTAAGGTCCTATTTCATCATCTTCCATATCATAAAGTTGGGCCCTTTTCATTAAAGTGTGCCCCTTTCATTTTATTCCTCCAATACATCATTTAATCAAAAACCCTAATTAGGTCCTATTTTGAACTTGGGGGCTTGATTTCGGGGGTCAAAACATCTCGAAATCACCTGTAACTCTGGGATTCTCTCTAAAATCATCATATCCGACGGCCCTGAAAATTTGGTGAAAAGTTGTCAGGACCGTGGCGCCCGGCGTGCACATGGTCCCAGACATTTTTCCCGAAATTTTAGGAGCGCGATCCAATCATAAAATAAAGCTTAACCCCAAGAAATTGGTGGGAGATTCAATCTCTAGGTCGGCCAAAAGTTGGAATTAAGACCTAGGGTTTCATATATAAGAACTCTCTTTCTTCATTTGAAAGGAGAAGAATTTTGGCTTCAAGGACCTTCTAGGCAGCGAAAGAGTAGGTCTTTGAAGACTTCAACAGCATTCAACATCCATCTATCAAGCATCTATCAATTTCATTCATCCATTTAGGGCTTTGAAGGCATTGAAGAGCAATAAGGGATCACCGACTGAAGATTGGCTTGTACCCCTCCCTTGGGGTTGGGTATGATTTCATGTTGTTTTCATGTCTTTGCATAAGCTTCATCATATCATTTGTATTCATTCTTTAGATCACTTTGCATCTTGATTTGGAGCATTCACATTATCATTTACAAGCAATTAGGGTTTACTTTCTAGGTTGCTCTAGTTTGCTTACTTGCATTTTAGGATCTTGCATACACACAAGGTCTGCACACACACTACTTTTACAATACAACTTGGCTATTCGTAGAGGTGGAAATCACCAAAGAAGGGGTTTGACTAAGGCAAAACCCTATATAGCCACCCACCATACCTTTTCAGATATAAGTGAAGGTTTCGGGATTCGGACGACGCCGCAAGTTGCAGATCCGACGGAAGCAGATTGAGACGGAACAACACACCAAATTGCAGAGAAAAAGACCAGGATAGGGGCGTGGGGCACCCTGGTCCTGCCAAGACAGGGGCGTTGGGCACCCTGGTCCTTCTGTCAGACAGCAGTTTCAGCATTTTTCTGACAGCTTTTCAGGTTGCAAAACAATAGTTTCAGGTGTAGAATCAGGACAGTGGCGCCCGCGCCCCTGTCCCGAACATTTTCACTCAGATTTTAACACCAGGTATGCATTTGCATTCTTTTCTTTTCCTTGTGTTTATAGCTTTCCATTATTTAAGTTCAATTCTACAATCTTGTTATTAGTTCATACTTGCACTTTGGGGTTAGGGATTGAACTTGCATCATTTTATTTTTCAATTACAACAAAGGAATAGAAATCCTAATAGGTAGCCCATGGCTCTCTCTTCCACAGAAAGAAGTAGCCAATTGTGTGATACCTCTAGGCTCTTTTGTATTCCACAAGTGTGTGATTGAAAGTGAGATTAGGGCATGTTTGCTTAGTGCCACTTTTTCCCCCACACATTTTGGTGAACCCGACGTGAACTCCAATCTTCTCTAATTATGATTTATGTTTTCAAATTTGAGTGTTTATGCTATTTCAAATTCAAATTTGTATTTACAAGTTTTAATTTCTTGCAAGATTCAAAAATTTAGAGGAAATTTTTGCTAAAACCCTAATTTTTTCAATTCAAAGTTGAACTTGTGGATAGCTTATTTGGGATCAATAATTTCAAATCTGATTTAGGAACTCATTTGAATCATAAATTTCATTTTCTAAATCTACATTCTAAGTGCTTGCATTGGTTAAAATTAAACATTTCCTTCTATTTTGCATGTGTTATCATTTGAAAAAGGAAAATTGTTGTCATGATGCATTGATTTCATAGATGTGATAATGGGTTAGCTTCCCTTGTTTCAATTTTTCCTTCTCCTAAAGAACCTCCCCCCATCTATAACAACATTTTAGTGCCTAAAAGAGTTGCTACCAATCCCTTTGAGACTCTCCCATGCTCTAAGGATGAAGACTTTAAGAGTAATCTTGACAATTCTCCTAAAATGTGCCCTTCCTATTTAGCTATCCTAGAGGAAGAGAATGATATCATAAACACCTTTCTTAATGTTACTTCACATGATGCCTCTCTAAGTGAAAAGGTATTGATGGACATTGACTTATTTTCTCCTAAAGTTGGTCCTTCCAATGGGGGCATGTTAGTGCAACAAGAGGTTATGAACACTTCTTTCAAAGATCTCCTTCCTAAGCATGAATCTTTGGAGAAATATGTTCATGTTCCTCCTAAAAAACACTCCCTTCATGAGGATCCTTTTGTGCAATAAGATGACATTATCCCTACATTTCCTAGTGATGGCATTTCCTTTTCCAACAAAATTCCCACTAGAGATGATGAATTAATGATAAATGCTTACCCTTCTCCTAAAGTTTGTCTTACCCATAAGCATCCCTTAGAGAAAGAAGATGAAATAATAAGCAATTTCCTTAATTCTCTCTCCCCTAAAGATCATATTGAACATATTTTGAGGAAAGAGGATGAGTTTAACACATCTATTGATGCTCTCTCTCTTAAGGATGAGGAATTAATAAACAATGTTATCTCCTCTCCCGAAATTGACAATACTTCAAACATTCCTTTCAACAACTTCACTATTTGGGATGAACCATTAGAAGAAGGTGTAGATTATTCTCTATCCCATGAGAGAACCCTAGCCAAAGGGGATGAAATCAAGATTGAAAACTCCCTTGATAGTTTCTCACCTTCCTTGAATCTCAATTATTCTCCCTCTAAAAATAAAGCGTCTCCCTCTCCTCAACTTGGTTCTACTCATAAGGAAACCCTAGTTCAAAGCAAGATGGTTAACATCTATTTCAAAGATCTCCCTCTCCAAAGTGAGACTTTAGAGAGTAATGTTGATTATTCTCCTAGAGAGTTTATTCCCCATGTAGATCCTTTGATGATAGAGGATGATATGACCTTTCCTCTTCCTACTAGAACATCAATGCCTACCCCTTGTCTCTCTCCTAAAATTGATTTAATCCGTGATGAGATTTTAGTGCAAGAGAGGACTATCAATAATTCTTCCAACACTTTTGTTCATTCCTCTAAACCATCCTCAATCAATTTGATACATGTGAATGAAACACCTAACAAACCTCTCTTCACTATCCAAGGTGCTTGTCCTTCTCAAAATTCTCAACCTTTAAATAAGCCTATCTTAGTGGTTCAAGGTGGTTATGCTAATGATTCTTTTTGCACTCCTAACAAACCTATTATTACTGTGCAAGGAGGTTATTCTGAGTATGCTAAGCAACTAACTAGAGAGAGTTATAATGCGGTTGCTCATACCTATAATACTAGAAACAATAGGCAACCTAATCCTCCTCCAGTTATCCCAACTTCACTTCCTCCTTCCCAACCTATTCTTCCTCAAGCTCCTCGTATTTCACAAGTTCTTGGTAAGGAATATGATCTCATAGAACAACTTAAAGCTACCCCTGCTAAGATATCCCTTTGGGATTTGATCCAAACTTCTTCTTCTCATCATGGAATGTTACAAGATGCCTTGAAAGATTTGAATGTTCCTCCACCTAATACATCTAGTAATATAGTGTCTCTGGTTAACTCTGTGATGAATCCTAAAGCTCAAATTGTGTTTACTCAAGATGAGTTGCCTACTAGTGAAATTCAACATCAATATGATCCCTTGATGATTGTGTTTATCATAAATGACACTGCTATAAGACGAACACTGGTAGATAATGGTTCTGGCCTTAATGTGTGTAGCATTAATCTATTGCATAAGATGAATGTGGATACATCCCTTATTGAGCCTGACTCTTGTCCCATTCGAGGCTTTGATAATGTGGCTAAATCTTCATTAGGTATTATCACCTTACCCATCACAGTGGGACTTGTTACTTTGCCTACTCCTATCCATGTTATGTCGGGAAATCTAACATACAACTTGTTATTAGGGAGACCTTGGATTCACAGTATGCAAGCTGTCCCCTCTACATTGCATAGACAAGTTAAATTTATTTATAACAATAAGACATATACCTTGATAGGTGATACTAATTTTCAAGCTTGTTTGCAAACATCTACTTCCAAAGGGAGTTCTTCTAAGCCTTCCTCTTCTAGTGATGACTCGTTAAACAAGATACCTATGGATGAATCATTACCCTCTAATAATCAAAATTCTTTGGATGAGTCTGAAGTTCCTGAAGAAGATTCTTCTCAACTTGAATCTACACATGAAAAGGCTTTTGATCCTGAGAAGGTTCTCGCAGAAGACGATTGGGGATCTCTTGATTTTAATCCCACCTTTGTAGGTGAGTATAGGGTTCCTCCTAGAGAGCTTAAAGTTAAAAAGAAGGAAGAAACTAGAGATCAATCAGTCTTACCTGAACCTATGAGCAATAATTTTGTGGCTGCTTCTCAAACTTTTTCTCCTCACACCTCTAATTCTGAAGAATTTGACTCTTTGTCTTATGAAAAACCACCTTTTCTTTCCGAAATGGCTAATCGTTATGGTCATGGTTTTCATATTTTGGCTAAGAGTGGCTATAGTGGAAATGGTTGTGGCACAAATGAACAAGGAATTAAAGTTCCTTTAGAACATAACATGCATGAATATTCATTTGGACTTGGATATAATCTTTCTAAGCCCACCAAAGCATCTAAAAGACCATCTCTCAATGTGAATGCTATATTTAGTAGTGATGATGATCTCACTTCAACTAAATCATCTTCTACTTCTATCAACTCTCATTCCCCTCATAAGGAAATCTTGGCGATGAACAAATCTCTTTATGAATCCCCTCAAATTTCTAAATCCACTTATGAATCTTTATCTCCTATTCATAATAAAGTCCTTTCCTCCAGGGATAAGGCTCTAATAAATTACATTCATCCCTCTTCTAAGATGTATTGTGACTTTTCTTCTTCAATTTTTATCATTTTATACATGTTTTTGATCTCACTTATAGTTGAGCATTCAACATGTCATATTCAAAATACCTCATTCAATCTATCATGTCTTTAAATAACATTAATGGCTATTATGTTGCTCATCATTATGTGACATTAGTAGCTCATTTACTGGGGGCTCATTGTCATTCATGATGGTACAATTTCAAGTGCAATCATATTTTTGAAGCAACATAATAGCCTAATTTTTCTATGTTATCTCTTGTTCCTATGGGGTAATAGTGTGGAAATACTGATCATCTTTGCTTTAGAATTCTCTTTTCCTAGATATGGGAGAAGATGTGTATTCTCTTTCTTATCCTACCCACTTCTTGTGAGGAGCATTTTACATACACTAATGTCTTACTTGCATGAACTCATGTGAGTATATAGTACATTTTGCTTATGTCTAAATCTCTCCCTAGAAGATTGTGTAAGT
The DNA here is from genome assembly GCF_030272615.1 of Cryptomeria japonica. Classification (NCBI taxonomy): domain Eukaryota; kingdom Viridiplantae; phylum Streptophyta; class Pinopsida; order Cupressales; family Cupressaceae; genus Cryptomeria; species Cryptomeria japonica. The sequence continues at coordinate 625,695,047 of NC_081405.1, forward strand.
CCTTCTCATTGTCCTTATCCTTGGGAAGCAATGATCTTTCCTTATTTTTATCTAAGGATCCACTTTTTCCTATTTCGTGGATGGTGTGAACTTTATTACTTGATGTTATTCCTTGTATGCATTTGTTGTTTGTTCAAGGATTCTCTCTTGCACTACAACCTCTTTTGCACTTGGTAAAAAACATCCATAATGAATTCACTCTCCCAATTGGGTTAAAAAAAGCATCATCCTTCATTAAGAATCACTTTCACCTCGCAAAAGAAGGAAGTATTGCATTCTTATTCTCTTCTTTGTCTTATTCTAGAAGATGTTATATTTGTCTAAGACAATTCCTCTCGGGGATAGGTGTCTTTTGTACAAAGATCTCTTCCCCTCTAAGGATCTCCTTTACACATACTACAAGATATCCCTTTTCAACTATCTTATCCTTGCTTAAAGAGTGCAAAACTCTCTTGCTTGGATCTATGACATTGTTGCATTTTTGGGGTATCTTCTTTTGTGATGAAGGTAGGTATCCTTGTTCTACTTTTCTTATGACATAAACATTACACTTTTTGAGCAATGGGTCATTCTCAGAACTAGAGCATAGACTCTTAGAGCGAGATGTCTCCATTTTTCTTTTATGCAAGGTGATTATTATTGGAACCAGAGCACAGACTCTTAGAGCGAGATGTCACGCTTTTGTACTATACATATATAGGTTGTAGCATACTCGGGCATAGACTCCTATGAGGTGCTTCTAACCTCACTTACACACACATGCATGAGGTTGAGTGGAACTAGCGGCATAAGGCTAGACTTTCTCACTCTCCTCCCTTACATGGATCGCCTAGACAGACTCTGGGGGCTAGTTTTCCATGTCCTTTTCCCCATGGATCACCTAGACAAGATCTAGGGGCAAGAAGTCCATGTTTTCTCTCTCACTATTCTTTTCATGGATCACCAATGTGTGTATTCATGCTTATTTTTATTTTCCTCTCTTTGCATTTTGTTTCCATTTACATCCTTCATCTTGTGTTAGAGAACTCTCAAATCCTCACACTCTTTGTTGTGTTGGAATTGAGATTTGGTCCTCTTTCTTACCAAATGATTCTCCATTAGTTTTTTATCTCATATCGAATCTTCTTGTGAGCATTTGTTATCAATATTCTTTAACAATTCGAAGTGGTAAACATGATACCCTGTTTCAACTCACTAAAATTAGCAAGCCGAAACAGGGGGGGGCATATAGATACCCTCAAATTTTCATCACCTTCCTTAGTAAGCATTAGGTGATTTTCTGATCTAACGTGTGTTTTGTAGGGTGTGGTTCCTAACTGTGTACTGCAGATACCGCTGGGGGCTTCGTTCGATAGACTTATGGATATATCCTTTTTCAAATAATGTTTACTTTTCTGTACTTTAGCTTGCATATGCACATAGTGTTCATATGACCGCTAAAGTGGGGGCTAAATGTAGCGTCGTAAATTGTATGCACTTGCTAGGGTGGTACAATTTCACACCTAGTTTAGCACCCGCCTTGGCGCATTTTGCATTTTGCATTGCATTTCCCCTTTAGCACTTAATTAATTAAAGTAATTTGGTCTAAGGTCCTATTTCATCATCTTCCATATCATAAAGTTGGGCCCTTTTCATTAAAGTGTGCCCCTTTCATTTTATTCCTCCAATACATCATTTAATCAAAAACCCTAATTAGGTCCTATTTTGAACTTGGGGGCTTGATTTCGGGGGTCAAAACATCTTGAAATCACCTGTAACTTCAGGATTCTCTCTAAAATCATCATATCCGACGGCCCTGAAAATTTGGTGAAAATTTGTCGGGACCGTGGCGCCCGACGTGCACATGGTCCCGGACATTTTTCCCAAAATTTTAGGAGCGCGATCCAATCATAAAATAAAGCTTAACCCCAAGAAATTGGCGGGAGATTCAATCTCTAGGTCGGCCAAAAGTTGGAATTAAGACCTAGGGTTTCATATATAAGAACTCTCTTTCTTCATTTGAAAGGAGAAGAATTTTGGTTTCAAGGACCTTCTAGGCAGCGAAAGAGCAGGTCTTTGAAGACTTCAACAGCATTCAACATCCATCTATCAAGCATCTATCAATTTCATTCATCCATTTAGGGCTTTGAAGGCATTGAAGAGCAATAAGGGATCACCGACTGAAGATTGGCTTGTACCCCTCCCTTGGGGTTGGGTATGATTTCATGTTGTTTTCATGTCTTTGCATAAGCTTCATCATATCATTTGTATTCATGCTTTAGATCACTTTGCATCTTGATTTGGAGCATTCACATTATCATTTACAAGCAATTAGGGTTTACTTTCTAGGTTGCTCTAGTTTGCTTACTTGCATTTTAGGATCTTGCATACACACAAGGTCTGCACACACACTACTTTTACAATACAACTTGGCTATTCGTGGAGGTGGAAATCACCAAAGCGGGGGTTTGACTAAGGCAAAACCCTATATAGCCGCCCACCATACCTTTTCAGATATAAGTGAAGGTTTCGGGATTCGGACGACGCCGCAAGTTGCAGATCTGACAGAAGCAGACTGAGACGGAACAACACACCAAATTGCAGAGAAAAAGACCAGGACAGGGGCATGGGGTGCCCTGGTCGTGCCAGGACAGGGGTGCTGGGCGCCCTGGTCCCTGGGACAGGGGTGCTGGGCGCCCTGGTCCTTCTGTCAGACAGCAGTTTCAACATTTTTCTGACAGCTTTTCAGGTTGCAAAACAACAATTTCAGGTGCAGAATCAGGACAGTGGCACCCGCGCCCCCGTCCCTAACATTTTCACTCAGATTTTAACACCAGGTATGCATTTGCATTCTTGTCTTGTCCTTGTGTTTATAGCTTTCCATTATTTAAGTTCAATTCTGCAATCTTGTTATTAGTTCATACTTGCACTTTGGGGTTAGGGATTGAACTTGCATCATTTTATTTTTCAATTACAACAAAGGAATAGAAATCCTAATAGGTAGCCCGTGGCTCTCTCTTCCACAGAAAGAAGTAGCCAATTGTGTGATACCTCTAGGCTCTTTCATATTCCACAAGTGTGTGATTGAAAGTGAGATTAGGGCATGTTTGCTTAGTGTCACTTTTTCCCCCACACAACAAGATTGGACATATTGCTAAATTTTGTAGAAGCAAGTCCTCATCGGTAAGTAACAAAGGTCCTAGTTTGAAAGGTAAAGAAAAAGTTGAAGAGATAAACCAACAGGTGACAACACTGAGAAACAGGCAGAGCAACAAGCTCCCTCACAACAATAGGTTCATGCAGAGACAGTGCCACCGACAACAACTGAGCAATCCAAACCTTTGTTTAAAGAAATGCAAACACAAAGTGACCTACCAGAGGTCACCACAAGCAAAGAAATTTCTCCCATCGATGGTATACAGATTGTTGGTTCTTCCACTACAGATTTCAAATCAACAAATGTGATAGAAGTTCTTTTGGATTCTATCAAGAAGATAACAGAGTGTAGTTCACAAGCATACAAAGCAATTGATGACACAATTCCAATTTTGAAAATGATAGCACCTAAGTGCAATGTAGATAATAAAGATTCTTTGAAACAACTTGACACATTGTCTAAGTATATTACTGACAACACTGTGGCAGTTGAACAAATAAAAGAGGAAGCATTCAAGAAGAGAATAGAGAAGGAAAAACATAAATTCTTTGAAGGAGAAATAAAGAAGTGTACAAGACAATTTAACACTCTTTTACCGGAACTATGTAGTACATTGAAGGAATTTAAAACCTTGTACAAAGATACATGTAAAACTAACTTTTTGACAGTAGATATAAACTGGAAGATCGGCAAGATACAAGAGGAAATAAATCAACTAGCTGATAATTTCATCAATTCATCTGAACCATTATCAATTTTTGAGCAAAAAATAACAGGTTTCAAGGAGGAACTTCTAAAGTTGGAAAGAGAAAAGGAGAGAATAAAAGGAAAGGCTAAAGATCTTAAATGGAGACTAAATCCAGAATTGGACTACCTCGCCTCCTTAAGAAAAAAAAGATCTAATGCTTTAATTCAAGGACAGAAAACATTGGCAGAGCACATGCAACATCTCACTGGTACAATTCAGAGGACAAAGGCTGCATTAAAAGATAGCAAACAGTTCATTAAGAGCTTGAATCTAGTACTAGCAGATCTTTTTCAAATTGTAACCAACCGGTTACAAGGATAAAGTTGGAAACCACACTTAGTTGACACTTTGACAACCTTTTTCATTGATGCCGAAGGGGGAGTAGTGGTATGAGAAAAATAATCAGCAAATGGATCATCAGCTCAGGGGGAGCACATATTCTTTTGGTACAAATTTTTGGCATGACAATTCTAGCAGATTCTTTTTTATGACACTTTTTGGATATTTCTCATGAGTGTTGCCATCAATGCCAAAGGGGGAGATTGTTGGCAAATGCACACTCCAATGAGATATTGTAGGTGATTGAAGGTTTTGTCATTGATGGCAACCTTACAATCCTATGACACCAGAAAAGTCAGACTCTACACCAACACACAGACCACCGACAGTGAAAGGAAGTATACCGACACAAAAGTCGACAGGAGTTTTGTTTATAATATATTTTGTAAATTATTGTAAAATCATTGTAAGCTGACTTAGCAAGTTGTAAAATGACTCATATATATAAGAGATCATTGTAGAAAATTTTAGAGATATATAGAAGGAAGAAGATAGGTGAAATAAGGCGGACCTATTATGTGAATTATAGGTTAAGGATTTATGTATAAAGCAGAGCTTAAACCGGTACTAGATCTAGCATAGTAGATGCTATTTTGAGGTAGTACAAGACATTGGATTTATATAATCCATTTTTGTAAGTCAGTGAGACTTCCCATTTTGTAATTAAGCAGTGAGCTTTAGGCACTTGGCCTTCCTGCATGTGCAAGCCCCTCTTGTAGCAGTAATATTCTCTTATTGGCCAGTAAGTGAATATTGTGGGTCACAAATCCCACCGAGGTTTTTCCCACACCGGGTTTCCTTGTTAAACTACTGTGTTATGGTTTGCTTTTCATGTGGTTGTTGTTATCTCTGTTTATTTCATTATTTATTGTTTACCGGTATATAGTATTGATATGCTTTACATATTTTAAGTTAAGAAAATATTATAACCAGTTAGATACTGATTCACCCCCCCCTCTCAATATCTGTGGGAATCCTAACACATAAAATAAATGAGGATGATGATAAAGAGTGCATACTTTAGATGAATAGAGGAAATGAAAATAAAATAACACGATGAAGTGACAATGATACATTATATGTGAAGCCCTTGCTTAAATTCCACACAAGGTGATGATGAAGTTCTAAAAGTATTATTACATAAAATGATAATAAAAATAATTAAGAAATAAAATCCTCTATTCCAAATGATAGTATTCTTGATAGAAACCTCAAACTCTCACTTGATTGATCATGTTGTAATTACTTTAGAGAGTTTCTTGCTATTTTTGTTAGGTTCTTTACATGTGAGAAAGGGGGTTCCTTTTATATGTAACTCTAGTGTCATAAATTGTATCCTCATATGATTTCATACTCATTTTAGGCTCACTTTGGTGATTCTCCTTCCTTTCTCCCAAGATTGTCTGATGCTACTTAAATAATGCCTAAATTTGAGGTTTGAACATCGTGCTCATTTTTTCTGACTATTCTAGCCCATGAGAATTGGATCTCTAGTCTTCTTACACTATGACACCTATCACCTTAGCCTTGCTAGACTAGGACACCTATTGCCTCATTCCCCGTAGACTAGGGCACCTAGCAACATAGTCTAGCTATAGTGGGCCCAAAGTTGAAGCCTCAAACAGTAAAAAAATGCTCCTGATGTCGACCTTATTGTAGATTTTCAACACATTCTATGAGGTTGAGGATAAAATCAATTTGTATCCCCTCATTTGAAACATCTCTCATCAAGAAATTCAATTGAACAAGCAATAAAAAATTCTCAGGAAAGTAAATGAGAGGCCAACTATTTTTATTTTCACCCATTCAAGATGGAATCCATGATCAAGTTTGTGTAGAGGTATGCATGATCTTCCACCTAGCAACATCAACATTTCATGAAGACTTTGAGGCAAGGATATTCATAGCAACAATATGACATTTTAATTTTACATTATTTAAGGTTTCATCCTCTACCCTATAAGAGTAAGCTCTCTTTTTCTATCTTTCATTATTGTAGGGTTAATTCTAATATGGGGTTTTACATAGTCAAACCTCTATGCAACCCAACACCATTTTTCTCTCTTTATTGGGTATAAGATTCAAATCTGATAGAGAAGGATTATAGATTTAGAAAGTATAAACTTAGACCAAGAAATCCAAACTTTGAAAAGTAGAAAACCCTAGTCATTGGCAACTATTGTTAGTGTCCAACACTTTTTTGATAAAATTTCAAGGAGATAATATATGCAACATTCTCATCCAGAATCTGTTCATGATATTTGCATCTAACACCTTTAGGTCTGTGGTGTATATTAACATAGATTGGCATTTGTAGGCTCAAATTACAAACACGAGTATCTTTCTAGTTCTCATTTTCATATTTGCTTTTAGAGTTTGCATATCTATTTTATAGCTTGTTGTTTATGCTAATTATTGTCAAACTTACATCTTTAGACCTTGTTCTTGCATTATCACATGCTATCTTATCCAATCATATCAAAGCAAAAAAGAGGATTAATCAATCATTATGCCAAGCTCTCCCAAGGTTTTGTAGTTAGGCCTATTGAATATTTCCTTAATATATGCCAATGTGAATGGGTTCGATTCCTTGTTTGCATGTTTAGACTACTGAACCCCATTCCACCACCTCTATATTTTTTTGAACCTAAATTTTTGCATAATTTATGATTTGGATGTTCATAACTAAGTTTAGTTGCATATAATTTTAAATTTAAAGACATTAATTTTTAAAAATAATCATTTATATAGCTCATTTTGCTTAATTAAGTGGTTAATTGATCATTGTATTGCTATATTGTATTGCGTAATCACTTATTTCATTGTTATAGTTGTATATAAGTTGTCAATTGTTTTCATTATAGTTTAAAATTAAATAAAAGGCATTGAGAGATAATAATATTCCATTAGCTTTGAGTTGGGACAAATCTAAGAGGATTCAATTTTAAGGTTAATGTCATGACTTATCGTTAAGTTTTGTACCTATGTCAATCTAGGGGTGTAAAACATATGAAAGGAATTCAAGCTATATGCCTAAGGGATGATTTAGTTAGCTAAGAAAGAATGAAATGCCCCTAAAAATACAAGAATTGCTTAAGTGAAAGGGTAAAGCACAATGTCGTGTCACCCTTTTATAAAGGAAGTGGTCAACACAACTAAACCTATTTAACTTCGAGATCATAAAAGTGAGATTTCAAAATGATGTAAACTGATCAAATGTACAAATATTAATGAAATTTATGTCTGTTATTTTTTTAATTTAAAAAAAATTGACATTTTTTAATATATTCAAAGACATTTTTTTAATTGCTGAAAATGTTGAAAATCAGGGGTTCTAGTCGGCATCACCAAAAAAAATGAAAACGAACTTTTTTATTTTTTATTTTAATTTTCCTAATAGAGGACATATATATGTAGTGCTATTTTTTTTTTTTTTTTTTAAATGGTATATTTTTCTTGTAATAATATTTTTAAGTCCAACATAGCTGAATTTGGTAGTTTTCATTCGACATCACCTTTTTTCTATTAAATTTAGATCATTATCAAAAAAATTATACTCTTTTAAAGAAGATTCTCTCATCTAGTGAAAAATGTTTTTTAAATTTTTTTAATATCATTTAATATATTTTTTTAATTTCAAATCAGCCTCTTTTAGAACTTAAAAAACCTACTTGCAATGTTTAAAATATAAAAAAATATTAAAAAAATTATATGTCCAGATTCCTAACTTCAAGCTCTACAAAAGGGTATTTTTTGATTTTTGTAAAAAAATATTCTGTCTAAAGAAAAATAGAGTAGAAGTGAATGTTTCAAAAATGCAAACAAAATGGTGATTTTGTTGTCACGTCACCTTACACATAGGCTAGTTCGGCCGAACTGAGTTTGGTCGAACTATTTTGAACTAAGTGAATGACCAAACTTTTGGTGCCATCTAGGCACCATGACCGCACCAACGAGCGCCACCATGACAAGAAAATAGTTCAGCCAAATTGAGTTCGGTCGAACAATGCTAGTTAGCCCAAAGGGTGGCACAAGTTTGTGCTTTTGCCTCAAAATCTGATTTTATTTTCCTATTATGTATTTATCACAAGAACTGTGACAAGAAATACTACAAGAATAGCAATATTCTACAACAGTAACAATGAAAATGTCTTCTATAAATTCCAAAGTGCAAGTTCATAATTTAAATTATTTTTATTAATGAATTATAATCTTACAAAATATCAACAGACTATGTAACAACCTCACTAGATAGTATAAAATTCTTAATCAGATTGCAAATGATAATAACACAACAATAATCACACTTAATTGCTGAAATAAAATATGAATTAGTGAAAAATAAAACACACATTACAAAAATTATAACAACCACAAAATCGCTAGGCATCTCAAGAAGTGGGCCCTATTTTTTTAGTCATCCTAGTGATGAAGTAATTATGGTGGTTATGTTGGACTAATTACATACAGTTCTTGATGGGAAAATGGTGTCTCAACCTTGCATTTACATGTTACTATTTATAGTAAGTTTTTGTTTGAGAATCAAATGGTGTGAAATTCTCCTCAAAGATTTGGACTAGATAGATAAGAATGTCAACAACTTGTTGTTGCAAGATCACAACTAGATTTGAAGATATTAAATTTTCCTTTTTTGAAGGGTGCAAAGATTTAAATTTAATTTTGAGGACTTTATGTTAGGATAACCGGTGAACAACTGAGAGGCGCTGGGGTGACTCAATTGTTAACAGATTATAAAACTTTAAGCACACAAAACCTTTTATCGGAATGCATAAACCAAATACTGGAATAATAGATATATCAATTAAGTACAAACATAAATCATAAAATAAATACCATGCATCCACAACACATAACACCAAGATTTGTACATGGAAAACCTGATAAAGGGAAAAACCGCGATGGGAAGCCTACCTATAGTCAGATAATACTTCTATAGTAAGTATGTGATTACAGTAAGGGGTCTGCACATGCAAGAAGGCCAACAACCTAAAGCGCACTTCTCATCACAAAGGAGCCTCACTGACTACCAAAAAAATCCAGACTACAATCCAGAAATAAGAATGAACTGCAAGAATAGCATCTCCTATGCCTAAGTACAATTCTGGTTAAGCTCAATGTTGAAGTTCTTAAACCTCTTACACAAACCCATTTCGATCACCTATGATCGACCAAATCCTTTGCATATGATTACAACTTTATTCACACATAGATAATCCCATAACCATGACCTCATGCCACGATCTATAAAGAGATCTTGCATTATATTTATACCAACTCGAGACCTAAACAATAGGTTGGCCAACTAAAAGATAATACAATAAATCCATTACATAACCCTCAAACCAATGATAAACCATGTCGAACTAAGACCAAAAAAGTATTAACCAAATTATAAATCCAATCAGTAATGCATCAGGATCATTCACCAACACGTCACATAAACCGATCCATAACCTAGCAGAATAACACCATACCTAAAATAGGTCGCCATAAGCCAAGTGAAATACCACCAATCAATTGGAACATGAACACGATAACCATCAGCATCCTGAAAACCTTCTAGAAGTCACACCAACACCACTTATCAAATTCATCAAAAGATATTCAATAAAGCATTGTTAGTAAAACCCTTACCGGTAACCAAAAGGCTTACTAGAACATATGATAGCTTCTAGATCATCATATCCCAAACCAACTGAACGTGACAAGCATCTAAACCACATGAATGACCGAACCAAATCAATTCCACCAATCGAAATATACCAGAGACAAATATCCTAATCATCATCAAAGTCCAACCATTCTACGAGAATCTGGTAGACAACCAAATACACACGTGTTGACATCAATGCAACACATAATCAATTCCTCCATATTGCCAATAATCTCCCCCTTTGGCATTGATGGCAACACTAGCTGTGAAAAACATCCAAGTCCCAAGAAGTTCCAAACAAGTCTCCCCCAATGGAAGACGGCCAACAATCTCCCCAAGATGATATAACAATTAAGTTCTGAACCAAAGACCAAACTCCCCCTGTGACTAATATCTCTATTAAGCTCTATTTTTCACATGAATATCTCTCCCCCTTTGACATCAATGCTATAAATCTGACATAAACATCAAAGAAAAATTAAAAAACCTCTGAACCATACAGTTGACTACTCCCCCTAAGTAGTAGCACCATCTCATCAATCTGGAATGAATAATAATTATGATAAATGCATACTAGACTGATGCCAATCAGCATCACTCAAGTCTTTACTAGAGGGGTAGAGACCCCCAATTTATCTCTAAAATACTTAAATGATTCCTTAGGCAACGATTTAGTGAAGATATTTGTAATATGCTCTTTAGTGTTCACATAAACCAGTCTGACTTCATTTGCTTCCACCTTCTCCTTCAAAAATTTATACTTGATTGATATGTGCTTTGTCTTAGAAATAAATACTGGATTCTTTGATATGTCAATAGTAGCAGAGTTATCACTATGAATAACTACCGATTCATTACAATATACCCTTATATCCTTCAACATTTGTTTCATCGATAGAACTTCTGTACAGTTAGTAGCAGCAGCAAAATACTCATCTTCGATAGTAGATAAAGAAGTACATGATTATTTCTTGTTGATCCATGAAACAAGTTTCTTTCCAAGAAAGAAAGCTCAACTGGATGTGCTCTTCTGGTCATCAACATCTCCAGTCAAATCTGCATTTGTATATGCACTAGTGTAAAGTCATCATTTTTAGTATACCATAAACCATATTCAGTTGTTCCTTGTAAATATCTAAAAAATCCTTTTCATTGCACTTTCATGATTCTCTCTAGGATCACTCTGATATCTTGATACAATACAAGCAACATTCATTATATTTGGTCTAATCTGAGTCAAATACAACAAACCTCCAATCATAGATTTATACCTTGTAGGATTTACCGGAGTTGATTCATCTTTCTTTGTCAATTTCTCACTAGTAACCATAGGGGTACCAATCAGTTTGGAATTTTCCATACCAAATTTATTCAACAACTCTCTAGCATACTTAGTTTGATAGATGAAAATATCTTCATTAGTCTGAGTAATCTGCAAACCTAAGAAAAATCTCATTTCTCTAATCATAGACATTTCAAATTCATTCTTCATATTATCAAAGAATTCCATACATAACTTATCCTCACCACCAAAAATGATATCATCAACAAAGACCTCAACAATAAATATGTCATCATCATTGATCTTATAATATAAATTGATGTTAGCATTACCTTTAGTGAAACCAAGCTTCAAAAGATATTTGTCCAATCTATCATACCAAGCTCTAGGAGCTTGCTTCAAGCCATATAAAGCTTTCCTTAACCTTCAAACCATGTTTTTGTCATCTGAAAGTGAAATACCATCAAATTTCTTAATATAAACTTCCTCTTCAAGATCTCCATTAAGAAATGCACACTTAACATCCATCTGATAAACCTTGTAGTTCTTATGGGCAACATAAGCAAGAAATAATCTCACATCTTCAATCCTAGCTACCGGAGAAAAAGTTTCATCATAATCAATTCCTTCCTTCTAAAAATATCCTTCACATACCAATCTAGCCTTGTTCCTCACAAATTGTCCATTTTCATTCAATTTATTCCTAAAGACCCATTTATTTCTAATAACATTCTTATTTTTAGGTCGAGGAACCAATTCCCATGTGTTGTTCTTTTCTATATGATCCAATTCCTTTTCCATAGATTTTATCCAACTTTCATCTTTGCATGCTTCATCTACTAATGTCGGTTCAATTTGAGAAATTAAACATACTTTTTCAGCTGTCATCCGTCTTCTTTTCATTACTCCTTTTCTCTTGTCTCCAATGATCTGATCTTTTGAATGATTCAACCTTACATACTGAGGAGTTGTTTGACTTTCTGATTCCCTGCTCTGATCTTCAGTTACTGTTGAATTTTCTAATACTGTCGGAGTAACTGGTTCAACATTTTGTTCCGGTATAGGTGCTACCAATTCAGTTATAACCATTTCCACTTCCGGTTCTCTCTCATAAGTTCTGATTTGATCTTTTTCCTTCTCATCCACCTTGACATTAACACTCTCCACAATTTTCTGCAATCTTTTGTTATAACATCTATATGCTTTGCTTTGATTATAATAACCAAAAAATATTCCTTCATCACATCTAGGATCAAACTTTCCAATGAAATCATCTCTTTTGATATTGTTGTCACTCAAATTGCACCTGTAATGCACAAGCTGAAAGATCAAGCAACTTGGTGACACATGGGATAATTCCTAGGCCCGTGGGTTGCCTATAGTGAGAATTAACCTCCAGATGAAGGGTTGGTTCCCTATGAATAACTCTAAATATAAACTAAGAAAAGGGATAGGAAAACTAAAAAAATGAAAATAGAATGACTTGCAAATGCTAAACCAAGGTGAAGCATCAATAAGATATCTCAAAATGGCAGAGATACAATCCTAAAAACACCAATTTGCACAAATAGACTTCTGTTTCATAACACATAAATATTTCAGGCAAAGGATTTAAACTTCAAGAAATTGAAAGGAAAGAGAAACTTTCACAATCAACCAAATGAACCAATTTATCACAATGCACAACCTGTGACTTATAAATGAGACAGATTATTTAAAGGTTATTTAAATAATAACACAATAAACTAGCTCTCAATCATGAATAAGAAAATGAATTATAAAGATATAAGGCATAAGCTGATAATTTTTATTCATAATTCTATCAGAAAACTACATATGAGCTACAAGAATGTATTCTCTACTAAAACCAACAAGCGAATCATCAAGAACTAGAGAAGAAAGATAAAACTATTTCACTTTATACAAAAAGCTTCCAAAAGGTAGAGGAAAGATAACTCCAGAATGAGTGAATATGAACTCCTACTGAAAATATCTCCTCTATAAACTAATCCTCTCATAGAAATAAAAAGCCACCAAAAAAGGCTTCAAAACATGCAAAAAAAACTCATGCAATTCAGTTCAAACTCCTAGTCAACTAAAGGTTGACCATATGGTACTCAAAATCAATCCTTATTACTCCAAGATCATGAGAAAGACTCACACAGATTTTCTCTCAAGCTCAAATAGGACCTCAAACTACCTGATGGCTTCTCTTCTCATTTCACATGGATCCCTAGATGTTATTTTGCTTGCTACCACTTTTAGCTTCTGACTATAACTAGCATTGCTTTCTTCATTGGGTTAGTTGGTTAGCATTGAAAAACTTATTCCGATGGCCAGTGATACACTTGCATTTCACCTTCTTTTTCTATTGGGTCTGCCACCTATCACTTCTTGGTTGGTTCGCGGGTCCACCTTGTCTGCCATCTAGACTGCCATCTTAACTGCCACTAGACCTGGACCCACCTTGGTTCTTCATCTACTCTCTACTACGTGGTGCATTCTCATTCATTCTGAGCCCACTTGGATGGCCACCTCAACTGCAATGTCATCAGTCACCATGTCGCATGAGATAACCAGTGAGCATCCTCATCATGCAGTATAGCGACGACCGTTGATTTGCCCTCAAACTGCTCGATCTTTAACACCTTATCCACTCACTTTTTCCGCACATGCTTTGTCGCCAAGTTGTGGGGATAACTGGCAAGCTTCTTTCTATAGCCGTATAGCGAGAACCCTTAGATCTTTCACATCACCGTTGATCTTTCTTGATCTATATACCTATTAACCCTGGCTGATCTTCTCTCCTCTACCATGTGTCACCATGTGGCACCTTCTGGTTTGCTCATGAGATCCACCTGGGCACCACTTGTTTGTCAGGCCTGCCATGCATCAGCCTATGGATCACTCGTGGATCCACCTAAACTTCCACATTGCCTTTGGTTTTGTTGGATATCATTCTTTCATCCAAACTACTCCCTCAGTGAGTCGTTTACCAGTCTCATCGAAACTGCATTTTCATCGATGCCTTTATCTTATCAGTGGGACTGCTTCTGATTTCTTTGATATACCCTATGTCGATGGAACTAAGCCTTTGGTGAAACCTTTTAGGGACTCATCATGGCCAAGATCTACTTGATGTCGATGGAATTGAGCTTTCGGTGAAACCTTTTAAGGACTCATCGCAGCCAAGGTTTGCTTGATAAGTCACCCATCTATGCCATGACACCAGCCACTGGACTGCCACTTGTCTGCCACTTGTCCTTGGTCTTATACCCTCTTCTCCACCACATGATGAGTCACCAAGACGTGATGATATCTAGTAAGCATCTAACCATCGCGACATAGCGACAGCCGTTGGATCACCGCGATATATGTTCGATCTTCCTTACTTGCTCGCTCTTTAGTCTCTTCCCGCCAATCAGTCACAAAATTAGGAAGGCTTGAGATACGCCTGCATGCGGGGTCCACTGGGCAATGAGCCACTTCTTGTCAAAATCCTATAAGCTTTGACACTATAGATAAATGTAACTTTGGTTTTAAATACAAAAATGCTCCTCCCCACGACCAATGTGGGATAAATGTTCTTCATGCCTGGTGACTAAAACTACTGAAGTTCTTTGGCCTTTTACAACCCTCTTTGGTGCCCAAGTAAAAAAATTTACACAGGTCGATCGCATTTGCTCTGAGTTTCTTTTGGCCTTTCCCAACAGCCACGCAAGGGATTTGGCGATACACTTGCCAAATGAATTTTCTTGAAGGTTTTAATAGCCACGCCATTTCATCTGTAATGGAGCATAAATATCTTTATGATCTACAACATGCTAAGCTCAACCCTCATGGGAGCCACATTTTAACCCACATGTTGTCTTACTTTTCTTGTATTTGTATATGAAGCAAACAAGTTAGAAAAAAATAGTGCATTTTCTGATTTCTCATTCATGTTTTGACCTTTTCAAAATGAATGAATGAAAGGCTTCATTAGGGCACTAAATTTGGCATGAGCAAAATTTGGTAACATTTTTGGCGACCTTTGCGGAGTGTTTGCCTGCAAAACACTATAGACCAGTAGCCTTTGTTGAATCCATTGGGCATAGAGTCATGCCTCTTCACCTCTTGTAACTCAACTGAAGATATGGAACAAAAGCAAAACAAAAAAGAAAACAAACAAGGCTTACAAAAAAGCCTGCAAGTTGTGCAACAGCTGCTTATTTGTAACAAACTAGACTGAAGTTGAACTGAAACATGTGCGACAAACGCACTTATTGAAAACAACTAAAAAATTAAAAAAATTAAAAATCTATCTACCCTAAGCTAACCAGGAATAACATTGGCTCAAACGAAACCATTTACTGGTTCTAAAAAGTAACTACCCTTTCTTAACAATATGCCATGTTGTGCATGAGTTTGGGTAACTACAAGAAAAATTAGGCTAAAGATATGCCTTAGACAAAGTTGTATAACTTCTTGAAAGATGAAAAATAGAGTTCCTACCTCCTTCAGTTGGTCTTTCTCACTTTCTTTTGTAAATGAAGAAATTATTGGGATGCAAACCCCTTTTATAAGTTCATGATGAGGATCTTTGGTCTTTGAACCTTCATGTTTAATTGTAAGCATAGTTTGCAATGTTCTGCTATCCTTTTCTCTGGATAAGTACCTAATAGGACAACCTCTTGATAGTGGTGGCTTATGTGTAATGCCTAGCTATCCTTGATGAATTATTCCAATCTTATCTTCTGCTGTAGAGGTTAGCTCACACATATCTTGATCATCATCAACAAATAAAGGTAGCTCAGCAAATAGATCGACATGAATCATTCCTTGCTCTTGGGTTTGTTGTTCTAGATTGCTAATCATTTCTACATCAAACAAAAGATCTACCTTTTCATATTGAATATTATCTTCATGTGTTACCTTTTCTGTCATAGGTGAAGATACCACGGCTAGAGGTGCTTGGCTGAAACTAGGCATTGAAAGAATCTGGTCTTTTAGAAATTGAACCAACAAAGTTTTTATTTGTTGATCCTTTACTGCCATTACCCTCACAAGATGCTCTTCATATTGTCTTCTTCCATCCTCCATCTCCCACTTGCAAAGATGAATCTAATAAGTCGGCTCATCCTCTTCGACACTATCAGCCTGTTGTCCAGAAACCATGATATTTTCTCCTTGTGGTAGATCTTAATCATCTTCTTACCAATTCATGTATACACAAATAGGAATATTTTCCTCAACTTGTGGACCTTTTTTCTCATATGTATCCTGCACTGAATATATAGAAAACATGCAATTGTGATGTGCCTAATGGCTTTGACCTTGGATTTCTTTGGGGTAAGTGCAGTGATTATGAATCTCAGGCTGGCAAAGGATTAACTTCCCTCTATAAGTTTGTAACATATCTTTTAACTCTTGGATTTCCTGAGAAGGGGTTGATAAAGCAAAAGCCTGAGGTGTTTCTTGATACTCTCAGGTTGAAATAGTAGCTATAATTGGGACTAGTAATAGCATATTTGGCTGTATCTCTGGAAGAGTTGGCATAAGTGCTCTAGGAGCTAGCTTTCCGGCTAGAATTAAACTATTCTCTACTCTAATAACTATATTAAAAGCATCTGGCAAGGTAAAACCTCCCATAAATTGAATCATTACAGATATATTGCTATTAAGAGATCTCAAATAATACAAGAAAGCATGGTCATTGGTGGGTTTTACCGATATTGGAATCCTTCTCCATGTTCTTTGGATTCTATCATTCAAATTAGACATGAGCTCATGTTGTGCTCTCTTTATTGAAGATAGTTGTTCTATTAATAACAGAATTTTTGACCTATCCTCAAAGTGTTCGTTCAAGGCAGCTCCTAATTGATCCCAGGTTTTGATAGAAGCTACAAGTAGTTGTCTGAACCACTACAATGCTTTTCCCTTAAATGACATGGAAAGCAATTTGATGGCGACATTCTCCTATGTGATATGGTGAACTGCACATAGTGATGCAATGTCTCTGATGTGATCTATCACCGCTGTTTGGTCTTCATCAGTAAAATAAGTTAAATCCTTCCATGCAACCGAAGGTATATCATCATATTGTGTCAAAATCAAGGGAGTACCCTGATCAAATGACACGAATGGTTGATTCCTTGGTGGATTTTGAGCCATCTGAATTAGTGTTGGTACCATTGGTACATCTTTTGAATGTTGATAATATCTGATCTTGAAAATAGGATCATAGAATCGATAGGTATTTGTGCTGAAAACCTCTGAAAGGTTGAAAACTGTTGTTCAATACCCAAAAAACAATAGGAAATAAGTCTTCTCCTAAATTGAGGATTAGCTCAGGATCCCACCAGGTGTGCCAAAAACTGTTGTCACTCAAATTGCACCCATTGTTAGACCCCGGAGACAACTGAGGGGGGGGTGTATCAGTTGTCAAATAAATTCAAACCAAAAACAACTTAACCAACCTTAATGCTTAATACCGGTAAACAAAAATTTATGCTAGTAGACAGTTTATCAGTTAATTATAGTACCGGTAAAGATTAATGCATGAAACAAAAAGACAATAACATCCACAACACATAAAACCAATATTTGTACATGGAAACCCTGTAAGGGGAAAAACCACGGTGGGAAACCTTACCCACAATTAGATGATACTACTGTAGATAGTATGTGTATACAAATGGGGTTTTCACATGTAGAAAGGCCAAGCACTTAGAGCTCACTACTCAAACACAAATAGGAGTCACACTGACTACAATTGGATGGTTAAATCCAATAAGAATGTACTACTCAAAATAGCATCTTCATATGTTGGATTCAGTACCGGTGTAGTTCTAATTGTCTTTAAAAATACCTTGCTTCACCTTCAAATGATGTCTATGTGTATAGCTTTGCTTATTCTCACATATACCTTCTTAAAATTCCTTATCCCTATCGCATATTGATCCTACAAATAAGATCTTACATATATACCATAACCTAAGACCAATTTTAGTAGGTCGACTCTAAAAGATATTAAAATAAAATAATTACAAGTAAATCAATAACTGATGCAATATCTAATTCAACATGTCGGCTTAATGCATTTATAATAACAACAAAATCATCTACAAAGTGTGCCATGCTGATCTGGAATAGATAAGTCTGTCGGTGCATAACGTGGACCTATTTGCCAGTAACAGCAAATATGCAAATACGAATATGCCAATGAGAAAATCTCCAAGACAAGGTGTCCAAATTATGTCTTTGACATAACCAGATGTTTTCCATGTCATTACAAGTGCCAGTGAACAATATATTCTGCCGATGTACGAGATACCGGTGACTGTGCATAAGTTACTTGCTTGCTGGTGAATATTGTTGATCCTCCAAGGTGCTAGAGTTGATAAGTGTTGATAGGTGTTGACATCAATGACAAAACCATACCAAAATACCAACAATCTCCCCCTTTCACATTGATGGCAGCACAAGATGGAAAAACCATCAAAGTGGCAAAACAAAAATGCCAAATACCAAAAAAACAATAATCTCCTAGAAATCAAAATGCAGAATCAATCTCTCCCCCTGAGAGTAACATGTGTTTTCCTTGTGTTTTTCCATATCAATTTCTCCCCCTTTGACATCAGATTGCAAAGCCAATACAAAATCCAGGTTCAAATACAAAATACCAACCAATTCAGTATGCCAACTACTCCCCCTGAGAAGTAGCTCTCCTCATCAAAGCCGGAGTAAAAGATTTCTCTGTTAGTTCTGCTGATTGATGACAATCATCAACTATCTAAGTCTCTACCGATGGGGGTATGACCCCAAGATGGTCTCTAAGATATTGAAAGGTCTCCTTAGGCAAAGGCTTAGAGAAAATATCTCCAATCTTCTCTTTAGTATTCACATAAACCAATTTTACTTCTTTTGCTTCAACATTCTATTTCAAAAAATTCAATTTGATAGAAACATGTTTAGTTTTAGAATGTAGTACCAGATTCTTAGATATATCAATTGCTGCAGTGTTGTCACAATACATAGTTATAGGTTCCTTACATTTTACCTTTATGTCCTTCAACATTTGCTTAAGCCATAATACTTGTGTAGAGTTAGTTGCTATTGCAACATATTCTGATTCCGCTGTTGATAAAGATGTACAACTTTGTTTCTTACTCAACCAAGAAATTAATCTTCTTCCAAGAAAAAATGATCCACCAGTGGTGCTTTTTCTATCATCCACATCTCCTGCCCAATTTGCATCTATGTATGCACATAAATCAAATTTTTCATCTCTAAGATACCATAAGCCAAGATTTGTAGTACCTTGTAAGTACTGGAAAATCCTTTTTACTGCTGATTCATGATTTTCTCTAGGATTACTCTGAAATTTTGAAACAATACATACTGCATTCATAATATTAGGTCTTGTTTGAGTCAAATACAGTAGGTCTCCTATCAAAGATTCGTACCTAGTCGGATTAACAGGTGTAGATTCATCCCTTAGTGATAATTTGTCATTTGTAGTCATAGGTGTGCTTACCAGTTTAGAGTTCTCCATCCCAAATTTCTTTAGTAACTCCTTCAAGTACTTGGATTGACTTAAGAATATACCTTTATCAGTTTGTGAAATCTGCAATCATAAAAAGAATTTTATCTCTCCAATCATAGACATTTCAAATTCATGCTACATTTCAATAGAAAAGTCTTTACATAATTCATCTTCTCCTCCAAAGATTATATCATCAACAAAAACTTATATAACCAAAATGTCATCATTAGTCACTTTATAGTATAAGTTGTTGTCAGCATTACTTTTAGAAAAACCAATCTTCAAAAGATATTTATCCAATCTAGCATACCAAGCTCTTGTAGCTTGCTTCAACCCATACAAAGCTTTCCTTAACCTGCAAACCATATCTTTATTATCTGTCAAAGAAAATCCATCAGATTGCTTAATGTAAACTTCTTCTTCAAGATCTCCATTCAAAAATGCACATTTAATATCCATTTGATATACTTTGTAGTTCTTGTGTGTTGCAAAAGCCAAGAATAATCTGACTGTCTCAATTGTAGCGACCAGTGTAAAGGTTTCATTATAATCA
The DNA here is from genome assembly GCF_030272615.1 of Cryptomeria japonica. Taxonomy (NCBI): domain Eukaryota; kingdom Viridiplantae; phylum Streptophyta; class Pinopsida; order Cupressales; family Cupressaceae; genus Cryptomeria; species Cryptomeria japonica. Next base: position 625,715,306 of record NC_081405.1, read on the forward strand.
ATTCCTTCTTTCTGACAATATCCCTTACACACTAGTCTTGCTTTATTTCTAATTACCTTACCATCTTCATTAAGTTTGTTTCTAAATACCCATTTTGTTCCAATCACATTTTTGTCTTTAGGTCAGGGAACTAATGTCCATGTGTTATTTTTCTCAATTTGTTCTAGTTCCTCTTCTATAGCTTTAATCAAGTGTTTATCTTCACATGCCTCATTAATTGATGATGGTTAAATTTGAGAAATAAGACATACCTCTTCATTTGCTAGTCTTCCTCTTGTCATAACTCCTTGATACTTGTTCCCAATTATCTGATTTACAGAGTGATTCAATCTTACATACCAGATTGTGAGGCTTGATAATCTTAGGTAAATCTCTAACTGCCTTAGTTGTACTAATTTTTACCATGCAATCAAAATTTACATGACAGAGTCTCTTATGCCATAGCCAACTTTCATCAATATGTGCAATCAAGTATGTCTTTTCACTGTTATTCAAATAAGAGATATTACCTCTAGTTTGATTACCAGTTGCAATTTCTAAACTAGTTCTGTTAATAATTTTGCATTTACCATTCTTGAATTGTAACTGAAATCCTTTTTCAACTAATTGACCAACACTCAAAAGATTATACTTTAAACCTTCTACATAGTAAACATTGTTAGTATTATGCTTACCATCAAGAGATATAGTACCTTTTCCTTTGAAAAAACAAACTTTATCATCTCCAAATCTTACCAGACCTCCATTATATTTCTGAATGTTCAATAATTTACCTTTATCACCAATCATATGATGTGAACATCCTGAATCAATGATCCATTCATCCTTAACTTCAACTTTAGCTACCAGGGCCTGTTCTACCTATTGAAAAGTAGGTGATGGTTGATCTTCTGTTATAGCAACAAAAACCCATCCATTGTTTATCGGATCTTCATTAGAATCATCAGTGACTCCTTCATAAGCAAGACAACAAGATTTATCTTTATTCTTCTTAAATCTGTATCTCTGATATTCAGGGTTAGACTTGTATGTTCTTTTAGCTTCTTCTCTTAGTCTAGCATGTCTATCAAGGCATCTTGAAGCCATATGGCCAATCTTGTTACAATAAAAACATTTAAAGGGTGCTTTACCTTCATACTTACTTTCAACTGGACCTTTAGGCATTTTCCTTGCAAACAGTGCTTCAAGTTCTTCAAGTTCTTCATTTTCTCTCTTGCTTTCCTCAAGTTCTCTTGCATAAAAGGATTTCTAGTCATATTTGTCAAAAGATGGTGCAAATGATGTTGATGCATTAAAAGTTAAATCTTTCTTTATAATAGCAACAAGACCAAATTCCTCAATTTCAAAAGCTGAAAGTTTTCCAATCAATGTATCCCTAGTTACTGATGTATTAGGCATTGTTCTCAACTCATTTATAGCAGTAACTTTCATTTTATATGCCAATGGAAATCCTCTTAAAACTTTTGAAACAATTTGATCTTCACTTAAGGTTCCTCCACAACATTTAATACCCAAAATAATTTGATTTACTCTTTCCATAAAAAAAGAAATCCTTTCATCTTCTTCCATTTTTAGATTTTCATACCTGACTTGAAAGCTTTCAAGTTTTGCAATTTTAACTGTGGAATCTCCTTCATTCAATGTTTCCAAATGATCCCAAATATCTTTAGCAGTAGACCTATCTGATAATCCCATGATTTGCTGATCTGTTAATGCGCTCAAAAGTGCTTCTCTTGCTTTGCAATCATTTTCTTCATCTTTTTCCAAGGTAGGTGGATTAGGCTGACTTTGAGTAGGAGCAATGTAGCCATTCTTTGTAACATCCTAGATGTCTTTTCCATTGCAATTTAGATGTGTCTCCATTCTGATCTTCCATATGCCATAGTTGGTTCCATCAAGTTTATGCTTGTCCTTCCTGAAATAGTTAGTAGACATTGGATCTCCTCAAGCTATTAAACTTCTACAAAAAGAGGACTAGGCTCTGATACCAATTGTTAGGTCTCAGAGACAATTGAGAGGGGGGGGGGGTGAATCAGTTTTCAAATAAATTCATACGAAAAACAACTTAACCAACCTTAATGCTTAATACCGGTAAACAAAAATTTATGGCGGTAGACAGTTTATCAGTTAATTACAGTACTGGTAAAGATTAAGGCATGAAATAGAAAGACAATAACATCCACAACACATAACACCAATATTTGTACGTGGAAACCCTGTAAGGGGAAAAACCACAGTGGGAAACCTTATCCACAACCAGATGATACTACTATAGATAGTATGTGTATACAAATGGGGTCTGCACATGCAGAAAGGCCAAGTGCCTAGAGCTCACTGCTCAAACACAAATAGGAGTCACATTGACTACAATTGGATGGTTAAATCCAATAAGAATGTAGTGCTCAAAATAGCATCTTCATATGTTGGATTCAATACCGATGTAGTTTTGATTGTCTTTATAAATACCTTGCTTCACCTTCAAATGATGTCTATGTGTATAGCTCTTCTTATTCTCGCATATACCTTCTTAAAATTCCTTATCCCTATTGTATATTGATCTTACAAATCAGATCTTACATATATACCATAACCTAAGACCAATTTTAGTAGGTTAGCTCTAAAAGATATTACAATAAAACAATTACAAGTAAATCAATAACTGATGCAATATCTGATTCAATATGTCATCTTAATGCATTTACAATAGCAAAAAAATCATCTCAAAAGCCTATCGTGCTGATATGGAATAGATAAGCCTACCGGTGCATAACCTGGACCAATTTGCTGGTAACAACAAATATGAAAATACGAATATGCCAATAAACAAATCTCCAAGACAAGGTGTCCAAATGATGTCTTTGACATAACTAGATGTTTTCCATGTTATTACAAGTGTCGGTGAACAATATATCCTTTCAGTGTACCAGATACCGGTGACTGTGCATAAGTGACTTGCTTGTTGGTGAATATTGCTGATCCTCCAAGGTTCCAAAGTTGATAAGTGCTGATAGGTGTTGACATCAATGACAAAACCATACCAAAATACCAACACCCATAATGCACAAGCTGAAAGCTCAAGCAACTTGGTGGCTCATGGGATAATTCCCAGGCTTGTGGGTTTCCTATAGTGAATAACTCTAAATCTTTACTGAGAAAAGGGATAGGAAAACTAAAAAATGAAAATAGAATGACTTGCAAATGCTAAACCAAGGTGAAGCATCAATAGGATATCTCAAAATGATAGAGATACAATCCTAAAAACACCAATCTACACAAATAGACTTTTGGTTCATAACACATAAATATTTCATGCAAAGGATTTAAACTTCAAGAAATTGAAAGGAAAGACAAACTTTCACAATCAACCAAATGAACCAATTTATCAAAATCCACAACCTATGACTTATAAATGAGACAATAAATTTAAAGGTTATTTAAACAGTAACACAATAAACTAGCTCTCAATCATGAATAAGAAAATGAACTCTAAATACATAAGGCATAGCTGATGATTTTTATTTAGAATTTTGTCATAAAACTGCATATGAGCTACAAGAATGTATTCTCTGCTAAAACTAGTAAGAGAATCATCAAGAACTAGAGAAGAAAGATAAAAAAATTTCACTCTATACAAAAACCTTCCAAAAGGTAGAGGAAAGATAACTCTAGAATGAGTGAAGAAGAACTCCCATTGAAAATATCTCCTTTGAAAACTGATCCTCTTGTAGAAATAAAAAATCCACCAAAAAAGGCTTCAAAACATGCAAAAAGAACTCATGCAATTTAGTTCAAACTCCTAGTTAACTAAAGGTTGACCATATGGTACTCAAAATCAATCCTTATTACTTCAAGATCACGAGAAAGACTCATGCAGACTTTCTCTCAAGCTCAAATCGGACCTCAAACTACCTGATGGCTTCTCTTCTCATTTCGCATGGATCCCTAGACACTACTTTACTTGCCACCACTTTTGGCTTCTTACTGTAATTAGCATTTCTTTCTTCATTGGGTCAGCTGGTTAGCATTGAAACACTTATTCCGATGGCCGATGATACACTTACATATCACCTACTTTTTCTATCGGGTCCACCATGTGTCACTTCCTGGTTGGCTGGCGGGTCCACCTTGTCTGCCATCTGGACTGCCATCTTAACCGCCACTGGACCTGGACCCACCTTGGTTCTTCATCTACTCTCTACTACGTGGCACATTCTCATTTATTCTGAGCCTACCTAGATGACCACCTCAATTGTGATGTCATCAGTCGGCATGTCACGTGAGATAACCAATGAGCATCCTCATCATGCAGTATAGTGATGACTGTTGATCTGCCCTCAAACTTCTAACCGCTCACCTTTTCTACATGTGCTTTGTCGCCAAGTTGCGATAATAAATGGCAAGCTTCTTTCTATAGTGGTATAGCAACAACCCTTAGATCTTTCGTATCACCATTGGTCTTTCTTGATCTGTATGCCCGTTAACCCTGGCTGATCTTCTCTCCTCTGCCACGTGTCACCATGTGGCACCTTTTGGTTCACTCATGAGATTTGCTTGGGCACCACCTATCTCTTGGGCCTACCACATGTCAGCCTATGGCCCTCTTGCAGATCCACCTAAACTTCCACGTCACCTTTGGTTCTATTGGATATCTTTTTTTTGGCCAAACTACTCCCTCGACGAGTCATTTACTAGTCTCATCAAAACTGCAGTTTCATCGATGCCTTTATCTTATCGGGAGGATTTCTTCTAATCTCTTTGATATACCTTATATCGATGGAACTGAGCCTTTAGTGAAACCTTTTAGGGACTCATCGCAGCCAAGGTCTGCTAGATAAGTCACCCATCCGTGCCATGTCACCAACCACCTGTCTGCCACCTATCCTTGGTCTTATACCCTCTACTCTGCCACCTCATCAATCACTAAGTCAGGATGATATCTGGCAAGCATCTAACCATCACGACATAGTGATAGCCATTGGATCACCGCGATCTGCATCCAAACTTCCTTACTTTCTCTCTCTTTAGTTTCTTCCCGCCAGCCGATCATAAAATTAGGATGCCTTGAGATACATGTGCATGCGAGGTCCACTGGGCGATGACCCACTTCTTGTCAAAAGCCTATAAGCTTTGACACTATAGATAAATGCGACTTTGGTTTTAAATACAAAAATGCTCCTCCCCACGACCAATGTGGGATAAATGTTCTTCATACCTAGTGACTGAAGCTACTTGGAAGTTCTTTGGCCTTTTAAAACCCTCTTTGGCGCCCAAGTAAAAAACTTTACACAAGCTGATCACATTTGCTCTGAGTTTCTTTTGGCCTTTCCCAATAGCCACACAGGGGATTTGGCAATACACTTGTGAAATGAATTTTCTTGAAGATTTTAATAGTCATGCCATTTCATTTGCAATGGAGCATAAATATCTTTGTGATCTACAACATGCTGAGCTCAACCCTCGTGGGAGCCACATTTTAACCCACATGCTATCTTACTTTTCCTGTATCTTCTCATGAAGAAAACAAGTTAGACAAAAACAATGCATTTTCTAATTTCTCGTTCATGATTTGACCTTTTTAAAATGAATGAATGAAAGGCTTCATTTGTGCACTAAATTTGGCATGTACAAAATTTGGTAATAGATAGAGTATTTACTACCAAAGATCTTGAAATACTTAACTGTAGGTGTATGACCAAACTATAACTCATAAGGTGTCTTATCGATGTCTCCTTTGATATGAACTTTGTTGAATGTGTAAACCACCATGCTCACAGCTTCTCTCAAATAGATATGTGGCAAATTAGCTTCCATCATCATAGATCTAGCTGCATCTAGGATAGTTCTATTCTTTCTTTCGACAACACCATTCTGCTGAGGTGTCCGGGGTGTAGACAAATGTCTCCTTATCCCATGTTTCTCACAATAACTGTTGAATTCACCAGATGTGAATTCACCACCCTGATTAGATCTTAAGCATTTGATGTTCAATCTTGTCTCTATCTCAACATAGCTTTAAAGACATTAAACTTTTCAAAGGCTTCAAATTTCTCCCTTAGAAAAGTAACCCACATCATTCTAGAATAGTCATCAATGATTAGCATAAAATATCTATCACCCTAAAAACTTCTTATTCTAGCAGGACCACACAAATCAGTATGAATAAGATCAAGAACATCATTACATTTTTCTTGTATACTCTTAAAAGAAGTTCTGACTTTCTTACTCATTTGGCATTCCTTACATACCGGATTAAGAGGCTTCACAATCTTAGGTATATCTTTAACTGCCTTAGTTGAATTGATCTTTACAATGCAATCAAAATTCACATGACACAACCTCTTATGCCATATCCAACTCTCATTAATATGTGCAATCAAATGAAAGATTTTACCTTTAGTTTGAGTACTGGTTGCAATCTCCAACTCTCATCAATATGTGCAATCAAACATGTCTTCTCACTAGAGTTCAAATGAAAGATGTTACCTTTAGTCTGAGTACCGGTTGCAATCTCTAATCCAGATCTGTTATTGATTTTGCATTTTCTATCCTTGAACTATAATTGAAATCCCTTATCCACCAACTGTCCTACACTCAAAATATTATGCCTTAAACTTTCAACATAATAAGTTGTTGATATGTGGCGACTAATCAACAAAGTACTGTACACTCAACATGTATTCTCATGGGGGTTCAGTGGCGGCAGCCCCCGAGAAAAAAAAATTTGAACACTTTTTGTTGATGAAAACTGACTTTGTCTGTTGCCCTAAAAACGCATGTTATAAGTGGCTGGGATGCTTGAGGCATAAGAGGTTTATGTACTATTTTTTTTGGATAATAAGAAAAAGAGGACGACTGTGTATGGTGGACGTAACCCATTCTAGGTGAACCACGTTAAATCTTTGTGTTATCTATGTCCTATTTTATTTCTTTATCTTTTGTATTTAGATTTGCATATAATTGTTAGTTCATATTTGCTTCGGATCTTCTTGAAACCCTAACAATTGGTATCACAGTGAGGTTTTTTTTAAATTGGCAGGACTTTCAGATTTGAGTGGGAGTAATGGAGGATTCCAAATTCAAGGTCAAAAAGTTTAATGGCCAGAATTATCAGTTATGGAAAATGCAGATGGAGGATTACCTGTATCAAAAGGATTTGTGGTGGCCATTGGAAGGAAAGGCAAAGAAAGCGACCACAATGTCAGAGAGAATGAATAGGACTATCATGGAACGTGCGAGGAGCATGAGATTGCATGCTGGATTGCCCTTACATTTTTGGGCAGACGCTATACATACTGTTGTCTATTTGATAAATAGAGGACCTTCAACCCCTTTGGATGGTGGTATTCTAGAGGAGGCATGGACTAGTAAAAAGGTGAATTATTCTTTTCTAAAAACCTTTGGTTGTGAAGTTTATGTCCATGTTGAAAAAGAAAATAGAACCAAGCTTGATGCTAAATCTTAGAAATGTACCTTCGTTGGATATGGGATAGATGAATATGGCTATCGGTTATGGGATTTTGAAAATAAGAAAATAATTAGAAGTAGAGATGTTATATTCAATGAGAAGGTTATGTCTAAAGAACAGATGCAGGAAAAGAAGCATGAACAGGACAAACAAGAATATGTGGTGTTGGATGAGATTCCTGAAAATGAAATGCCATAGGTACCTGATGCTTAGCAACAATAGATTATCCCACAAAATCTTGCAAATGTTAGACATTCTACGAGGTCAAGTAGACCCCCTGAAATATTTTCTCCTTCTTTGTATTCTATTTTATTAATTGATTCTGGTGAACCAAAAGAATATGAAGAAGCAATGTAGGTGGATGCCAAACAACAGTGGGAGCTAGGCATGAAAGAGGAGATGGACTCCTTGATGAAAAATAAGACTTGGGACTTAGTCCCTTTACCTATAGAAAAAAGAGCCTTGCCTAACAAATGGGTTTATCGGCTGAAGGAGGAGGAAGGAGGTCAGAAAAGATATAAGGCCAGACTTGTGGTAAGAGGCTTTGCACAGAAAAAGGGTATAGATTATGATGAAATATTTTCTCTAGTTGTAAAAATTACTTCAATTAGAACTGTACTTAGTCTTGTGGTTACAGATGATTTACATCTTGAACAATTAGATGTCAAAATAGCTTTTCTCCATGGAGATTTGGAGGAGGAAATTTACATGTTGCAACCACAAGGATATGAGGTCAAAGGTAAGGAGAACTTGGTGTGCAGGTTGAAAAAAAGTTTGTATGGCCTAAAGCAAGCACCCTGACAATGGTATTTAAAATTTGATAGTTTCATGGCTAAACACAGTTATCATAGATGTCATTTTGATCATTGTGTATATTTTAAGAGACTGGATAATGACAGTTATATTATCCTGTTGCTTTATGTTGATGACATGCTTGTTGCTGGGTCTAACATGCAACATATAAATGATCTTATACAAAAATTAGCTAGGTCATTTGCTATGAAGGATTTGGGTGCAACTAAGCAAATTCTTGGTATGAGGATTACATGGGACAGGAAAAATAGAACCTTGAATTCATTCGAAAGGGATTATATAAAGAAGGTGTTGAAAAGATTTAACATGCAGGATGCAAACGTAGTTAGTACACCTTTGGCTAGTCATTTCAAATTTACTAAGGAGATGTGCCCAAAGGCATAGGAAGAGGTAAATAAAATGTCTAACATTGTGTATTCATCAGCTATTGGCAGTCTGATGTATGCAATGGCTTACACAAGGCCAGATATTGCACATGCAGTGGGAGTTGTGAGCAGGTTTATGAGTAATCCGGGTATGGAACATTGGAATGTTGTGAAATGGATTCTTTGATATTTGAAAGGAACTACTACAAAGACATTATGTTTCAAAGGATCTAATGTTGTTCTAAGTGGATTTGTTGACTCTGATCTAATAGGTGATATTGATTCACGGAGGAGTACTACAGGGTATGTTTTTACTATAGGGGGAACTACAGTTAGTTGGATTTCTAGGCTGCAAAAGGTTGTTGCACTTTCAACCACTGAAGCTAAGTATGTTGCTACTATAGAATCCAACAAGGAGATGATTTGGTTACAATAGTTTTTGGAGGAATTGGGTCAGACACAAGAGGATCACCCATTGTATACTGATAGCCAGAGTACCATTCATCTTATGAAGAACTCTGCTTTTCATTCAAGGACAAAGCACATTCAGCTCAGGTACCACTTCATCTAGACTATTTTGGAGGAGGGTCAGTTATGGCTTGAGAAGATTCACACAAGTGAGAATCCTGCCGATATGTTCACGAAGATATTTTCATAGGAGAAGCTGATTTCTTCATCAGTTTTTGTTGGTCTTCTTGATTGATAATTGTGGAATTTATACCCGTCGATTCCCAGTATTTTATCCAACAGATGTTGCAAGTACAGTGGTGTTGTCTAGTATCAGTCTCCAAATCTAACAAGACCACCATAAAATTCTTGCAAAGATAGAAACTTCCTTTTATCTCTAGTCATATGATGTAAAAATCCATTGTCTATCACCCATTCATCCTTATCTTCAATCTTAGTAGCAAGGACCTTTTCTTCATTATGAATGACAGGTTCTCGAGTATCTTCCTTGATAGCCAAGAATACCCATTCCTTTCTATTATTGGATCTACTAGTTGAATCTTTTGTCGGTTCATCATCAAAATCATCAGTTACACCTTCCTCATATGCATAGTAGCATGATTTATCTTTGTTCCTCCTATACTTATGCTTGTTTTATATTCATGGTTAGGCCTAAAAGATCTTTGAGCTTTCTCTTCAAATCTAGAATTCCATTCAAGACATCTAGATGTAAAATGACCTATCTTATACATGCAAAACATTTGAAAGGTGATTTTCCTTCATACTTACTTCCTGTTGGACCATTAGGAACTCTTCTAGCAAATAGGGCTTCAAGTTCTTCAAGCTCTTCATCCTCTTTCTTCATATCCTCCAATTCTTTCGCATATAATGCTTTCCAATCACTGTTTCCAGTTGATGATGTAGATGCCTTGAATGTAGAATCTATCTTTGCAGCTCCTTGAGGACTAAATTCTTCAAGCTCAAAAGCAGATAGCTTTCCGACCAAAGTATCCCTATTAATAGAAGTTTTAGACATAGTTCTCAGCTCATTAATTGCAGTAGCCTTCATCTTGTAAGCTAGAGGCAAAGCTCTCAATACTTTAGAAACAATCTCATCTTCACTCAAAGATCCACCACAACATTGAATTCCCAAAACAATTTCATTAACTCTTTTCATAAAATTTGTAATCCTTTCATCTTCGTCGATTCTCGGGTTCTCATACCTTACCTGGTAACCATCAATTTAGCAGTTTTAAGTAGGGTCACCTTCATTCAAAGTCTCCAACTTATCCCATATAGCTTTTGCAGATGATTTATCTGTTAATCTCATTACCTACTGATCTGAAAGGGTGCTCAAAAGGGCTTCTCTAGCTCTATAATCATTTTCAATGTTCTTATCCAAGTCTGTCAGAGGAGGATTTCTAGATGTCGGATCATAAGGTGTATAGCCTTTCTCAGTGATCTCCAAAATATCCTTGCTAAGACACCTCAGATGAGTCTCCATCCAAAGCTTCCATACCCTGTAGTTTGTTCCTTCAACCCTAGAGTTGTCCTTTCGGTAAGCAATTGAAGTTGAATGATTACTCACCATAGGATCTTCCTCAAGTGGTTAAGCTTCTGTAGAGAGGACCAAGCTCTAATACCAATTGTTAAGATAAACGATGAACAACTATGAGGGGGAGTGAATCGGTTGTTAAAAGATTATGAAACTTTAATCATACAAAACCTTTTACCAGAATGCATAAACCAAATACCAGAATAGTAGATATATCAGTTAAGCACAAACATAAATCATAAAACAAATACCATGCATCCACAACACATAACACCAAGATTTGTATATGAAAAACCTGGTAAAGGGAAAACCATAGTGGGAAGCCTACCCACAGTCAGATAATACTTCTATAGTAAGTATGTGATTATAATAAGGGGCTTCCACATATAGGAAGGCCAACAACCTAGAGCACACTTCTCATCACAAAGGAGCCTCACTGGCTACAAAAGAAATCCAGACTACAATCCAGAAATAAGAATGAACTACAAGAATAACATCTCCTATGCCTGAGTATTGTTCTAGTTAAGCTCAATTCTAGAGGTCTTATACCTCTTACACAAACCCAATTTGATCACCTATGATTGACCAAATCCTTTTCATATGATTACAACTTTATTCGCACACAAATAATCCCATAACCACGACCTCATGCCATGATCTACAAAGAGATCTTACATCATATTTATACCAACCTAGGACCTAAACAATTAGGTTGGCCACATAAAAGATAATACAATAAATCCATTACATAAACCCACAAACCAATGATAAACCAAGTCAATCTAAGACTGAAACAACATTAACCAAATAATAAATCCAATCGGTAACACATCAGGAGCATTCACCAACATGTTACATAAATCGGTCCATAGCCTAGCAAAATAACACCAAACCTAAAATAGGTCACCATAAGCCAAATGAAATACCATTAATCAACTGGAACATGAACACGATAACCATTAGCATCCTGAAAAACCTTCTAGAATTCATACCAACACCACTTATCAAATTCATCAAAAGATATTCAACAAAGCACTGTCAGTAAAACCCTTACCGGTAACCAAAAGGCTTACTAGAACATATGATAGCTTCCAGATCACCATATCCTGAACCAATTGAATGTGACAAGCATCTCAACCACATGAATGACCAAACTAAACTAGTTCCACCAATTGGAATATACTGGAGACAAAGCATCTGAACCACATGAATGACCTAACCAAGTCCAACCATTCTACCGAAATTTGGTAGACAACCAAATAAGCTAGCGTTGACATGAATGACAAACATCAATGCAACACAATCAATTCCTCCATATTGCCAAAAATTTAGACCCTCCAAAATTCCCTAAAAAAGTGGGCATAACTGGCGTAATGGTAATGAGGTGATAGAGCACTTCACTATCTTTTTGACACATCAAACTATTCATCAATCAGACACCTGGTTCACAAGTTGTGGCCTTTGAAAGTTTGGACTCCTATAATAGGAAGTATTAAATTACATTATACACACAAATGAGGTGTACAAGGGAGGAACATGTGGTGATGTGTGTCTTGACATGTCATAGGACATCTAGAATGGAGATGAGGTTGCCTCTACTTTACTGGGTGGTTTTAGCCCATGGTTTTGTAATACCCTTTGATGGTTTCTTATATTACAGCTCCGTGCATGAGATAGAGGTTGTGTGTAAGATTCTTATGGCTTTTGAGTTACCTTTGAGTCTTTGATTAGTGGTACTCCTATGAAGAGCTTGCTTTGCAAGTATATTGTAATCTATTATTGATTGCTAAATAATATATTAAGCTGCTTTTGGAGTGTGGGGTTTTTCTCCCAAACAAGTTTTCCCCATGTAAATCACTATGTTGTTGTGTTGTGGTATGCATGATATCTATTGGTATTTTTGATATGTTGATATGGTTTTGTCATTTACGTCAACACTTTTCAACACTTGTCAACACTTGTCAACCTTATCAGCACTTGGAGATCTTTGGTTATGTTCACCAGCAAGTCAATGACTTATGCATAGTCATCGGTATTTCATTCACTGATAGGTTATATTGTTCACTAGCACTTGGAATGACTTGGAAACTACTTGGTTATGTCGAAGACATTATTTGATCACTTGGTTTTTTGATTTGGTTATTGGTCTATTCAGGTTTGCATATTTGTTGTTACTGACAAATAGGTCCAGGTTATGCACCGGCAAGCATATCTATTCTAGATCAGCACGGCACATTATAGAGATTATTTGTTATTATTGTAAATGCATTGAGCCGACATGATGCATCACTTATTGATTCATTTGTAATTGATTTTATTGTAATATCTTTTAGTGAGCCAACCTATTCAATTGGTCTTAGGTTATGGTATAAATGTAAGATCTCATTTGTGAGATTGATATGCGATAAGAAAAAGGACTGTAATAGGATATATATGAAAATAAGCAGATCTATACATGCAGACATCATTTGAAAGGCAATCAAAACTAAACTGGTACTAAATACAACATATGAGGATGCTATTTTAAGCAGTACATTATCATTGGATTTAACCATCCAATTGTAGTCAATGTGACTCCCATTTTGTGATTGAGCAGTGAGCTCTAAGGAGCTGAGCTTTCTGCATCTGCAGACACCATATTGTACACACATACGATCTGTAGTAGTATCATTTGATTGTGGGTAAGGCTTCCCACTATGGTTTTTTCCCTTATAAGGTTTCCACGTACAAATATTTGTGTTATGTGTTGTGGATGTTATTGTCTTTCTGTTTCATGCATTAATCTTTACCGGTACTACAATTAACTGATAAAACTGTCTATCGACATTAAGCATTAAGTTTTGGTTAAGTTAATTTTGGTTGAATTTATTGGACAACTGATTCACCCCCCCCCCCTCTCAGTTGTCTCTGGGACCTAACAATTGGTATCAGAGCTTACTCCTCTTTTTGTAGAAGTTTATCAGCTTGAGGAGATCCAATGTCTTCTAACTATTTCAAGAAGGACAGTCCAAAACTTGATAGAACCAACTATGGCATATGGAAGATCAGGATGGAGACACAATTGAATTGCATTGGAAAGGACATATGGGATGTTACAAAGAATGGTTACACTGCTCCTACTCAAGGTCAACCTAATCCACCTAACTTGGCTAAAGATGAGGAAAATGATTGCAAAGCAAGAGAAGCACTTTTGAGCACATTATCAGATCAACAAGTCATGGGATTATCAGATAGATCTACTACTAAAGCTATTTGGGACAAATTGGAAACATTGAATGAAGGAGATTCCACAGTCAAAATTGCAAAACGGAAGAAGAAGATGAAAGAATTTCTGCTTTTATGGAAAGAGTAAATGAAATTGTTCTGGGTATACAATGTTGTGGAGGAACCTTAAGTGAGGATGAGATTGTTTCTAAAGTTTTAATAGCATTTCTATCAGCATATAAAATGAAACTTACTGCTATAAATGAATTAAGAACAATGCCTAATGCATCAGTATCTAGAGACTCCTTGGTTAGAAAACTTTTGGCTTTTGAACTTGAGGAATTTGGTCCTATTGCTACTATTAAGACAGATCTAGCTTTCAAAGAATAATCATCATTTGTAGCATCATCATCATCATCTGAGAAATCTTATTGGAAAGCCTTTTATGCAAGAGAACTTGAAGATATCAAGAAGGAGAATGAAGAACTGGAAGAGCTTGAAGAACTATTTGCAAGGAAAATGCCTAAAGGTCTAGCTGGAAGTAAGGATGAAGGTAAAGCACCCTTTAAATGTTTTAACTGTAATAAGATTGGTCATATAGCTTCTAGATGTCCTGATAGACATGCAAGACTAAGAGAAGAAGCTAAAAGAACATATAAGCCTAACCCTGATTATCAGAGATACAAGTTTAAGAAGAATAGAGACAAATCTTGTTATTATGCCAATGAAGGAGTTACTGATGATTCTGATGAAGAACCGATAGACAATGGATGGGATTTTGTTGCTATAACGGAAGATCAACTAACACCTACTATTCAACTGGTAGAGTAGGCCCTGGCAGCTAAATTTGAAGATAAGGATGAATGGATTATAGATTCAGGATGCTCACATCACATGATTGGTGATAAGAGTAAAGTCTTAACCTTTCAGGATTACAATGGAGGTCTAGTGAGATTTGGAGATGTTAAAGCTTGTATGATCAAAGGAAAAGGAACTATATCTTTTGATGGTAAGCACAATACTGATAATGTTTACTATGTAGAAGGTTTGGAGCATAATCTTTTGAGTGTTGGTCAATTAGTTGAGAAAGGATTTCAGTTACAATTCAAGAATGGTAAATGCAAAATCTTAAACAGAACTGGGTTGGAAATTGCAACCGGTAATCAGACTAGAGGTAATATCTTTCATTTGAACAACAATGAGAAAGCATGTTTAATTGCACATATTGATGAAAGTTGGTAATGGCATAAGAGACTTTGTCATGTAAATTTTGATTGCATTGTGAAAATCAGTACAACTAAGGAAGTAAGAGATTTACCTAAGATTATTAAACCTCACAATCTGGTATGTAAGGAATGTCAATTTGGAAAGAAAGTTAGAGAAACTTTCAAGAGTATTCCAGAGAAATCTAACAATGCTCTTAATTTAATTCATACTGATTTATGCGGTCTAGAAAGAACTAGAAGTATACAAGGAGATATGTATTTTATGATAATCATTGATGACAATTCTAGAATATGTTGGGTTACTTTTCTCAGGGAGAAATCTGAAGCATTTGGGAAATTCAAACTATTCAAAGTGATGGTAGAGAATGAAACCAGCAATAAAATCAAATGTCTAAGATCAGATCAAGGAGGTGAGTTCATATCTAAGGAATTTAATACATTATGTGATGTCAATGGGACCAAAAGATAGTTATCAGCACCTCGGACACCCCAGCAGAATGAAGTTGTTGAAAGGAAAAACAAAACTATCTTGGATGCAGCAAGAAGTGTGATATCAGAAGAAAATCCACCTCATATATATTGGAGAGAAGCGGTCAATACAATAGTTTATACATTCAACAGAGTTCACATCAAAGGTGAAACCTGTAAGACCCCTCATGAACTATGGTTTGGAAATACTCCTACTCTTAAATATTTTAGAATATTTGGAAGTAAATTCTATATTAGAAGAGATGAGTATATTAGAAAATTTGATCCTAGAAGTGATGAAGGAATATTTCTTGGTTATTCATCTAAGAGAAAGGCATATAGATGTTTTAACAAGAGATTGCAGAAAATTGTTGACAGAGCAAATGTGAAGATTGATGAACAATTTAGGGGAAATTCAAAGTACATGGACTCTAAACTAACAATAGAGAGAATCACAAATGAATCTACTATGAGTACACCAGTACAAAATGTTGATCCAGTTACACTGGCATCATCTGAGCATTCAATAGTTACTGAAGAACTACAACAAGTAAAAACACCCCGGTATGTAAGATTGAACCACTTTGAAGATCGGATAATTGGAAACAAATTTCAAGGAGCTATGACTAGAGGAAGATTGGTAAATGAAGAGGTATGTCTTATTTCTCAAATTGAACCTACATCAATTAATGAGGCATGTGAAGATAGATATTGGATTAAAGCTATGGAAGATGAATTGAAACAAATTGAAAGGAATAACACTTTGTCATTAGTTCTCCGGCCTAAAGACAAAAATGTAATTGGAACTAAATGGGTATTCAGAAATAAACTGAATGAAGATGGAAAGGTAATTAGAAACAAAGAAAGATTAGTGTCTAAGGGATATTCACAGAAAGAAGGAATTGATTACAATGAAACCTTTGCACCAGTAGCTAGAATTGAGGCAGTCAGACTTATATTGTCTTTTAAAGAACACAAGAACTATAAAGTATATCAAATGGATGTTAAATGTGCATTTCTGAATGAAGATCTTGAAGAAGAAGTTTATATTAAACAAATTGATGGATTTTCTTTGATAGATAACAAAGATATGGTTTGCAAGTTAAGGAAAGCTTTATTTGGACTAAAACAAGCTCCTAGAGCTTGGTATGCTAGATTGGACAAATATCTTTTAAAGCTTGGATACACTAAAGGTAGTGCTGACAACAATCTATACTACAAAGTGACTAATGATGACATCTTGGTTATTGAAGTTTTTGTTGATGATATAATCTTTGGAGGAGAAGATGGATTGTGTAAATACTTTTCTAACAAAATGCAGCAAGAATTTGAAATGTCTATGATGGGGGAGATAAAATTCTTCTTAGGATTGTAGATTTCATAGACTGATAAAGGTATATTCCTATGTCAATCTAAGTACTTGAAGGAATTACTAAAGAAATTTGGCATGGAAAACTCTAAACTAGTAAGCACACCTATGACTACAACTGATAAATTATCTTTAAAGGATGAATCAACACCTATTAATCCAACTAGATACAAGTCTATGATAAGAGGTTTACTATATTTGACACAAATAAGACTTGATATTATGAATGCAGTATGTATTGTTTCAAGATTTCAGAGTAATCCTAAAGAAAATCATGAATCAGCAGTAAAAAGGAATTTTCGGTACCTACAAGGCACTACAAATCTTGGTTTATGGTATCCTAGAGATGAAAATTTTGATTTATGTGCATACACAAATGATAATTGGGCAGGAGATGTAGATGATAAAAAAAGAACCACCGGTGGAGCATTTTTTATTGGTAGTAGACTAATTTCATGGTTGAGCAAGAAACAAAGTTGTACATCACTATCAACAACAGAATCAGAATATGTTGCAGCAACAACAAATTGTACATAGGTATTATGGATCAAACAAAGGTAAAATGCAAGGAACCTATAACTATTTACTTTGATAATATGGCAACAATTGATATATCAAAGAACCCAATATTTCATTCAAAGACTAAACATGTTTCTATCAAATTCAATTTTCTAAAAGAGAATGTTGAAGCAAAAGAAGTGAAATTGGTTTATGTGAATACTAAAGAGAAGATTGCAGATATTTTTACTAAGCTTTTTTGTAAGGAGACTTTTGAATATCTTAGAGAGTAGCTTGGAGTTCTACCCCCACTGGTAGACACTTAGATAGTTGTTGTTTGTCATCAACCAACAAAATTAATAGAGAAATATTTTATTCTGGCTTTGATGAGGACAGCTACTTCTCAGGGGGAGTAGTTGGTAATTTGTATTTGGTTTTTGTATTGATTTGGCATTTGATGTCAAAGAGGAAGAGATATTATGGAAAAAAAAATTTGGGGAGAGATATCTTTTGGGAGAGATTATTCTTAGGGGAGAGACATTATGTATTTTGATTTCTGGTTAATGATCTCTTTGGGAGATTGTTGGGATTTGGTTTTTGGCATTTTTGTTTTGGCACTTTGATGGTTTTTCCATCTTGTGTTGCCATCAATGCCAAAGGGAGAGATTGCTGGTATTTTGGATATGTTGATATGGTTTTGTCATTGATGTCAACACTTGTCAACCTTATCATCACTTGGAGATCTTTGGTTATGTTCACCGGTATTTGGTTCACTAACATGTTATATTGCTCACCGACACTTGGAATGACTTGGAGAGTACTTGGTTATGTGGAAGACATTATTTGATCACTTGGTTTTGGCGATTTGGTTATTGGTCTATTCAGGTTTTCATATTTGTTGTTACTGGCAAATATGTCTAGGTTATGCACTGACAAGCATATCTATTCCAGATCAGCATGACATGTTATAGAAATGATTTTTTATTATTGTAAATGCATTGAGACGACATGATGCATCACTTATTGATTCATTTGTAATTGATTTTTTTGTAATATCTTTTAGTGAGCTGACCTATTCAATTGGTCTTAGGTTATGGTATAAATGTAAGATCTCATTTGTGAGATTGATATGCAATAAGAAAAAGGATTGTAATAGGATATATGCAAAAAATAAGCAGAGCTATACATGCAGACATCATTTGAAGGTTGAAGGAAGGTTTTTGTAAAGGAAAATAGAACTAAACCGGTACTGAATCCAGCATATGAAGATGCTATTTTAAGCAATACATTATCATTGGATTTAACCATCCAATTGTAGTCAGTGTGACTCCCATTTTGTGATTG
Organism: Cryptomeria japonica; assembly: GCF_030272615.1. Taxonomy (NCBI): domain Eukaryota; kingdom Viridiplantae; phylum Streptophyta; class Pinopsida; order Cupressales; family Cupressaceae; genus Cryptomeria; species Cryptomeria japonica. Next base: position 625,734,060 of record NC_081405.1, read on the forward strand.
AGCAGTGAGCTCTAGGCAGCTGGGCTTTCTGCATGTTCAGACTCCATATTGTACACACATACTATCTGCAGTAGTATCATTTGATTGTGGGTAAGGCTTCCCACCGTGGTTTTTCCCCTTACAGGGTTTCCACATACAAATATTTGTGCTATGTGTTGTGGATGTTATTGTCTTTTTGTTTCATACATTAATCTTTACCGGTACTGCAATTAATTGATAAAACTATCTAGTGACATAAAGTTTGGTTTACTAGCATTAAGCATTAATTTTTTGTTAGGTTAATTTTGTTTGAATTTATTGGAAAATTGATTCACCCCCCCCCCCTCTCAGTTGTCTCCAAGACCTAACAATATCATGTTTATTTTTGTTAAGTTTCTAAACTTGTTGTAATGATCTATAAAAGTTTTGTATTACTCTTCTCTCAAGGTTAGTGTAGGAAGTTGTTCTACTACTTAACTTCCTTACAAGTGGTATTAGAGCCTTATCACATTTGGTTTCAGTCATGGATTGTTGGGTTTTTTGAACTAATCCAGTTTTGAGTGGAAGTTTGTGTAGAAGACGCTTTTTGATCTTCTTGCAGGAATTTTTAGATGGCAAGTTCACCAGGGAGAATAGAGGTGGAGAAATTTAATGAAAGTGATTTTGAGATGTGGAAGTTGAAGATGGAAGATTTGCTAATAGATCGAGATCTATGGGATGTTGTTGTTGCGAATGTCTCAAGACCTAGAGATCCTACTACGACTACTCAATATGATGTCATGGACTGAAAAGCTAAGGGTCTAATCAAATTGTTCTTGACAGATTTTTTTCTAATCAATGTCCATGAAGATAAATTTGCACAAAAGCTATGGACTAAGCTTGGTGAAATGTATTGAGTGAAATCCTTAGTGAATTAGATTTACTTGAGGAAGAAATTGGATACCTTGAGATGGAAGAGGGTGGACGAGTTACAGACCACCTAGAACATTTAATATATTGGTGTCACAATCGACATATTTTGGTGTTAAGATGGATGAAGAGGAGAAATGTTAGATCTTGCTTAGTTCTTTGCCCGATTCATGGGATTTTCTTGTTATGGCTATAGGTAGTACTTCTATTGTTTTGAAGTCTGAAGATGTGGTGGTTGCTCTTCTTGGTGAAGAGATGTAGAGGAAGGTATCCATCAGTTTGAAGGAAGCCTTAACTATCCATGGAAGACCTGAAGAAAAAGGCAAGAAGAATGAGAAGCGTAATAAATCCAAGTCCAGAGGGAGATCAAAATCTTCTGGAAAGTCCAAAGTCATCTATTGGAATTTTGGTAAGCTAGGACACATCCATAAGGACTACAAAGAAGAAGCACAATTCTAGTTTTGAGTCTAAGAAGGAAGATGGTGATACATTCATTGGATATTTGGCTACTCGTGTAGGTAATGATGCATGGTTAATTGACTCAAGTGCATATTTTCATATGACTTCCAATAAAGATTAGTTTTCAGAATATGAGGAATTTAATGGAGGTAAGGAGTACTTGGGTGATGATTCACATTTGGATATTGTTGGTCATGGTAAAGTTAGGATCAGGTTTCTTGATGGTAGAATAAAAAAGATTGGCAGTGTGTTGCATATCCTTGGATTAAAATGAATTTTTTTTTTTGTGAGCAAACTGATAGATGAAGGTGTGCAGGTAGTCTTTTCTAAAATAGGATGTAAAATGATTAATTGTGCTATGGTGATTGCTAGAGGTATCATATTTGACACTTTGTATAGGCTAGAGGCATACATTGTTGAGTGCAACAACACTTTTGTAAAAATTAAATATATGGATACTTAGTCAGAAGATTGGAGGGTTTCACCTTCAGCAGATATAAATGGATTTTGGGTACCTAAGGGTGCTCTTTCTTCTGAAGAAAAGTTACTCATAGAGAAGACTATGATATAGCACTAGAGATGACCACATTGGAGAAAAGAGTCTAAGGACTTTGAAAAAAAAATCCTTGTTGAAGGTTTGAATGATTGTAATCTTGACTTTGATTTTTGTGAGAATTGCATTTATAGAAAGCAAAACCATGTTTAGTTTTACTCGCGTTATCATAAATCTTGTGGTGTTTTGGATATTATTCATTATTATGTGTTTGGTCCTGTAGATGTTCCTTCCATTGGAAAATCCATATTTTATGTTTCATTTGCTGATTATTTTAGTAGAAGGATGTAGTGCCCTACACTAGTCAGCCTTGTACCATCAATTTGACTTTGGTTGACTTTTTCTATGTGGCATTCTTGGATGGTTGATTTACCATTATGTAATGTTGTAGACTAGATAATATGAATAATGTGCGTACCTATTATTATGCTTTTGTATCGATTCTTGTGTAAGTTTAATTGTTTCCCTAATTCTTGTTATAAATCTCGAGCTAACGCCTTCATTGAATATATATATGTATGCTTGTGTGACTTATGGTTGCAGCAGATTGTAGGTACAGTACCGCCTAGGTGTGAGGTTTGTCTCCATCAGGATTCGTAGGGTTGGGTATACCTCTTTCATGCTTAGAATTTGGATTAGGTGGTCGTAAAACCCTCATCTTACCTTAACCATGATCAAGTGAGCGTCTTGTGTGGTCCATCGGTTTCCCTTTTTGTTTGGGTTTGTGTGTTGTGTATTTGGTTGGTTTTCTTGATTTGCATGCCTTGCATGTAGTAAAATGGAGTATTTTATCCTAAGTATTTAGTTCAAATTAATGTGTTCATTTACGAATTAGTAATTGAGGGATTTAAAATATATAGGTTTCTTTTATGTGATTAATCATTAATTAAAAAGATCACTTTATTTATGTTTGTAGCGAATTTAATTTAATGGTTAATTTTAAAATAACAAATTTAATTAGTTTATGCATTTTTAAAAACAGAAAGATTTAAAGTTATTTGGAATAGAAATAATTTAATCTCATTTTCATTTTGGAAAAGAAAGGTTAATTTTACTTATTTAAGAAAATCAATTTTTATTAGAAAAGCAAGTTTAATTTATATGTATATTTGATATAGTGTGAAAGATTGATTTTGGGAGTTAATTTAATTAAAATATTTTATCCTCATCAATATGGTGAAATATAAATGTGAGCTTAGTTAATATTGAGAAAATTAAAATTAAATAAGAGAGAAGCATTTTAACTTTTATTAGAAAAGCAAGTTAGATTATTTGAATAGTTTAAAGAGAATGAATATTTTTATTTTTATTTCTTTTTATTTAAAAAGTGTTTAAATTCGAAATTAGAAAATTAGGTCAAAATTTCATTCTTTTAACTTAGGTTGGAAAAATATTTTAGGGGTTGTTGATTTTCTTTTGGAAAAAAAAAAAGGATAATTTTTTGGATGGAGAAAATTTGGGGATTTTGAGAAAGGAAGATTTCCACAACTGCAGGTTGGGCTCTCCATCGGATCTTGCCAGGAATGCGAAGAGAGGTAGGATTCTTTATTTTGTTTCCTTTGTTGAAAGAAAAATAAATAAATAAATAAAAGAATGAAATAAAATTTCTAGTTGCTTTCCTTTGAAGAAATTTCTGGATTGAAATGGGGTTTGGGTTTTGAATCTATGTATTTTAGTTTCAAGTGTGGGAATTGGGTGGATTCATTGTTTAGGGAATGATCTCCATTATGCTCAAGATTTGCTTGTTGGGTTTAGTTTTTTTTTCAGCAAGTATGTGTTTTGGAAAAACAATAATATTCTGGAAAAATCTTCAAAATGGTGTTTATTTTTAAAATTTTGAAAAATATTACAGAGCCTGTGAATGAAAGAAATTGGGGGTTTTAGTTTATTATTGTTTTAGTTTGCTTTTATTTTATTTGGGGCTTCCTGGTGTTTTCTATTAAAAAAAACAAAAAAAAACAGTATGTTTATGCTGGTCTTTTGCTATTCTGGAAAATATCCCCATTTTGTTCTCAGAAAATTTCCGAGTATTGAAAAAAAAAGGAAATATATATATATATATATATTACTGCTGATCTGTGTACCCACCAGCTCGGGTTTTAGTTTTATTTGTTTTTGAAAGTATATTTTGGGGAAAAAGATAAAATATTATTTTGATCGGAAAATTGTTGAAGTAAAATATATTTATTAATTGATAATTTTTAAATAATATTTTATCCAGGAACATATTATAGAGAAATTGAAAAGTAAAAATAAGATGAATGAGATATTTATCATTGGATATTTTGAAAACGTAGCTCATTTAGAAAACTTGATCGACATTTAAATGTTTAAATCAACATGAGAAAAGATTATATTTTCCAGTTATTGCTTGTGCAAGGTTTAATTTTTGCATTCGCTTTTGTTTAAAGTAATGACAAGTTCCTTGATATGTTTGTTTGGACCATGTCGTTTGGTTGTTTTGTGTTTGGCCATAATTGGTCAAGTCCCCAGGTTAGAGTACCGCCAGACAAGAGACCTTTGTAGTTCTCTTAATATGCTCAGTTGGATCCGTTTCTATGTAGGGACCTTTTAGGATTTATTGACCGAAGTGGTCATTTGTATATTGTTGTGCTCGCCTAAAAGGGTAGGAATGTAAATGATGTGAGCCCTATGTAACTATAACTTAATTAATTACCAGAGGGTGTCTTGCAGTTGAGGAGACCTGGAGATGTAGCCCTCTAGGGGTGAACTTCGAGATCATTTCTGTGTTATGTGATGTTTTTGTCTCTCATGTTTCATGGATAGTGCTAGCATGTATGGATGATAATTGGATAGAATATATAAGTGGGTTAGATGAGAATTATCGTAATGCATGTATGTAGTCATATTTTAAATGCAATAATTGGATCATGAAAGAATGTAATCAATTTCAGTTAATGATGATACAATTAAGTATGCATGAAAGAACTCATTAGTTATGATGAAATTATAGTACATTTTGGAACAAGATGCATGGCATGTGTTAATGTAAACTTGAATGCAACGAATGGTTTAAAAGTTATTGGATGAACTCATCATATCACCTAAATTGTAATTCTAATGGATGAACTTCATGTTGTTATCTACATTTTAATCTTAATAAATGAACTTCATCATAATAGTTATAATTGAACTAAAATGGGTGAACTCATTTAGTTATTTATATTTTAATCTTAATAAATAATCTTCATCATATTTAACTTATTTTAACTATAATGGGTGAACTCATTTAGCTAGCTATATTTTAACCCTAATGGATGAACTTCATTATGTTATTTACATTTTATCCTTAATAAATGATCTTCATCTTATTAACTATATTTTAACTATAATGGATGAACTCATTTGGTTATTTACATTTTAACCTTAATAAATGAACTTCATCTTATTAGCTATATTTTCACTAAATTGGACGAACTCATTAAGATAACTATATTTTAACCTTAATGGATGAATTCATATGTTATCTATGCTTTAACTTCAAAGGGGTAGATATCCTCATGTTAGCCTCATCTTCAACCATAATAGTTGAACACTTCCTAATTTCTATAATGTTGATTCACTGAACAAATTATACCCATGTTTCAAGTAATAACATGTAATTAAGATATCGTGCTTGATTGGATCAAATGTCGCGAGTTGAGTTAGGTGTTAAGTTACGTAATCACGTTGGGAAATTCCTTAGGTTCGTTTAGTCTTCCACTGTGTTATCTAAGCATTAAATAACTCCAATGTATCTTAATTTTGTGTCCTATTATAAATAAAAAATATATTTACACTCCATTGGAGTGTTTTAGCTTTATCCCCTCGGGGTTTCCTGGCGGGGAATTACAAAGGACATGGGTATACTTTCTAAAGAGTAAATCTAAAGTTTTTAGTCATTTTAAAGAATTTAAAGCAATGGTTGATGTTGACCTTTTTCTATCAACTTAGGTGTAGATCTAATCTAAAATATTCAAAGATTTAACATAACCTGCGTGTTATGTGCAGTGTTTTGGTAGCATGCAGAGGAACCTTTTCTTTTTGGGCTCCAATTCTATTTTTTGTATTGACTGGGTGAGGCAGTCAAATCATTTAAGGCTATTGGTTAGAGGCTTCCCTATCATTCGCGAGCAAGTTCCCCTTTATTTCCTCTTATCGGCCGATGGTTGTTTCCTCTCAGGTTAAGGACCACTGCTACCTTGCAATATTTTATAAGGTTAGTAGATGATGCTGGGGAATAGCAGGATGGTGGATCTGGCCTATGATATCATCCATCCTACATAGGAAAAAGGGAAGGGCACAGTTGCATGTGGGATAGAGAGGGAATAGTGAGGAAGTCTCTTCCTTGCTACCCTGTGAGGAAAGTTAAGGCTTACAAAGGACCCTGCGGGGTAAACAAGACTAAGGACGGATGGCTTCGCTGCCATCTCGCATGCCATTCTAAAGGGTCACAATGACCTTGCAAGGTAAGGATGAAGTAAACAATATGATTTCCTACCATCGAGAGGCAATTTCAAGGTGCCAACGGGGCCTTGCGGGATAAGAACAACAAAGAGGAGGTTGTCCCCCGCTATCCCACAAGGAATTTTGTGGAGGTAGAGGGACTGTGTGGGGTAACCAAAATAAAGGTGAATTTGTTCCTTGCCACCATGCAGGTATTTCAATGTGCCTAATGGTGGCTTGCGAGCTGGCGGGCAACAGATGTGGTGGGCCCATCCTTTCTTCGTCGTTGATGATCACTTTGTTGGCAAATGCACACTCCAATGAGATATTGTAGGTGATTGAAGGTATTGTCATTGATGGCAACCTTACAATCATGTGATAGCGGTAGGAAAGCACTGGCACCTACAGACTCTACACCGACATATAGAACACCGGCACCGAAAAGGAAGATTATCGGCACCCTGGCCGACATCAATTTTGTATTAACATATTTTGTAATTAATTGCAAAATCTTTTGTAAGCCGACATGGTGAATTGTAATATGACTCATATATGTATGAGATCATTGTAGATCATTTAGTGTATGGTATGATATGAAATATGAATAGAAGGTAGCAGACCTAATATGTGAATTATTGGATAAGGGTTTATGTATGTCGCAAAGCTTAAACCAGTATTGAATCTAGCATAGTAGATGCTAATCTGAAGCAATACAAGACATTGGATTAGTATAATCCATTTTTGTAAGTCAATGTGACTTCCTTTGTAATTGAGCAATGAGCTCTAGGGACTTGGCCTTCCTGCATGTGTAGGCCCCTATTGTAGCAGTAATATTCCCTTATTGGCCAGTAAGCGAATACTGTGGGTCACAAATCCCACCGAGGTTTTTCCCACACCGGGTTTCCTTGTTAAAATATTGTGTTATGGTGTGTTTTTTATGTTGTAGTTCTTGTTCTTATTTGCTGCATTATTTTTGCTTTACCAGTACACAGTTTTAATATATTTTTCATGCTATAAGATAAGAAAATTAATATATCAGTCAGATACTAATTCACCAGCTCTCAGTATGTTTGGGAATCCTAACAATTGGTATCAGAGCCTGGTCCTCTATTTTCAAAAGCCTAACAACTTGAGGAAGATCTTGGCATCGGTAGAGAAGGGAAACTTGAGAAAGCAATTGGAAACAACTCTTTTAGACTATGATGTAGAAAAGGTAAAGAATATCAAACTTGAGGATGATCTGAAGGCTGCTTAGGATATTATTCAAGCACTTCAAGAAAATTATAGTATTGCAAGGAACAAGAGGAGAGAACTTTGTGAAAAGATGCAAAATGATGAAGATGAAAACAAAACTCTTAATGATTCGGTAAACAAGCTAAGACAAAAAATCAGTACAACAAAGAATGAGATGCAAGATATGACTATGAGGTTCTGTAAAGAAATTGAAGACAAAAAGAAGAATGAAGAAGACTTGGTTAGAAGACTAAATGATGCTGGAAATGAAAACACAAGAATCAGTCATGAAAATGATATGTTGAAGATATATTTGATGCATACACAAAATGATAGAATTGAACTCATGAGACAGAAAGGAACCTTGGAGAATGAACTGACTACTTCAAATCAACAAAAAGAGAAATTCAAGAAAAGTTCAGAAGAACTTGTTGACATACTAAAGAATCGGAAACCTAATGGTGATACAAATGGCCTTGGCTTTGAAACTGGTGAAAGCTCCGGTACTGCAAACAATCATGATTATAACAAATTGGTAAGACAACATAATGCATACAAATTCAATGGGAAATTCTTTAACTATAACAAGTATAGTCATAGAGAAAATCAGTGTAGATCTAAAAATTATCAGAACACAAATACACCCACTAGTCAATGTTCTAAATGCAACAAAGTTGGTCATAATTCAGAAAATTGCAGAATGAATATAAGATGTTATGTTTGTGGAAGATTTGGACACTTATCTAATCAATGCAGAACACATATAGGCATAGGATATGGGAAAGCTATTTAGAAAAAAAATATGACTTGTTATGCTTGTAACAAGATTGGACATGTTGCAAAATTCTGTAGAAGCAAGTCCCCACCTGGAGATAACAAAGGTCCTAGTTTGAAAGGTAAAGCAAGAATTATCAAAACAATGGATCAGGAAGTCAGATTAGAATGTTGATGGGAATACTCCTCCACCAGTAGAACAGAGTAACACTCCACTAGCAGGAGACTCTTCATCTAACTGAAGGAAAATCCTTGAGGGTTTAGCAACAAAATGAAAAACATGCTATTATTCCCTCAATTGATGGTGAGAACTTGAAATTACTTCTATACTGGCAGATGAGTTAAGTTGTGACTTTATCAGTGAACAATAAATATGGTCATTGGAGAAAATAACATTATAAAGAAAGTGTTTTGGCTCCTTTTTCATTCACCAAGCATTCAAACTTTTGAGAGCGTGAAAATTCCTGAGCGCAGGCATCCTTAGTGAAAAAGTGAAGTAGTTCATCAAAGCATTCATCCTTAAGGTAGATTGAGGTATTTATAACTATGGCTTCTTCATCCACTCCTAAATTTATTGCAAACCCTACTGTGATTGAGGTTGTTAAGCGCCATAGACCCGTTTTCAAACTGGTTCTCGAAATAGCGAAGAATGATGATAGCATAGGTGCATTTTCTCAAATTCCTAAGGGAGTAGTATATGATGAAGACCCTAGGATGTATATACATGGTCATGTAGACGAATTAGGTGATGATGAGATCAAAAATATGTATAGGACTGTGATTTGTGATGAATCTGAAAATATCAAGCCAAAACATAAGATAGTGGAAACCCTAGGTTTTATAGAAATCTTTAGTGTCCTGGATTTTCCCAAGGATATTATAAGGATTGTGCTAAGAAGAGTTCATGGTGAATTCTTCTAGTTGGATTCAATTCATAAAATCACCAAGGAATCTATTAAGGCAGTAACAGGGTTACCTACCACTAGTAGCAGACTTGACAAAACAAAGAAGGTCTCAAATGACACAATGATAAACCTAACCGGTGCACCATTTGACAAAAGGTCTCTAAGGGTAAATGATGTAAAATACATCAATGTCAGATTTATCGGTATGATCTTAGGCTACAAAGCTACACATGCAAATAGGTTGAACTCAGTTTCTAGCCTATGTATTAAAAGTGCTTATGACATGGTTAATGAAAATGCTAGAATAGATGTATGTGAATGGCTCAAAGATGAATTGATAGACAATATGGGGAAGATTAAAGGAGATAAGAAAGAAACATTCAGATTTGGAAATTTGCTTATTTGTCTAATGTTGTACATAACTAAACAAGTACTCAATATTGGTGCAAGAGATTTTGGCTTTGACATTCTCGTAGGAAAGCAACTATTGGATCTACTAAAAAACATGGGAGAAAACCAGGAGAAAAACTTAAATGAATATTTTCAAGCATTGAAGGATCAAATGAAAACTAGAGTAGGACTATCACAGGCTATTGTGGACAAATATCATAAAGAAATTTGTTTTGTAATCAAGGAGGATGAAATCTAGATGGAGACAGTTGTCCCTAGAACTATCTAGGTAACTGAAATGGGATATGAAACAGATGACAACATTATTGAAACTTATGCAAAAGCCCTCCTTGAAGAACCAAAGGAAGCCACTGAGAAAGTCTTTGGAAATGCTAAAACAATAGAAAGTGGAATTCAGTCTAGAAAAAGGGTTAAGAAGGTTGAAGAAATAGTAAGGAAAGGAACCCGATAGGCAAAAGCAATTAAGGAAGATGTTTTGAAACAAACTGGTATAAAGGAAACTGAGTTGGAAGGACTTCAACTGGAAGCTCATCTTTCACCAGCTAAAACCTCCTCTCAGAGTGATATGCCAGCAGTATTTAAAAGGGTAGAAAGGAAAAGAAAACCCTCACCGGTACCCTCACCTACACCCAGGAAAACAAGGCAAAAGCAACAGGTAGTGAGGCCTCCAGTGAAAAAGAAGTTTATTCCTAAGAAGAAAAGGAAGGTAAAACAAGATATTGCTCCACTGGATAAACTCTTGAGCAAAATAACTGAAGATGGAAAATTGAAAAACATCAACAAAATATACAACACACTATCTGCAGATGATAAGGAAAGCATAGAGAGTAGTGTAATATTACACTTGGATATATGTAAGAAATTTTTTATGGAAATTGTTGATGAAATACCAAATGATCTGTATAGGAGATTAGAAGCTAGAAGGATATTCATCATTGAGCTGGACAAGAAAATCAAGATTGAGAAATTACTTGCAGTACATCCAGTCAACTCAACTAATGAAATAGATAAACTAATCAGTGAAGAAAACTGGATAGTATTCTCCACTACTCAGTGACACATAGCACTAATGGTAGGTAGAGTGAATGAAGTCTCTGAGGAAACAATGGATGCATGGGATATATTTTTTGTGAAGAAAGAAAAACAGGAAGAATTACTTAGACCAAAGACTATTAAAGTATATCAAAAGGAGATAGATAAGGGGAAAGGTAAGGTAGGTGGACCTCCAAGCCTGAAAATAACTGATAACTTAACCCCACCTCCTTCAGATACTCCATCGATAGATACTACTGATAGTCAACTGGCTATTGAGAGTATGGAGACTCCATTAGAGGATACAAATCTTGAGTCTCAAGTTTTGTACACTATGAATATAGATACTCAAGAAGTAAATGTTGTGGTTGACAGAGAAACCACTGAGGAAAAGAAGATAGATGTGACTACTGAGTCACTGGTTGCAGATGCTGAGGTTGAGGTAAATGAAACTATAAATATAAACACAAAAAAACCTACTTCGATAGAGCAACCAATAGAGGATGTTGTTGTCTTCAAAATCTGATTCACTTTAACATCCTTATAGTGACATGATAACTCTGTATGCAGAAGAGATATTAGAGAGAAGGAAACTTTTCGGACAACATATGACAAGGTTTGGTTAACCTTCTACACTTCAGACTTATTCAAAGTCCAGGCGGGTATACCTTTGTGAACTAAATTCACACTTTAAAATGATAAATTCACAACAAACCAGTCCAAAAACCAGTGGATCTAATCACCTTGAAACTAACTGAAACATAAGAATGAAAATTGTGCTCATGTTTAGTATTGACCTACAAAATATGTAATAGACAACCTCAATCTATACTAGTGCCTTATCCAAGGTCACAAAGTCATCTAAGTTCAAACAATACTCCCACAATCAAACATCTATACATATCCCATTAGTTTGGCTTCTGTAGATCCCTATATATGCCTAACACACATAAGAATTTTGAATTTACTGCTAGAAATGATTCCTGCATATTTAATTCCCCTTCTGAAGGGAAAAGCTAAGAAACGTATCTACTAAATTGCCTTACAACCCCTATTCAAATGAAATAACCCTGGATTATTTAGAATGAAACAGTAAACACTTGTAAAAACATTTGAAGACAATTCAAAGTTTTAATTCAAAACCAATGGTCTGTATATTAATATTTTCTTCAAAAAAGTATTACAAGAAACTTTTGAGTATTCTCCATTAAAACTTGGAAAAGCTCAAATAAATTTCTACAATGTTTTCTTACAATTCTTTACGATCATTTTCTACTAGTCCTGGTATCCATTTATAACAATATGGATACATACAAAGCTTCGGACTTTCCTAGGAGAGTTTGTTACAATAATTTCTACGCGAGAAGAAGTTAAAAAATCTTTTACAAATGCGGTTACAAGTCCTTTTCAACCTCCACGGCTTCTTTTACTCATTGTCCAGTTGCAACCTCTTCTAACTACTCTACATCCTATATGGCATATTTTCTTGTCCACTCATTGTATACATCATTAGCTATCCATGCAAAGTTAATCACTTTTTCTTTTGCCTTGGCTAACCTTTTCCAATAATTTCTCATTTTGTTAACCTCTGAGTTGAGAAAACCATAATGTGATTTAATTCTCTCTATCTCCTCAATTGTTACAACAAAGAAGGAAGCATCTTCTAAGTTAATAATTCCTTCTATTCTAACTGACAATTTGGCTTCTAATTCCTTAAGCCATACTTGTTTGTTCGTCAATTGATTTGGGCTGACAAAACCCCCTGGAAGCAATTCAAAAACTTGTTCAGTGTACTCCTTTTTGTACAAGTTGATCTTCTTGTCTGCATTATCTATTCCTTCTGCTAATTTTACTAGATCCTTTGTGGTGTCACAAGTGGATTTGATAATAGGATCAGCCCCTACTTCATCATAGGAAACACAAATAAGCTCCAAATCCTGCTCTCTAGGCTTCCACTTATCAAAAATAGGCATTAAAACAACCTTATCTCCATTAAGCTCATTCCACATATCTAGAATCTTGCTCATGTTGTTATACAATAATGAGGCCCCTATGGTGTTAGCAAAACTTAAAGTTATGGCCCTTACTCTTTCCTCATATTTCTTTGCATATAGGGCCTGAGCCTGTTTTAAATTCTCCAATTCATGAGTAGTGATCTCAACCAATTGAGAGCTAGAAGGTGCTAGAGATAGTGGAAACTCAATAATGGGGCTGGTAGGTGGAGGCCTTGCAGGAGAAGAGGAGATCATCAGTGTTGAAGACTCACCTTGATGATACTATCCTACCAACTGGCTTTGTAGCTTGGCAATGATGTTGTCTTTACTCCTTACCTCTTCCTTGGCACTATTATAGGCTTTTAAAACTATCTCTAGCTTAACCTAGAGATCTGCCTTTTCCTTAGCCTCCCTTTCTGCTACTATAACACTAAACTTTGTAGTCTCTAGAACAGTGCTAGCAGCTTCCACTACCCCAGTGCTCTGAACTCTTTTTACTATCATTCCACCAAGGTAACTTGACCCTGGGGTGTTCTTATTTCTCTTATTTTCATCTCTCTTAAGAGACCACATGAACAATGCAGCATTGTCTTTGCTAAAAGTGACTCCCTCCATAGGTTTGGTCTCTTTTCTTACTGCCTCTAATACCAAGGCATCTGCTATGTCCCACTCGGGGAGAATGAGTACCCCAGCCTGTGCCACCATGTCTCTTCCTTGCTCAGGAGTGATGGTCTTAAACTCATCAATCATTTCTTGCCTTATTTCCTCCTCAACCACCACTGGATCTTTGTGGGGCTGCTCACCTTTTCTCTTTTCACACCTTGCATTATATTTGTCAATGTTCTACTTCCACACAAATTGCATGAATGCTCCTGATGTGACAAAGTTATTATTAGCCAAGAAATCTTCACTAGCCTGCTTAATCTCATGTTCCTACTCCTGGCCTTTGAATTCATTAGCAGTGATGTTCATTTCAGCAGTAGGGGGCTCTTCTAACATTCCCTCTTTCACTTCATCATATGTATATGCTATCTCTCCAATGCTACCTAACTGTAATAGTTGCTCAGCTATTGCCTGTTCATTTCCTATATGGATAGGGGATTCAGATAGAGAATACAAAGATTCATCAGATTGTATTTCTTTTTCCACTCTTTGTTTCTTTGGGCTATCTTGAATGTCAATGACATCCTTTATCTTCCTCTTCCGCTTGTAAGTAGAGGGCTCCCCTATTGTAGGCATCAACACACTGTAATTGGACTTCTTATGCAACATGTAGTCACTAGGAGGGTTTTCTCTAGTGGATGCACACCTACTTAGAACCAGTCGTGCTTTCTCAGGGTTGTTCTTAATTACAACTTCCTCTTTTCTTTTAATGTTTGCATCACATCCTCAAAACAAAGAATTAGGAACTTTATCTTCTCCTCAAAAAGGTGGAAGCTAGTCAATGGGTCAAAGTTGGTATCAAATTGGTGTACAAAGTCAAAGCCTTTTTTATAAGCACCCACTTTTCCCTCCTCAGCTCTTGTTCATCTAAATCAAACTCATTCCTAATGAGGTCTTCAAGAAACTGGAATTGATGGGGTCTACCTCTGCATATTGCCCTTTTTCTAAACATGCCATTGAAGAAATATTTAGGGTTGGCACACCTGGATACTACAGTTGACAAATGATAAGGTTGAGTAAAATCTTCAAAGCATTTCCAACCTCCTTTAGTAATTACAAATTGGTGAGCTATGGCAACTGTAGGGAAAATGGTCCCTTTACCTCTGCTTGTTAACTCTGCCTCTTGTACACCACCAATCTACTTGAGGATCTCTACAATTCCCACTTTAAGTGGGACCTGATAGGGTAACAAAAATGGAGTACCTGAAACCATATACTCTGAAAACTGTGGAGACAGGGTATAAGTAAATATCACCCCAATTGTGGACAACTTTTATATTCTCTGCAAACTCTTTTGGCCTAATAAATTCCAAAAGAACCTTGGGGACTCTTGGATTCTTTGAATAGAGGAGAGTCCTAATCTTAGAGGCAAAACACTTATCAAACTTTAAGAAGCTTGCATCTTCCCTGTCCGATGATAGAACTGTGCTCCATAACTGCACTGGCATCTTTTTTGCATCTTTCTCTTTTACAAGATCCATTCCACTTGCAAAATAATCACCACCTTTGAATAAAAATAAATGCATGAGGAGGGAATACCATCCAAATGGCCTATCTACCTTTCCATTCTTTATTCCTATTAATCCTTCATGAATAGCATCAGTGATAAAGGAAGCATAATCAAAGGTCACTGCAAGAGAAGCATTCAAAATCTGAGCAACCATCAGCATGTAATGGGTGGGCATATTTGCCTCAGCATCCTCTTCTATAATTTGGCAAAGTGACTAGTATAATCCTTTGGCCATAAGGGTGAATAGATTTAATGAGAAGGGCTCTTCAGTATTGGGTCTTACAATTGTCAACCCACCTATCTTCACAAAGAATACTCTGAGAGGCCCATTTCTAAGGTGGTTCCTCTGCACACAATATACCTGAGATAGTGATTTAAAATTAATAGGCTCTACAAAATTTTTGAATTCCTCATTATTTATTTCAATGAGGGTTTTCCATCTTATATCCTTGACACTTCTCATAATTGGGTCATAGTTGTGTGCAATCTGGGTTAGGAGATCCACATCCATGAATGCTCTAGGGACTACTAGTTTTCCAACATCCAACTCCCAACTACTGTTCTGTGGGGCTAGGGAATTTCTCATGCCAAATCCAACTTTAAACAACCCCAACCCAGACAACCCAATTTAAGGGTCTCTTAGCCAGTTACCCTTATCATATAATCCTTCACCTATTTTTAGGTGAGGAGCTCTTGGCACAAGTTCTTTTATCTTTGTGGCCACATTAGTTGACAATGTCAACTATTCAAGGAAGTCATCATAAATAGCCCTCTCTTGGTAATTAACCTTTCCTAAGAATTCTCTCTTAGGTGCCATCTTTAAAAATTATGTAAGCAATCTAACTATTACCCCCAACTGTTCTATGACAAATCAAGACCTTAATTTAAACACACTGTTAAGTGATTGCCAAACAAGAGTATAAGAGAACTTACTTTTTGCTTGAAGAAACTTGCTCTGCAATTGAAGAAATTAGCTCTACAAACACTTCTCTGCAACTATTCTTTAGGATGATACCTTCATTCAATTGATACGAGATCATATATGGTAGTCGGGCTCTTAACTGCGACATTGATACCACATGCTTCGGCCATCCCTTTAGAATTGAATTCATAGAAGAATTCAAAACTTTTTCTCCAATGGGTCACAACGTACCTGTGCATTTTCCTTTTCACTCTTTCACCACTTCACAGAGCATAATGTCTTAGCAATTTCCCTTAACGAAATCATGCCAGCCGTCTGATCAAATGAAACTTGATCAGTCTTTACACTAACTTAACGCCTTTGCCTTTGCATTGGGCCCTACCTCTTTTCGCCACTTCGCAAGCTTTATCCCATGAGCATTTTTCTTTTGTGAAACTATGCCAGTCGTTAGATGGTACTCTAATTGCCTGGCCTTTAACCCTTACCAGGACCATCGAATTTTTCACTAACCGTGCCTCATCCTGACGGCTAACAGTTTTTCACTATTTTGCAGAGAATAACCCACTTTCAACTTTGGGCCATGAAACAACGCGAAGCGTTGGATCAATCCTGAGATGACCATCCTTTAAGCAAGACCTTTATGCTTGCATCACTTAACCTACTCTTCCACTAGTTACCAAATACTACATGGCACTCAGCCATTAGCCTTGGAAAACTCTTCAAGTTTAGTTCAGAGTCAGCCACGTGTCGTATTTCCCTTATGACCACTGGTTACACCTTGGTGCCCTCAATCCCTTATGAAACCACATGTCAATCGACATGTCACCATCGAGCTTTATGCCAGGAAGAACCTTCTTTTCTCTTTCACCATTTCATAGGCCTTAACGCTCAGTTAATTCGTAGCCACAAAACAAGGTGAGCCCTTGGATCAAATCAGAGTTGATCCCTTTTTACCTTCATGCTTTATCTATTCTTTGGGCCCCAAAAACCTTTCACTATTTCATAGGTTTTAAAGCAAGAGCATTTTACCTTCGCAAATACATGTGGACCATTAGATTACATCTGACTTGCTTGATGCTTAACAACCTACTAAGATTCGGTAGGCATGGGCCCTCTGACTCAGCTCTATCCACCCAGTGTCTAGTCATTCCTGAACTAACATGTCAACCTTTTATTTGCTGAGAGAAAACATTAGATTCCACCTTCATCCTTAGATCCAACTTGCTGACTACTTTGACTTTCTGCCATGTGTCCTTATTTGATTTGTCATCTCGACCAACTAGAATGCCTACTTTTAGCACCATGTCATTTCACTATTTCACGAAAGCTATCTGTCAAGCACCTTTCTCTTGCAAAACTACGCTAGCTGTCAGATCAGATAGACTTGTGCATCATTTACGTCGATTATGAACCCCTTTTCCCAGGCTAAAGAAACCTTTCCCTGCTTGACAAGGTATAACACGTGAGCACCTATTGGCCACAGAACAATGCGAACTGTTGATCTCTCTTGAACTTGATCACCTTTGAACCATTTGAAAAGTCTCCACTACCCGGTCCCACCAAGACTTTTCGCCATTTCGCGAAAGGTATTTTAGTTGCTAATTTTGGCTGCAAATCAACACCAACAGTTAGATCTTGAGCGAGATGGAGTCTCGTTAAACCCGACCAAATGCGCACCATTTAACATTCTTTTCCTTTTTCTATTTCGTAAGTCTTAAAACACTTGCAACTTCACCTAACAAAATGGCGAAAGCCATAGATCCATCTGAGAGTTGCATGACACTTACTGGGCTTGACAACATTAGAAAGAAAAAAGCATAAGGCATAGATTTTTAACAATTATTCAACGAACACCTAGGCAAATGACAAAGGGGGGACACTTCACACGACCCCAAGACCCATTACTTAAGTGGATAAAGTAACGCAAGAATAGAAACCAAAGGGTTTTTTGATCAAACATTGTGTGATTTTAAAATTGAGACCTTAAATCCTTAAGACCTAACACAGAATTGAAGCAGTTGATAGAGTGCCTGACTCAAAATTTCAAAAACTTAGCCAATTATGGGAAAAGAAAACCCATTTCTTAAATAGTGATAATAGCAGCTCTGATTGGGGATGGTTGATCGCAAGGTCAACACAAGAAACTTAGAGAACTCTAGAGAAACAGACCAAAACATAGACCCAAACAAAACAATAGGAAACAAACAAAATATATACAAACAAAGGACCTATCGTGCATGGACATCAAGAGAAATAATGTTTTAGGAATTGTCCATGCACTAGAAATTCCTATACTTCATCATTCATATTTTTCACAAAATAAGAATCCTTTCCATTTAGATTACAAACCACAAAAGGGCCAATCCATAATGATTCAAATTTCTTGTGCTTTCCCTTGTCCTGTCCTCTGGCATTCCATTAAAGAACAATATCATCAATTTGAAACTTCCTTAATGATGTCCTTTTATCAAAAAGGTATTTGGACTGCAATTGGATCTTTTGATTTCTATTATGAGCTAAAGTTTTGAGCTCTTCCACCTCCACAATTTGGATCATTCTGTTTTCCATTGGTTCAGATAGCTCAATGTCCTCATCTTGCAAGAATTTATAAACTGGAAGAAGATTATTCATTGGCAATCTGACTTGTGTACCATAAACCAGTTCAAAAGGTGACATTCCAATGGCCTTCTTGACTATTATTCTATCTGCCCACAAAGCTAATTTCAATTTTTGATCCCAAGATCTCTTGTTTTCTTCCAGAATTTTCTTGATAATATTCAAGAGGCTTTTATTGTTGGATTTTGCTTTCCCATATCCTTGAGGATGATAGGGTGAAGAGTAAGACATAAGTATCCCATGACTAGTACAAAATTTGACAAAATCTTCTGACTTGAAACTCATAGCATTGTCCATTACTAATTTCATAGGAACTCCAAATCTAGTTATGATACAATCGATCAAGAAATCGATAACAATTTTACTTGTAGCTCTTCTGATGGGAATGGCTTCAATCCATTTAGTAAAATACTCAGTGGCTACTATGATCCATCTATGACCTCTTCCTGATCTCTCAACAATCTCTGCAATGAAGTCTATCCCCCATTGGACAAAAGGTGCTTTCACTGAAACTGGGTTCAAGGGTAGAGCTCCTTCATATTTTAGTTTAGATGAAAACCTTTGACATGGGTCGCATCTCCTGACATATTCATGAGCATCCTTAAACAAGGTAGGCCAATAATACCCAGCTTGGACTATCTTCCCAGCAGTAGTCTTAGCAGAATAATGTCCTCCGCACATTCCATCATGCATTTCAACCAGCATTTTCTTTGCTTGGAATTCATCTAAACACATGAGTAACCCTCCATCTCTGTTTCTCCAAAACAAGTCACCTTGAATGAGAACATATTTCTTAGACTTCAATTTCAAAGTTCTTCTCTGATTATGTGTCATTCCTTTTGAAAATGTAGCATCTTTTAGAAATCGGACTACCTCTGAATACCAAGGTTGCCTTTCAGTACTAGTGACTGAAGTATTTTTTATTTCAACATTATTTACCTCAACATCCAAAAGATTAGATTCAGTCATGAGCTTGGCTAGACCTAAGCCTCTCACCAATTTAGTGATCTTTATCTCCAAGTCAAATTCTTGGATTCTATTGATCCATCTGCACCTTTTTCCCATAACCTCAGATTGGGACAAAATATATTTAACTGTAGCATGTGGGACATAAGCTGTGATTTTTGCATTCACAAGGTATGGCCTGAAAGCTTTGATAGCTTTAACTAAAGCATAAGCCTGTTTCTCCATGGTTTTATATTTTAATTCTGCTACTTGCAAAGACTTGCTATAGAAAGCTATGGGATGTTCATATCCCTCATTATCCTTTTGTAACAACACTGTAGCTACTGTATGATATGAAGCAAAAGAGAGCAGAGAGAAGGGCTTACTATAATTAGGAGACTTCAACACTGGTGCTTCCTGAATGGCCTTTTTAATCTCATCAAAAGCCTTTGAGGCTTCTTGATCCCAACAAAACTTGGTATCCTTCTTGAGCAGCTTGACAATGGGTTTCACTATCTCTGCAAAGTATGCAATGAATCTTCTAACAAAATTTACTTTGCCTAGAAAGGATTGAATACCTTTAACATTCTTTGGTTTAGAAACTTTGTTTATTGCTTCAATTCTTTTAGGGTCTATCCTTACCCCTTCCTTGGAAACAATGTGCCCCAATAATTTTCCTTCAGTAACCCCAAAATGACATTTCTTGGGATTTAATGACACACCAAATTCCAAAGCTTTATTGAACACCTTTTCCAAATGTCCACAATGATCATTAGCCCTTTTGGAGAAGCAAGTTAGATCATCTTGGTAAACCACCATGATGATATAAATGAATTCTTTGAAAGCTACATCCATGGCTCTCTAAAATGTAGCTCCAACATTTTTTAATCCAAATGGCATTCTTACATATACATATGTTCCCCATGGAGTAGTGAAAGCAGTTTTAAACTGTTCAGATTCCCTCACTAACACTTGATTGTATCTTGAAAAACCATCCATCATGGACAAAAGATCACAACCTGTTACTCTCTGCAGCATAGCTTCCATATTTGGGGAAGAGTAATTATCTTTTAAAGAGGCAACATTCAAATTTCTAAAATCCACACACAATCTAATGTCCCCATTTTTCTTTCTTTCTGGGACCAGACTGGAGACCCATGAAGAATGCCTTATAGTTTGATAATTCCCCCTTCTCTTAACTTAGTCAACTCTTGCTGCATCTTAGTTTCTAACAAGGGATTAATAGGTATCTTCTTCTGTCTGAAAGGCTTAGCATCTAGAAGTAAAGGAACTTCATGCTGAAAAAGGTCTTGTCCATATGCCTTTAGGTCTTCATAAGACCAAGCAAAAACATGATTATATCTTTTTAATAAATTAATAAGATTAATTCTGACATGAGGGGGTAATTTCTTTCCAATATATACTAACTTAGGGGATGACTGAGTCCCTAGGTTTACCTCCTCCAATTCTTCCAACTTAGTGGTAGACTGCTGATGTAAGTGACTATCATTATAACTGAACATGCTCTCTAACTCTACTAACCCTTTAGGTATCTCATTTGTTTCCAACTAAACCAAGTCATTTCCAAACACTATTTCCTTATTGTCAACCACCTCCACCAGTGCATTGCAATCAGTCTTCTGTCCATCATAGTCATCAACACACTGGATGAACCTAAGAATATCTTCATCATCAGCAAAAACTTGCCAATTATACACATTATCAGGGATGGCAGGCCTAGATTTTATCTCCATAGTGGAGATGTCGGTTAGTGTTGCATCATCATTTTTAAAGGCAACATTAGCTAGAAAATCTGCCATAATATTCTTTGATGTCTCTATCCAATTAATAGAAAATGCACTAAAATGCTCAATGACATCCCAAACTGCATGTTTATATCTCTTTAATCTATCATTTTTGGATGCATATTTGGATCTTACCTGAGAGACAACCAATTTTGAATCCCCCAACACTTTCAACAGCTGGATTCCATGCCTTTTTGCAACCTCAAGTCCCAATAAAGGGCTTCATACTCTGTAGTATTATTTGTGCATTGGAAGGCCAATAAGAAAGAATACTTAAAAGTTATACCTGATGGGGATACAAATAGAACCCCTACTCCAGATCCTTCTTTGGAGCAAGCTCCATCAAAATACATCTGCCATAAACCATACTATTGTGCTTCTAATTTGGCCACAATGGGGTTAGTATTCTTCATTTGAGGCAAGATTGGTTGTAATCTGAAATTATCAAGATCCACATCAATCATACAATTGAGCATATTAGGATCTACACTCTCAATTACTCTGGGAGCACGTGGTTCTCTATACAACTTGACCTGATTCCCATTTATTGGAATGGTGGCATAAGACAAATCCAGTTGGACATTTCCTCCTACTACTGTTGCCCACTGCCTAGACAACAACATACCATAATGGGGTTTAGTGTCGGTAACAATAACATCCATTTTATAAGTTGCCTCAGGGAATGCTACTATTTTTACCTCAACATCTCGCATTGTACCTATCATAGGTACTTCCCTGTTATCCATAGCATAGCATTTTCCATATATGGTGGTTACTGATAGTCCTAATTCTTTTATAACACCATAGGGCATAACATTAGCAGCAGCTCCTGAATCTATCGTGCAACTTTTTATCAACCAGTTGTTTACTAACAAAGTAACATAGAAAGGATCTACCTATGAAGGCTCTTGAGTGATAGTGGTTCCAACATAAACCTCTAGGGTTTGGAGTTCCCGATCCGTTCCATTTTTAGTTGAACCGGTGGGTAGGTATCAGATATATTAGAAAACAAAGACAAAGTTGCATCCCTATGTTCTTTTATTTTCAGCAATTCTACCAATGGGATAGTAACCTTCATTTGAGTAAGAGCTTGAGCCATGTCAAATGTAGAACTATTTCTTAATTCAGTATTAGCTCTAACTCTTTTTGCCTTAAACTAACTTTCTCTTTTTGTTGTGGCAGCTCCTTGTATATCACTGGTATTTTTATCATCTGTACTCTTGGGTACATCTTTAACATGTTCCTTCTTTTCTTGACCAATTTTAGGGAACGTAGTAGCATTACTTGTTGCCCCTTTTTGGGTAATCTCTTTTATGAACATGGAACCAGGTTCACCCTGATCAGTGTCCTTCTTGGTGCTCCTTAAGTTATAATTGTGTTTTTCTTTAGCAATAGCAGCTTTCGTGAGACTTTTAACTTCTTCCTCACTAGGCCTTCTAAGATGAACTTCTTCATCCTCAATTGTTACCACATTCAATGTAGGATGCCAGTTCAAGGTTAGTTGTCCTTGAATGAACCTTTCACTATCTAACACATCATTGTATTCACTTTGTATAGATTCCTCATCACTTTCTATAATAGTCTCAAACATGTTAATGTCAAGCTCAACTTCTTGTCTCATGGATTCTTCAAGAGCTTGAGCTACTGCACACTAATGAGGAGAATGTGGCCCATCACAAGCAATACACCAATGAGTATTTTCTATATTATGGACATTTTTCCCTTTCAAGGGATCTGGAGTGTCCTGATTTTGAGCAATTTTAGGTTTCTCATTCTAGGGTTTACCATCTTTCGAGTTGGTATTATAAGGCATATCATGCAGTCTAGGGGGTCTATCTTGCCAGTTATAATGAGGCTTGTCATTTTTGTTTACTTTGGCAGTCAGATCCTTCATAGTAATGACCAACTTCTCTATCATGTCTTCCTCCTTAGCAGCTTTGCTAGGTTGTTGTTTTGTTTCTTACCATAACCTACCATTTGTTCTTCTTCCTAACTTCCCAGATGCTTTTCTATTGCTTTCTACATTAATGGCAATCCTAAATGCATCCCTAGAGCTATGTGGATTCTTATCCCTCAAGATATAGGCCATCTTAGAATCAAATGCATTGTAATAGGTATTCAGACACATATTGTCATCTAATCTCATCACCTGATACAATCTATGCATTGCTTTTTGGAATCTAGCATTAAAATCAGTGACCATTTCATTGTCAGATTTTCTAATGTTATTAAATTCATTGAGCATGAAGATCACATTTGTTTTGTCACCATATTGTTCTTGAAAACAATTTTTAAAATCTTACCATGACCCAATGCTATTAACTAGAAGACCTCTGTACCAATCTCTTGCATAATCAACCAGGGACTGAACAAACAATTTCATGATGACATCTTCATCCACTATCTCATAATCATTTATTAGGTCCCCAAAAGATTTTAAATGTTCCTCAGCACTAATTGCATTATTTCTAGCAAATTTATGGAGTCTGTCTCTTAAATCAGTAGGAACATGGTTGGGATATCCTGGGATCCCATCAAAAAATAGTTGTCTATATTGCTCCAAATTGATAGGTCTCCTTTGAAAAGGGGCAACAACATTATTGTTTCCCATAGTCATTCTGACTTTTGGAACTGGGGACTGAGATACTTGGATATGTTGATTGTTCACAGGGGTTTGACTCACTGATGCTATAGTAGCAAGCACCATAGGTTGAATTTTAACCGAGGGAAGGGAAACTTGATGAGGATCAGGCTTACTAAGATCTTCTAATGGAAAAATGATAGGGGGAGCTTTTAGGTAACTAATTTTCCTTTTAACTTCCCAATTAGCTGCTTCCAACTCAGCTTTCTCTAACTCCATTTGTAGATTCTCTTTTACCTTCCTCATTCTTTCCATTTCTCTCTCATGTGCTAAGAGCCTATGAGAAATCTCATATACATTTCTAGATCCAATTCCATCATCCACCCATTTTTGCTTCCCTTTATCAACATTAGTCCTAGGAAGCTGAGAATCACTAAATACTTCCCTGTTTGGTTGGATTACTGACCTATATGCTTGCTTGGCCTTGGGGATCAGGATTTCTTTGATCACAAGGCCTTCCTCATCACTCTTTTATTTTTCCTTAGCCAACACTTCAAGATCAGCTATTTGTCTGAGAAGCCTATCTCTCTCCATTAATTTAGCTTTGACTTCCTTCTCCTTATTTGCCTCCTTTTGGGCTCTTAGGGAGATTAAGTGGTGAACCCTCCTATTCAAATCTTCAATATCTTGTGACACTTTATCTTCATCAAGGAAATTTTTCTCAGAATCAAATATATTGACTTGATCTATGTTAATCAAACTAATGTTTCCATCAATTGTTCTAGGGACAGAATGTCTAATTGCATTTGAACTAGTCCTATCTCTTACGGAGACACTAACATGAGATAAATCTTGATTTAAAGCATGAGCATTATCAATATTTCCAAACAATCTAGAGTGGAAACCTAATATATCTTGTTTAGAATCCCTAGAAGAAGAATTAGACTTTGCATAAATAGGTCGATCAGGTACCTTACCGGTATTATTATTCTTTTGTACCCAAGTAGCATTTGATGGTTCATGTAGCACTAATCTCTTCTAACCTCTTTGCGACTATTCTGGCAAACCTTCTTGTAAAATTTCACGAGGGTGCTTCTTCATGAATGATCTGGTGTTTTTTCCTCCTTGCATTACGCTTGTTTTCCTTTTAGAATGATCTATATTTCACAAGGACTAGTTCCAAGATAACAGAGTCGCCACCTAAGAGACTATGGGAATTATGAAGACAAGCTTAAAATAAAATGCTGCAATTACACAAAACACAATGATTTTCTTTATAAATTTAAGCACAAATCTGTGTCTCGATTCTTAATGTGACTCTCCCCAGCAGAGTCGCCACTTTTGTTGTCTTCAAAATCTGATTCACTCTAACATCCTTATAGTGACATGATAACTCTTTGTGCAGAAGAGATATTAGAGAGAAGGAAACTTTCTAGACAACATATGACAAGGTTTGGTTAACCTTCTACACTTCGGACTTATTCAAAGTCCAGGTGGGTATACCTTTGTGAACTAAATTCACAACAAACCAGTCCAAAAACTAGCGGATCTAATCACCTTGAAACTAACTGAAACATAGGAATGAAAATTGTGCTCATGTTCAGTATTGACCTACAAAATATGTAATAGACAACCTCAATCTATACTAGTGCCTTATCCAAGGTCACAGAGTCATCTGAGTTCAAAATATACTCCCACAATCAAACATCTATACATATCCCATTAGTTTGGCTTATGTAGATCCCTATATATGCCTGACACACATAAGAATTTGTTCATACCAAATTAAACTATGCTCATCAAGATTCAAAATATCTCACAAGGAATTTACTGGTAGAAGTGATTACTGAATATTTAATTCCCCTCCTGAAGGGAAAAGCTAAGAAACATATCTACTGAAAATTGCCTTACAGCCCCTATTGAAACAAAATAACCCTGGATTATTTAGAATGAAATAGTAAACACTTCCAAACACATTTGAAGACAATGCAAAGTTTTAACTCAAAACCAATGGTCTGTATATTGATATTTTCTTCAAAAAAGTATTACAAGAAACTTTCGAATATTCTCCATTAAAACTTGGAAAAGCTTAGATAAATTTCTCCAGCGTTTTCTTACAATTCTTTGCGATCATTTTCTACTAGTCTTGGTATCCATTTATAACAATATGGATGCATACAAAGCTTCAAACTTTCCTAGGAGAGTTTGTTACAATAATTTCTTCACAAGAAGAAGCTACAAAATCTTTTACAAATGCGGTTACAAGTCCTTTTCAACCTCCGTGGCTTCTTGTAATCATTGTCCAGTTGCAACATCTTCTAACTATTCTACTTCCTGTATGGCATATTTTCTTGTCCACTCATTGTATAAATCATCAGCTGGCCACGCGAAGTTAATAACTTTTTCTTTTGCCTTGGCTAACCTTTTCCAAGAATTTCTCATTTTGTTAACCTCTAAGTTGAGAAAACAATAATGAGATTTAATTCTCTCTATCTCCTCAATTGTTACAACAAAGAAGGAAGCATCTTCTAAGTTAATAATTCCTTCTATTCTAACTAACAATTTGGCTTCTAATTCCTTAAGCCATACTTGTTTGTCCTTCAATTGATTTGGGTTGACAAAACCCCCTGGAAGCAATTCAAAAACCTGCTCAGTGTACTCATTTTTGTACAAGTTGATCTTCTTGTCTGCATTATCTATTCCTTCTGCTAATTTTACTAGATCCTTTGTGGTGTCACAAGTGGATTTGATAATAGGATCAGCCCCTGCTTCATCATAGGATACACAAATAAGCTCCAAATCCTGCTCTCTAGGCTTCCACTTATCAAAAATAGTCATTAAAATAGCCTTATCTCCATTAAGCTCATTCCACATATCTAAAATCTTGCTCATGTTGTTATACAATAATGAGGCCCCTATGGTGTCAACAAAACTTAAAATTGTAGCCCTTACTCTTTCCTCATATTTCTTTACATACAGGGCTTGAGCCTATTTTAAATTCTACAATTCATGAGGAGTGATCTCAACCAATTGAGAGCTAGAAGGTGTTGGAGATGGTGGAAACTCAATAATGGGGTTGGTAGGTGGAGGCCTTGCAGGAGAAGAGGAGATCATCAGTGTTGAAGACTCACCTTGATGATACTGTCCTACCAACTGGCTTTGTAGCTTGGCAATGATGTTGTCTTTATTCCTTACCTCTTCCTTGGCACTATTATAGGCTTTTAAAATTGTCTCCAGCTTAACCTGGAGATCTTCTTTTTCCTTAGCCTCCCTTTTTGCTACTGTAACACTAAACTTTGTAGTTTCTAGCACAGTGCTAGCAGCTTTCACTACCCTAGTGCTTTGAACTCTTTTTACTATCATTCCACCAAGGTAACTTGACCCTGGGGTGTTCTTATTTCTCTTATTTTCATCTCTCTTAAGAGACCACATGACCAATGCAGCATTGTCTTTTCTGAAAGTGACTCCCTCCATAGGTTTGGTCTCTTTTGTTACTGCCTCTAATACCAAGGCATCTTTTATGTCCCACTCGGGGAGAATGAGTACCCTAGCCTATGCCACCATGTCTCTTCCTTTCTTAGGAGTGATGGTCTTAAACTCATCAATCATTTCTTGCCTTGTTTCCTCCTCAACCACAACTAGATCTTTGTGGGGCTGCTCACCTTTTCTCTTTTCACACCTTGCATTATATTTGTCAATGTTCTGCTTCCACACAAATTGCATGAATGCTCCTAATGTGACAAAGTTATTGTTAGCCAAGAAATCTTCATTGGCCTGCTTAATCTTGGGATCCCACTCCTGGCCTTTGAACTCATTAGCAGTGATGTTCATTTCAACAGTATGGTGCTCTTCTGGCATTCCCTCTTCCACTTCATCATATGTATATGATATCTCTCCAAGGCTGCCTAGCTACAACAGTTGCTCAGCTTCGGACCTATTCATCTCCTATATGGAAAGGGGATTCAAATGGAGAGTACAAAGATTCATCAGATTGTATTTCTTTTCCCACTCTTTGTTTCTTTGGGCTATCTTGAATGTCAATGACATCTTGTATCTTCCTCTTCCCCTTTGAAGTAGAGGGCTCCCCTGTTGTAGGCATCAACACACTGTAATTGGACTTTTTATGCAACATGTAGTCACCAGGAGGGATTGCTCTAGTGGATGCAAACCTACTTAGAACTAGTCTTTCTTTCTCAGGGTTGTTCCTAATTACAACTTCCCTCTTTTCTTTTAATGTTTGCATCACATCCTCAAAACAAAGAATTAGAGACTTTATCTTCTCCTCAAAAGGGTGGAAGCTAGACAATGGGTCATATTTGGTGTCAAATTGGTGTACAAAGTCTAAGGCTTTTTTATAAGCCACCCACTTTTCCTTCCTCAACTCTTGTTCATCTAAATCAAACTCATTCCTAATGAGGTCTTCAGGAAACTGGAATTGATGGGGTCTACCTCTGCATATTGCCCTCTTTCTAAACATGCCATTGAAGAAATCTTTAGGGTCGACACACCTAGATACTGCAGTTGACAAATGATAGGGTTGAAGAATGTCTTGAAAGCATTTCCAACCTCCTTTAGTAATTACAAATTTGTGACCTATGGTAACTGTAGGGAAAATGGTCCCTTTACCTCTACCTGTTAACTCTACCTCCTGTACACCACCAATCTGCATGAGGATCTCTACAATTCCCACTTTAAGATGGACCTGATAGGGTAAAAAAAATGGAGTGCCTTTGAAACCATATACTCTGAAAACTGTGGAGACAGGGTATAAGTAAATATCACCCCAATTGTGGACAATTTTTATATTCTCTACAAACTCTTTTGGCCTAATAAATTCCAAAAGAACCTTGCAGACTCTTGGATTCTCTGAACAGAGGAGAGTCCTAATCTTAGAGGCAAAACACTTATCAAACTTTAAGAAGCTTGCATCTTCTCTGTCCCATGACAGTACTATACTCCATAACTACACTGGCATCTTTTTTCCATCTTGCTCTTTTACAAGATCCATTCCACTTGCAAAATAATCACCACCTTTGAATAAAAATAAATGCATGAGGGAATACCATCCAAATAACCTATCTACCTTTCCATTCTTTATTCCTATTAATCCTTCATGAATAGCATCAGTGATAAAGGAAGTATAATCGAAAGTCACTGCAAGAGAAGGACTCAAAATTTGAGCAACCATCAACATGTAATGGGTGGGCATATTTGCCTCAGCATCGTCTCCCAAAGTTTGGCAAAGTGACCACTATAATCCTTTGGCCCTAAGGGTGAATAGATTTAATGAGAAGGGCTCTTCAGTATTGGGTCCTACAACTATCAACCCACCTATCTTCACAAAGAATTCTCTGAGAGCCCCATTTCTAAGGTGGTTCCTCTACACACAATATACCTGAGCTAGTGATTTAAAATTAATAGGCTCTACAAAATTGATGAATTCACTAAGCCCAAAAGCATTTATGAATTCCTCATTAATTATTTCAATGAGGGTTTTCCCACTTATATCCTTGACACTGCTTGTAATTGGGTCATAGTTGTGTGCAATTTGGGTTAGGAGATCCACATCCATGAATACTCCAGGGACCACTAGTTTTCCAACATCCAACTCCTAGATACTATTCTGCGGGGCTGGGGAA
Source organism: Cryptomeria japonica (assembly GCF_030272615.1). Taxonomy (NCBI): domain Eukaryota; kingdom Viridiplantae; phylum Streptophyta; class Pinopsida; order Cupressales; family Cupressaceae; genus Cryptomeria; species Cryptomeria japonica. The sequence goes on from NC_081405.1 coordinate 625,763,436, forward strand.
TTTCTCATGCCAAATCCAACTTTAAACAACCCCAACCCAGACAACCCAATTTGAGGGTCTCTTAGCCAGTTACCCTTATCATATAATCCTTCTCCTATTTTTAGGTGAGGAGCTCTTGGCACAAGTTCTTTTATCTTTGCGGCCACATTAGATGACAATGTCAACTGTTCAAGGAAGTCATCACAAATAGCCCTCTCTTGTTAATTAACCTTTCCTGAGAATTCTCTCTTAGGTGCCATCTTTAAAAATTATGCAAGAAATCTAACTATTACCCTCAACCGTTCTGTGACAAATCAAGACCTTAATTTAAACACATTGTTAAGTGATTGTCAAACAAGAGTATAAGAGAACCTATTTTTTGCTCGAAGAAACTTGCTCTGCGATTGAAGAAATTAGCTCTGCAACTAAAGAAATTAGCTCTGCAAACGCTTCTCTGCAACTATTCTTTATAATGATACCTTCATTCAATTGATACAAGATCATATACGGTAGTCGGGCTCTTAACTGTGACATTGATACTGCATGCTTCGACCGTCCTTTCAGAATTGAATTCATAGAATAATTTAAAACTTTCGCTCCAACAGGTCACAATGTACCTATGCATTTTCCTTTTCTCTCTTTCACCACTTTGCAGAGCATAACGTCTTAGCAATTTTTCTTAATGAAATCATGCCAGCTATCCAATCAAATGTAACTTGATCAGTCTTTACACTAACTTAATGCCTTTGCCTTTGCATCAAGCCCTACCTCTTTTCACCACTTCACAAGCTTTATCCCGTGAGCATTTTTCTTTCGTGAAACTATGCTAGTCAATAGATGGGACTCTAACCACCCAGCCTTTAACCCTTACTGGGACTGTCAACTTTTTCACTAATTGCTCCTCATCCTGACTGCTAACAATTTTTTGCTATTTCACAGAGCATAACCTGCTTTCAACTTTGGGCCATGAAACAACGTGAAGTGTTGGATCAATCCTAAGATGACCATCCTTTAAGCAAGACCTTTATGCTTGCATCACTTACCCCGCTCTTCCATTGGTTAACAAATACCACGTGGCACTCAGCCATTAGCCTTGGAAAACTCTTCGAGTTTAGTTCAGAGTCAGCCACATGTTGTATTTCCCTTATGACTGCCGATTACAGTTTGGCGCCCTCAATCCCTTATGAAACCACGTTTCAATCAACATGTCAGCATCGAGCTTTATGCCAGGAAGAACCTTCTTTTCTCTTTTGCCATTTCGCAGGCCTTAATGCTTGGTTAATTTGCAGCCACGAAACAATGTGAGCCCTTGGATCAAATTGGAGTTGATCCCTTTTTACCTTCATGCTTTATCTGTTGTTCAGGCCCCAAAAAACTTTTGTTGTTTTGCAAGTTTTAAAGAATGAGCATTTAACCTTCATGAATACATGCAGACTAGTAGATTACATGTGACTTGCGTGATGCTTAACAACCTACTAAGATTTGGCAGACGTGGGCCCTCTAACTCAGCTCTATCCACCTGGTGTCTAGTCAGTCCCAAACTGACATGTCAACCTTTTATTTGCTGAGAGAAAACATCAAATTCCACCTTCATCCTTAGATCCAACTTGCTGACTACTTTGACTTTTTGCCATGTATCCTTATTTGATTTGCCATCTCGACCAACTGGAATACCTGCTTGGAGCGCCATGTCATTTCGTTGTTTCACGAAAGCTATCTGTTGAGCACCTTTCTCCTGTGAAACTGTGCTAGCCATCAGATCAGATAGACTTGCGCATCAATTACGCTAGTTATGAACCCCTTTTCTCGAGCCAAAAAAACCTTTCACTGCTTCACAAGGCATAACACGTGAGCACCTATTGGCCATGAAACAATGCAAACTGTCGATCTCTCTTGAACTTGATCACCTTTTAACCATTTGAAAAGTCTCCACTGTTGGGTCCCGCCAAGCCTTTTCACCATTTCGCGAAAGATATTTCACTTGCTAGTTTTGGCTGTGAATCAACGCCAGTCGTTAGATCTTGAGTGAGATGGAGTCTCGTTAAACTAGACCAAATGTGCACCATTTAACATGCTTTTCCTTTCGCTATTTCATAAGTCTTAAAACACTTGCAACTTCACCTAACGAAATGGCAAAAGCCGCAGATCCATCTGAGAGCTGCATGACACTTACTGGGCTCGACAACATTAGAAAGAAAAAAGCATAAGGCATAGATTTTTAACAATTATTTAATGACTGCCTAGGCAAATGACGAAGGGGTGACACTTCACATGACCCCAAGACCCATTACTTAAGTGGATAAAGTAACACAAGAATAGAAACCAGAGGGTTTTTTGATCAAACATTGAGTGATTTTAAAATTGAGACCCTAAACCCTTAAGACCTAACACAGACTTGAAGCAGTTGATAGAGTGCCTGACTCAAAATTTCAAAAACTTAGCCAATTATGGGAAAAGAAAACCCATTGCTTAAATAGTGATAATAGATACCACTGGTTAACCATTAGAGAAACCGGTAGATTCAACTGATATACAGTTAGGAGAACTAGAAATGGACAGTGCAAAGGTACAAATAGAGAAACCTTCTGAGATACAGATGGAAAAACCAGAACAGAAGCAAGTTGAGAGACAAGTTCAAATAGAGACAGTGCCACCGACAAAAACTGAAAAGCCCAAACCTTTGTTTGTAGAAGCAAACATACACTGACCTACCAAAGGTTGAACCAAGCAAGGTGATTACTACAACCAGTAGTATGGCTATTGTGAAGGCAATTGGATAAACATCTGGTACTTCTATGGCATAATTCTGACCTACAAATGTAGCAGAGGTCTAATTGGATTCAATAAAGAAGATCATAAAATGTAATGCATAAGCCTGCAAGTCTATTGATGATACACAATCCCCATTCTTAAATTGATAGCACCAAAGTGCATTGTAGATAACAAAGATTCTTTAGGTCAACTAGACACATTGTCTAAGTTCATCACTAGCAACATTTTGACAGTTGATCAAATAAATGAGGATACATTTAAAGAGAGATTGATTAAGGAAAAAGAGAAATTCTTTGAGGGAAATTGTGAAGAAGAACAAGGAGAAAATGGACACCTTGTTACTAGATCTAGGAAAAACAATTTTGGATTTTAAGAAAATATACGAGGATACTTGCAAAACAGACATCTTGACACAAGATATAGATTCAGAGATCAACAAAACTCAAACTGAAATAAACAATGTTGCTAACAATTTCATAGGTACATCCGATTCATTTTTGGAGATAGAAAAGAAAATTGGAGATCTAGAAGAGAAAATTGAGTGTTAGGTTCCAGAGATAACTAAGAGTGGGGGGGGGTGAATCAGTTGTCAAATAAATTCAAACCAAAAACAACTTAACCAACTTAATGCTTAATACCGGTAAACTAGTTTAATATGTCGGTAGACAGATTTAATAGTTAATTGCTATACCGGTAAGGATTAGTACATGAAACATAAAGACAAAGTCATCCACAACACATAACACCAATATTTGTACATGGAAACCCTATAAGGGGAAAAACCACGGTGGGAAACCTTACCCATAATCAAATGATACTACTGCAGATAGTAAGTGTACATAAATGGGGTCTGCACATGCAGAAAGGCCAATAGCCTAGAGCTCACTACTCAAACACAAAATGGGAGTCACATTGACTACAGTTGGATGGTTAAATCCAATAAGAATGTACTGCACAAAATAGCATCTTCATATGCTAGATTCAATACCGGTGTAATGCTGATATGCTATCACAAAAACCTAGCTTCACCTTCAAACGATGTCTATGTGTATTGCACTGCTTAATCTCGCATATACCTTCACACAATTCTTTTTCACATTCCACACTTGATCTTACAAATAAGATCTTACATTTATACCATAACCTAAGACCAATTTTAGTAGTTCGGCTCTACAATATATTACAATAAAAAAATTTTACAAACAATATAACATCCGATGCAATAACCGATTGAACATGTCAGCTTAATGCATTTACAACAATAATTAATCATTTCCATAGCGTGCCATGTTGATCTGGAAAAGATAAACCTACTGGTGTAACCCTAGGTAACCCTGGAGCTATTTGCCGGTAAAAGCAAATATGCAAATATGAATATACCAATGATTAATTCATTAAGATAACATGTCCACACGATGTCTTCGATATTACCAAGTGTCTTCCATATCATTCCAAGTGACGGTGATCATTATATCCTGTCGGTGAACCATATACCAGTAATTGTACAATAGTTATTTGCTTGCCGGTGAATGTTGTTGGATCTCCAAAGTGCTAGTGTTTTAGTAGGTGTTGACATCAATGACAAAACCATATCAAAATACCAACAATCTCCCCCTTTGGCATTGATGGCAACACACGATGGAAAAACCATCAAAGTGCCAAAATAGAAATGCCAAAAACCAACAATCTCCAAAAATATTATAACCAGAATACAGAGAGTAATAGTCTCTCCCAAAGAACAATCTCTCCCCCTAGGAGCAACATGTGTTATCCAAAGTTCCTCATAAGATAATGTGTTTTTCCATAGATATCTCTCCCCCTTTGACATCAAATGCCAAAGTTATAATAAAAACAAGTTCATATACAAAATACCAATCAATTCAATATACCAACTACTCCCCCTGGGAGGTAGCTTCCTCATCAAAGACCAAAGTAAAAGATTTGTCTGATAGTTCTGCCGATTGATGACAATTATCAACTATCTAAGTCTCTACCAGTGGTGGTATGACTCCAAGCTGATCTCTGAGATATTCAAAAGTCTCCTTAGGCAAAGGTTTTGTGAAAATATCTGCAAGTTGTTCTTTAGTATTCACATAAACCAGTTTTATCTCCTTTTCTTCAACTTTTTCCATTAGAAAATTCAGTTTGATAGAAATATGTTTTATTTTAGAATGTAGTACTGGATTCTTAGATATATCAATTGTTGTAGTGTTATCACAATATATAGTAATAGGTTCCTTGCATTTTACCTTTATGTCTTTCAACATTTGCTTAAGCCATAGTACTTGTGTACAATTAGTTGCTGCTGCAACATATTCTGATTCTGCTGTTGATAAAGATGTACAACTATGTTTCTTACTCAACCAAGAAACTAGTTTGTTTCCAAGAAAGAATACACCACCAGTGGTTCTTTTTCTATCATCCACATCTCCTACCCAATTTGCATATGTGTATGCACATAATTCAAAGTTTTCATCTCTAGGATACCATAGTCCAAGATTTATAGTGCCTTGTAAGTACCGAAAAAACCTTTTTACTACTGATTCATGATTTTCTCTAGGATTACTTTGAAATCTAGAAACAATACATACTGCATTCGTAATATCAGGTCTGATTTGTGTCGAATACAGTAAACCTCCTATCATAGATTTGTATCTAGTTGGATTAACAGGTGTACATTCATCCCTTTGAGATAATTTGTCAATTGTAGTCATAGGCGTGCTTACCGGTTTAGAGTTATACATCCCAAATTTCTTTAGTAACTCTTTCAAGTATTTGGATTGACTCAAGAATATACCTTTATCAGTCTGTGAAATCTATAATTCTAAAAAGAATTTTATTTCTCCAATCATAGACATTTCAAATTCTTGTTGCATTTTAGTAGAAAATTCCTTACATAATCCATATTCTCCTCCAAAGATTATATCATCAACAAATACTTCTATAATCAAGATGTCATCATTAGTTATTTTGTAATATAAATTGTTGTTTGCATTTCCTTTAGTAAAACCAATCTTTAAAAGATACTTATCCAATCTTGCATACCAAGCTCTTAGAGCTTGTTTTAATCCATACAAAGCTTTTCTTAACCTGCAAACCATATCATTGTCATCTGTCAAAGAAATTCCATTAGGTTGCTCAATGTATACTTCCTCTTCAAGATCTCCATTCAAAAATGCACATTTAATATCCATTTGATAAACTTTGTAGTTCTTGTGTGCTGCAAACGCCAAGAATAATCTAATTGCCTCATTTCTTGCTATTGATGCAAAGGTTTCATTGTAATCAAATCCTTCCTTCTAACAATATCCCTTACACACTAGTCTTGCTTTATTTCTGACAACCTTACCATCTTCATTAAGTTTGTTTCTGAATACCCATTTGGTTCCAATTACATTTTCATCTTTAGGCCGAGGAACTAATGTCCAAGTGTTATTTTTCTTAATTTGTTCTAATTCTTCTTCCATAGCTTTAATCCAAAATTTATCTTCACATGCCTCATTAACAGATGATGGTTCAATTTGAGAAATAAGACATACCTCTTCATTTGCCAATCTTCCTCTTGTCATAACTCCTTTAAACTTGTTTCCAATTATTTGATCTTCAGAATGATTCAATCTTACATACTAGGTTGTCTTTGTTTGTTGTTGTTCTTCAATTATTGTGGAATCCTCAGATGGTACCGGGGTAACTGGATCTTCAGTCTATACCGGTGGATTTAGTGTAGGTTCATTTGTCACAATTTCTATTGCCGGTTCAGAGTCTATATACCTTGAAGTTCCTCTGAATTGTTCATCAATTTTTACATTTGTACTCTCAACAATTTTTTGCAATCTCTTGTTAAAACATCTATATGCCTTGCTCTTAGATGGATAACCAAGAAATATTCCGTCATCACTTCTAGGATCAAATTTGCCAATATACTCATCTCTTCTAATATAACATTTACTACCAAAAATTCAGAAATACTTAAGAGTAGGAGTATTACCAAACCATAGTTCATGAGGGGTCTTACCAATTTCACCTTTGATGTGAACTTTGTTGAATGTATAGACCGTTGTGCTGACTACTTCTCTCCAATACAAGTGGTAAATTTGCTTCGAATAACATACTTCTTGCTGCATCCAAGATAGTTCTATTTTTCCTTACAACAACTCCATTTTATTGTGGTGTCTGAGGTGCTTATAGTTGTCTTCTAATTCCATTCACTTCACAGAATGTATTAAAGTCCTTAGATGTGAATTCTCCTCCTTGATCTGATCTTAAGCATTTGATTTTCTAAATTGACATTCCTTACATATTGTATTATGAGGTTTGACAATTTTAGGTAAATCTCTGTAGCATCCTAAAATTGCGACACTTGCAATTTCGACTGCATTTCGGTCTTCACGATGGCGACGCAACACGCAACCTGAATGGAGACCCCGAAACTTGCTCACGACACCAAAAACTGCATTTTTCAAGTACCCTGGCCTGAACCTCCTTGCACCCTGCTGTCCCGGGAGGTGGGACCAGAGCGCCCAGCGCCCTAGTCCCTGGGTCCTATTTTGGGCCCGGTCTCCTAAGGAGATTGCGGGTCTTTTTGTTTGCAATTTGGAAATTACATTTCCTGGTCGGCCTAAGGTCGGGAAAATCAGTCTATCAGCCCTAATTGACAAGTATATAAACTACATTTTTCTCTCTCATTTGGAGATAACACATAACACATACATGACGGAAAAAGCGTGGAAACTATACTCAAGCATTCAAGCATTCAAGCATTCCTTCAAGCAATTGATCATTTCAAGTCTCCATTCAAGGCTAAGTGTTGCATTCAAGACAAGGATTCAACCATTGAAGAGGAGATCACTTACTACATACAACATACAACATCTAAACCTTCGCACATAAGGATACAAACATCCTTAGAACAAGGTATTAGTACTTGTTTTACAGTCATTTACATTTACAGCTCTTGCTCATTTCTTGGTTAATTCCAAAACTAGGGTTTGACCTAAAGGCAAACCCCTAATCCCTAACCCCCCAATTGTCTTCGCTTTTCTGTGTGTAGGTTGCAGGTACGCGGCTGAAATTGAAGATCTGGAATCCTTGTGCAGAGACGAACAGATCCCCCTTCGTTTCACGGATTTTTCGGAGGACCGTGGCGCCGGGCGCCATCGTCCTGACAACTTTTGCTCAAATTTGCAGGACAGCGCCGTATCGACATTTTACTGCTAATTCCAGGTCCGCAGCTTCATACTATATCCCTAACTCAGTTTATAAGCGAATCTTTATCACTTTCTATGCATTCCTAGCTCAATTCCTTTATCAATATTCTTTACAAAAGAGGGTAGCCTTGTTGTCATAACCCTTGAAATTCATCTAGCATCCAATCTTGCATTATGTGGGATTGGATCTTATGAGTTTCAACCCCTCTTTTGAATGTAAAGTCTCTCCCCTAAGTGAAAACCATCGAATCCTAGCGAACCTCCCTTCTCTCTCCTCGGAGTTGGAAGAGGGGAGAACAACTAGGGTTCGATCGCGATTTTCCGCTTTACATTTTGGTGAACCCGACGTGAACATCCTTTCTGATTTTTCATGCTTAGATCTAAAAAAATTGATTACATTTCCATGTTTGATCTTTTGCAAAATTTTAGAGGTGATTGCATAAAAACCCTAAAATTTCTTTTTAGTAATTAAGCTTGTGAAATGTCTAAATGTTAATGCTTGTTACAGATCTATCCTTCTATTACAAATTATCAATTCATATTTGTGCTTTAATTTTGAAAATTAAGTGGTTAAGTGTCAAAACCCTAATTTTTGAAACCCTCTTGATTCAACCTTTGTCTGACAATTTGACCGATCAAAACATCTCCAAATCAGCTGTAACTTTGGATTCCGCAATAAAATCACAATATCTTTCACCCCTGAAAATTTGGAAAAAAGTTGCGAGGACCGTGGCGCCGAGCGCCATCGTCCCCGACATTTTTTCCGAAATTTCGGGAGCGAGATCTTACTGTATTTTCCTGCTAAAATCCAGAATTTTGGCTGATTTTATCAATTTTAACACCTTCAAAATTACAGTCAAAGTTGGTCTTGTGATTGCTTGGATTAAGATTTTTAAACATTCAAAAATCATTGAAACTGAAATTTAGTGTCAAAATTGTGTTCTTACTGTCCTAAATCTGAAAAGTGTGTTAACATTCATTAAAAATTTCAGTGCTTTATTCAAATTCTTGCATTTTGTGACTTTTGAAATTAAGTGCTTAATTACAACAACTTTAATTTCCGCTTTCAAAATTGAATTTTGCGTGAAATTGAGTCAACTTTTGAATTTCAAAACTTGCATTGCTTTTGGCATTCCCTCTAAAATCATAAAATTCAAAATTTCAATTTCCCTCTTTTTTTTCAAAATTCAAATTTTGCATTTTTCGACAATCTGGGTAGGGTTCAATTTTGAGATTGCAACTTTAATTTGGCCTATCTACAGATTGTAAAATTACTCAATTTTTTCAGATTGGCTTTAAAATCATCATACCTTTCATCCCTGCAAATTTTGAAAAAAGTTGCAAGGACCGTGTTGCACTCCGAGCGCCACGGTCCCAGACATTTTTTCCGAAATTTCGGGAGACTGTCGTGATTGCATTTAACAGCTTAAATCCAGAAGATTGGCTGATTTTACCGAAAATTGCTACCTCTAAAATCAAAATTTTCTTTCCTTCTCTAGTGCATGAGTTTTACAACAATAAGCCCTACTTACACTATTCCCGTTAGACGAAGCCGTAGAATTAAGTCTTTCCGAGGTTTAATTACCGAGGAGATGGAACCTAATTTGAATAGCCTTTTTAACGAGGACATGCGTAATTCCTCTAATCCTCCTAATGATGAAGAAGCTCTCCATGAGGTTTCTGAGGAACAAATTTTGAAATTGGATAACCAATTTGACGATTTTCGACAATGGATGTCTCAAGAATACCCCGATAGTCAAGGTCTTCCTTTAATTGAGGGTCTAAAACGTATGCTTCAAAGTGATAAGAATGGAATTGATATTTTGCGTGGTATTGCACACATTGTGGATTCGAATGTGATGCCGATGAAGAGTTGTGCTGAAAATTTGGGTTATACACAACCTCCTACTCAAGTCAATCATTCTATTCCTTTGATGACTTCTATTGCTAGCATACCTACCTTTACATCAAACATAATGACCACTTCTACACAAGACATTCCTCCTGTGATCACTAGTCATGGGGGCAATCCCTCTTCTTCGATTAATCCTATTCCTTCATTCAATCCAACTTCTTCATACATTCCTTCGATGGGTGTTCCTATTACATCTCCGCAAATGAACATGACGCAAGGGGGCAATTCATTTAACCATTCCATTCCTCCTTGTAGTGTTCCTCTTGTCCAATCATCCCCTATGACTAATTATCATAGGGTCCCACCACCTTACTCTTTGCCTTCTTTCAATAACATAACACCTCCATCTCAATCTAACACGTCTAATATGAACTCTTCGACTGAAGCGACCATTAACAATCTTGCACAAACTGTCTCTTCTTTACAGCAACAAATTGCCTCTATGAACCAATCTAAGTTTAGTGTGCCCACATTTGATGTTGCGAGCCCACTTTCTCTTGACATTGTTCGAGCTATTCCTCCTAAACATGTTGAAATTCCGCATTTGGAGCTTTATAATGGTAAGGGTGATCCTCTAACACATGTTAAGACCTTTCAAACAATATGTACTGATTTTGCTTATGACCAAAGGTTGCTTGGAAAATTGTTTACTAGAACATTAAGAGACAAAGCCCTACAATGGTATTGCTCGTTGCCTTCCTATTCTATTACTTCTTTCGAACAACTTGCAAATGCTTTCATTCAACAATTTCAAAACAATATAAGTCCTAAAGTTACTTTGATTGATTTAATGCATTGTAAACAAGGTGTTAAAGAAAAAGTGACTGATTTCATTGGTAGATATAAGCATTTGTATGCTCAAATTTCCTTTCCAGTGCCTGACAATGATATTCAAAGAATCTTTATTTCTAATTTACAAAAAGACATTAGAGAAAAACTCCTGTTTTCTGAGTTTACTTCTTTCCAACAGTTGTGCGCAACTCTTCACAATTATCAACTGACTGTGAGTCAAATGGAACAATCACATCCTATGACTCTGAGTGATAAGGGTGATAGTAGTCAACAACCATTTGGGAAGTTTAAACCGAATAGAGAGTCCATTAAATTCAATGAAAACATCATCAACAACAATGTGAATGCAGCATCAGGTGTGTCCCCTATTTCTAAGTTTTTCAAGAAAGAAAGAAAGTTTACTCCTTTGAATGAATCATTGCATAGTATTATGAATAAGTTATTGGAACAAAATGTGCTTACTCTTCCTCCTATAAGGAAAATTGATTCTGCAAAGATTACTTCACCTTATTTTGATAACAAAGCCTTTTGTCAATTTCATCATCAGCCTGGGCATGATACTGAAAAATGTTTTTCTTTAAAGGGTAAAATTCAAGATTTGATTGATAATAATACTATTTCTATTTCTGGAGTGAATGATAAAGGCAATACATCTGTAGCTCCTCCTAATCAAAATCTTTAGATTTTTACTGATCCATTACCTTCTCATACCTCTAATGCGATTGAGACTAATGATTCCTCTCTTTCATCTGATGGTCTTGTGTCTATGACTCCGAATGTGATTAACTTTGTAGAGCAGCAAGAAAACCCTAAAGAACCTTCCATCACATTTGATTCCAGTGAAACCATTAGGGCACCTGATGGTCCTTTATACATAGTTGCAAAAGTCAAGAATACACCTTGCCGTGGAGTGCTTATTGATCCTTCGTGCATGGTTAATGTTATTACTGAAGAATTTCTTTTTACTTTGCAATTGAATCAAGTGATCTATGAAAAAACAGATGTGATTGTGAAACTATTTGATGCATTTTCTTCTCCTGCAATTGGTTCTATTACATTGCCTATTGAGGTCTATAACAAATCCCTTGATGTGAACTTTTCTATTATTCCATCTTCCGAACAATTTTGTGTGAAGCTTGGCTATCCATGGCTATCTTCCATGAAAGCTATTGCTTCTCATATACATAAGTGTTTGCAATTTCCCCATAATGGTGAAGTTGTTACTGTCAATCATAGTCTCTTTAAACCAGCTAAAAGAACTTCTAGCGTTCCTATTGATTACTTTTGGCCTAAACAATTCCAATCTCTTCCTCCGCGAAGTGATCATCTTTTCAAATCTTATCAAAAGTGGAAGATAGATATGATCCTATCTTTAAGTGAACCTAGAACACCTAAACTTGACATTCCTATCATTCTTGAGAAGGAAGTTCTTCCTTTGAAAGATAAAACTAATGTCTTTCCTCAAGAAGATTCCCAACCCATCCCTATGGATGTGACTATGTCTATATCTAATAAACTTCCTAATAATAGACCTATCCCTCCTCGTTATGATGGACTTGGTCTCCTTCCTAAACCAAATATTCTTCCCTTATATGGAGCAGTTCCTCCTCCTTCTTTTTATAGAGAGAAGAGACCTTCTTCTTCTCCTATTATCCAGCTTAAGAGACCACAACCTAAACACCCAAGTGATAGGGATGAGAACATTCCTCCTCCTCAATCTTCTTCACTTCCTACTAAGACTAGACGAAATCATTCTGCACGTGAACGCCGGTGAAAGCGTCGTCTTAGAGCTCAAGCAGCTGCTTCTCAAACTTTGCCATCTCCAAAAACACCTTCAACAAGCATTATTCCATTTTCTCCTCAGCCGGACATTGAGCCTAAATCTCCTAAACATAAGATGCATGATGGTCTTGATCCTATGCGAGTTAAAGATCCTATTTTTATAAATCTTGATGATGATATAGATGAAAATGTTATTCATGATGAAAATGTTACTTCTCTTGCTTTTGATAGTGAATATGAACTTGTTGATATTGATAACCATTTATCTAATGAATTTTCTAAAGCACTTATCCTAGCTCCTAGACAAGAACAATGTGGCTCGGGACATGAACATAGCCCTTGTTTGGATCTTGTGATAGCTCCATCTGCTGTGTTGGATGTTCCTCCTCTAGCATGTTCCCTGCCTTCCCGAAACATTGATCAGCAAGATCAGGGGGTAGATAACATGCTAGACTAGATACATTAGCATAGCAGATTCTCTCCTCCTCTCTTGTGTTACTTCTTCTATATGTTATTCTCATTCTTCTATTTGTTGTCCTTAGTGTTGTCTACTTGAGGACGATGCAAAGCATTGAGATCTCTCGATCTCTCTCATGTTGACTCAAAAGACACATGTGTTCCCTTCTTCTAGGTGGCCTTCCTTGATTGGGGAATGAAGAACAATTATGCATACATACATATGATATATATACATGGATTATCATACAGCATACTGACCCCGAGGAAAGCGAAGTCACCTCGTGCTTTGTGTTTTGTGTCTATTATCCTTGGGCTTATCTCACACTTGGGGGCTAAATCCTTGCGATAACGTGCTCCTTTCCTTTCTCATTTCTTATATGTATCACTACCTTAAAGCAATCACCCCCGGTGAGGCGTGTGCGATCGCTTTAACATAGGGGGGCATACATCCCATTCATATCTTTTCAAGATACTTGAAAATTTCTTAACAAATTTATCTTTGCCTTGAAAATTTTTGATATCTTTCTTGCATGACTCATAGTGAGGGAACCTTACTACTGACAGTCATGGTTCTCCCTCGTGATCTTCCCTTTTACTTTGTCAATCGAAGTCGTAAGATCCTTAGTCCACTGGGGGCTTGGTGTATCTTGCCTCCTTGACGTGGTGAAAGTCTTTCAATATTGTTTCCTTGTACTTTACCAGAAGTATGAGCATACATACTCCCGCTAAAGTGGGGGCTAAATGTAGCGTCCTAAAATTGCGACACTTGCAATTTCGACTGCATTTCTGTCTTCACGATGGCAACGCAACACACAACCTGAATGGAGACCCCGAAACTTGCTCACGACACCAAAAACTGCATTTTTCAAGTACCCTGGCCTGAACCTCCTTGCACCCTGCTATCCCAGGAGGTGGGACCAGAGCGCCCAGCGCCCTGGTCCCTCAGGACTAGGGCGCCCAACGCCCTGGTCCCTGGGTCCTATTTTGGGCCCGGTCTCCTAAGGAGATTGCGGGTCTTTTTGTTTGCAATTTGGAAATTACATTTCTTGGTCGGCCTAAGGTCGGGAAAATCAGTCTATCAGCCCTAATTGACAAGTATATAAACTACATTTTTCTCTCTCATTTGGAGATAACACATAACACATACATGATGGAAAAAGCGTGGAAACTATACTCAAGCATTCAAGCATTCAAGCATTCCTTCAAGCAATTGATCATTTCAAGTCTCCATTCAAGGCTAAGTGTTGCATTCAAGACAAGGATTCAACCATTGAAGAGGAGATCACTTACTACATACAACATACAACATCTAAACCTTCGCACATAAGGATACAAACATCCTTAGAACAAGGTATTAGTACTTGTTTTACAGTCATTTACATTTACAGCTCTTGCTCATTTCTTGGTTAATTCCAAAACCGGGGTTTGACCTAAAGGCAAACCCCTAATCCCTAACCCCCCAATCGTCTTCTCTTTTCTATGTGTAGGTTGCAGGTACGCGGCTGAAATTGAAGATCTGGAATCCTTGTGCAGAGACGAACAGATCCCCCTTCGTTTCGCGGATTTTTCGGAGGACCGTGGCGCCGGGCGCCATCGTCCCAACAACTTTTGCTCAAATTTGTAGGACAACACCGTATCAACATTTTACTACTAATTCCAGGTCCGCAGCTTCATACTATATCCCTAACTCAGTTTATAAGCGAATCTTTATCACTTTCTATGCATTCCTAGCTCAATTCCTTTATCAATATTCTTTACAAAAGAGGGTAGCCTTGTTGTCATAACCCTTGAAATTCATCTAGCATCCAATCTTGCATTATGTGGGATTGGATATTATGAGTTTCAACCCCTCTTTTGAATGTAAAGTCTCTCCCCTAAGTGAAAACCATTGAATCCTAGCGAACCTCCCTTCTCTCTCCTCGAAGTTGGAAGAGGGGAGAACAACTAGGGTTCGATCGCGATTTTCCGCTTTACAATCTCTAACTGCCTTAGTAGTCCTGATCTTTTCCATGCAATCAAAGTTTACATGACAGAGTCTCTTATGCCATAACCAACTTTCATTTATATGTGCAATCAAGCATGTCTTTTCACTGTTATTCAAATGAAAGATATTACCTCTAGTCTGATTACCGGTTGCAATTTCCAAACCAGTTCTATTCATGATTTTGCATTTTCCATTTTTAAATTGTAACTGAAATCCTTTCTCAACTAATTGACCAACACTTAAAAGATTATGCTTTAATCCTTCAACATAGTAAACATTGACAGTGTTATGCTTACCATCAAGAGATATTGTACCCTTACCTTTGATTGAACATGTTGTGTCATCTCCAAATCTTACTAAACCTCCATTGTATTCTTGAAAGTTCAAGAATTTACCTTTGTCTCCAATCATATGATGTGAGCATACTGAGTCAATGATCCATTCATCTTTTACTTCAACTTTAGCTACAAGGGCTTGTTCTACCGGTTGAGCAGTAGGTGCCGGTTGATCTTCGGTTATAGCAACAAAAACCCATCCATTTTCTATCGGATCCTCATTAGAATCATCAGTCACACCTTCATCAGCAATGTAACAAGCTTTGTCTTTGTTCTTCTTAAATCTGTATCTCTGATATTCAGGATTAGGCTTGTATGTTCTTCTAGCTTCTTCTCTTCATCTAGCATGTCTATCAGGGCATCCCAAAGCCATATGACCAATCTTATTGCAGTTAAAACATTTAAAGGGTGCTTTACCTTCATACTTACTTCCAACTAGACCTTTAGGCATTTTCCTTGCAAATAGTGCTTCAAATTCTTCAAGTTCTTCATTTTCTTTCCTGCTTTCTTCAAGTTCTCTTGCATAAAAGGCTTTCCAATCAGATTTGTCAAATGATGGAGTAGATGATGTTGATGCTTTAAAGGCTAATTATGTCTTAATAGTAGCAACAAGACCAAATTCTTCAATTTCAAAAGCTGAAAGTTTTCCAATCAATGTATCCCTAGTTATTGATGTATTAGGCATTGTTCTCAACTCATTTATAGCAGTAACCTTCATTTTATATGCTGGTGGCAATCCTCTTAAAACTTTTGAAACAATTTCATCCTCACTTAAAGTTCCTCCACAACATTTAATACCTAAAACAATTTCAATTACTCTTTCCATTAAAGTAGAAATCCTTTCATCTTCTTCCATTTTCAGATGTTCATACCTGATCCGAAAGATTTCAAGTTTTGCAATTTTGACTGTGGAATCTCCTTCATTCAGTGTTTCCAAATGATTCCAAATAGCTTTAGTATTAGACCTATCTGATAATCCCATGATTTGTTGATCTGATAATGTAGTCAAAAGTGCTTCTCTTGCTTTGCAATCATTTTCCTCATCTTTAGCCAAGTTAGTTTGACTGGGCTGACCAGGTACATCAGCAGTATAACCTTTCTTTGTAACTTCCCAGATGTCTTTTCCAATGCAATTTAGATGTGTCTCCATTCTGATCTTCAATATGCCATAGTTGGTTCCATCAAGTGTAGGACTGTCCTTCCTAAAATAATTAGTAGACATTGGATCTCCTCAAGCTGTTAAACTTTTGCAAAAGAGGACTAGGCTCTGATACCAATTGTTACGTCTGGGAGACAACTGAGAGGGGGGGGGGTGAATCAGTTGTCAAATAAATTTAAACCAAATACAACTTAACCAACTTAATGCTTTATGTCGGTAAACCAGTTAAGTATGTTGGTAGACAGTTTTAACAGTTACTTGCTATTCTGGTAAAGATTAATGCATGAAACATAAACACAAAGTCATCCACAACACATGACACCAATATTTGTACGTGGAAACCCTGTAAGGGGAAAAACCATAGTGGGAAATCTTACCCATAATCAGATGATACTACTATAGATAGTAAGTGTACATAAATGGGGTTTGCACATGTAGAAAGGCCAATAGCCTAGAGCTCACTGCTCAGTCACAAAATGGGAGTCACACTGACTACAGTTGGATTTGTAAACCCAATAAGAATGTACTGCACAAAATAGCATCTTCATATGCTAGATTCAATACTGGTGTAATACTGATATGCTTTCACAAAAACCTAGCTTCATCTTCAAATGATGTCTGCATGTATTGCACTACTTAATCTCACATATACCTTCACACAATTCTTTTTTGCATTCCACAGTTGATCTTACAAATAAGATCTTACATTTATACCATAACCTAAGACTAATTTTAGTAGGTCGGCTCTACAATATATTACAATAAAAACATTTTACAAACAATATAATATCTGATGCAATAACCGATTGAACATGTCAGCTTAATGCATTTACAACAATAATTAATCATTTCCATAGCGTGCCATGTTGATCTGGAAAAGATAAACCTGCCAGTGTAACCTTAGGTAACCCTGGACCTATTTGCTGCTAAAAGCAAATATGCAAATATGAATAAACCAATGATTAATTCATTAAGATAAGATGTCCACATGATGTCTTCGATATTACCAAGTTTCTTCCATATCATTCCAAGTACCGGTGATCATTATATCTTGCCGGTGAACCATATACCAGTAATTGTGCAATAGTTACTTGCTTGTCGGTGAATGCTACTAGATCTCCAAAGTGCTAGTGTTTTAGTAGGTGTTGACATCAATGACAAAACCATACCAAAATACCAACATTGAGAAGTTAGAGAAGGACAAAGAAAAAGTTAAGGATAAGGCAAAGAGCTTGAAATGTAAACTTCGTCCAAAACTAGACTATCTCATTTCTTTCAGAAAAGAAATCTCTGAGGCTCTGGTTCTTAGACTTAAGACACTGGAAGAGAAAATTCACATACTCACTGGTACAGTTGAGAGAACCCAAGAGGCATTATAGGAAAGCACAAGATTCAGTGACAACCTAAAATTAATTTTGACAGATATATTCTAGATTGTAACCCATCGATTACAAGAATCCAGGCAGGACTCCACTGACAATGAATGACAACCTTTGTCATTGATGTCAAAGGGGGAGTAGTAGAGATGAGAAAAATCCAAATGTAGAGATCATCTATTTAGGGGGAGCACGCATCTGGTATAATTTTTGGTACAGTTTTTGGCAACATTTTTGGACTTGAATTTTTGGATACATTCTTGAATTTTTCTCATGAGTGTTGCCATCAATGCCAAAGGGGGATATTGTTGTCAAATGCACACTCCAATGAGATATTGTAGGTGATTCAAGGTATTGTCATTGATGGAAACCTTAAAATCATGTGATATCGGTAGGTAGGCACCAGCATTGGCATCGACAGACTCTACACCGGAATACAAAACACCAGCACCGAAAAGGAAGATTACCAGCACCCTAGCTGACAACAATTTTGTATTAACATATTTTGTAATTAATTGTAAAATATTTTGTAAGCCGACATGGAGAATTGTAATATGACTCATTTATGTATGAAATCATTGTAGATCATTTAGTGTATGGTATGATGTGCAATATGAATAGAAGGTAGCAGACCTAATATGCAAATTATTGGATAAGGGTTTATGTATGTAGCAGAGCTTAAATCGGTACTGAATCTGGAATAGCAGATGCTAATTTGAAGTAGTACAAGACATTGGATTAGTATAATCCATTTTTGTAAGTCAGTGTGACTTCCTTTGTAATTGAGTAGTGAGCTCTAGGCACTTGGCCTTCCTGCATGTGCAAGCCCCTATTGTAGCAGTAATATTCCCTAATTGGCCAGTAAGCGAATATTATGGGTCACAAATCCCACCGAGGTTTTTCCCACACCGGGTTTCCTCATTAAAATATTATGTTATGGTGTGCTTTTCATGTTGTGGTTCTTGTTCTTATTTGTTGCATTATGTCTGCTTTACTGGTACACAGTTTTAATGTATTTTTCATGCTATAAGATAAGAAAATTAATATACCAGTCAGATACTGATTCACCCCCCCTCTCAGTATCTTTGGGAATCCTAACACACTTAATATCTAATTGGACAACAACATATTCATCCTCCATTGGGCTCCATTGGATGCTTATATGACAATATCTTGTGCATCCATCTGTGCATGAGATCTCTTGATCGATGATTGAAATTGAATTTCTTGGTGGTTGTTAGAATTCAATTTCTATATAGGGAGGTGGTTGTTGACTAGATGGTCAAGGTTCTCTTTTTTTCTTAGTCAGTTCTTGATTTCAGATCAGACCTTGATTCAACTACCAGATCTTTGTGTGATTACTCTAGACTTAATGTGTAGGCCGATTTTGGATGCCACCCATGCCTCTTCATTGTAAAATTAACTTATTTGCTTGCATAAGACATCTCAGACACATCATTCACAAAAGTTTTCCCCTTTCCGCAGGGATATTTTGCTTCTCTCTGTGATGATGGACTTTTCTTAGACTGTACTTGCATACTATCAGATCATTCTCTAATCTGATGTTCCTTTAGGATATTTTTGTAACCTAACCCTAGGTGGGGTTATGGTTTCCAATTGTGGTTTCATTTTTGAGTTATGCCTCAACTATAAAGGAAAATTTTATAATCATTCCTAAGGATCTTCTTTCTCTCTCTTGCAAGATTCTTATGTCTCTTTGCACTTGTAAATTTTACCTTTCCCTTTCATTAATAAAATTAGTCTTAGTTGCCCCCTTTCAGTTCTTGCAATTTGTGTAATATTTTACTTCTTTGTTTGAATGCATCCTTGTCTATTTTTTGAGTATAAATGGTTGTGTTAACTCCCCTCAAAGATTCATCTGAGAGCTAAGTGCATCTCCTTTTGATTTTCATAAGAATTTTAACCTTCGCTCATACTTGTGGAAGCTAACTAGGATAGAAATCTATGCATACTTGGGGTAGTTTTCTTGATGTCTTGTGTAGTTATAGGCAAGAAGATCACAATTTCAATCTAGGTGCAAACCCCATTTCACCTATTTCAATAACCCATTCCTCTTTCTCCCTTTTCCTTGTCACATCGGTAGATTAGACTTTCATGTGTTGGGTTGGTCCAATAGTTTGCATCAGATTGAAAGGAAGTTGGCCTTCTCCAGAGATTCAACCTCACTTCTGTGATTCCCATACTTATGAGGTTGTTTCCATATTGCACAAGGTTTATGATCAAGGTTTTGCACATCAAGCGGGCTCAACTTTTATGACAATAGTTTTTGGCATGTCCGATGGGACTAGTTGAACTATCTCTAGTTCAAGTTTTCTTACTAAGTTGTTTATAGTTGGTGTGTCTATCAACAAAATCAACCTTTGGAGGCAACATCCTACATACCTGGTGATTCTACACAAAGATATCTACTAGTTATAGCAATCCAGAGATCAAACAAATGAAGATTTGGTGTGTTATTTCATCTCAAGCCTTTGGGGGTATCTTTTCTTCAAGCACCCGACTTCAAACAAATCTTGGTGATCTTGGTATGTCACCTTTCCTCTCTGGTAGGGAAGATCTTTTGTCCTTTTCATAGCATTTTATGTAAGAAAGATCATCTTTTTAATTCTTCAATATGAGCTCCTACCATGGGTGTAACTTCTATTCACCCCCTTTTTTTTAAAATACCAATCATCCTCCCCCATTCTATCAGCATGAACAAACTAGGACCACTCCTAGTTTTAACCCAAATACCTTTTCTTGAACGGGAGGTGGGAATTTCCTTAATGCTTTCCACCCACCCACCACCACTCTACTTCCTAATTACCCCCAAGGTGATGAAGTCGCTACTATTATTGAGATGAAAAGCATGATACTCAGTTTCAAACAACGAATTGATGAGGTCAACCAACAACTTTGGGAGTAGTAGCAAGAGGAGGACTTTTACCAACAACAACAACAAGAGGAGATTTCTTTTCAAGCTCAACTACAGCAACAAAAATAATTGGAAGCCCATTAACAATATGAGGCCTTTCTTTCATAGAAGCTTGTTTCTACAAGGGAGGAAGAGATTAGACAATTGACAGCACTTGAGGTCAAAATCATGCAAGAAGAGGCCTCTTCTCCTATTCCCCCTAAAAGAAGATTTCCAAGTTTTAGACAAGGCAGCCCTCCTAGATCTTTTGAGGAGCCTAGCCTTAGAAGATCCACACTTACACTGAGCCTATCTAGGACATATATAATTTCGATGTCCCAAGCTCCATAGGAATGCCAACTATGGATGTGCAAGAGCCCATTTTTTAGGACCTTCAGTGGTCTGGCCCTATTGAGATTCTCCTTTGCAAGGATAGACTTGCTGTTTGGAGAGTGGACGAAACTCATCCTCACCACATATATACTAGGCATCTTGTTGTTGATGAAGATGACATTGAGGAGCCTAAGATGCTGCAGGAGGAGCCTAGTGATGACCTATTGTAAGAAACCACCACACAAGAACAAATATATAGTGAGGAGGAAATCTTGGTCATCTTTGATCACCTTCCCTCCTTCATTGAGGATGAGGAGGAACTTTCTTCACACAGAACATGTTGAATATTGTTGGTCATTGCTGCTACAAGGATATGTTGTCATTAATGTCAAAATTGTTAGAATGAACCAGAAGAAAATTGAGAGGAGGGGGTGAATCAATTTTCCACAAGTTAAACAATTATTGTAGATTGTAAAACTTCTACCAAAGAAAAATGAAAATAGCACAGTGAAACATAAAGCATGATAGAACACAACACATAATGCCAATAATTTTGATGTGGAAAACCCAGTTAAGGGAAAAACCATGGTGGGAAACCCTACCCATAGTCAGATAATACTTCTGCAATAATATGTGAAATATTACAATGGGGATTGCACTTGCAATTCAGCCAACCACCTATAGCTCACTTCTCAACACAAAGGGAAGTCTCACTAATTTACATAACTTTAGACTACAATCTAGAGGAAATGAACTATGGAAATAGCATCTCCTAATGCTTGATACAGTTCTAGTTAAGCACAAATGTCTGCCCTACAATACCAAACTCTCCTCAAACCTTCACTAAATGATATAACCTTGTTCGCACATACAAATTTCTTTGATAATGCAGACATAACCATCCCATACAAATTACATGAGTATATCACCTATATATGTTGGAAATTGACACTCAATTGGTTGGTTTGACTATGTTGTCATTGATGGGAACATGGCAGTTTATTCTGGATTCATTTTTTGGGTTAGTTGTGTACCAGAAGGCACTTCACCGATGTCGGCACTAACACTGACATCGACAGGTTGGAAGGAATTCTTAGGTTACTAGCAATGAAGGCTGACATGGTTTAGAATTAGGTTATCAGTAGGCTAACATCATTTGGATCTGACATCAGCAATTATTTTTGATATTCATGTATTTATGTTATCTATTCGACATGTATGTTCATATTGTAAATATCTTTGTAATCTTACATAAGGCATGATAAATTGTAAAGGGTATATAGATCAGTTGGTTATATCACTTTGATGTGTGATTAATATGGTATGGATGTGAATATGGATGTTGTGTAATGTGAAATATATCAAAGAGATCATGTATGTGAGGATATTTATGTAAGGGGTATTCCGGTAAAGGGTTTAGGGTTTTGGACCGGAACAAACAAAGCTTAACCAGAACTGTATTTAGGCATAGAAGATGCTATCTTTGTAGTTCAATCATTTCTCCAGATTATAGTCTAGATTTGTATGTAGTCAGTGAGGCTCCTTTTGTGATTGAGCAGTGTGCTCTAGGCTGTAAGCCTTCCTGCAAGTGCAAGGCCCTATATTTTGTAATATCTCTTCTTATGGCCAGTGAATTGATATTATGGGTCACAAATCCCACTGTGGTTTTTCCACTTTGAGGTTTTCCATGTATATCTCTGTGTGTTATGGTGTTCATTTATGTGATTGGCTTATTGGTTGCTTTATATCCTTCAATTTTGTATGTACCAGTATACCAATTGGTGTATGCATATTTTAATAAGGTTGAAATTGATCATTTTGGTAGAACACTGATTCACCCCCCCTCTTAGTGTTCTTGGATTCCAATAATTGGTATTAGAGCCTTGTGCCTCAGAGGAAATTTAATAGCTTGAGGGAGATCTTGTATCTGGAATCCCTGGATATGGGTTTGGAGAAGCAACTTGAGATGGCACTTGAATATTATGATGCTGAAAGGATGAAAAACTTGACACTACAAGATGAATTGAATTCTGCTAAGGAAATCATTCTTGTCCTATAGGAGAGGTTGTCATATGTTCAAGCTAGGAGGAAGGAACTTTTACAAAATCAGGATGATGAAGAGAAGGATGCACTTAAGGAACAATGTCAGAAGCTGAGTCAGGAGAACATGGTCATGAGAAAGGAAATGCAAGCTATAACTATGGGAATGTCTAAGGAAATTAAAGACCGGAAGAAAAGGGAAGAAAATCTTGTTGTATCTCTGGAAAAAAAAAATTGAAGAATGTGGTAGGTTGGTTCATGAGAATGATATGTTGAGAAATGATTTAGTACAATCCCAGAGTAATGAACAAGAGCTTGAGAGACAAATGATATTTCTAAGAGATGATCTGACTATTGCAAGTGAGTATAAATAAAAATTCAAGATCAGTTCAGCACAGCTAGAAGAGTTATTGAAGAGACAAAGTCATAATGGAGATTTCAGTGGACTTGGATCTGAGCAAGGATAGAGTTTTGGTATTGCAAATGAAGATCAAAACCACAAAGCATTGGTAAGGCAGTTTAATGCTTATAAATTTAATGGTAGATGTTTTGTTTATAATAAATTTGGTCACATGGCTAGGCAATGTTGAAACAAAGTGAATCAGAACCTTGATTCTGCTCTTATTCAATGTTCTAAATGTAATAAGTATGGCCATAAGACATAAGATTGGAGAATGAATACTAAATGCTATGCATGTGGAAAATCTAGACATATGGCTAATCAGTGCAGGTCAAGAAATTATATCGGTTTTAGCAAATAAATTCAAAAGAATAATGTTACCTATTATGCATGTAATGAGGTTGAACATATTGTTGGCATTTGCATCAAGATTGTATTAATGAAATGTTATGTTGTCATTGATGTTAATTAACCCGTACTGATATTATTGTAATGTTGTTTTGTAATCAGTAGGAAGAGCTAGTGAAAGGAAACTGTAACCAGTAGGTAAGTTTGTGGAGTGAACCTGTATTGCTAAGTATTGGAGAGTTGAACCAGTAAACCCTACCTATTATTTTGATAAACCCTAACTGATTAAGTCTGGTGAATTGGTTATATTGGTTTATGATCTGATGGTGAGCGGTAATGCTTATGACATGTATGCATATTGTAGAGAGAGAGCTTCAAAGTGTTTTTGGTGCGTTGAGGTAACATTTTTTTTCTTGGGAATAAGCAAGTATATTGGATGTAATGCAAAGCACGTGATGAGTTACTAAGTGCGATGAAGTGGTGATCAAGGAGTGATTGATGCTTTCTTGAATGATGTGTAGAGATTGTTATGTAATCTAATGGTCATACTTGAACCGACTTGTTTGTAATCTCTATGCAGATTAGGTTTTTGTTGTGTTATTGACCTAGTTGATTTGTTTATAAGGTCGATGAGCTGTTTAGTTTTAGAGTTGGCAAAGTTTTAGTTGAGTGTGTGGTTTCTGAATTGGATGATGTATCTACATTTTGAGTAAAGGCAGATAGGAGATGTTAGGATTCCCAAAGATACTGAGAGGGGGGGATGAATCAGTATCTGACCGGTAATAATATTTTCTTAACTTATAACATGAAAAACATATTAAAACTGTGTACTGGTAAACTAGAAATAATGCAGCAAATAAGAATAACAACCACAACATGAAAATCACACCATAACACAATGTTTTAACGAGGAAACCAAGTTTGGGAAAACCTTGGTGGGATTTGTGACCCACAATATTCACTTACTGGCCAATAAGGGAATATTAATGTTACAATAGGGGCTGCACATGTAGGAAAGCCAAGTGCCTAGAGCTCACTCCTCATTACAAAGGAACTCACACTGACTTACAAAAAGGGATTATACTAATCCAATGTCTTGTACTACTTTAGATTAGCATCTACTATGCCAGATTCAGTATCGGTTTAAGCTCTACTACATACATAAACCCTTATCCAATAATTTACATAATAGGTCTACTACCTTCTATCTTTCGTATCATACCTTAACATATATAAAATGATCTACAATGATCTCATACATATATGAGTCATATTACAATCCTCCATGTCAGCTTACAAAAGTGTTATTGAACAGATTTGCTCTTTTTCCAAATGATTAATCTTGAACTCTGTTACCTTATTCTAAGAATAAGTGTTTCACTAAACAGTTGGGTAAGTATTGTTCAAATCACTTCCCTCTAAATTTTGCATAGGTGCAGCTCCCTATTTCAGTTTTTCAAGGAATGTTCTTGTAAAGCAGAAAAATCGAACCCTAGTCGTTCTCCCCTCCCCAACTCCAAGGAGAGAGAAGGGGGAGTCACTAGGGTTGATGGTTTTCACTTAGGAGAGACTTTACATTCAAAAGAGGGGTTGAAACCCACAAGATCCAATCCCACACAATGCAAGATTGGATTCTAAATGAGTTTCAAGGGTTAAGACATCAAGGGTACCCTCTTTTGTAAAGAATGTAGATAGAAAGATTGAACTAGGAATGCATGTAGAAGCAAGAAAGATTCACTTATAAACAGAGATAGGGATATGGGATGAAGCTGCGGACCTGGAATTAGTAGTAAAATGTCGAGATGGTGCTGTTCTACAAATTTGAGTGAAAGTTGACAGGACGATGGCGCCCGGCGTGCACACGGTCCTCCGAAAAATTCGCGAAACGAAGGGGGATCTGTTCGTCTCTGCACAAGGATTCCAGATCTTCAATTACACCCGCGTACCTGCAACCTACACACAACAAAGAGAGGATGATTGGGGGGTTAGGGATGAGGGGTTTGCCTTTAGGTCAAACCCCAGTTTGCCTTTAGGTCAAACCCCGGTTTTGGAATTAACCAAGAAATGAGAATGCTGTAAATGTAAATGTTTGTAACGTAAACAAGTACTGATACCTTGTTGTAAGAATGTTTGTATTCTTACATGCGAAGGTGTAATGTATGTAGTATGTTGTATGTTGTATGTGATCTCCTCTTCAATGGTTGAATCCTTGTCTTGAATGCAACTGTAAAGCAGAAAAATCGAACCCTAGTCGTTCTCCCCTCCCCAACTCCGAGGAGGGAGAAGGGAGAGTCACTAGGGTTGATGGTTTTCACTTAGGAGGGACTTTACATTCAAAAGAGGGGTTGAAACCCACAAGATCCAATCCCACACAAGGCAAGATTGGATGCTAAATGAGTTTCAAGGGTTAAGACAGCAAGGCTACCCTCTTTTGTAAAGAATGTAGATAGAATGATTGAACTAGGAATGCATAGAAAGTGTGAAAGATTCGCTTATAAACTGAGATAGGGATATGATATGAAGCTGCGGACCTGGAATTAGAAGTAAAATGTCGAGACGGTGCTGTCCTGCAAATTTGAGCAAAAGTTGACAGGACGATGGCGCCCGGCGTGCACACGGTCCTCCGAAAAATCCGCGAAACGAAGGGGGATCTGTTCGTCTCTGCACAAGGATTCCAGATCTTCAATTTCAGCCGCGTACCTGCAACCTACACACAGAAAAGCAAAGACGATTGGGGGGTTAGGGATTAGGGGTTTTCCCTTAGGTCAAACCCCGGTTTTGGAATTAACCAAGAAATGGAAAATGCTGTAAATGTAATGTAAAACAAGTACTAGTACCTTGTTGTAAGGATGTTTGTATCCTTATATGCGAAGGTATAGATGTTGTTGTTTGTTGTATTGTTGTATGTTGTATGTAGCATGTAGTATGTGATCTCCTCTTCAATGGTTGAATCCTTGTCTTGAATGCAACACTTAGCCTTGAATGGAGACTTAGAATGATCAATTGCTTGAAGGAATGCTTGAATGCTTGAATGCTTGAATGTTTGAATATCATTTTCATGCTTTGTCCCATCATGTCGAATGAAAGAGGAAAATGTAGTTTATATACTTGTCAATTAGGGCTGATAGACTGATTTTCCCGACCTTAGGCCGACCAGGAAATGTTATTTTCCAATTTGCAAACAAAAAGACCCAAAGTCCCATAGGAGACCGGGCCCAAAATAGGGCCAGGGACCAGGGCGCTGGGCACCATGGTCCTGGGGGACTAGGGTGCTGAGAACCCTAGTCCTAAAGGACCAGGGCGCTGGGCGCTCTGGTCCCACCTCCCGGGACAACAGGGTGCAAGGAGGATCAGGCCAGGGTGCTCAAAAAATGCAGTTTTTGATGTCATGAACAAGTTTCGGGGTCTCCATTCAGGTTCAGTGTTGCGTCACCATTGTGAAGACCCAAATGTGGTCAAAATTGCAAGTGTCACAATTTTAGGACGCTACATTTAGCCCCCACTTTAGCGGGAGTATAAGCGTACGCTCATACTTCCGGTAAAGTACAAGGAAACAACATTGAAAGACTTTCACCACGTCAAGGAGGCAAGATACACCAAGCCCCCAGTGGACTAAGGATCTTACGACTTCGATTGACAAGGTAAAAGGGAAGATCACGAGGGAGAACCATGACTGTCAGTAGCATGGTTCCCTCACTATGAGTCATGCAAGAAAGATATCAAAAATTTTCAAGGCAAAGCTAAATTTGTCAAGAAATTTTCAAGTATCTTGAAAAGATATGAACGGGATGTATGCCCCCCTACGTTAAAGTGATCGCACATGCCTCATCGGGGGTGATTTCTTTAAGGTAGTGATACATATAAGAAAATGAAAAAGGGAAAGGAGCACGTTATCACAAGGATTTAGCCCCCAAGTGTGAGATAAGCCCAAGGATAATAGACACAAAACACAAAGCACAAGGCGACTTCGCTTTCCTCGGGGTCAGTATGCTGTATGATAATTCATGTATATCATATGTATGTATGCATAATTGTTCTTCATTCCCCAATCAAGGAAGGTCACCTAGAAGAAGGGAACACATGTGTCTTTTGAGTCAACATGAGAGAGATCAAGAGACCTCAATGCTTTGCATCATCCTCAAGTAGACAACACTAAGGACAACAAATAAAAGAATGAGAATAACACATAGAAGAAGTAACAAAAGAGAGGAGGAGAGAATCTGCTATGCTAATGAAACTAGTCTAGCACGTCATCTACCCCTCGATCTTGCTGATCAATGTTTCGGGAAGGCAGGGAACACGCTAGAGGAGGAACATCCAACACAGCAGATGGAGCTATCACCAGATCCAAACAAGGGCTATGTTCATATCCCAAGCCGCGGTGTTCTTGTCTAGGAGCTAGGATAAGTGCTTTAGAAAATTCGTTAGATAAATGGTTATCAATATCAACAAGTTCATATTCACTATCAGAATGAACAGGAGAAGTAGCATTTTCATCATGAATAACATTTTCATCTATATCATCATCAAGATTTATAAAAATAGGATCTTTAACTCGCACAGGATCAAGACCATCATGCATCTTATGTTTAGGAGATTTCGGCTCAATTGTCAGCTGAGAAGAAAATGGAATAATGCTTGTTGAAGGTGTTTTTGGGGATTGTAAAGTTTGAGCTCTAAGACGACGCTTTCGCCGGCGTTCACATGCAGAACGATTTCGTCTAGTCTTAGTAGGAAGTTGAGAAGATTGAGGAGGAGGAATGTTCTCATCCTTATCACTTGGGTGTTTAGGTTGTGGTCTCTTAGGCTGAACAATAGGAGAAGAGGAAGGTGTCTTCTCTCCATAAGAGGAAGGAGGAGGAACTGCTCCAAAAGGAGGAATATTTGGTTTTGGAAGGAGACCAAGTCCATCATGACGAGGAGGGATAGGTCTACTTTTAGGAAGTTTATTAATCGTAGGCATAGTCACATCCATAGGGATGGGCTGGGAATCTTCTTGAGGAAAGACATTAGTTTTATCTTTCAAAGGAAAAAATTCCTTCTCAAGAATGATAGGAATGTCAAGTTTGGGTGTTCTAGGTTCACTTAGAGATAGGATCATATCTGTTTTCCACTTTTGATAAGATTTGAAAAGATGATCACTTCGCAGAGGAAGAGATTGGAATTGTTTAGGCCAAAAGTAATCAAGAGGAATGCTAGAAGTTCTTTCAGCTGGTTTAAAGAGACTATGATTGATAGTAACAACTTCACCATTATGGGGAAATTTCAAACACTTGTGAATAGGAGAAGCAATAGCTTTCATGGAAGATAGCCAAGGATAGCCTAGCTTCACATGAAATTGTTCGGATGATGGAATAATAGCAAAGTCCACATCAAGGGATTTGTTATGGACCTCAATAGGTAATGTAATAGAACCAATTGCAGGAGAAGAAAATGCATCAAATAGTTTCACAACCACATCTGTTTTGTCATAGATAACTTGATTCAATTGCAAAGTAAAAAGAAATTCTTCAGTGATGACATTAACCATACAAGAAGGATCAATAAGCACTCCACGGCAAGGTGTGTTCTTTACTTTTGCAACTATATATAAAGGACCATCAGGTGCCCTGATAGTTTCACTGGAATCAAATGTGATGGAAGGTTCTTTAGGGATTTTCTACTGCTCTACAAAGTTAATCACATTCGGAGTCATGGACACAAGATCATCAGGTGAGACAAAGGAATCAGTAGTATGAATCGCATTAGAGGTATGAGAAGGTAATGGATCAGTGAAAATCTGAAGATTTTGGTTAGGAGGAGCTACAGATGTATTGCCTTTATCATTCACTCCAGAAACAGAGATAGTATTATTATCAATCAAATCTTGAATTTTCCCCTTTAAAGCAAAACATTTTTCAGTATCATGCCCAGGATGACGATGAAATTGACAAAAAGATTTGTTATCAAAATAGGGTGAACTAATCTTTGTAGGATCAATTTGCCTTATAGGAGGAAGAGTAAGCACATTTTGTTCCAATAACTTATTCATAATACTATGCAATGATTCATTCAAAGGAGTAAACTTTCTTTCTTTCTTGAAAAACTTAGAAATAGGGGACACACCTGATGCTGCATTCACATTGTTGTTGATGATGTTTTCATTGAATTTAATGGACTCTCTATTCGGTTTAAACTTCCCAAATGGTTGTTGACTACTATCACCCTTATCACTCAGAGTCATAGGATGTGATTGTTCCATTTGACTCACAGTCAGTTGATAATTGTGAAGAGTTGCGCACAACTGTTGGAAAGAAGTAAACTCAGAAAACAGGAGTTTTTCTCTAATGTCTTTTTGTAAATTAGAAATAAAGATTCTTTGAATATCATTGTCAGGCACTGGAAAGGAAATTTGAGCATACAAATGCTTATATCTACCAATGAAATCAGTCACTTTTTCTTTAACACCTTGTTTACAATGCATTAAATCAATCAAAGTAACTTTAGGACTTATATTGTTTTGAAATTGTTGAATGAAAGCATTTGCAAGTTGTTCGAAAGAAGTAATAGAATAGGAAGGCAACGAGCAATACCATTGTAGGGCTTTGTCTCTTAATGTTCTAGTAAACAATTTTGCAAGCAACCTTTGGTCATAAGCAAAATCAGTACATATTGTTTGAAAGGTCTTAACATGTGTTAGAGGATCACCCTTACCATTATAAAGCTCCAAATGCAGAATTTCAACATGTTTAGGGGGAATAGCTCGAACAATGTCAAGAGAAAGTGGACTCGCAACATCAAATGTGGGCACACTAAACTTAGATTGATTCATAGAGGCAATTTGTTGCTGTAAAGAAGAGACAGTTTGTGCAAGATTGTTAATGGTCGCTTCAGTCGAAGAGTTCATATTAGATGTGTTAGATTGAGATGGAGGTGTTATGTTATTGAAAGAAGGTAAAGAGTAAGGTGGCGGGACACTATGATAGTTAGTCATAGGAGATGATTGGACAGGAGGAACACTACAAGGAGGAATGGAAGGGTTAAATGAATTGCCCCCTTGCGTCATGTTCATTTGTGGAGATATAATAGGAACACTCTTTGAAGGAATGAATGTAGAAGTTGGATTGAATGAAGGAAGAGGGTTGATTGAAGAAGAGGGATTGCCCCCATGACTAGTGATCATAGGAGGAATGTCTTGTATTGAAGTAGTCATTATGTTTGATGTAAAAGTAGGTATACTAGCAATAGGAGTCGTCAAAGGAATAGAATGATTGTCTTGAGTAGGAGGTTGTGTATAACCCAAAGTTTCAGCACAACTCTTCATAGGCATCACATTTGAATCCACAATGTGTGCAATACCACGCAAAATATCAATTCCATTCTTATCACTTTGAAGCATACGTTTTAGACCCTCAATTAAAGGAGGAGCTTGACTATCAGGGTATTCTTGAGACATCCACTGTCGAAAATCGTCAAATTGGTTATCCAATTTTGAAAGTTGTTCTACAGAAACCTCATGGAGAGCTTCTTCATCATTAAGAGGATTAGAGGAATTACCCATGTCCTCGTTAAAAAGACCATTCAAATTAGGTTCCATCTCCTCAGTAATTAAACATTGGAAGGACTTAATTCTAAGGCTTCGTCTAACGGGAATAGTGTAAGTAGGACTTATTGTTGTAAAACTCATGCACTAGAGAGAGAGAAGATTTTGAATTTTTAGAGGTAGCAAATTTCAGTAAAACCGGCCAATCTTCTAGATTTAAGCTGTTAAATACAATTAGGACAATCTCCCGAAATTTCGAAAAAAATGTCCGGGACCGTGGCGCTCGGAGTGCACACGGTCCTTGCAACTTTTTTCGAAATTTGCAGGGATGAATGTTATGATGATTTTACAGCTAACCTGAAAAAATTGAGTGATTTTACGATCTGTAGATAGGCCAAATTAAAGTTGCAATCTCAAAATTGAACCCTACCAAGATTGTCGAAAAATGCAAAATTTGAATTTTGAAAAAGAGAGGGAAACTGAAATTTTGAATTTTATGATTTTAGAGGGAATACCAACAGCAATGCAAGTTTTGAAATTTGAAAGTTGACTCAATTTCACGCAAAATTCAATTTTGAAAGCGGAAATCAAAGTTGTTGTAATTAAGCACTTAATTTCAAAAGTCACAAATTGTAAGAATTTAAATAAAGCACTGAAATTTTTAATGAATGCAAACACACTTTTCAGATTTAGGACAGTAAGAACACAATTTTGACACAAAATTTCAATTTCAATGATTTTTGAATAATTAGAAGCCTTAATCCAAGCAATCACAAGACCAAGTTTTTGATGTCATGAACAAGTTTCGGGGTCTCCATTCAGGTTCAGTGTTGCGTCACTATTGTGAAGACCCAAATGTGGTCAAAATTGCAAGTGTCACAATTTTAGGACGCTACATTTAGCCCCCACTTTAGCGGGAGTATAAGCGTACGCTCATACTTCCGGTAAAGTACAAGGAAACAACATTGAAAGACTTTCACCACGTCAAGGAGGAAAGATACACCAAGCCCCCAGTGGACTAAGGATCTTACGACTTCGATTGACAAGGTAAAAGGGAAGATCACGAGGGAGAACCATGACTGTCAGTAGTAAGGTTCCCTCACTATGAGTCATGCAAGAAAGATATCAAAAAATTTCAAGGAAAAGCTAAATTTGTCAAGAAATTTTCAAGTATCTTGAAAAGATATGAACGGGATGTATGCCCCCCTACGTTAAAGTGATCGCACACACCTCACCGGGGGTGATTTCTTTAAGGTAGTGATACATATAAGAAATGAGAAAGGAGCACATTATCACAAGGATTTAGCCCCCAAGTGTGAGATAAGCCCAAGGATAATGGACACAAAACACAAAGCACAAGGTGACTTCGCTCTCCTCGGGGTCAGTATGTTGTATGATAATTCATGTATATCATATGTATGTATGCATAATTGTTCTTCATTCCCCAATCAAGGAAGGTCACCTAGAAAAAGGGAACACATGTGTCTTTTTAGTCAACATGAGAGAGACCAAA
Organism: Cryptomeria japonica; assembly: GCF_030272615.1. Taxonomy (NCBI): domain Eukaryota; kingdom Viridiplantae; phylum Streptophyta; class Pinopsida; order Cupressales; family Cupressaceae; genus Cryptomeria; species Cryptomeria japonica. The sequence continues at coordinate 625,796,266 of NC_081405.1, forward strand.
AGAGATCTCAATGTTTTGCATCATCCTCAAGTAGACAATACCAAGGACAACAAATAGAAGAATGAGAATAACACATAGAAGAAGTAACAAAAGAGAGGAGGAGAGAGTCTGCTATGCTAATGAACTAGTCTAGCACGTCATCTACCCCCCGATCTTGCTGATCAATATTTTGGGAAGGTAGGAAACACGCTAGAGGAGGAACATCCAACACAGCAGATGGAGCTATCACAAGATCCAAACAAGGGCTATTCTCATACCCCAAGCCACAGTGTTCTTGTCTGGGAGCTAGGATAAGTGCTTTAGAAAATTTGTTAGATAGATGGTTATCAACATCAACATATTCATATTCACTATTAGAATGAACAGGAGTAACATTTTCATCATGAATAACATTTTCATCTATGTCATCATCAAGATTTATAAAAATAGGATCTTTAACTCGCACAGGATCAAGACCATCATGCATCTTATGTTTAGAAGATTTTGGAGAAAATGGAGTAATGCTAGCCGAAGGTGTTTTTGGGGATTGCAAAGTTTGAGAAGCAGTTGCCTGAGCTCTAAGATGACGCTTTCGTCGGCGTTCACGTGCAGAACGATTTCGTCTAGTCTTAGTAGGAAGTTACGAAGATTGAGGAGGAGGAATTTTCTCATCCTTATCACTTGGGTGTTTAGGTTGTGGTCTCTTAGGTTGAATAATAGGAGAAGAGGAAGGTCTCTTCTCTCCATAAGAGGAAGGAGGAGGAACTGCTCCATACAAAGGAGGAATATTCGGTTTACGAAGGAGACCAAGTCCATCATGATGAGGAGGTATAGGTCTACTTTTAGGAAGTTTATTAGATATAGGCATAGTCACATTCACAGGGATGGATTGGGAATCTTCTTGAGGAAAGACATTAGTTTTATGTTTCAAAGGAAGAAATTCCTTCTCAAGAATGATAGGAATGTCAAGTTTGGGTGTTCTAGGTTCACTTAGAGATAGGATCATGTGTCTTTTCCATTTTTGATAAGATTTGAAAAGATGATCACTTCGCGGAGGAAGAGATTGGAATTGTTTAGGCCAAAAGTAATCAATAGGAATGCTAGAAGTTCTTTCAGCTGGTTTAAAGAGACTATGATTGACAGTAACAACTTCACCATTATGGGGAAATTTCAAACACTTGTGAATTGGAGAAGCAATAGCTTTCATGGAAGATAGCCAAGGATAGCCTAGCTTCACACGAAATTGTTCGGATGATGGAATAATAGCAAAGTCCACATCAAGGGATTTGTTATGGACCTCAATAGGTAATGTAATAGAACCAGTTGCAGGAGAAGAAAATGCATCAAATAATTTCACAACCACATTTGTTTCATCATAGATCACTTGATTCAATTGCAAAGTAAAAAGAAATTCTTCAGTAATGATATTAACCATACAAGAAGGATCAATAAGCACTCCACGACAAAGTGTATTTTTGAATTTTGCAACTATATATAAAGGACCATCAGGTGCCCTGATAGTTTCACTGGAATCAAATGTGATGGAAGGTTCTTTAGGGATTTTCTGCTGCTCTACAAAGTTAATCACATTCGGAGTCATAGACACAAGATCATCAGGTGAGATAGAGGAATCAGTAGTATCAATTGCATTAGAGGTATGAGAAGGCAATGGATCAGTAAAAATCTAAAGATTTTGGTTAGGAGGAGCTACAGATGTGTTGCCTTTATCATTCACACCAGAAATAGAGATAGTATTATTATCAATCAAATCTTGAATTTTACCTTTTAAAGCAAAACATTTTTCAGTATCATGCCCAGGATGACGATGAAATTGACAAAAAGATTTGTTATCAAAATAGGTTGAATTAATCTTTGCAGGATCTATTTGGCTTATAGGAGGAAGAGTAAGCACATTTTGTTCCAATAACTTATTCATAATACTACGCAATGATTCATTCAAAGGAGTAAACTTTCTTTCTTTCTTGAAAAACTTAGAAATAGGAGGCACACCTGATGCCGCATTCACATTGTTGTTGATGATGTGTTCATTGAATTTAATGGACTCTATGTTCGGTTTAAACTTCCCAAATGGTTGTTGACTACTATCACCCTTATCACTCGAAGTCATAGGATTTGCTTGTTCCATTTGACCCACAGTCAGTCGATAATTGTGAAGAGTTGCGCACAACTTTTGGAAAGAAGTAAACTCAGAAAACAGGAGTTTTTCTCTAATATGTTTTTGTAAATTAGAAATAAAGATTCTTTGAATATCATTGTCAGGTACTGGAAAAGAAATTTGAGCATACAAATGCTTATATCTACCAATGAAATCAGTCACTTTTTCTTTAACACCTTGTTTACAATGCATTAAATCAATCAGAGTAACTTTAGGACTTATATTGTTTTGAAATTGTTGAATGAAAGCATTTGCAAGTTGTTCGAAAGAAGTAATAGAATAAGAAGGCAACGAGCAATACCATTGTAGGGCTTTATCTCTTAATGTTCTAGTAAACAGTTTTGCAAGCAACCTTTGGTCATAAGCAAAATCGGTACATATTGTTTGAAAGGTCTTAACATGTGTTAGAGGATCAGCCTTACCATTATAAAGCTCCAAATGCAGAATTTCAACATGTTTAGGGTGGATAGCTCGAACAATGTCAAGAGAATGTGGGCTCGCAACATCAAATGTGGGCACACTAAACTTAGATTGATTCACAGAGGCAATTTGTTGCTGTAAAGAAGAGACAGTTTGTGCAAGATTGTTAATGGTCGCTTCAGTCGAAGAGTTCATATTAGACGTGTTAGATTGAGATGGAGGTGTTATGTTATTGAAAGAAGGTAGAGAGTAAGGTGGTGGGACACTATGATAGTTATTCATAGGAGATGATTAGAAAGGAGGAACACTACAAGGAGGAATGGAAGGGTTAAATGAATTGCCCCCTTGCGTCATGTTCATTTGTGGAGATATAAGAGGAACACTCATTCAAGGAATGAATGAAGATGTCAGATTGAATGAAGGAAGAGGGTTGATTGAAGAAGAAGGATTGCCCCCATGATTAGTGATCATAGGAGGAACATCTTGTATTGAATTAGTCATTATGTTTGATGTAAAAGTAGGTATACTAGCAATAGGAGTTGTCAAAGGAATAGAATGATTAACTTGAGTAGGAGGTTGTGTATAACCTAAGGTTTCGGCACAAATTTTCATAGGCATCACATTCAAATCCACAATGTGTGCAATACCACACAAAATATCAATTCCATTCTTATCACTTTGAACCATACGTTTTAGACCCTCATTTAATGAAAGAGCTTGACTATCGGGGTATTCTTGAGACATCCATTGTCGAAAATCATCAAATTGGTTATCCAATTTTGAAAGTTGTTCTATAGAAACCTCATGGAGAGCTTCTTCATCATTAAGAGGATTAGAGGAATTACCCATGTCCTCGTTAAAAAGGCCATTCAAATTAGGTTCCATCTCCTCGGTAATTACACCTTGGAAAGACTTAATTCTAAGGCTTTGTCTAATGGGAATAGTGTAAGTAGGGCTTATTGTTGTAAAACTCATGCACTAAAGAGAGAGAGAAGATTTTGAATTTTAGAGGTAGAAAATTTCAATAAAATTAGCCAATCTCCTAGATTTAAGCTGTTAAATGCAATCAGGACAATCTCCCAAAATTTCGAAAAAAATGTCCGGGACCGTGGCGAACGGAGTGCACACGGTCCTCGCAACTTTTTTCAAAATTTTCAGAGATGAAAGTTATGATGATTTTAAAGCCAATCTGAAAAAATTGAGTGATTTTATGATCTGTAGATAGGCCAAATTAAAGTTGCAATCTCAAAATTGAACCCTACCAAGATTGTTGAAAAATGCAAAATTTGAATTTTGAAAGAGGGGGGGAAACTGAAATTTTGAATTTTATGATTTTAGAGGGAATACTAAAAGCAATGCAACTTTCGAAATTTAAAAGTTGACTCGATTTCATGCAAAATTCAAATTTTGAAAATGGAAATCAAGGTTGTTGCAATTAAACACTTAATTTCAAAAGTCACAAACTGTAAAAATTTGAACAAAACACTGAAATTTCGAATGAATGCTAACACACTTTTCAGATTTAGGACTGTAAGAAACACAATTTTGATATGAATTTCAATTTCCACAATTTTTGAATGATTATAAGCCTTAATCCAAGCAATCACTAGACCAACTTTGACTTTAATTTTGAAAGTGTTGTAATTGATAAAATCAGCCAAAATTCTGGATTTTAGCAGAAAAATATAGTAAGATCTAGCTCCCGAAATTTTGGAAAAAATGTCGGGGACGATGGCGCTCGGGGTGCACACCATCCTCGCAACTTTTTTCCAAATTTTCAGGGATGAAAGATATTGTGATTTTATTACGGAATCCAAAGTTATAGCCGATTTGGAGGTGTTTTGATCAGTGAAATTATCAGTCAAAGGTTGAATCAAGAAGGTCTTAAAAATTAGGGTTTTGACATATAACCACTTAATTTTCAGAATTAAAGCACAAATATGAATTGATAATTTGCAATAGAAGGGTAGATCTGAAACAAGCATTAACATTTAAACATTTCACAAGTTTAATTACTTAAAAAGAAAATTTTAGGGTTTTTATGCAATCAACCTCTAAAATTTGCAAAAGATCAAACATGGAAATGTAATTAGGGAAGCAAATTTTTCAAATCTAACCATGAATAATCAGAATGAGGATGTTCACGTTGGGTTCACCAAAATGTAAAGCAGAAAAATCGAACACTAGTTGTTCTCCCCTCCCCAACTCCAAGGAGAGAGAAGGGGGAGTCACTAGGGTTGATGGTTTTCACTTAGGAGAGACTTTACATTCAAAAGAGGGGTTGAAACCCACAAGATCCAATCCCACGCAATGCAAGATTAGATTCTAAATGAGTTTCAAGGGTTAAGACATTAAGGGTACCCTCTTTTGTAAAGAATGTAGATAGAAAGATTGAACTAGGAATGCATGTAGAAGCAAGAAAGATTCACTTATAAACAGAGATAGGGATATGGGCGATGAAGCTGCGGACCTAGAATTAGCAGTAAAATGTTGAGACGATGTTGTTCTACAAATTTGAGCGAAAGTTGACAGGACGATGGCGCCCGGCGTGCACACGGTCCTCCAAAAAATCCGCGAAACGAAGGGGGATCTGTTCGTCTCTGGACAAGGATTCCAGATCTTCAATTACAGCCGCGTACCTGCAACCTACACACAGCAAAGAGAGGACGATTGGGGGGTTAGGGATGAGGGGTTTGCCTTTAGGTCAAACCCCGATTTTGGAATTAACCAAGAAATGAGAATGCTGTAAATGTAAATGTTTGTAATGTAAACAAGTACTGATACCTTGTTGTAAGAATGTTTGTATTCTTACATGCGAAGGTGTAATGTATGTAGTATGTTGTATGTTGTATGTGATCTCCTCTTCAATGGTTGAATCCTTGTCTTGAATGCAACACCTAGCCTTGAATGGAGACTTAGAATGCTCAATTGCTTGAAGGAATGCTTGAATGCTTGAATGTTTGAATATTGCTTCCGCCTTTTTTCCATCTACCCAAAATGGGAGAGGAAATGTAGTTTATATACCTGTCAATTAGGGCTAATAGACTGATTTTCCCAACCTTGGGCCGACTAGGAAACAATATTTTCCAGTTTGCAAACTTAAAGACCCACCTCCCGGGACAGTAGGGTGCAAGGAGGGATCAGGCCAGGGTGCTGAAAAATGTAGTTTTTGATGTCATGAACAAGTTTCGAGGTCTCCATTCAGGTTCCGTGTTGCATTGCCATCGTGAACACCCAAATGCAGTTGAAATTGCAAGTGTCACAATTTCAGGACGCTACAGTTCTTAACTATTTATTTTTGAATAGTAGCTTTTAACCCGAAAGCGTGTAAGGCTGCCTATTTCATTCTTGGATGAAAGGCTGAAATTTTTCCACATGTTTCAAAAAGACGAAAAGCTATTTTCCTAAATTTTCAATATATGAAGCAACACTAACTGAAACAAAGTTCAATATACTTTTTTCATAGGTCTAATAAAGAATGAATAGATTTAAGAAAGCTTAATCTATCCCCAAACATGAATCTTCTCTAAGAATAAACAAACATTCAAAGGAAAGAACATCAGAAGAATAACAAGTTTCTGTAATGGAAAGATCATTACTATTATTTGATCAGATAAACATATGCAAAGACATGCATCTATTCAGATTCAAAACACATAGATTTTCATTCTCCCAAGAACAATATGATCAGACCTTATATATATATTCTTATGCAACAAAGGCACGAAAACACATCTACAGATCTTCTTCCATTCCAAGTTTAATAGTCTAATTCTTCCTTTGATAAAATAGAAAAATACACAAAAACAGAGCAACAAACTCTCCAAAATTAGTCACCAAAGCTAACCCCTATACCATCTACTTTTAGTTAATTTATAGTTTAAAATAGGGGAAGTCTCCTTGAAAACTTGACCACCCCCCGAAAACAGTTATGAAACCAACAGGAAGTATTTTGGGACAGATGTCCTGAAGTCTATGCATAACCATGAGAAATTACAAAAATAAAGGAAACTAGCCCTAAATTAATGCATTATGCCATATTTCCATCATCATCATCCTGACCGCTTTCGTGGGCGTCATGAGCAGTTCTAATTTCTTAAACAATGGATTGGCTTGGAACTTTCATCACGTTGAGCTTCGCCTTCACCACCTCTTTATTCCACCTGTGTTGCACCATCTTCTCGGAATGTTTCGAAAACTGATCATTCCCAATGAAAGTCATAGACTCAATCCTAGCCACCCTGGTTATATCTTCCGGCGTGAAACTACCCTTGGCCCTAATCTTCTCCATGTTCATCTGGAAAGATCTGATTGCATCTTGCGTGCTCAACCCGCAAATTCCCAACTGCCAATCATGGTCAGGATTAACCACCTTATTATCATTGACTTTGGTGCTTTGAAGATCCTGGAGTTTGTAAACAGAGGTCTTTGCATCAGTAATCACAGACTTGAAGGTAAGCACTCACCACATTATGGTTTTCTTCAGCACAAAAAGCTGAAATTCATCCGCCACTAGCTTTATTGAGTGTTCTATCAAAAACCTGGTAACTCCAAATTCTTCTATTTTGGCAAATAGAGGCAAGATATTCTACCATTTGTGCTCCTCCTTCTCCCACGGCACAAGCTGGTTTTGAACCTCAGAAATAAGACCCTGTATTTCATCACATAGTCTCTGGGAGTCAATAATGTACTTCTTGCCATCCTTTATTATCCATTCAATCCATTTCTCCATAGCTTCAGCAATACTCTTGGCCCGTTGAACTTGGTTCATCAACTTTTTGTTTTTCGGTGAAGTTGGGTCAAAGTTCTCAGTAGCATGAGATATTGGAAGTGCCCCAAGGCAACCAACACTATCGATGAACTAAGCTAGGACATTTATATGTCGCTTTAATTCTCTCTTTTCTTGCCCATCCTTCTCTGACCTAGTAAGCAATTTCTTTGCCGACACTTGGAAAAAGTGGTTGTCTATGTCTCTCCTCATGTTTTCCAATTCCACCTTTGTGATCTTGAAATCATCAGGGCCAGCCTCCTTTCTTTCATCCTTAGGTTTATACGAGGCAATTTCAGCAACCCATTTTCCAGTTTCCTCATCATTGTTCAGGCGAGCGACAGTCTTGAACCTTTTCGGCTTTGGATTCTTCTCTGTGTATTTAACAACCATTTCCTGAATCAGAATAGTAACAAGAAGGAAACTCCTTTTCTTTCTCACTGAGGTGGTCAACCACTTAGGAGTTGCATTGGAATGAGTAGTTCCTTCAATCATCTTTGAAGGTGGTGTCATAGCCACAATCACAGTTTGAGAATCCAGGGCACTAGCAACTTCGCCGTCCAAATCTTCAATTTCAAATATCTGGGCATCGAGCACAACATCCTTTACCCCCATATCCTTTGTCTGATCCATCTTTCTTTGGGTGGCACTTCGTGACTGAGTATTCCAAGGAGTACAAAAATCCAAAGTTGAACTAGACCTGTGTCTAAGCTAGGACGACTTGTTATCCTTACCTGCACGAACAAGAGCATTGTTAGAAAGAAGCTTTCGTGAAGATAGAGGATCCTTATTACTTCTTGCAGAATGAGACTTAACGCCTGACTTCATTGCTTTCTTATTGGCCACCCATGTCGTGGTCCTTTCTAGAACTCCTTTGGTCCTTAAATGTATATTATCATTTTCCTCCTCATCCCAGTTAATTGGAGGCATTTCAATTTCTGCATGGGCCAAATGCCCTGGTTTGAATAATTCAAGATAATCCTCTTTGAGCCCTTTAGTATCTAACTTTATCTGCAAAGAGACAACTTGTTCTAACACCAATCTCATGTTTTCCCTTTTAAAAATTTCAAGTTCATTTGTACTATCTTCCTAGAAATCTCTAACTGTGGCATGGGGAGATAAGGGATTAGACCAAGGCTTTGGGAAATTCCTTTGTTATCAAAACCTTTGCTTTTAGAATATAGAGAAAAATTAAAATTCCTGAGGCTTGCTCCCATATTCAGAGCATCAGACATTGAACTGCAAGACAACACGCCCAATTGTATGGGAAAATGACCTTCCCATTTGTCCCTAGGTTGTGCCTTTTTCATTACAGAGGTTAGTTGCCTGCATACTTCCACCAGAATGAAGCAATCTGAATAGAAGTGAGCAAGCTTGAAGGGTTCCTCTTCAAACCCTCCTACCCGTATGTAATAGAAGCATGGAAACTGGATATAAAAACTACCAAACCTCTTTATCAAAGTATGTGCATCATCAGAAATCCTTTTAGCTTTCACATTCTTCAATTCATGACACAAATCACCCAGGAAAATGTTGTGCACCCTTCTGAAATCCTATAAAGCTTTATCTTTTTGCAGCATAGGATAAAACTCATATACGGAAACATCTTCCTCAGTAAGCTATTTCGGTATACCACCTAACTCTTTAACACAAGCCAAATAATACAAGAGATATGAGGACATAAAGAAGTTTTGTTTGAACTTCTTAGCCAAACTTAGTTGTTCTCTCATTGAATCAGCGATCAACTCAGCCCAATCCAAATACTACTTTCCTTCTAAAACCAGCTGCACATAAAAATAAATCTAGTCGTCGAAGTTATAAGCCTCAGTAGATCCTTTGGCTCAGTGCAACAAAAGCATCATGTCATGAATATGCGGCAAAATGTGGTTCTTATTAGGATTCTTGGGTAGCCTTGAACCACCTCTTTGAGGAACCTTCAACCAGAATTTCACTACATTGTTTCGGTGCTCAGCTCTGTCTTTATTGAACTCAGTGATTGACTGAGCAGGAGAAAAGTTGGAGAACTAGTAATCAGGTATCTTGAAGACTGAGGAAATTACTTCATGATTAATGGTAAGAAGGGTTTCACCATTGTCTCTCCTAATGGTTTTGGACACTGGGTCGTATCTAGCAATACATTCTCGAATCAACTCTGGACAAGGAATGGCTAGGGGAAAGGCTACAGCTTCTACGAGACCACTACTTAGTATCTCCACACCAAAAGACTTGTCAATCCCCTTGAACACCCTTTCTTTCAACACCTCAAGGTTTTCCCCTTTTAGATCAGTACCGCTAACTATGGGTTCTGTGGATGCCAGGCTAAAAATGTTCCCAAGCAAATGCAGTGTGGACTTCATAATTTTAAACAATAAACCTAAATTGATTATAGAGAAACCTTTTGTACGAGAGAAAATGCAAGAAAAACCACTAGAGAGAACAAGGAAAGATTCACCTTCACAATTGAACAACCGGACGACGGCTAGCAGCAAGAAAGACTCCTATCCAAGAAAAACAAACAAAGATACAACAACAAGGAACAAATGCGGAGTACTAACAATCCTTCATACCTTATTAGTGAAGCAATGATACAAATACATTAAATGCAAAAATTTCAAATTTCAGTCTGAGTGTGGCAAGTTTGTGGATTAGGACTCGCATGCATGTATTGAATGCATGGCGGCATTTTTGAAGTAACCACCAGTTCTCGAAATGATTACTTACTTCAAAAAACCAAGGAATGACATCACTTAAGATATGGTTCTGCCTCTTCATATTTGGAAATGAATGCACTATCAAATCATTAAAACCCACGGGGCCCACCAGTATTGAACACATATGAACATCCTGAATAGACTTCATGAGTGTTCAAGTGGTTCAAGATGTACACCCACTCAAAGAGAATTTGCCGAAACAAACAGTACCAAGTTGCTGACCACTTGTGCTATATCGAACATGTTGAATATATTTGAACCTCTTGAACTTAGTTCAATAAGTTCAACACATGAAAAATAAAGTGATATATCACGGAACAAGGAACCTTCTTTTTAAGAGAGCCGCTGCAAGACACTTAGAGAAAACATTAGTATGAAAAGCCTTTCCCGAACACCTTGGAACCTATGAAACCTAAATGAACCTGTTGAACCTAGTTCAAAATGGTTCAACGTGTTCTAAGAGTTCAACCAAGTATCTAAACTTGACTTTTATGACTAGAAAAAGGATTTACAGATGCACTAAGAACTTGAACCAAGGTATCACTAGAAGAATTAGGACTCCAACTGAAAAACTTAAAGGATGACACACTCTTATCATAAGGAATAAATGATTCAGTAACATTGGCTCTAACTGGGGATTGTGTTTTTCAAAGGAAAATGCAAAGAACTCATAGACTTTGGTTTCGTAGGACCAAAAACAAAAAGGGGAAAAGATTAGGGGACACACAACTAAGAAGACCTAAGCTACTAAATACAAAAATCTTGATCACATGACTTACAATTTATAGAGCTTGAGATCTTGCCCATTATAAGTATAGGGCATAATCATTCCATCAATGTAGCTGAGTTTGAAAGCATTTTGTCTCACCGTTTCACAGATCCTGAAAGGGCCTTTCCACAACAAATCAAACTTTCCGTGAGCACCTTTTGGCTCTCTCCTTTTATCCCATAATAACACCTCGTCTCCTATTAGGAAACCTCTTGGCCAAGATCGCATGTCAAAAATCCTCTTCACTCATTTCTAATGTTCTGAAATTATATCTACCAACAACTCCCTCTCCTCTTCCAACTTCGTCAGGTACATAATTCTTTTCTCCAAAGAATTTTGAAAGAAGGAATCTTCCACTACTGTCTACAGCTTGGCTGCTGATAATTCCAAAGGTAAGGAAAGTTTTTCTTTACACCATATACAAGTTCAAAAGGTGCCATTCCAATGGCCCTCTTAGGCATGGTTCTATCCGCCCACAAAGCCTCATATACCTTCTTATGCCAATTCCAAACACTTTCGTCAACCAACTTCTTCATGATGGCTATCAGGTTCTTGTTGTTGGATTTTGCCAAACCATTACACTGTGGAAAGTAATCAGAGGAATGCGAGAGGGTAATCCGATGCTCGTAGCAAAACATAGTCAACTCTTCAGAGGAGAAATATGATGCATTATCCACCACAATATTTTGGGGAACCCCAAAATGGACTAGGATGTAATCCTTGAGAAAACTACACACAACCTCTAAGTTCGCCTTTTTAGTGGGAATGGCTTCTACCCACTTGGTAAAATAGTCAGTTGCTATCAAAATGTACATATGACCAGCACTGGAATGAGGGTTTATTGGTCCTATGAAATCAATGCCCCACTATTTGAAAGGTTCATCTATTATAACAGGCCTTAGAGGAAGAGCCACCAAATGTGGCTTTTTAGAAAAAAGTTGGCATTTCTCACACTCTTTAACATAAATATATGCATCCCTAAACATGTCGGGCCAATGAAAACAATTCCTCATAATTTTGAAAGTAGTAACAGATGATGAGAAGTGTCCCCCACAAGCTTCACCATGATAGGTCTCCAGGAGTTTTTGTTGTTGAGGTTTATCAACACATCTTAAATATGTTCCATCTAAACCCTTTTTGTATAAAACATCTGGCCAAATTACATACTTAGTAGCTTTTAACTTAAGATTCCTTTGATCTTTTGCTGACAAATGACTTGGGCAGCTACCATAAGTTTAATAATAGGCCACATCAGAGAACTAGGTATCCTGCAATCCAACAAAAAGAGTTAATGGCAACTCGGCTTCACTTTCCACCTTATTTTCCACTATCAACCTGCATAAACCTTGTCCTTTGACTATCTTCATAGGGCGAATATCTAAGTCATATTCCAGAATTTTTGTTACCCAAGTTGCTCTCTTATTTAGTCCAACCTCTTGTTGAGTTAAAATGCTTTTTACTACTGAATCTGGGACAAAAACCAAAGAGTGAGAATGTACAATATAGTACTGAAACTGTTTCATGGCTTTTACTATAGCATAGGCATGTTTCTCCAAGAGTGAATACTTAAGCTCATGCTTCTTGAGTGGAATACTCATGAACGCTATAGGTGCTTCAGCCCCAGATTCATCCAACTGTAAAAGTATTCTAGACATTGTATGCTCTGATGCATAACAATACAAAATGAAGTCCTTTGTGAAATCCGGATTAATGAGAGTAGGTACATTTGCAACTGAACATTTAATTCTTTCGAAAGCATCTTTGGCCTCTTCAATTCACTTGAAAGGATGTTGTTCACTTAATAGGCTAATGATGTGTTTTGTGGTCTCTACAAACTCTAGAACAAATCTTCTTAAGAAATTCACTTGACCAAAGAACGACCTTACTCTAGTCTGGTTGGAAGGTAAACTGAGACGTTGAATTGCATTAACCCTCTCAGGATCGATCTTGACTCCTTCCTTTGAGACAATATGTCCCAACAATTTGCCCTCCGTGACATAGAAAACTGATTTCTTTGGGTTCAAAGAGATCTGTGCTCACGACAACGCTGCAGTACTGCACTCAAATCCCTAAGATGATCTTTCCTTTCTTTTGAAAACACTGTGAGATCATCCAGGTAAACAACAATAATTCTATCTCAAAAATCCTTAAAAGAGGGATCCATAGCCCTTTGAAAGGTGGCTCCGACATTTATTAAACCAAATGGCATGTGGTTATATGTGAATGTTCCCCATGGAGTGATGAATGTTGTCTTGTGTTGTTCATGCTCTGCTACACTAATCTGATTGTAACCAGAAAAACCATCCAACATCGACATCATCTCTGACCCAGACACCGTCTGCAGGATGTGGTCCATATTGGGTAAAGTGTAGTTGTCCTTCAGACTTGCTTGATTCAGATTATAGAAATCAACACAAATACAAATTTCCCCATTCTTCTTCCTCACGGGCACAATGTTGGCTACCCAGGTAGAATGATGAATTGGATATATGATTCTGGCCTTAAGCATTTTATCAACCTCTTTAAAAATTGCATCTGCCATAATGGGGTTAAAATTCCTCAATTTTGTCTGGAAGGGGAAGCGCCTGGCTTCAATAGAATCTGATGCTGGAAATGCCCATTTTTGAACTCCTTCAGGTCATCATAGGACCAAGCAAAGACATCAATGTATTTTTTTAGCAGTGTGCCAAGTGCTTGCTTTTCCTTCATAGAACAACACTTGCCAATTGTTACCTCTTTTGGGTTGGATTCATCACCCAAATTTATTTTCTCACAATTTCCTCTTCTGTCATCCTTGGGAACCTTCTTACCTATGAATGCATCATCTCTGGTGAAAAACCTCTCTAGAGTCACTAGCCCTTTCAAAATTTTGTTGCCTTTGAGTTGAATAAAACTATTTGTAGGATCAACCTCTGGGTCTGGACTAAACTCTTTGCAAACCTTTTCAGAACCTTCAAAATATGATTGGGAAAATGACTGAGCACATTCTAGGAAATCTTTGATCTATGCATCCGCATCAAACACTTGCCAATGATTTACATTATCAGGGACACTAGCTCTATAGATCATTTCAATCCTATATGAATTATCCTTAAAGTTTGGATGCGGTAATAAAAGTGAAGCTAAAACAGCCAACGAATCTGCCCTACTATTTTGTTCCCTCAGAATGGCTTCAATCAAGAAAGAATCAAAGAATTCTAATTCATCCCAAACCCTATTTGTGTAATGCCTCAACTTGTCATTCTTAACCATATAAACATTTCTCACCTGTCTGACAATCAACTCTGCATCACCTTTAACTTTGAGCAATTTGATACCTTTACATCTAGCCTCATTTAATCCTAATAATAATGCCTCATACTCTGTAGTACTATTAGTATTCTTAAAATCCAACTTGAAAGAAAACGAGAAAATATTACCAGTGGGTGACAGCAAAACTACCCCTGCTCCTAAGCCAGAGTTGGTGCAGCTTCCATCAAATTCCATCTGTCGTAACCCGTCAAGTTCATCAACACCCTCATCTGGTTCCCTTTCACTAGGTGCAAGAACGAGATAGTTTCCAAACTCACATTCTTGAAACAAAATTTGAGCTTTGGGGTTATCTAAAGGAAAAACAGTGTACTTATTTTTTAGGCTCAGGTTCAAGCTTGATTCTCTATTTTCCAAGGGGAATAATGGCCTCTGACCAGTCCATTTTGATTTCACCTCCAAGGTCCTTGCAAAACGTTCTACTCAAAAGCATTCTGTAACTTGCTGAAATATCAGCAACCAGTATAGTTAATCATACTCTTTTGTCAGGGCATGCTGCTAGCACTGCCTAGACGTCTTTTATCTGTCCAATAAGAGAAACCTGTTTCCCATCCATCGAAAAGCATCTCCCAAACATTTTAGTGAGGGTCAAACCTAGAGACTTAGCCACAGGTGAAGGCATTATGTTGTCTGATGCTCCTGAATCTATTATGCAATTGCTAAGCTTTTGACCATTCAAGAGAAGGGATATATAGAAAGGTTTAGGTTTTAGAAACTCACCCTCAAGTCCAGATTTTGCATCATGAAAAGCATAGGGATTAGCCAGGTAAGCTAATGAGAACAAGGTGGATGAAGACCTTTCAATAGCAACTAAATCACTATTCTCCACACATCCGTGTACCTGGGACTCCGAAGAAGAATCTCCCTTAACATATTTGACTAGTTTATCTAGTTCTTTTGGGTTCAACTTCAAATACTCAGTAGTAGGAAGTTGAATAGTAGAGGCCTTACAAAACTCAATGATGTCAAAGGAGGAGGAAGAGGAAGGGCTATTGTTATCTTCATGGTTCCTTTGCAAAATCCTAACTTCAAGGACCTTTGAAAAGCTATTACTTGGGAGATCTTTGCCTTTGAAATTGCTTCCAGAAGGATTCACAAAAGAAGAAGTCTGGGAAGTTCGTTGATTCCTTGTTAGAATTGCACATGAAGGACCTTCAAGGGTCACCAAAATGTTACTACCTTTTTCTGAATCTGACTCATACTCAAGGTAGAATGTTCCAGAGTCGCCAGATACCTCTTGAATTCTTTCTGTTTCGGTGAACTCACCTAATTCATCTTTTGTGTTTTGCATCTGAACATGTCTTATCATATCGGGACAAGAAACCCCATCGTGATCAGTGGTAAGATGGAATGAACACATGACACCTTTGTCAGGAGGTACCTCTATTTGTAATCTTTGTGGAACAACAAGAAATTGCAATGGTCGTCCATAATTATATTGATTTGGAGTTTTCTTGCTTATATCCTAATAAGGCTATGGATAAGAGCTTCCAGGCTTAGGTATCTGCCTCTTCAGATAAATTACATTGACAAGTCACTGAACAACTGGATCAGTGGAAGAGGTAGAGGCCTGAGATTGGCCCTAAGGAGTTTGTATATCTTTCCTCCATTTTCTGGTTGTTATCAGATCATCTTCAAGTTGTATAGCCTCATTCTATGCAGTCTCTAGATCAGCTGGCCTACTTCTTCTAAGGTGAAAACCCACGTCAGGTGGCATGGAGTTTATGAAGAAACATTGTTGATTATCTACAGTTGGTCTTTTGGCTTGAGGAATTTTGTGGATAATCTTATTATACCTTGCTACATAATCCCTCATTGGCTCATGAATTTCCTTTTTCATTTGTGTGAGTTGAACTAGTAGTAAATGTTCATCATCAGCACTCTTGAACCTTTTCTCAAAAGTGGTTTTCATCATTTGCCAGTCAATTATGGATCTTGCTCGCAGATGGCTGAACCATTATGCTACCCCTTCGGTGAGAGTTTGGGAAAAAAGCCTAACGGCCACATCCTCATATTGGACTGCTAGAATTCTAGTGGCCACATTAAAAGAATTCAAGTGCTCTTCAACTGAGACTTTTCTATCTCCATTATATTTAGGTAAAACATCCCTTGCCTCTTTTGGAAGTGGATTATGAGCTGCGAGGGCAAGAACAACAACACCCCATGGTTGAGCCATAATGAACACAGGGTAAATGGTTACAAGGGGAGGGGCTTGAAGTCCAGTAAGCATTAGTGCTTGCCAAGGATTTGAAGAAGAAGGTATAGGGGTAACTCTGACAAGAGAAGAAGGTCTGCTCTTGGCTTTCCTTTTAGGAGTAAAGTTTGTGGCAAATGGTAGCCCTTGCAATTCTTTGAAACAATTATCAACTATTCCTTCTCTCCTTTGTGCTCTAGTATATGGACGAGAATCCAGTGTTATCACCCTTAGGAATACTAAGCTCTTTCAAGCAAAACTCAATCTTAACGGTTTTCCTGAATTATTAAACTGTTTCTTTGACAAAGCGAACTCTGTGCAATTTTGCCAATTATGGGCTCAATTTTGTTATGTCTACAACATACCGGTCTATTGAAAATTTGGTTTTCTCTTTATTTCATTTCCCCAAAAAAGTCACCAAAAATTTGTTAGTGAACAGATTTTCTCTTTTTCCAAATGATTAATCATGAACTCTGTTACCTTATTCTAAGAACAAGTGTTTCACTAAATAGTTGGGTAAGTATTGTTCAAATCACTTCCCTCTGAATTTTGCATAGGTACAGCTCCCTATTTCAGTTTTTCAAATTATTTTCTAAACTATTTATTTTTGAATAGTATCTTTTAACTCGAAAGCGTGTAAGGCTGCCTATTTCATTCTTGGATGAAAGGCTGAAATTTTTCTACATGTTTCAAAAAGACGAAAAGCTATTTTCCTAACTTTTCAATATATGAAGCAACACTAACTGAAACAAAGTTCAATATACTTTTTTCACAGGTCTAATAAAGAATGAATAGATTTAAGAAAGCTTAATCTATCCCCGAACATGAATCTTCTCTAAGAATAAACAAACATTCAAAGGAAAGAACATCAGAAGAATAATAAGTTTCTGTAATGGAAAGCTCATTACTATTATTTGATCAGATAAACATATGCAAAGACATGCATCTATTCAGATTCAAAACACATAGATTTTCCTTCTCCCAAGAACAATATGGTCAGACCTTATATATATATTCTTATGCAACAAAGGCACGAAAACACATCTACAGATCTTCTTCCATTCCAAGTTTAACAGTCTGATTCTTCCTTTGATAAAATAGAAAAATACACAAAAATAGAGCAAAAAACTCTCCAAAATTAGTCACCAAAGCTAACCCCTATACTATCTACTTTTAGTTAATTTATAGTTTAAAATAGGGGAAGTCTCGTTGAAAACTTGACCACCCCCCATAAACAGTTATGAAACCAACAGGAAGTATTTTGGGACAGATGTCCTGAAGTCTATGCATAACCATGAGAAATTACAAAAATAAAGGAAACTGGCCCTAAATTAATGCATTATGCCATATTTCCATCATCGTCATCCTCTCTGCTTTTGCGGGCATCGTGAGCAGTTGTAATTTCTTGAACAATGGATTGGCTTGGAACTTTCATCGCATTGAGCTTCGCCTTCGCCACCTCTTTATTCCACCTATGTTGCACCATCTTCTCATAATAAGTTTCTGTAATGGAAAGCTCATTACTATTATTTGATCAGATAAACATATGCAAAGACATGCATCTATTCAGATTCAAAACACATAGATTTTCCTTCTCCCAAGAACAATATGGTCAGACCTTATATATATATTCTTATGCAACAAAGGCACGAAAACACATCTACAGATCTTCTTCTATTCCAAGTTTAACAGTCTGATTCTTCCTTTGATAAAATAGAAAAATACACAAAAACAGAGCAAAAAACTCTCCAAAATTAGTCACCAAAGCTAACCCCTATACTATCTACTTTTAGTTAATTTATAGTTTAAAATAGGGGAAGTCTCCTTGAAAACTTGACCACCCCCCATAAACAGTTATGAAACCAACAGGAAGTATTTTGGGACAGATGTCCTGAAGTCTATGCATAACCATGAGAAATTACAAAAATAAAGGAAACTGGCCCTAAATTAATGCATTATGCCATATTTCCATCATCATCATCCTCTCTGCTTTTGCGGGCATCATGAGCAGTTGTAATTTCTTGAACAATGGATTGGCTTGGAACTTTCATCGCATTGAGCTTCGCCTTCGCCACCTCTTTATTCCACCTATGTTGCACCATCTTCTCGGAATGTTTCAGCAACTGATCATTCCCAATGAAAGTCATAGACTCAATCCTAGCCACCCTTTTTATATCTTCCGATGTGAAACTACCCTTGGCTTTGATCTTCTCCATGTTCATCTGGAAAGATCTGATTACATCTTGCGTGCTCAACCCACAAATTCCCAACTGCCAATCATGGTCAGGATTAACCACCTTATTATCATTGACTATGCTGATTTGAAGATCCAGGAGTTCATAAACAGAGGTCTTTGCATCAATAAACAAAGACTTGAAGGTAAGCACTCGCCACATTATGGTTTTCTTCAACACAAAAAGCTGGCATTCATCTGCCACCAGCTTGATTGAGTGTTCTGTCAAAAACCTGGTAACTCCAAATTCTTCTATTTTGGCAAACAGAGGCAAGATATTCTACCATTTGTGCTCCTCCTTCTCCCACAACACAAGTTGGTTTTGAACCTCAGAAATAAGACCCTGTATTTCATCACATAGTCTCTGGGAGGCAGTAATGTACTTCTCGTCATCCTTGATTATCCGCTCAATCCATTTCTCCATAGCTTCAGCAATACTCTTGGCCCGTTGAACTTGGTTCATTAGCTTTTTGTTTTCTTGTGAAGTTGGGTTGAAGTTCTTAGTAGCATGAGATATTGGAAGTGCCTCAAGGCAACCAATACTATCGATGAACTGAGCTAGGACATTTATATGTCGCTTTAATTCTCTCTTTTCTTGCCCATCCTTCTCTGACCTAGTAAGCATTTTCTTTGCCAACACTTGGAAAAAGTGGTTGTCTGTGTCTCTACTCATGTTTCACAATTCCACCTTTGTGATCTCAAAATCATAAGGGCCAGCCTCCTTTCTTTCATCCTTAGGTTTATACGAGGCAATTTCAGCAACCCATTTTCTAGTTTCCTCATCATTGTTTAGGCGAGCGACAGTCTTGAACCTTTTCGGCTTTGGATTCTTCTCTGTGTATTTAACAACCATTTCCTGAATCAGAATAGTCACAGGAAGGAAACTCCTTTTCTTGCTCACTGAGGTGGTCAACTACTTAGGAGTTGCACTGGAATGAGTAGTTCCTTCAATCATCTTTGAAGGTGGCGTCATAGCCACAGTCACAGTTTGAGAATCCAGGGCACTAGCAACTTCGCCGTCCAAGTCTTCAATTTCAAATATCTGGGCATCGAGCACATCATCCTTTACCCTCGTATCCTTTGTCTGATCCATCTTTCTTTGGGCAGCACTTCATGACCGAGTATGCCAATGAGTACAAAAATCCAAAGTTGAACTAGACTTGTGTCTAAGCTGGGGCAACTTGTTATCCTTTCCTGCACAAACAGGAGCATTTTTAGAAAGATGCTTTGGTGAAGATAGAGGATTCTTATTACTTCTTGCAGAATGAGACTTAATGCCTGACTTCATTGCTTTCTTATTGGCCACCCATGCCGCGGTCCTTTCTAGAACTCCTTTGGTCCTTAATTGTATATCATCAGTTTCCTCCTCATCCCAGTTAATTGGAGGCATTTCAGTTTCTACATGGGCCAAATACCCTGGGTCGAATAATTCAAGATAATCCTCTTCAAGCCCTTTAGTATCTAACTTTATTTGCAAAGAGACAACTTTTTCTAACACCAATCTCATGTTTTCCCTTTTAAAAATTTCAAGTTCATCTATACAATCTTCCCAGAAATCTTCTAACTGTGGCATAGGGAGATAAGGCATTAGACCAAGGCTTCAGGAAAATCCTTTGTTATCAAAACCTTTTCTTTCAGAATACAGAGAAATATTAAAATTCCTGAGGTCTGCTCCTATACTCAGAGCATCAGACATTGAACTGCAAGATAACACGCCCAATTGAATGGGAAAATGACCTTCCCATTTGTCCCTAGGTTGTGCCTTTTTGATTACAGAGGTTAGTTGTCTGCATACTTCTGCTAGAATAATGCAATCTAAATAGAAGTGGGGAAGCTTGAAGGGTTCCTGTTCAAAACCTCCTACCCATATGTAAAAAAAGCATGGAAACTGGATATAAAAACTACCAAACCTCTTTATCAAAGTTTGTGCATCATCAAAAATCCTTTTAGCTTTCGCATTCTTCAATTCATGACACAAATCACCCAGGAAAATGTTGTGCACCCTTCTGAAATCTTGTAAAGCTTTATCTTTTTCAGCATAGGATAAAACTCATATACGGGAACATCTTCCTCAGTAAGCTATTTCGGTATACCATCCAACTCTTTAACACAAGCCAAACAATACAAGAGATATGAGGACATAAAGAAGTTTTATTTGAACTGCTTAGCCAAACTCAGTTGTTCTCTCATTGAATCAGCGATCAACTCAGCCCAATCCAAATACTACTTTCATTCTAAAACTAGCTACACATAACAATAAATCCAGTCATTGAAGCTATAAGGCTCAGCAAATCCTCTGGCTTGGTGCAACAAAAGCATCATGTCATGAATATGCGGCAACATGTGGTTCTTATTAGGATTCTTGGGTAACCTTGAACCACCTCTTTGAGGAACCTTCAACAAGAATTTCACTACATTGTTTCGATGCCCGACTCTGTCTGCATTGAACTTAGTGATTAACTAAGCAGGAGAAATGTTGGAGAAATGGTAATCAAGTATCTTCAAGACTAAGGAAATTACTTCATGGTTAATGGCAAGAAGTGTTTCACCATTGTCTCTCCTAATGGTTTTGGACACTGGGTCGTATCTAGCAATACATTCTCGAATCAACTGTCGACAAGGAATGGCTGGGGGAAAGGCTGCGACTTCTACAAGACCACTACTCAGTATCTCCACACCAAAATACTTGTCAATCCCCTTGAACACCCTTTCTTTCAACACCTCAAGGTTTTCCCCTTTTAGATCAGTATCGCTAACTATGGGTTCTATGGATGCTAGGCTAAAAATGTTCCCAAACAAATGTAGCGTGGACTTCATAATTTTAAACAATAAACCTAAATTGATTATAGAGAAACCTTTTGTACGAGAGAAAATGCAAGCAAAACCACTGGAGAGAACAAGGAAAGACTCACCTTCACAGTTGAACAACCGGACGATGGCTAGTAGCAAGAAAGACTCCTATCCAGGAAAAACAAACAAAGATACAGTAGCAAGGAACAAATGTGGAGTACTAACAATCCTTCATACCTTATTAATGAAGGCAATGATATGAATACATTGAATGCAATAATTTCAAATTTCAGTCTAAGTGTGGCAAGTTTGTGGATTAGACCTTGCACACATGCATTGAATGCATGGCGGCATTTTTTAAGTAACTGCCAGTTCCCAAAATGATTACTTACTTAAAAAAACCAAGGAATGACATCACTTAAGATATGGTTCTGCCTCTTCATAATTGGCAATGAATGCACTATCAAATCATTAAAACCCGTGGGGCCCACTAGTATTGAACACATATGAACATCCTAAATAGACTTCATGAGTGTTCAAGTGGTTCAAGATGTACATCACGCTCAAAGAGAATTTTTCCGAAACAAACAGTACCAAGCTAGTGACCAGTTGTGCTATATCAAACATGTTGAACATATTTGAACCTCTTGAACTTAGTTCAATAAGTTCAACAGTCGACGAAAAATAAAGTGATATATCACCGAACAAGGAGCCTTCTTTTTAAGAGAGCCACTGCAAGACACTTAGAGAAAACATTAGTATGAAAAGCCTTTCCCGAACACCTTTTAACCTACGCAACGTAAATGAACCTATTGAAACCGGTTCAAAATGGTTCAACATGTTCACAGAGTTCAACCAAGTATCTAAACTTGACTTTTATGACTAGAAAAAGGATTTATAGATGCACTAAGGACTTGAACCAAGGTATCACTAGAAGAATTAGGACTCCAACTGAAAAACATAAAGGATGACACACTCTTATGATAAGGAATAAATGACATAGTAACAAAAAGATTTAACAATTAATTACAAAATACATTAATACAAAATTGTTGTCGGCCAGGGTGCCAATAATCTTCCTTTTTGGTGTCGATGTTCTATATGCCGGTGTAGAGTCTGTCAGTGTTGGTGCTTGTGTCTACCTGCCGATATCACATGATTATAAGGTTGCCATCAATGACAATACCTTCAATCACCTACAATATCTCATTGGAGTGTGCATTTTCCAACAATCTCCCCCTTTGGCATTGATGGCAACACTCGTGAGAAAAATTCAAGAATGTATCCAAAAATTGAAGTCCAAAAATCTTGCCAAAAACTGTGCCAGAAATTGTACCAGATGTGTGCTCCCCCTGAGCAGATGATCTCTATTTTTTATTTTTCTCATCTCTACTACTCCCCCTTTGACATAAATGACAAAGGTTGTCATTCGCTCTCAGTGGAGTCCTACCTGGATTCTTGTAACTGGTGGGTTACAATCTGAAAAATATCTGCCAAAACCAAATTTAAACCATTAGTGAATGATTTGTTGTTTTTTAGTGCCACTTGAGTTCTCTGCACTGTACTGGTGAGTATGTGCATTTTCTCTTTCGGTGTCTTAAGTCTAGGAACCAGAGCCTTAGAAATTTCTTTTCTCAAAGAAATGAGGTAGTCTAGTTTGGGACTAAGTCTTCATTTCAAGTCCTTTTCTTTATCCTTTATTCTTTCTTTGTCCTTCTCTAACTTCTTGATTTTTTCTTCTTGCTTTGCAATCTTCTTCTCTATCTCCAAAAATGAATCTGATGTACCTATCAGATTGTCATCAATATTGTTAATCTTATCTTTTGCTTTGCTGATTTCCTTGTCTAGATCTTCTGTTAAAATATTTGTTTTACAAGAATCTCTATACAGTTTCTTGAAGTCAAGAATTATCTCTCCAAGTTCTGGTAATAATGTTTCCATTTTCTCCTTATTCTTCTTCACAATTTCCTCAAAGGATTTCTCTTTTTCTTTAATCATTCTTTCCTTGAATGTGTCCTCAATTATTTGATCAATAGTCAGTATGTTGTCAGTGATGAACTTAGACAATGTGTCTAGTTTACCTAAAGAATCTTTGTTATCTACAATACACTTTGGTGCTATCAATTTAAGAATGGGAATTGTGTCATCAATAGCCTTATAGGCTTGTGCATTGCACTCTATTATCTTCTTTATTGAATCCAATAAGACCTCTATTATATTTGTAGGTCTGAATTTTGCCATAGAAGTACAAGATGTTTATCCAACTGTCTTCACAATAGCCATACTACCGGTTGTAGTAATCACCTTGCTTAGTTTGACCTTTGGTAGGTCAGTCTGTGTTTGCATTTCTACAAACAAAGGTTTGGGCTTTTCAGTTTTGGCTGGTGGCACTGTCTCTGTCTGAACTTGTGTCTCAACTTGATTCTATTTTGGTTTTTCCATCTATATCTCAGAAGGTTTCTCTGAGCCCTCAACAACTGGTTTCTCAATCTGTGTCTCTATATGCACTTCTAGTTTCTCTATTTGTACCTCTACACTGTCCATTTCCAGTTCTCCAGACTATTTATCAGTTGTATCTACTAGTTTCTCTGATGGTTTACCAGTGGTATCCTCTACCGGTTGCTTTGTCTGAGTAGGTTTTTCCTGTGTTTATATTTATAGTTTCATTTACCTCAACCTCAGCATCTGTATCTGGTGACTCAGTAGTCACATCTATCTTCTTGTCCTCAGTGGTTTCTCTGTCAACCACAACATTTACTTCTTGAGTATCTATATTCATAGTTTACAAAACTTCAGACTCAGGATTTGTATCCTTTAATGGAGTCTCCATACTCTCAATAGCTGGTTGACTATCTATAGTATCTACCGATGGAGTATCCAAAGGAAGTGGGGTTAAGTTATCAGTTATTTTTCAGGATTGGAAGTCTACCTACCTTACCCTTCCCCTTATCTTTGTCCTTTTGGTATACCCTGATAGTTTTAGGTCTAAGTAATTCTTCTTGTTTTTCTTTTTCCACAAAGAATATATCCGATGCATCTATTATTTCCTCAAAGACTTCATTCACTCTACTTGCCATTAGTGCTACATGTTGGTGAGCAATGGAGAATACTATCCAGTTTGCATCACTGATTAGTTTATCTATTTCATCAGGTGAGTTGATTGGATGTACTGCAAGTAATTTTTCAATTTTAATTTTCTTGTCTAGCTCAACGATGGCTAACCTTCTAGCTTCTAATCTCCTATAAAGATCATTTGGTATTTCATCCACAACTTCCATCAAAATTTTCTTATATATATCCAACTGCAAAATTACACTATTCTCTATGCTTTCCTTGTCATCTGCAGATAGTGTGTTGTACATAATGTGAAAAACCAAGTTCTATGGAGCCTTGCTCACACACCCACATGACTTCTTGGTGCAAGCTATGGAGTCATGAAGTATAACTCAGCTTCCCAAGGATGGTTCCATGGTTCTCTATATTGCACAGTCCCTCAAACCAATGTTTTTGCTCTCAGATCACTGAGCAAAATGGTTTAGGGATGGCAAATGCAAGAACGAGGAATGATTTTTGTTGATTTAATATGAGATGCATCCTAAGCTATGCATGATTCTAGAAATGCAATAAACTATTTATAAGATGACAAGATTAGCAAATAAGACTATCCTAGCATGCTATATTAGTCTATGATTAAGCTAAATGATGAGGAACATACTCTAAACATGCATATTTAGATTAATTCCTATTGAAAAGAGAAGCTAAATGATGAGCATATAAAATATGAAAACTTGAATGGATTTGAGTATAAGTGAGATGCTAAAGTCTTGAATGATATGAAAATGGAGGGATGAGAGCTCTATTTATAGCAAAAATAGAGCAATGGATTGAAAGAGGCAATCAAGGGTTGAGTTTGAAAGTTGAGAATCCATGTTTGCAATTGGAACCAATGAAATGGTGACAATTTTCAACATAGGACTGGGTTGAGAGGAGATGTAGGAAGCATTAAATGCTTGAGAAGACCTCATGGTTACCCTATGGGTTAAGGGTTAAGGTTAAGTTTAGATTACCCATTGGATAAAGCTTTTACCCAAAGGATAAACTCTTGTGCAAAGGTTTAAGGATAACCATGGTCAAAGCAATAAATGCTTGATGAGACCCTTGGGTTACATGGAGGTTGAGTTTATGGAAATTCTTTAACCATGTAAGAGGGTTTAGGTTAACCATTAATGGTTATGAAAACTTTGGGGACAAATTTGTAAGAGTCCTTCCAAATTTGGGGGCATTCAACAACCTTGTTGAATGGATAAAGGCTTTAATTCCTTTTGAAGACTTTACTCCAAATTTGAGAAGTGATCTCCTCAAATTTAGGGGAAAGGGATAATGGATGGGTTTTGGGTTAATTGATTAGGTTTAGAAGAATTCTAGAGGGGAGTTTAGAGAGGCAAGTGGGAGATGTAGGATTTTGCAAGTGGGTGGGGAAAATAGAATTAATTAAAATAAATTGCTTTATTTCAATTTGGTTGCAATTAAATAAATTAGATTTATTTAATTTAGGATAACTATTTTAATTAAATTTGAATTTAATTAAAAAGTGGATAGGGGCTTTAATAGAATAAAATGAATTATCCTATTAAATGGTATAGTGAATTTAATTTAGTAATTTACTTAATTAAATAGAGGAATGCAGATAGTTTAATTAAATTGGATTTAATTAAACATAGAAATGAACATAAAATATTCATTTAGGAATATGGTCATTTTTATACGTCTACATTTTGCCCCTGTTTGAAGTGACGTGTGCACATGTTATTTCAAAGAAAATGGTGTGTTGTTGTGATTTTTATGATCGATGTCATTTTTATGATTTTTAAGTCGTGTCCCAGATTTGATGCGTGATGCCCCAGATTCGATAATTGATGGTGATGCCCCCTTGGGAGATGAATCAATATTTTGAAAATTTGATTTGATTGGATGATTTGTGTTTCGTGTGTATGATTTTGGCTATGTGAAACATTGAAATTGATTCATCTCCCGATAATTTTCACGCTTTAGGGTGTAAGGGAGACCGCGAGAAAATTACATGCCCATTTCCCTAACCCTAATTTCATTTTTCTCCTATAAAAGGGGAAAAATGGTCAATGCTTGCGGGATCATACTTTAACATTTGTGCATTGCCTCATCTTAGGTTTTTGCGTTGCATTAACATTTTCTCCTATGTCACACACTTGATCTTTATCATTTCCGAGCATCAAGTCATTCTTCTACATTCTTCATCTGTCTCGCTTTCGAATTTGGTCTTGTCGATAACAATATTTGTCATGATTTTGGTCAATCTTATTCTGTGGCATCTATGTGCGTATTCATTTGTCATCATTTTGGACATCGTCAATCCTAATTAGGGTTTTGTCTTCTTTTCAATCTTGTCATCATGCGATCAATTTGTCATCGATCCTCATCCTAGTCAATCTCATCAATTTTGTGATCGATTCGTCATCAATCCTTGTCCTCTTCAATCATGTCAATTGGCGCATATCAATTTGGTCTCTTTGTCAATATTGGTCAATTTGTCAATCAATCTCAATTGTTTATCAATCAAATCATTCAGAATCATGATCAAATCGAATCTACATCAATTATCTTTTGTCACAATTAAATGTTCATTTAATTGGCTAATTATTCCTCTTTTTGTGAATTAATTAATAAATGACAAATTATTAATTAATTCACCTAATTTCTTAATTTCCTAATTTCCTATTTTCCCAATTTTCTAATTTTCCTAATTTCTAATACAATTCTCTCCTATTTTTCTCCTAATTTCATGGGAATGACATTTCAATTTGTCATAATTTGTCATAATTGACAATCAATCAATTTTGACATAGAAGTTGTCATAATTTGTCATAAATCATCAATCAATCAAATTTTTCATAGAAAGTGCATAATTTGTCATAATTTTTCATAATTGACATAATTGATTTGCAATTTCCATTTGAATTGAATCATGCTAATCTTGTCATCTCTCCAATTCTTCTATAAATTGGATGATCTTCATCAATCAAAGCTAATTGGTAATCAGATTATCAAATTTCTAGTCAATCATATTTCAACTACTCTTGATCAAGAATCTTGTCTACTTGCTTTCAATTATGTGTGTGCACTTGTAGGTGAGATCCACAACCAAACCATTTGAAGAGGAAAGAAGAACAATGGAGCCGCATGAAGGGAACATCTGGTTTGCATAATCTTTTTACATGTTTTATCTTCATGTCTCTATTAAGTGTTGTTTAGGATAGATCATTGCAATGAATGTTTTTGTGATTGAGCTATTATGTTTATCTTGCTTGTGATGATTTCCTATTTCCTAATGTACATTAATTAGTGAACCCGACGTGAACAATAACCTTCTAATCCCTTTATTGTGTTTTTGAGTGCTTTTGAGTTGATTTGCAGGCCAAAAACCCAAAAACAGGGTTGTGCAGGGTTTTTTGGAGACTTATGCACCTGTGTAAGACAAATTGCACCTGTGTTATGCATTCTGCACCTGTGTAAATGCATTCTGCGCTTGTGTAAAAAAAAAAAATTTTTTTTTTTTTTTTTTTTTTTTTTGTGGTTTTCATTCTGTTTTTTTTGCATTTTGGTTTTTGGCACTGATTCTTTGTGCAGCACCTTGGCATATGCATGACAAAGGAAATAAATGAAACTACTAACACGTTTTGTGTAGGTTTGATAGTCAAAGACTAAGCATATCAAACTTCTGACTGGGGTTTTGCAGGTTGCCTTGGAGAAACAACTAAACTTGGTGTTTGTCATTAATGTTATAGGCACCTAGTGATTTCTAAATAGGTTGGAATGAACATGTTTTTGCTTTGATTGTTGGGTGTGACATTGGAGTAGGAGAGTATGCTCTCATCCTTCTTAGCGTGATCAGAAATCCAGATCTTCGATACCATGCTCGTTGTTTTGATTGTGTGTCACCTTTAGAGGGCCTACCTTCCTGACCATTTGCTTTTGCAAGCAAGTGATAATTGTGAGAAGGGAACGACCCAAAGTGAGTACGTCTAGAATACCTTGGCATTCTAACTCACTATAAACAAATACCTGATGGGCGAAAGCTTTGAAGGAAGGGTTATGTGGGAATTGTAGTTACTTGGGAAGTGATGACCCTTGAACTCTTTCTCATATCAACATCTAAGTAGGGCCTAATGGTCTAAATTGTGCTTGTGTGACTACATTTGTTTGGTATCTTGATGGGCTTAATGTCTCAATCACGCTTGTGTGACATCAAGGAGTAACACTTAACAGAAATCCTTACTAAACACCTTGTTTTTAGAGGCCAAAAAACCTTCTAGTTGCTTGAGAAGAACAAGTTTGGATACTTGGAAGAGATATTAAGTTCGCCATGGGGAGATTTCCATGGGGACTGATGCTTGGCTGCCTTGAGAAGTGAGTGTCATGGAGGGGAGCCCGTGGGGTCAAGCATCTATGTATTCTCCTTAAATCCCATAACAAGTCTACCTCTCAAGTACCTAATGTCCTTGCCTACCATAAGAAATGTGGGAATGAGCATGATTGTCTTGAGTCTAAGTTGAAATATCTTGTCTTCTTTGCTTGTCAAAAGTTGAATTGTATCTCATTTCAAGAACAAGACAAATTGATTCAAACCAAGGTTAAACACAAGGACATTTCATCCAACAAAAGTTCAAGTTCAAAACACCTTCAAACATGGTTGTCAAACATTTTTCAAAATCTTGTCTCAACACCACATGTCACTTTGATTTAGGTTCATTCTAGGTTTGCATTTTGCAGAGTCATTGTCAAGTACCAAGGTTAAGTTTCATCTAGGTCATACTTCTTTGCATAAGGGTCATCCATTTGCATGTGTCCTCTTGCATTTAAGTCATACCATTGTCATACATTCATATTTGCATACCTTAGGTCTCTTCATTAATCTTAAGTCATTATCATATCATATTAGGGTCACTTGCATAGTAATTGTCCCTTTTGCATATAGTCTCAAAACTAGGTTTTGTCATACTTGAGTAATTCCAAATCTTTGATAAACCCTAAGTCATTGTTCGGAAGTCTTGACCTTATCAAA
Source organism: Cryptomeria japonica (assembly GCF_030272615.1). NCBI lineage: Eukaryota > Viridiplantae > Streptophyta > Pinopsida > Cupressales > Cupressaceae > Cryptomeria > Cryptomeria japonica. Next base: position 625,825,713 of record NC_081405.1, read on the forward strand.
CTTTTGTCTTTTTGTCATCCATGTCATTTGGTCAAACCTAGCTTAGTATCCAAGCATATAGAGGAGACATTGTCATTTTGTCCTTTGAGGTCTAGACATCATTTCAATTTCCTAAGGGTCTCTTTTTTAGATTTGCATTCCAAAAGTTTGTCAAAATCTTGAAAAACAACCAAAAACATAGGTTGCATTCTTGCCATAGATTGCATTCTCATTCATTTAGTTTGCATTTAGTTGCATATCATACATCATCCTTTTAAAATCAAAAATTCCAAAAATATTGCATTTGCATAGTGACATGTCTATTGAAACAAGGTTCCAAGCACCAATGATGCAACAAAGTTTGACATATCAACCGACAATGCAATCAAATTTTAATCCAAGGCAATCACAATTATATCCAACCCAACAACAAGGCAATATTGATCAAACTTATCATGATGATGTAAATGTCCAAATACAAAAACTAGAGGAGAAACTAGCTCAAGAAAATGAGATTTTGGAACAAAGAGTGAAAAACATTGCGAAGAATAGATCACAAATGTCCAAAATGTTTTGAAAACTTCCAGGTCAAAATCCAAAGATTGAGCCAATTGATGTAAGATCTCTTCTTGAACGATCAGACATACCAGCTCTCCTCTCCCAAATAGAGATGATGAAACAGTTTCAAGAAAAGAGCCAACAACATTATGTGCCTTCACAACAAGAACAAGAAAGTGTTTACTATCAATCAGATTTTCAACCAACACAACCAATGGTCCAATTTCAACAATATGTCCAACCAACTATACAATGTCCACAACTAGTTCAACCAATGGTGGAATATCAACAAGTTCAATCAACATATCAATGTCAACAACTACAATCACAAATTCAAAAACAAAACTTGCAACATGCACCAAGCCAAATTTTGAATATGTCAAACCAATTTGATCAGCATCTAGTTCAAAATCAAAACATGACATCAAACCAAGACCAAATTCTTGCCAAACAAGTTCAAATTCCAGATACAACCATGTCAAAACCTCGAAAGAAAGGTGGCTTTATTGCAATGATCTTACGGAAATTACCAAGTGAGTTCTTTGAGGAAGATCAAGATAATACAATTATGTCTAGCAATGCCTCATCCCCCCACAAACAAATTGACTCTCCAGTGGCATCTATCCCTACACCTCTAGAAGTTTCACAAGAACCTTCCATATTGTCCTCATCAAACAATACACCCAAGGATGAAATTATCCAAGAGCTATCCATAATTGATTGCCAAGATAATCCAATTCATGATGCACATCCTTGTCATGTTTCAGAAATACAAGACCCTGTTGGGACTGATTAAAATTGAGTCAAAGTTTGTAGGCCTATTTCAAAATTTTGCTCAGTATGTCAGAAAGGCACCCAAATAAGTCAGTTTGAATGGCCTAGTTAGCAAGGGGGTAAAATGGAGCCAGTTGATTTTCAGAGGGTAAGGCTCGAGATTCATGTCCCACTCCTTTCATTGGCCTATTCAGTGTGTTGCAACTTTCAAAATTCAGTTTGGAGAAGTTTATCAAGTACCCGTTTTGAGGGGTGAGCTGAAAGTGCATTCTAGGCACAAGTGCAAATTTTATTAAGTAACCTACTTTGGGTGTTTATATCTTTTTCCCTGTTGATCGTCATGGAGAAATTCAAAATGGATTCAATTTTATGCATAAAAGTGAGTTACCCTGCAAAATTTCAAGTCTTGACGAATCCATTTGCTCCGTTTTCATAGCCAAATCCATTTGTAGTTTGTGATGTTTGCACAAGTGTAAAAATGTTCTGGTGAGCGTCATGTCAGAATGTTTGTTCCGGGCTAATGTTGGTATAAATGGTGAGCTACGTTTCAAATTTCAAGGCTCTACCAATCCGTTTGATCGGTTTTCAAAAGAGCTCATTTTGCCATCAAATTCAGTTATCCGCACTCCCAGTGTTAGATCAGTTAATGTAGCCATTTTGGTGAGCGCGCCGTTTGCATCTTGTCAGTCTGGTGATTGAACTGAGAATTCAAAGATTTAATATGTACTTAAAGGTACCTATGTTCTGAATTTGAGGGCCTACGGAGGTCATTTGGTATTTTTAAGAAAGGCATCATGTGTTGCCAGAACATTGACTTCATCAGGTCCGCAGTGTCGACAAAGCCAGTTGGCCGTTTTCGGAAATTAATATCTATTAGCTCAGGACTCATCTTGAGAAACCGTTTGGTAGATGTCATCCTTGTATATCAAAGTACATGTCTGTCAGATGGCGAGCTCTAGAAAGGTGTTTTGACAGGTTTGAAAATTACGTCATCGCGATTAAATGCAAAAATTGTGGTGTAATTGCCTGAAGGATGTAAAATGCAATTTTATGATCCGAAAATGGTGCCGATCGATTCCAGAGGTATGTTTGAGGTCCGTGAAGATATTCCAGAGGCCAGTAGCTTGAAAACGAAAATTTTTTTAGTCGGACCCACTTTGGGGCTCGACCTGGCTCATGCCCGTGCATTAAATTTTATTGTGAAATGTTCTTATTTCATGGCAAGTAATGCATATCAATACTAGCTCAAATGCATATTGGCAAATTGGTTTATTAAGAGATGATTTCGTTTCGTTATGTAGGCATATAACTGAGAAGTTTTTATGGAACTTTATGGTATTCCTTTGGCTGGCAATAAAAACTTCAAAATTTGAATTACAAGGTGTAGTTCCAAATTCCAGAACTCTGTTAATGTCCTCCTTGTTGTGTGTGAGGAACATGGAGGTTGAAAAGACATTAGAATGTCCTCAACAAATGCAAATGGACATCCCACACTCCACGTGATTTTGCCAAGCATCCTCCCATGCTCATGTGGTGATGAAGAGGGGGCAGCAGAAGGTGCTGGGCATGAAGTTAAAGAAAGGGGCAGCAAACAAAATCCCCATGGTCTCCCCATTCCCTCTTTGTTGTTGCTTGGCCCATTAGAGTTTGTAGACTACAGTGAGCAGCATGTATAAACCTTCAAGCAAAGTGTAAGCAACATTAAAATGTTTCAAGTAAATAAACTACAGCAGTCCTCCCTCATGTGCTCTCCCTTTGGTAGCATCTACAACATCAGCAAATGAATAACAGTGAGGGTAGCGTTGAGGTTTTGGGGAACCAAACAAATGCAAATTAATTACTAGCATCCTCTCCTCCCTCATGGTGTTGGAAAGGCATTGAAGTAATAGCAATCTGCCATAAACCCCAGCATTCTCCCCCACGTGATTGGTGAAAGGGGGGATTTTAAAATCAAATGGTAACAACAGTCTCCTCCCTCATGTGGACCATGAAATCATCCAAGTAAATAAAATGGAAGGGGGTATTAAAATCCCACACAAAATTAATGGGCAGCGCCATTAAAAACTCAGAGAAAACCTTCAAAATGCAGTCCCAGGCTTAATGTTTTAATCCCACATTGGGTGGGAAGTGGACCATTTTGGTATTTATAAGCAAAAACGCACTATACTATAATGTCTAAGCCATAAAGGCTTTTGACACAAGGTGCCCATGGGCGCCCAAAGTGGGCCCACGTGTGAGCACGCTTCCCGAGGTGATGGAGGAGTTGATTGGACGAAGACCAAGTGGACCCCACACAGGCATGCTTCCCGAGGCAAACAGGCAAAATTTTACAGACGAAGGTCGGGTTAACGAGCGAGCAAGTTCGAGAGAGATCAACAGTGCGCGCTATTTCGCGAAGGGAAGATGCACGTCATTTAGACCCCGCGAAATAGCGAAAGTGAACGAGAACCGTCCACGTGGCACACAGGTGGCGGGTACAGTCAGCGGTCCAGCGAGCGGGTCCCGGTGAGGTGGCACCCAGTGGCGATGACGTGGCATACAAGCAAGCAACTCAGTGGCGGTGACGTGGCCGACAAGTGGCAAAAGATGAGGTGTCATCCCAGGTGGCGCCCAGTAGACCCCATCAGCCAATCAAACCCCGCCACGTGGCAAGGCGTCAGAGCACATATGGAGGCAAAAATCAAAATTTTAAATAATTAAATGATATAGTTTAAACTATAGAGAAATTCGAAAAATTTAAATGATGGGTCCGTGTTGAGGATTAATTCGCCCAGGGCTCAAATTTTTGCCAAAGTAAAAAGTGTTATATGTTTTCAGAAAGCTCTCGGAGCGAGGAATCCGATTATGAAGTTAATTTGGACAAATGTGGGATATTTTAGAAGCAGTTTCCACGGGAACAAAATTCAGTTAGAGAGGAGAGACACTTGGCAGTTTTCAGTTGTGGATTTGTTTTTCTTCCTTCCTCTTTTTATTCGCCATTCTTCTCAGTTGTAAGGGTTCCAGAATTCTGTGAGGAAGTGCTCCAGTTTTCATGGCTTCCATTTTCTTAAAATCTTGACCCACACTTGTAAAGTTCTATGGATCTATTCAGGGTATAGAGGCTACATTGCAGGATGACAGATTGTTTCCTAGTTGCAGGTCTTACTTGTGTCAGGCATGAGTAAATTTCCCATGATATTGTCTCTGTGATATGTTTTTCATTATTATGAATTCAATCCTCAAGGAGGATGAAATTTGTCATCTCAAGGAGATTGTGTGACTGTTGTAGGTATCCTTCAAGGAAGGTTTTAAATTCTATAGTCAGTCATAAATGATGAAATGTATTTCCAGATCTGATAAATTTGTGAACGAATTAAATAGTGCATTAGTATCAGGTATTGGTGCATGAATATCTTGTTTAAGGAAAACAAATTTGCATCTATGATTCATATTTGTAGTTCTGTCTGTGACTCTGTTGCCCAATGAACAAGGCACTGGTCTTGCAAGTTTGGGGGATGGTTTCAGATCAACATTTTAAAAGACAAATCTATTTCCCTTTATGTTTAGGGGTGTGTATTCCATTCTTTCCAAGCTCTGTTTCATCCTATTGTTAATACAGATCTAGCCAATCTGTAATGTTTCCTAACCTGTTGAGCTTGTGAAATGATCTATCTGCTTAATGTTGATGCAGTTACGTGTCTGTAATTGTTGTATTTAGTGCATCAAGAGGGTGTCCCCCCCTAGGTCTAGCAGAACCTGAAGTGCAGGAGGATCAATTAGGGTCCTATGTTATGTTGTCCAAGCCCTGATGTGTTTTGTAGACTGAAATTGGTCATTTCATAGAAAGATTTGCAGGTGTTCTTGGGTTATCACTTTTAGTGAACAACAAAAATGGCAACTCTGCTGGGGAAGTAAATGAACTGTGAAGAGCCTCTGGTTAAGAAAGATTTAATTCATATAAGGTTGAGATTATCCCATCCGAGTCACCACAACAAAAATGGCGACTCTGCTGGGGAAGTGTTGTAATAATTCATGTTGAATCGAATCCCATGAGTCTAGCCAAAATTCATTTGGGGAAGAGTCTTAGAAGTTTGGAAATCTGAAAGTCATTTTCAAATTTGGAAGTGTATACCTTGCAAATTTGTGTTGCTAAGAAATTCAAAAATATTGTGTGACTCTGCTGTGTGGTGAAACCCAGAAATCTGAAAGTGTTCAGAGTGAAGATCAGTGGTTAAGTTTTATTCCTCTTCAGGGAGGTGGCGACTCTGTAAGAACGAACCGAAGATTTGGAGGAGTTCTTCAAATTTTCAGTCAAAGGTGAAGTGAACAGCAACAACAAATTTATCAGGTATTCCCTAAGGTTTTTATGAAATTATATGTTCCTTATAAGGTGAATCAGTCACCATAGAAAGGAAAAGAAATTTGCAGTATGCATACTTCATGTTTTTGAAACAAATTTCAGTTATATGATCAAAGAAGTATGTAGTTCTGAAATTAGTGACTGCAAGGTTTTTGAAAAGAAAAAAAAATAGTAAGGTGCATGGTCATGATAATGGTTCAGTGATTGTTATAAAACCTGATGGATCCTGATGTAGTTCTTAGATCCGTGAATCCTTTGTCAAATTTGAAAGAGATCAATATAGAAATTGAAAAATGTCTTCAAATGATCCAAGAGAGATTTGTCTGGTTGTTAAAAGGGAAAGTAGGGCTAAGAAGTAAAGGAGAATCATCATATGTCTTTTATAAAAGATTTTTAGCTGCATTGAATGAGCTTTCAATTGATAATAGACCCCCTGAGTCTATTTTAATTGAGATATTCTTAGAGCTTTATGAGCCTAACTCAGTTAATTGGTCTACTGCCTTCAGAGAAGAATGTGTTGAATCTGTTAAAGAATGGATAGATATGATTGAAAGTAACCAATCTGAAAATATACACAAGATTAAAAATAATGAAGGAGATGAGCCCCTGAGTGGATGTACCTCCTATGATGTTGAATGTGATTATTCTTAGCATGAAAGTTCAGATGTATATTTAGAGCGAGAAGAAATTTGTGAGAACAACGATTGTTCAACTAATCATGAGCCTGTTGAGATTTCAGATCTTAATGGTATGGATCACCTTGTTGTTAAGTTCAATCCACAATATGTTTGCAACCCCAGTTATGAAACTATGTTGCAACATATAGCAACACATTATGAGGAGCATGATAAAGGATATGATGCAGATGCAAGTTGTTATGATGATGAAACAAATGTGCATAGAGACATGAACACTACAGATCCAATACCTTTATCATATTGGGACAATGTTTACAGCTCAGAGGATGAAGCCAAGGAAAATGAAGAAGAAGGTTCACTATGTAGTGAGCAAATTTCAAAACTCTTAGCTGCTGATTTTCAGAGATGTGGATTCAAAAATGTGCCCAATCTTTCATACCCACTCAGTATATGTTTTGATTCTGATGATGTTTTTGAGGGTGTAAAAAATGATACATATGATGTTGATTCTCTTCCTATGTTTGATAGACAAAATGACAATGCATATATGGTTGATAGGTATGATAATGAAGGTTCATATGTTGATATGAATTCTGGCTTTGATATGCATTATGAGGATCTACCTTTTAGAAGACATGACAGATCTGGGGTGTTTTTCTCAGATTTGCAAGGAGGAAATGAACCATTGGCAAGTAAAAATCATGTACTTTCATGTGTGCAAAATGCTGATAGTTTTTGTGATCAGCAAGTGGAAGTGCAGTCATGTTATGAGGAAGTTTTCCTCTCTAGTTTGCAAGCTGTCATTGTGGAGGAGTGTTCATCATTTGAGCAAACTAGTAATATAGATGTGCTTGATGTTTTCAACTTTCAGAATGAGATAGACTACTTTCCATTTCAGCTGGAAAAAAATGGTAAAGAGTATGGCACTCTTATGTCACCTGGTGATCAGCACGTTCAGCATTCGTTTGGTTTCCAAAGATTGATTGATTATGAACATGCTACTAATTATGTTTTATGTGACCAGTTGATTAGAAGTGGAAGTGTCTTTGATCAGGCAGATTGGAATGATGATCTCAACTTACCTTCGGTTAGTGGAAATGAAAATCAAGTGTTTGACAGAGGTAAGAATTGATTTCAGTTTTGATGGCCTGGGGCCATTGATAAGTTGTATATTTTGTACAGTTGCTTTGCTTTCAGTTGTGTGGTTTTCAATAAGGTACCCTGCTGTTTGGGTAGAATAAGGAAGCCCTGTTTTGAGAAGAGAAGAATTGAGAGAAGAATGACCCGTCTTTTGGGTGGTCTGCTTAACCAAAGATATCTGGATTCTTGTGTTGATCTCGCAATCAACCATCCCCAGTCAGAGCCACTGTTGGGACTGATTAAAATTGAGTCAAACTTTGTAGGCCTATTTCAAAATTTTGCTCAGTATGTCAGAAAGGCACCCAAATAAGTCAGTTTGAATGACCTAGTTAGCAAGGGGGTAAAATGGAGCCAGTTGATTTTCAGAGGGTAAGGCTCGAGATTCATGTCCCACTCCTTTCATTGGCCTATTCAGTGTGTTGCAACTTTCAAAATTCAGTTTGGAGAAGTTTATCAAGTACCCATTTTGAGGGGTGAGCTGAAAGTGCATTCTAGGCACAAGTGCAAATTTTATTAAGTAGCCTACTTTGGGTGTTTATATCTTTTGCCCTGTTGATCGTCATGGATAAATTCAAAATGGATTCAATTGTATGCATAAAAGTGAGTTACCCTGCAAAATTTCAAGTCTTGACGAATCCGTTTGCTCCGTTTTCATAGCCAAATCCGTTTGTAGTTTGTGATGTTTGCACAAGTGTAAAAATGTTCTGGTGAGCGTCATGTCAGAATGTTTGTTCCGGGCTAATGTTGGTATAAATGGTGAGATACGTTTCAAATTTAAAGGCTCTACCAATCCGTTTGATCGGTTTTCAAAAGAGCTCATTTTGCCATCAAATTCAGTTATCCGCACTCCCAGTGTTAGATTAGTTAATGTAGCCATCTTGGTGAGCGCGCCGTTTGCATCCTGTCAGTCTGGTGATCGAATTGAGAATTCAAAGATTTAATATGTACTTAAAGGTACCTATGTTCTGAATTTGAGGCCCTATGGAGGTCGTTTGGTATTTTTAATAAAGGCATCATGTGTTGCCAAAACATTGACTTCATCAGGTCTGCAGTGTCGACAAAGCCAGTTGGCCGTTTTCGGAAATTAATATCTATTATCTCAGGACTCATCTTGAGAAACCGTTTGGTAGATGTCATCCTTGTATATCAAAGTACATGCCTGTCAGATGGCGAGCTCCAGAAAGGTGTTTTGACAGGTTTGAAAATTACGTCATCGCGATTAAATGCAAAAATTGTGGCGTAATTGCCTGAAGGATGTAAAATGCAATTTTATGATCCGAAAATGGTGCCGATCGATTCCAGAGGTATGTTTGAGGTCCATGAAGATATTCTAGAGGCCAGTAGCTTGAAAACGAAAATTTTTTTAGTCGGACCCACTTTGGGGCTCGACCTGGCTCATGCCCGTGCATTAAATTTTATTGTGAAATGTTCTTATTTCATGGCAAGTAATGCATATCAATACTAGCTCAAATGCATATTGGCAAATTGGTTTATTAAGAGATGATTTCATTTCGTTATGTAGGCATATAATTGAGAAGTTTTTATGGAACTTTATGGTATTCCTTTGGTTGGCAATAAAAACTTCAAAATTTGAATTACAAGGTGTAGTTCCAAATTTCAGAACTCTGTTAATGTCCTCCTTGTTGTGTGTGAGGAACATGGAGGTTGAAAATACATTAGAATGTCCTCAACAAATGCAAATGGACATCCCACACTCCACGTGATTTTGCCAAGCATCCTCCCATGCTCATGTGGTGATGAAGCGGGGGCAGCAGAAGGTGCTGGGCATGAAGTTAAAGAAAGGGGCAGCAAACAAAATCCCCATGGTCTCCCCATTCCCTCTTTGTTGTTTCTTGGCCCATTAGAGTTTGTAGACTACAGTGAGCAGCATGTATAAACCTTCAAGCAAAGTGTAAGCAACATTAAAATGTTTCAAGTAAATAAACTACAGCAGTCCTCCCTCATGTGCTCTCCCTTTGGTAGCATCTACAACATCAGCAAATGAATAACAGTGAGGGCAGCGTTGAGGTTTTGGGGAACCAAACAAATGCAAATTAATTACTAGCATCCTCTCCTCCCTCATGGTGTTGGAAAGGCATTGAAGTAATAGCAATCTGCCATAAACCCCAGCATTCTCCCCCATGTGATTGGTGAAAGGGGGGATTTTAAAATCAAATGGTAACAACAGTCTCCTCCCTCATGTGGACCATGAAATCATCCAAGTAAATAAAATGGAAGGGGGTATTAAAATCCCACACAAAATTAATGGGCAGCGCCATTAAAAACTCAGAGAAAACCTTCAAAATGCAGTCCCAGGCTTAATGTTTTAATCCCACATTGGGTGGGAAGTGGACCATTTTGGTATTTATAAGCAAAAACGCACTATACTATAATGTCTAAGCCATAAAGGCTTTTGACACAAGGTGCCCATGGGCGCCCAAAGTGGGCCCACGTGTGAGCATGCTTCTCGAGGTGATGGAGGAGTTGACTGGACGGAGACCAAGTGGACCCACGCAGGCACGCTTCCCGAGGCAAACAGGCAAAATTTTACAGACGAAGGTCGGGTTAACGAGCGAGCAAGTTCGAGAGAGATCAACGGTGCGCGCTATTTCGCGAAGGGAAGATGCACATCGTTTAGACCCCGCGAAATAGCGAAAGTGAACGAGAGCCGTCCACGTGGCACATAGGTGGCGGGTACAGTCAGCGGTCTAGTGAGCGGGTCCCGGTGAGGTGGCATACAAGCAAGCAACTCAGTGGCGGTGACGTGGCCGACAAGTGGCAAAAGATGAGGTGTCATCCCAGGTGGCACCCAGTAGACCCCATCAGCCAATCAGACCCCACCATGTGGCAAGGCGTCAGAGCACATATGGAGGCAAAAATCAAAATTTTAAATAATTAAATGATATAGTTTAAACTATAGAGAAATTCGAAAAATTTAAATGATGGGTCCGTGTTGAGGATTAATTCGTCCAGGGCTCAAATTTTTGCCAAAGTATAAAGTGTTATATGTTTTCGGAAAGCTCTCGGAGCGAGGAATCTGATTATGAAGTTAATTTGGACAAATGTGGGATATTTTAGAAGCAGTTTCCATGGGAACAAAATTCAGTTAGAGAGGAGAGACACTTGGCAGTTTTCAGTTGTGGATTTGTTTTTCTTCCTTCCTCTTTTTATTCCCCATTCTTCTCAGTTGTAAGGGTTCCAGAATTCTGTGAGGAAGTGCTCCAGTTTTCATGGCTTCCATTTTCTTAAAATCTTGACCCACACTTGTAAAGTTCTATGGATCTATTCAGGGTATAGAGGCTACATTGCAGGATGACAGATTGTTTCCTAGTTGCAGGTCTTACTTGTGTTAGGCATGAGTAAATTTCCCATGATATTGTCTCTGTGATATGTTTTTCATTATTATGAATTCAATCCTCAAGGAGGATGAAATTTGTCATCTCAAGGAGATTGTGTGACTGTTGTAGGTATCCTTCAAGGAAGGTTTTAAATTCTATAGTCAGTCATAAATGATGAAATGTATTTCCAGATCTGATAAATTTGTGAATGAATTAAATAGTGCATTAGTATCAGGTATTGGTGCATGAATATCTTGTTTAAGGAAAACAAATTTGCATCTATGATTCATATTTGTAGTTCTGTCTGTGACTCTGTTGCCCAATGAACAAGGCACTAGTCTTGCAAGTTTGGGGGATGGTTTCAGATCAACATTTTAAAAGACAAATCTATTTCCCTTTATGTTTAGGGGTGTGTATTCCATTCTTTCCAAGCTCTGTTTCATCCTATTGTTAATACAGATCTAGCCAATCTGTAATGTTTCCTAACCTGTTGAGCTTGTGAAATGATCTATCTGCTTAATGTTGATGCAGTTACGTGTCTGTAATTGTTGTATTTAGTGAATCAAGAGGGTGTCCCCCCCTAGGTCTAGCAGAACCTGAAGTGCAGGAGGATCAATTAGGGTCCTATGTTATGTTGTCCAAGCCCTGATGTGTTTTGTAGACTGAAATTGGTCATTTCATAGAAAGATTTGCAGGTGTTCTTGGGTTATCACTTTTAGTGAACAACAGACCCAATGCCACCATGCACTTTATTGCGATTACCTATTTTAGAGGACCCCATTTGAAGTCCCTCTTCCTCATGTTCAAGCATTGATTCCTTGCCAGAATCCATCACAAATGTTCAAAGTGCATCTCCTTCATGCCAAAACATTGATTCCTTGTCAGAATCCCCCATGCATATCCAAAGTCCAACCCCATGTCAAGAGGATAATTTAGATCATGAAGAAACGTGTCTTAAAATAGATCAAGATCAAGATCCTGAAACCTTATCATCCCATCCAATTGTTGACCAGGACCCCATGTTCCCAGACACTCACGATGATTTCCCTATTCTTGTCCAACCTATCCAAAGTCCTATTGACACTCCATTCCCCGAGGAAGATCAAGATATCCCAGTCCATCCAATCCCAAACGATCCCCTTCCATTCCAAGAACACAATATCCTTTCAAATCCCATTGACATTCCACTTCCTGAGAAAAATCAAGATATTCCTCCCATCCTTTCCGATGATCCCATTAAAAGTCAAGAGAAAAGCACCTTTCAAGAGGATTCCAATGATCTTCCTCCTTGTCAAGATCAAATTATTCCTTTAAATCCTCCACAAGATCCTTTTGTTCCTCCATCTTTTTGTCCTAATCCAACATATCCACTCCAAGATCTCATTCCTTTTGATGATCCCATTATTTCTCCCATTCCATCTCTTGAAGAGCCTGTCATTGAACCATTTCCACTACACAATCCTAGTCCCCCTCATGATCTTGATCCCCTTCATGATTCTAACATGTCAGTGCAAGATGTTCATGAACCCTCGACATGCATAATGGGTTCTTCCACTTTGGTGCAATCTGATCCACTTGAAGATCTTATTATTTCTCTCATATCATATCCACCTCATAACGGACTCGCGTCTTCTTCCCAAAGAAAAGAGTATCCTACAAGTCAAGATATTCATAAAGGCAAAGGAGTAGACCTTCACAAGCAAGAACCCCTCCATATCAAAGAATATACTAATGGTCATGGCTATAGAGCTCACGCTCAAGGCGTTGGTATCCCTTCAAAGTCAAAATCCAAATGTCCACCTTCCCCATCATCACTTCCATCCATTCTAGGTCCATATATCCCTTCATCTCCTATGCAACATCAGTAAAGGCACACATCTTGGAGAACCTTCCATCCATCCCATATGCCTCCATATCATTCCCATCCACACCGACATTCATTCTCTCTTCCAAGCAATTTGGATACCAAGTATAAGCATCATAAGTCTAGAAATCCACATGTATTCAAGGATCAACATGTCCAATATAATCGACATGTCAAAACAAAGAACAATATGATCTATAAAGAAAAATAAATATCCAAAAGGCCACAAAGGCCCACTAAGCAAAATAAAGAAAAGTCAAAATATATATGGGTTCCTAAATCCCTTGTGCAAGCAATGCACTCCAAGGAACCACAAAAGCATGAAAAATCAAAAACCATGTGGATCCCTAAGAAGCTCCTTGAAGCACAAAAAGAAACATCCAACTTGGCATCCAAAATTGCTATTCCTCCATCCAAACCTTCCAAGTCTATTCCTCCATCACCTTCTTCCATTTTGGGCTCTTATGTCCCAAAATCCCAAGCTATTCCTCCATCCAAATCTCAATATCCAAAATACGTCTTTCCTCCATCAGTCCATCACCCCTCAAGGTGTGTGCCAATGTCGATCTTGCCAACATTTCCATCCACTCAAGCACAATTCTTCCAATACCCTATCCATTATCCAATGCATATTTTCCATCCTTTGCATAAATCCTTGCCTTAGTTTCATCTCATTTTCCATGTCCTCATCCTACCAACGTCTTTGAGCATACTTTTAAAGGTCATGGTCCATTTTTTTCTTCAAGGCTACTACCCAAATAATAAGACGCTTGAGTCCTTCTTCCATTCCCTATCATGTGTCCATCTTCTATTGAAAATGTCAAAAAAAAAAAAAAAGTGAAAAAAAAAAGACAAAAGAAAAAAAAGTAAAGAAAAATAATTCGTCCACTAGTGAAAACCTAGCAAACAAGCGCCTTGGGCAAGTACCATGATGAAAACCTGGCAAACAGGCGTCATGCGTAATTTATGAACTTCTTGCACACCACACTTGTGGGCAGGTTTCCTCCTTCATATCCTTTTGTGCTTCATTTTTCCATTATCCTATCATACCATGTTATTACCCTTCATATCCTATTGTCCCTCATGTACATATCCCCTTTTCCACCTTTGATCTTGACAAGGCTGAGGATCTTCATGAGCGTCATGCATCTTGTTTGCAGCTTTTAGTCCATCATAGCTTTTGGTCTTTATCCATTTGCTTATTACAACCTTTCATCCATATTCCCTGTCTTATTGCAACTTTCTGCCACTATCCCGTATCCTATCCCGACCTTCAGTCCATGTCCCTTATCCATTCTTGGTCTTTCTTAACCTATCCATATCTTATCACTATCCATACACTCTTTTTCATTCCTTGATCTTGATCTGACCTAAGGACATGAAATGCAAAACATATAGTTTCAAAAATCTCTTGACATGTCCCTCATGCCATGTCACTGCTTTACATTGTCATATCCAGTCTCTTGTCCCATCACGCCATAGCCCTTGAAAATTGCATCTGTATTGTCTCCATGATAAAAGGCCTTTGTCTTCCCTCTATCCACCATCATTTCAGCAAGCCTATTTATTCACCCATCATATTCCTTGCCTTGCTAGACACTGGGGGCAAAATCATAAAAATTGAAAAATGTCTTGAAAAAAAAAATCATAAAAATTTCAAAAATGTCCTAAAAAAAAGATCATAAAAATTTCCAAAATGTCCTGAAAAAATCATAAAAATTGAAAAATGTCCTGAAAAAATCATAAAAAATTGAAAAATGTCCTGAAAAAAAGATCATAAAAATTGAAAAATGTCCTGAAAAAATCATAAAAATTGAAAAATGTCCTAAAGAAATCATAAAAATTGAAAAACGTCCTAAAATAATCCAAAAAAATCAAATAAAGTCTTGAAAAAACGAACAAAAAAATTGTAAAATCTCGAAAAGCAAAAACAAAACCAAGCATTTTGCAATAAATATCCTCTTGATGCATAAGACAAATCACTAAGTATACATCCAATGGCAATCAATCCAACACTGTGCTTTAACTGAAATCACGCATGAACAGATGAACTTTTCAATCAAACCAGACATTCAAACTAATCAAAATTGTCATATCAATCAACCTCAACTAATCATTTGTCCTTGTCTCTACTATCATGGGTTTTATACAGGGTGTGGTATACTCGAAACCAGACTATGTCTTGTCTTAGACGGGGTACCACATGTCCTAAAACTAGACAGCATGATCATCTTATCAGCACTTTCAACTTTTGACAATGAAGATCAAGGTGTTTGTTTGACTTGTTGGAATTAGCGAGTCTTACCATTTATTGATTTATCTTCGATCATGTTCCTATGTTGCTTCATGATGTCACTGAGTGATTTAGAGTGACCGGGATGGTTCATGGTCCTTTTCTTTTTTGTTGTGATTGTTGTTTGTCTGCAATGTGTCTGTCTTTTGCAAAAAGGGTTGCGTTTCAGCTCTGGCCTTCAATGCCATGATGCTCTGCATCCGCTTTGCTACATTAAATAAAGGTTCTCACCTACTTATGTGCATTCATGAAAGCAAGTTTTTCTTCATCTCTAACTGTCCTCCGTCTAATTTCTTCTTACTAACATTTCTTCTGTCAATCTTGGCAGTCCATTTGATCCATTTGAACCTATCGTCTTCTATCATTCTTATCGATCAATTGGCCCCTTTTCTGGATGTTTCCGGCCAATTCCTCGAGGGGGCATGCATATGTCATTGTTATTGTCTGGGGCATTTTCATTACTGTGCTTTGAAACAACGCTTAAAATCGCATTGTCTCAAAGAGGGGCAAAATGTAGACACCTAAAAATGGTCAACGCTTGCGGGATCATACTTTAACATTTGTGCATTGCCTCATCTTAGGTTTTTGCGTCACATTAACATTTTCTCCTATGTCACGCACTTGGTATTTATCATTTGCGAGCATCGAGTCATTCTTCTACATTCTTCATCTATCTCGCTTTCGAATTTGGTCTTGTCGATAACAATATTTGTCATGATTTTGGTCAATCTTATTCTGTGGCATCTATGTGCGTATTCATTTGTCATCATTTTGGACATCGTCAATCCTAATTAGGGTTTTGTCTTCTTTTCAATCTTGTCATCATGCGATCAATTTGTCATCGATCCTCATCCTAGTCAATCTCATCAATTTTGTGATCAATTCGTCATCGATCCTTGTCCTCTTCAATCATGTCAATTGTTGCATATCAATTTGGTCTCTTTGTCAATATTGGTCAATTTGTCAATCAATCTCAATTGTTTATCAATCAAATCATTCAGAATCATGATCAAATCGAATCTACATCAATTATCTTTTGTCACAATTAAATGTTCATTTAATTGGCTAATTATTCCTCTTTTTGTGAATTAATTAATAAATGACAAATTATTAATTAATTCACCTAATTTCTTAATTTCCTAATTTCCTATTTTCCCAATTTTCTAATTTTCCTAATTTCTAATTCAATTCTCTCCTATTTTTCTCCTAATTTCATGGGAATGACATTTCAATTTGTCATAATTTGTCATAATTGACAATCAATCAATTTTGACATAGAAGTTGTCATAATTTGTCATAAATCATCAATCAATCAAATTTTGCATAGAAAGTGCATAATTTGTCATAATTGACATAATTGATTTGCAATTTCCATTTGAATTGAATCATGCTAATCTTGTCATCTCTCCAATTCTTCTATAAATTGGATGATCTTCATCAATCAAAGCTAATTGGTAATCAGATTATCGAATTTCTAGTCAATCATATTTCGACTACTCTTGATCAAAAATCTTGTCTACTTGCTTTCAATTATGTGTGTGTACTTGTAGGTGAGATCCACAACCAAACCATTTGAAGAGGAAAGAAGAACAATGGAGCCGCATGAAGGGAACATTTGGTTTGTATAATCCTTTTACATGTTTTATCTTCATGTCTCTATTGAGTGTTGTTTAGGATAGATCATTGCAATGAATGTTTTTGTGATTGAGCTATTATGTTTATCTTGCTTGTGATGATTTCCTATTTCCTAACGTACAATTTTGGCTATGTGAAACATTGAAATTGATTCATCTCCCAATAATTTTCACGCTTTAGGGTGTAAGGGAGACCGCGAGAAAATTACATGCCCATTTCCCTAACCCTAATTTCATTTTTCTCCTATAAAAGGGGAAAAGTGCTTTGATTTGATTCATTTGTGCATTGTTGAATTTTGAGAAAGAGATTTTGGAGAGAAGTCAAAATGCCCATTCCATATTCCAGGCATCGTTTGAGGGCATTCGGAGGTATCGGAGACCTGCCGCATATGGACCACCAGTAAGTCAACCTTTTTGACCTTTTCTTGATTTTTTATTTTGTCATTTTTGTCAGTTTTTTGGAATTTTTCACGCGGGGTTCATGGTTTAGCGCATAGGGGTCTTAGATTAGCACATACGAAAATTGTTGTAGCACATGGGGGTTTAAATTTTGGGTGCGTCCAAACTTTTAGGGTAGCGCATCTGTTTTCTAGGTTAGTGCCTTAGGTTTCTAGGTTAGCGCATGGTCTTGGTTTAGCACATTAGGGGCACAGGGTAGCACAGAAAGTGAAAAGGTTAGTGCGTCAGGTTAACCTAGTGCATAGGCTGCACAGAGGCTCGCATGTGTAGGGGGAAGTAGTGCATAGATTAGATCTAGCACAAAGGGTTAAATAAGTAGCACGGCCATAGGATAAATTAGCGCATAGAGTTAGTCTAGTGCATAGGGTGGATAGGATAGCGCGTACAGAAAATAGTTTAGCGCGTGGAGGGGTTTTAGCGCATAGACAATCTATTTTAGCGCACCGGGAAGATTTTGTGAGGTAGGGCGATTTTGCGAATGATAAAAAGTGATAGGACAAGGCCAGGTTTGCTAGGATAGTTGTAATTTGTGCATAGTTGTGTCTACTGTCATGGTGTTTGTTAGTTTGTCCAATATAACTTGTTTTGATTTGCGATATTTCAAGTTATGCATAGATATTAATGTGTTGTGTTGAGCAAAGCATGATTTTTTTTTGTACTGTGTTTCAAGTTCATTGTGTGAAGCCTGATTTGTGTTACAAGCTGATATGGGTTGGAAACTTGATTTGTTTTTCAAGCCGATATGAGTTGGAAACTTGAGTTGTTTTACAAGCTGATATGGGTGGGAAACTTGAGTTGTTTTACAAGTTTTGATATGGTTTTTGATAACTTGAGTTGTTTTACAAGTTCATATGGAATGATATGATGTTGAACTTGATTAGATGAGCAAATTGTTTCATGTTTTTGATGTGATTTTGATTTGGATATCTTTGTTTTGATGTGGAAACTGATATTAGACTTGGTTTGCTGTTTGGCAGGAGAGATTGGGAGTGGTTCAATCGCACGAGCGGTTTCCTAGACCTTGGACATTGATACCACGGTTGGCACAGGCTTCCCTTGACATTATTGAGAGATTTGGCCTTACTTCCCTATTGGATATGCCTCGGCTCACTGTGAACCGGGGTTTACTTATAATGCTCGCAGAGAGGTGGCATAGCGATACGAACACCTTTCACTTTGCCACGGGTGAGATGAAAGTCACGCCAGAGGATCGTTACACGATCCTGCACATACCAGTAGTAGGTTCACTACTACCTTACAAGTAGTCAAAGGAGGGTGGGACAGAGGCACTTCGCCATATATTCCAGGATGAGACAGTTTGTGGATATGAGATCTCTTGGTAGGAGTTCTTGGACTTGGATTATGCACCTCTCCCATCAGTACTGGTAGGGTTTATAGGTGGTTTTCTATGTCCTGACCATAGGTCGAAGGGACTATCTATGGGATGGGGGCTAGTATTAGAGGATATGGTGACACAGGGCCGCAGGTTCACGTGGGGATCGGCTATGCTAGCCCATCTATATAGGGATTTGCACGAGGTGGTATACCTAGGTTACGATAGTTTGTCAGTTGGCATGACGCTCCTACAGGTATGGTGCTGGGAGCACATTCCCACAGATAGGCCATTAGCAGACAGAGATAGGCCCATTGGACGTGCCTATGCATACGGTTATAGGGGTCTAGTTGTCCAGTGGAAGCTGGGCAAATTGGAGCATTGGAGGACGGTTTTGGACAACATTGATACGGTCACTTGGAAACCATATACAGGTTGTGAGGTATGGGCAGAGGACGGGCTAGAGATGCCCTATGTTTTCATGACTTGATATTTGATAGGGAGGACCCCGTTTGTGATCGAGAGATTCATGGTCACCAGAGTTTTGCGGCAGTTTGGTCGGCAGCAGGGTATACCATAGGGGGCTTGCTTGTATGCACACTGGATGCAAGACATACCAGACTGGGGTTTGACTATTGATAGTGCGGCAGCTGTAGAGGAGTTTGTGAGCCTAGCGGGCTAGATATAGGATTATGCCCTAGAGATTTTAGATGCTGGGATGATAAATGAGTTCGCTAGATTGTTCATCGTGCGAGCAATGGCGAGGATATCAGATCCAGAGGAGATGCAACCTTCGTTTGATGATGATGAGGATGAGGGAGGTGGAGATGATGAGGATGATGGATATGGTGGAGGAGGACGATGAGGGAGAGGAGATCGGGGGAGGAGAGGAGATAGAGGGAGGAGAGCAGATAAAGGGTTGGAGAGGGCAGTTAGACGAGCAGTGATGGACAGAGGGAGAGGCGGGTTGACCATTGGAGCAGGTGGTGAGGGGATGGTGGGGGAGGTTATAGCTATAGTGGGAGGGACTGACAAGGCGACATGGCCAATTTAGAGGAGAAGGACCGATGTGCTACCGCCTCTAGCACCGAGGACATGCAAAGGGAGAGGGGATACCGCTTCACAGGTACCCCTACGGGTCTAGATCCCTACTCATGTGGAGGATGCATAGATTAGGACCCTACAAATGATGGTATAGTAGCTACAGGCACAGCTATTGACACATCAGTGGTAGGTTTCTTAGCTAACCACTAAGCGAGACACAGAGATAGAGTTGTGAGGTCAAGCGAAGGAGCTTGCAGCAAGTGTGCAGAGAGTAGCAGCAGGTGGTCCGATGAGAGACACCCTGAGATAGATTTCTTTGAGAGCTCAGGAGGTGGAGTACTACTATCATCATTATGAGGCTATGGTACCTAGGGATTGCCGAGTACAGAGCTTTACACAGTCAAGATCTAGTCGATCTCGAGAGACCGGGTAGCGCTCAGAGAGCCGAGGTGTGGCAGGGCCATCGAGACATGATCCTCCTAGAGATCCAAGGGCAGGGACTTCTATAGTGAGACCGTCTCCATTAGGAGATAGTCATACTTGAGAGATGCTATCTCTGTTGTATTTTGATCATTGTATTTGTTTGTACTGGGCACATATATGACAGATTTTGTACATTTTGATCATTTTTGAGATATATATATATATACGGCACCATTTTCTTTGATCATGTGGTGTGTTATGTGGATGCATGTTCTATGTGTTCTTTCTTTACTTTATGATAATGCAATGCTTAGATAGATGATATGATGCATGATGTATGATGTATGCTTTGATATACTATGAGATGTATCTTTAAAATGAGATGTATGATAATGATATGCTGTGAGATGTATCTTGAAAATGAGATGTATGATAATGATGTGTAGATAATGCAAAGTGATATGTAACTATTTGTAAAATGATAATGCAACTATGTTAAAATGATATGCAACTTATGTTAAAATGATATGCAACTATGTTTTTGGAGCATCCTCATTCTGCATTTGCCATCCTGATATAACCATATGTTATTTGCTTTTGAGACAAGTATCATCATTGAGCATTGATTTGTTTGGGATATTTTGAAAATTTATAAAAGCACAATGGTATAATTGAACCATAATGACTTGAGAAAAATTTTCATGATGTTCGATTTTGCAAGATAGCACAAGCATCAAGGTATAATGGAACCAGGGTGACCTAAGTGCGTATTGCATATAAACAGACAAGATTAAACCATTTGTATGCATGAAGTGGGATCATGCCTTCAGTGATATTCGATGTATCACATCTCAAGACAAGTATTCATATAGTACAAATGATCGCCTCCTAGACAAAAGACTAAGAAAATATTGGAGTTGCCCCATGATCTCTAGCTTTGAAGCTTTTAGTGAGAAAATGCAGAGAATCCAATAATTTAAAAAGTTCAAATGCAAAAGTAGTCAAGAATTTATGCTATGATGCAACATTTATTACTTTAGAAAATCATCCATCTTTGGTATTTCTTGTGATGCTTTGTTTTGTTTTTGCGATGAAGTTTAGCTTTGGTCGTTGGATGCGATGTTTCTAAGTTTGGCAAATAGTTTTGATGTCTTGAATGTGTTGTAAGTTTTGATGATTTATTGCCTCTAGCTGAGTGTGCCTCTTGACGTGAATATGTACAACGATTTCCAAGCCATGGTGGAATGTGGTAAAAGGATATATGGATAGACCAGGATAGTGACTACGCTAAGTATGTCCTGAATGGATATTTGCTAAGTGTCGGGCAATGGCCGATAGTGTTTTACGGTGAAGATAAGGATGTGGATATAGATAGAGGAGTCATCCTCTCACAATAGTGCCTATTACCAGGTTTTCACCAGTTGCTTTTATTGTACCTTTTTATTTGCTTTTTTTGGATTTTTTGATTTTTTTGCTAGTTTTTGCTTTTTCCGTGCATTTAGACCACTCAAGTGTAGTATTTCTTCATATGAATGTTGTTAGTTGGTTCTTCGAGCACATCTCCTTCTGAGGTTGTGAGCTAATATGCGTCTGAGCCATAGACTAATATGATGACATAGGGACCCAACCAATTAGGTTCAAACTTCCCTTTCTTTTCTCGATCTTGCTGATTTCTTGGATTTTCTTTGAGAACTAGGTCACCAACTTTGAAGTTGCGAGGGATGACCTTGTGATTGTAGCTCCTGCACATACATTGCTGATATGCTTTGAAATGAGTGTAAGCATGCTGACATCTTTCATCTAATAGTTCCAGTTCTTGTAGTCAGTTGACCCGATACTCTTCATCTAGGATTAAGCCTTTTAGAGAGACTCTGAGAGACGGAATTTCTACCTCCAGTGGTAAAATAGCTTTGGATCCATAGACCAATGAGAAAGGTGTTGCTCCTGTAGGTGTACGGATGCTGGTTCTGTATGCCCAAAGTGCTGGATTGAGTTGGATATGCCAATCTTTGCTTGCATCATTGACTGTTTTCTTGAGAATCTTTAGTATTGTTTTGTTGGAAGCTTTTGCTTGACCATTTCCCTGGGGGTAGTATGGTGTAGAGAACTGATGTTGTATTTTGAATTGTTCACATAGTTCTCGTACATCTTGGTTTTTGAATGGGCATCCATTATCAGTGATGATAGAACTTGGAATACCATATCTATAGATTAGATAGTTTAGGATAAAAGACACAATTTGTTTTCCAGTTACTATGGTCATGGGGACTGCTTCTATCCACTTGGTAAAGTATTATGTTGCAGTTATAATGAACTTGTGTCCATTTGAAGATGAAGGATGAATTTTGCCAACCAAGTCTAATACCCACTGACAAAAGGGCCAGGATGTTGTAAATGGCTGCAGTTCCTGCGTGGGTACATGTATCACATTGCCATGGATCTGGCATTTAGGACACTTCTTGGCGAAGTGGTAAGAATCTTTCTCCATTGTAGGCCACTAGTATCCCATCCTTAGAATCTTTTTAGCAAGAGTAGTCCCACTTGAATGTGTTCCACAAATACCTTCGTGAAGCTCATGTAAAGTGGAATTAGAATCATTACGATCAAGGCAACGAAGAAGAGTACCATCTAGACCTCGACGGTACAAAGTATCAGTGGTAAGGGTATAATGGGTAGCTTGCCAGATAAAATTACGTTTCTGGTTACTAGATTTGTCAATGGGTAAGATGTTGTTCTTTAGATAATCATATATCAGTCCATATAAAGGGGAATTCGAACCGGTTAAGGCGTAGACGACATGGGATTCAGAGTGGTCATAGGCTAGGGAGAACAATTGCTCTACCAAAAACTCATAATGACTCTATTGCTCTGGAATTTGTAGTAATGAAGTGATAGTAGCCATGGCATCGGTTGCTTTGTTGTTCAACCTTGGTATCTGCTCTAAGGTGATGTGTATAAAATACTATTTGAAGTCATCCACCATTCGTTTGTAGGGTAGTAGCTTGTCATCCTTTATTTGATAGTCATTGTTGACCTAATTGATGACTAGTTGTGAATCTCCATAGACCATTAACTCGGTGATTTTCCATTCTACGGCCATTTTGATGACTATAACCAATGCCTCATATTCAGCCACATTATTTGTGCATGGGACCATAAGCCTATATGATCTTGGTATAGTGTGTCCTTCAAGAGTGATGAATAGAATGCTAGCACCTGAACCATGTTGGGTGTAGGATCCATCAAAGTATAGGGTCCATTGTTTGGTAGAAATAGCAAGAACGTCCCTATCCAGAAATTCAATCTTCATAGTTTGTTTTCCTAGTAGCGGTGCTTTAGCTAGTTGATCTGTAATTGCTTGTCCTTTGATGGCTCTTCTTTCTGTGTATTGGATGTCAAATTCACTAAGAATCATGACCCATTTAGCCAATTGTCCAGTAAGAGATACTTTGCTGAGTAGATATTTGAGAGGATCATTTTTTGCTACTAGCTTAATGGTGTGTGCTAGCATATAATGTCGGAGCTTCTGAGATGCGAAGACCACTATTAGACAAGCCTTCTCAATGAATGTGTAGTTGAGTTCATAGCCATTCAATGTTCTGTTGATGTAGTAGGTGGCTCGTTCCTTTCCTTGTTGATCTTCTTGTACCAATAGTGCCCCCAGCAATATATATGTTGTTGAGATATATAGTATAAGGGGTTTTCCTATGATTGGTGGTACTAGAGTTGGTGGATTCATCAGGTTTTGTTTGATTTGATAAAAAGATTCTGCACACTTGGTTTCCCATCTGAAAGGTACATTTTTATGGAGCAAATGATTGAATGGTAGACTTTTATCAACTAATTGAGCAATGAATCACCTGATTGATTGAAGTCATCCTTGTAGAGATCTGAGTTGACTGATATTCTTTGGTGGTGGCATTTCCATAATGGCTTGTACCTTTGCTGGGTCTACTTCAATACCCTTAGCTGAGACAATGTAGCCTAGTAACTTTTTTGATGTAACCCTAAAGACACACTTCTTAGGGTTGAGCCTGACTTGGAATTTCTCCAATTGATCAAAGATCTTTGTTAGGATGCCAAGATGTTCTACTCTAGTGAAGGATTTAGCTAGTAAATTGTCCACGTAGTCTTCCATAAATGTGTGCATCATGTCAAGAAAGATTGTTGTCATTGCTCTCTGATAAGTAGCCCCTGCATTCTTTAAGCCAAAAGGCATAACATTCCAATAGTATGTGCCCCAATGATAGGTGAACGCGATTTTATCTTGATCTTCCGGGGCTATTTTGATCTAATTATAGCCTAAGAAACCATCCATTAGTGAGAGCATTGCATGGCCCGCTGTGAGGTCTACAATTATGTTGATACTGGGCAGAGGAAAGTCGTCTTTTGGACAGGCTTTGTTGACATCTCTAAAATCAGTGCAGATTCTGATTCTACCGTCTGGTTTTGATACTGGTACTATATTGGAAATCCATTTTGCATAGTCAATGGGTTAGATGAATCCGACATCTAATAGTTTCTTCAATTCAGCTTTGACCATGAGTGCCACCTGGGGATTCAGCTTTCGTAGTTTTTGTTTGACTGGTTTAATTCCTGGAGAGATGGACAAGTGATGCATGATTAAGTGTGGATCTAATCTGGGCATATCGGCATATGACCAAGCAAAGCTAATTTGCTTTTCTTTAAAGAAAATGATAAATGTTGATCTTTCCTCCTCTGTCAGAGATTCTGCAAGGTGTATGTTTTTGACTGCTTCTGTGGTACCAATGTTGATTGATTGAGTGGGCTCAATCAATATGGGTGATCGCTCATGAAAGTGCTCTGGAAGAGTGTCAAGTCTCCCATCTTTAGGTGCGTTAAAAAGGTTTTCACCCTCAGATGCGTCCTTTATTTTTACTTTTTTGTGATCTAGAGCTGCCATTGATTGGTTTTCAGTGTCAAAACTTTTACTTGGATCATTTTTGCGACTGAGAGACTTGGCACTCCCTGGTTTGTAGACATCGTTACTTTGTTTGCTAGTAGAGCCTGTCTCTGGATAAATGATACATAGGTAATGGATAATAGATTCATCATCTGAGAAAATTTGTATATCATATATTTCAGGTTCATCCAAGTCAATGAGGTCAGGAAAGACAAGCGGTAAGGAATCGTTTGGTGGATCAAGTTCTGCTACTGTAAGTGTCAAGACAGAGGTTTCATCATGATTGGTCTTGGTTTTAAAGAAGTCAAGGATTTCGTTGAGGTCTTCGATGGTATTATCTTCCATATAGACTTGTTCATAATGCTTTTGTTCACTTTCCTTGGCGTCATAGATATTTTGCGGTCCAAATTCAAGAGGTCTTTCTTCTGCATTATGCTCTTCCTAAGAAAGGGGTATGGTGCCAGTATTATTAGGGATATCTGTAGTAGCATTTGAGCAAGTACCCCATTCATATTCATTTGAATCAGTCTCTGAGGCATCATCCCAGATTCTATCAGTGTTGTAAATAGGTATGTTGTATGGTGAAAATAGATCTTTGATGATGGATACCATTTTGATAGTTTTTGTTGATTTGGTGTCAGATCCTGCTTCTATTTTCTGTATTTGTTCATAAATTGTGCCTCCTCGGGGAGGAACAATGGTATCAAGAGATAATATTATTAGTTCTTGAGATATTGGTGTTTGAATATGAGCTACTACTACACATATGGCCTTCTTGTGGTTTATAAGCTTTTCTTGATGTAACTTTTGTTCTTGATGTTCCTGTGCTTTGCGGATTGTTTCTGCTGACTCAAATAGTGCTTCTTGCCAGGATTCTTCTTTGTACTTCTTCTTTGCTTTCCATTAAGATTTTGCAGTTATGCATGGCATCTTTCTTAATAGGAAAGTGAGTTTACAACCCAATCCTATTTTGTCCCTACTAGGCTGTGAAGGAAGATCTATGGGTTCAGTGACTCCTTCTTTGCATTTGCCAATAGGTCCTTTACCATCATATCTCATTTCCTACATGATTAAGTATCCCTTTCCATATAGGTGTGTTGGTAGAACAATGTTCAGAGCAGCTGCTCTGTTATCTTCTTCCTCATCTTTGTATAACTAGCTAAGAATGTCCTTATCTTCTGATTCATGTGCTAGAGTCCCCAGTTGGATGAAGGTACCATCAAATTTGGTGATGGGCTAAGTTACCAGATGCGTTGATGTAGTAGGCAATCCATGAGATCTGGGTGATGTTGGCAATTTGGCCAAACATAGGGGTTCCAAAGAGTATTCTCCTATACCTTGGTCTTTGATTTGCATTTGCTACTTGAAATCTCTAGATAATGAGTCGGGCTTTGCTGTCTATAGATCTAATGTTGAGGATCTCTTCTTTTCTCTATTATGAGGAACTAAACTATCCTAGGTTGCCCCCATTGTGTTTCAATGTTGAAAGGGGTTGTGATCAAAAGATATGGAGATCTCTTGTCCGTCATAAGGGAATTTGACAAACCGGTGATACGTAGAAGGCACTGCTTGCATTTCATGTATCCAAGGTCGCCCTAACAAAATATTGTAGCTGAGATCTATGTCTAAGACCTAACACATAGTATCCTTTTGCACTAGTCCAACTTGAATGGGTAACATCACAGTTCCTTTAGATGACCTTTCCTCATCATCATATGCCTTTATGGTAATCTTCTTACGAGGATCAATAGACTCTTCTGAGAAGCCTAATGCACGGATAAGCTTTAAAGTACATATATTAAGTCCAGCTCCATCTATTAAGACTCTTTTTACTCAGTGTTTATAAACGATGACTTCAATATGGAGAGGAGTGTTATGCGGATGACTCAAGGAAGTATTATCATGCTCTGAGAAGGTGAGATTATGAGGTCATGTCATATGGGCGACCATGGCTTGAAATCTATCTGCATCCAGATCTTGAGGTACATTGGTTTCCAATAGTGCTTACTCCAATATGTTTTTGTGTTTGGGCGATAGTTTCAGCAATTCTAGTATGGATATCTGAGCTGGAGTTTTGCGTAATTGGCTAACCAAGTCATATTGGATTTTTGATGTAGTATTTGTAGGTGTAGTATGTCCTTTTAAGACATATTTCTGAGTTAGGGTTGTTACATTGATGGATTCATGATCACACTAATCTCAGATGGTGATGACGTTTACCTGATGATCTTCAACTGATATGTGATTTATGGTGTTATTGTAGATATGGTTGATACGAGCTCCGCATGTATCATTCAATGTTGAAGCTCCATCTTTGTTGTAATTTGGAAGAGGATTTTTAAAGGCTCCGTGGTCACCATTTGTTTTGACACCATCTACCATTAAGTCACCTCGACCAATCATGTCTTGAACAATGTTTTTCAATCTCATGCAATCATTCATCCGATGACCCTTGTTATGATGGAAATCACAATAGTGCGAATCACTCCACCAAGGTGGTTTGATTTGGGGTTCATAGTTGCTGATTGCAGTCAAGGAGAGAATCTTGTTTGCCAGAAGTTCTCTGAATGTTGATTCTAGTGATTCCCCTAGTGGTGTGAAGACACACTTTTGGAAATTGTTTGTGTTGTCACGTGAATTGTTGTTAGGTCCTGGATTCATGTTTTTTCTTTGAGTATCATTGGTGTGGTTTGTGTTGAGTTGTCCTTGATTGGTGTTTGGTGCATATGTGTTGGCATTTGGATTAGTACCTTTAGGGTTTTTCGTGGCCTGAGGATTTCCGGACAATGCAAGCACAGGTTGCTTAGATTTTGGATCATGCATTTCATTGTTGCCTTCATTTTTGTTTTGAGTCCAGAATCGAGATTTATCCAAGTTGTTGTTGTTTTGGTTACTGTAGTTTGATGAATTTGTTCCTTCCTTGAAGAATTTGAGTGTTCCCTTTTTGACACACGCTTCCTCTACTTGAATGTCATTTTCAATCAATTTAGCGAAAGATGTTATGCATTGGAGTTTGAGCCTGTAACTCATTTCACCATTCAAGTTATCGATGAAGATTTCCATTTTCTCCTTTTTGGGAATATCTCGAGGATATCGTGATACCATACATCGCCAGCGTTGAAGGAATATCATGAATGTTTCGTTGTTCTTTTGTTTGGTGTTGTAGACATCTAGTATGGTTATAGCGTGTTGAATGTTATAGGAGTATTGTGTTATGAACTTGTTAACCAATTCATCAAATGATCTGACAGGTGGCATAATTTTGGATAACCATTCCATTGTTTGCCCTCCCAAGCTTCTTGGGAATAACCTCATCAGATAGGTGTCATCATGAGCAAACTCAAGACTCATGGTACAAAATTCTCTGACATGATCATGAGGATCACTTTTTCCATCGTATTTGTCAAATTTAGGCATGCCTGAGTTTGGAGGAAAAGGGATCATGTGCAATCTCCTGTCAAAAGGATAAGGACAAATTTCATTTAAAGAGTACCGTACTGTTGTCCCTTGTTGCATGTCTTGCATTTGTCTTTGTAACATTTGCATTTGTTGAGTAAGGGCAACCAAAGGCACATGTTTTGCCGAGGGAAAAGTTCTTCCCTTGTATTGATCCTGGGTTGAAACGGTGTTTGGAACGGTATGTTTTGCTTGGGAATGTATTATCTTGGTATATGTTGCTCTGGTACATTTTGATCCAAGATGTTTTGCAGTGGTGTATGTTGCTCTGGTATGTTTTGATCTGGGATGTTTTGCATTGGTGTATGTTGTTGTGGTATGTTTTGATCCGAGATGTTTTGTTCAGGGTCACGTGCTTCTCTTTCCTGTTGTCATTCTTGATATTCATAATGCTGAGGGTGTGTCCTAAACACATTTGCGTCAAGGTTTTCAGGGAGTTTTACTCCTTTACTTGTGAGCATAAGAAAATATTTTTCTTTGTCATTTTCCATGAGCCTTTCTACAAGCTTTTGGAATGAAGCACTTTCTTGACACTCCTGAAGAAGCACTTCAGAAATTTCAATATCCTCTAGGTGTGGACCCTCAAAAGGATTTGACAACCTTTGATTCATACTAGACTCTATGTGTGTCTCACTTTGTTGGTTTTGTTGAGAGTGAGTAACAGGCATTTTAGTAGAAACTTTCAGTGACGAAGGGGACAAAATCCTCTTCGATATGTTGCTCGGGGGTTGGTGGTTCTAGTCGAGGTGTGTCATAAGTGATACACTCGTCAGGTAAGAATGCTGGATTGATCCTTCCTCCATGGTTTATGATTTGATTAAAAGCGAATTTTTGACAATATGCCCTAGTCTTTAAAGGCTCTTTGTCAAATTTGTTGGATTTGTTTTGGATATAATGTTTGACGTGATGAAGGAACACTCAATGAGATTTGAAGAGTTGATGATTGATGTATAAAAACTTATTTCTCTTGATGAATTTGGAAAAACTAGGTTATTGTTTCTTCAACGTGATGTTACGATAAAGATTCTTTCTTCTCAGAATATGGGGATTAGTCATGCATGAGTGATCAATGGTTTCCTTTGATTTGTTTGGATTTAGTTGATCTTGTTTTGAAAATTCAAGTCTTACTCTATCAAAATGAAGGTTTAGATGCCCCTTCACGACAAAGTGTGTCAAATGATATGGATAAAAGCCTCCCGATATGGAGACTTGATTTGACAACCTGAAATATTTTAAACAAGTGTTTTTGAGATGAAATCCATGAGATGGTAAAGGATTCTTTTGACACTTGTGATGAGGTTTCCAGATTATGATAGGATAGATATGTTTTACTGTGCGATCAGTTTCAGATTTTTACAACGTTTGTTTTGACACAAACTTGGCTCAAGAAATAGCTTTTAAAGTTTTGTTTTTGCTACTCTACTTTGATGAAAAATGATGTTGATGGAAAAAGGCTTCTGAAAATATTTTCAAAATTTTTAAAATTCCTCACTGTTTTGCCCCCTGCCTTTTTGATTTTGGTCACGCGCTAAAATAGAGACAGGATGTGCTACCAAATTTACTTCACGCACTAAAATAAGGACCACACACGCTAAGCCACCCCCAGACACGTGCTAAAGTTTTGACTGTTTAAAATTTTGTTTTCTTTTTTTTGAAAAGCAATGCACTAGTATGGGTTTGTGATGCACTAACTATTAAACCCGATGCGCTAAAATTTAGTTTCCATGCGCTAAGTTGATGCTTCAACGTGCTAGACTATTTTCCCGATGCGCTAATTGTTTAACACTATTTTGAATTCTGGATAAAAATGCTACTATTTTGAACATACATGCTAACTTGATGCTTGGATGCACTAACAGAAATACTCTAAGCGCTAACGAGTTGTCCCCATTTGCTAATCTGCCCTTATTTTTCCTTTGGTTGGTTTTTCTGCAATTTTTGGATTTGATTGTGAGTTTTTCAGCTTTGATGGATGATTTTCTGAGGTAGTAAATGCAAAGCACAGCACAAAGAAGACAACCATTTTTTCTTAATCTAACAAAAAGTGTATGTTCTGCGAGGATGTGTTCAAATCCTCAATGTTTTAACAGGTTTGGATACGAAAAATACACTTCAGAAAGACTCTTTATTCAAAGGTCATAAATAACATCATAGCCCACTAGTCTCGATACTTCGTCAGCTCAAACAGTTGTGTCACCCCCTAGAGGGCACCCATTTTTTTGCCTTTTTCCAG
Source organism: Cryptomeria japonica (assembly GCF_030272615.1). Classification (NCBI taxonomy): domain Eukaryota; kingdom Viridiplantae; phylum Streptophyta; class Pinopsida; order Cupressales; family Cupressaceae; genus Cryptomeria; species Cryptomeria japonica. The sequence continues at coordinate 625,856,142 of NC_081405.1, forward strand.
AAATTAACCCAAAGTGAATTGCTTCACAATTGAGTAGTTATCTTGGGAGATATATGGTGAGTAATCTTGGGGGCAGATTCTTTCCCACCCTTGCACTATGATGTTATAAATGTCCAGTTACTAACTTGGTTCAAAGTTTCTATTTCTATGACTCATAATTAGGCTTCCTGTTTGGCCGTCAGTGATAAACTCCCTCAGGAGGCTTCCCAATCTTTAAAACAAAGGCTTTACGTATCTCGAGGATACTGGGGGAAGGCTAATCGCTGGGCACAACTGTTGAAAAGGACATTCATCACTTTCCACTTTTGATTATAGTGGGTTGGAGCACTTGGCATCAAAGTTGTTCCCCACTTAGGTCATTCCCTTCACATCAGCCATAAACGGCTTTAAGAGTTGATTCCAACTCCTCAGGAAAGCAGGCCTACTAAAGGATGTAAATGGTTGAAGTAAAGAAAGCTTTTAAGAGTGGTCTAGCTTTTTGATCACCCAGTTAAGGGAGAGCATATACCTTCCACTTTCGAGACAAGGCAAATAAGGTTCCTTTTAAGCCCTCAATTCAGTGATTTGCTAACCTATACCTGGAGATGTTTCTCCAGAAAAGCATGGTGTTAATTTTACTTCCCCAAATCAGTGATTATTTAATCTAAGGAAATAACTAAGTCAACAAAGAAAAAGGTTCATTTTGGTCAACAAAGAAAAATCAGTAAACAAAAGGGGAATTACTTCCCTCTTTGATTGCAACAACTTTTTAGGTGAGGTTCTTTCCTTTGCACAAAAATTTGAAGATGAATCCTTTTATACACCAAAGGATGGTGAGGTTCTTTTTAAAGCTCTATTTTTGCAAAAAGAAAATTTTGTCTTGTTCTTTTTAGAGCCAAAAAATAGGTTTTCTCCTATGAAAGCCAGAAATGTTCGATTTAGTGATTCTTTTTATAGCCCAAAGGAAATAAGTGAGTTCAATTCTTTTAAGAATAGAAGAAGTTTAAAAATTTAAACTAACTTAACTAAGTTAGTGAAAATCCTAACTATCTTAAATTTTTAAAGTTTAAGCTCCGATCTGCAACAAATTTTGTTAGAATCTTGCAAGAAGACAAGTTGAAAATGTTAGATGGTTGGTGGACTTCAACAAGTCTATTTTCTTATTCTCAGTTACAGATTTTGGAACTTCGATTTTTGTCTTTTTTGGATGCACTACAGAACAAACTGTATGGACTACATAATAGCCATGATGTGCTAAAAGAAGTCTTCAATGCGCTACACTTTTTTTGGGATGCGCTACTCTATGTGCCGAAAGCGCTGCTCTATTTTTCTCCCATGTTGAGACCTACAGGAAAAATTTAATATGCTTATGCGCTAATAAACAGATTAGACATGCTAGGTGATGGACTCCACGCACTGAACAATGAACTAGATGCGCTAGGTTGTTAACTAGATGTGCTAGGGAATGATTCCCATGCGCTGATTCTCGTTTTCCGTGGACATGCAAAAGTGGATATATTTCAAAACTGATTAGATATATGGGGTAATGCCCCACAGTGGGCGCCAGAAATGTATGCAGGAAAAGCGAGTTGATAGACCTCAAAATGTGAAAAACCGAGTTCTATGGAGCCTTGCTCACACACCCATAGGACTTCTTGGTGCAAGATATGGAGTCATGAAGTATAACTCAGCTTCCCAAGGATGGTTCCACGGTTCTCTATCTTGCACGGTCCCTCAAACCAATGTTTTTGCTCTCAGATCACTGAGCAAAATGGTTTAGGGATGGAAAATGCAAGAAGGAGGGATGTTTTTTGCTGATTTAATATGAGATGCATCGTAAGCTATGCATGATTCTAGAAATGCAATAAACTAGTTATAAGATGACAAGATTAGCGAATAAGACTATCCTAGCATGCTATATTAGTCTATGATTAAGCTAAATGATGAGGAACATACTCTAAACATGCATATTTAGATTAATTCCTATTGAAAAGAGAAGCTAAATGATGAGCATATAAAATATGAAAGCTTGAATGGATTTGAGTATAAGTGAGATGCTAAAGTCTTGGATGATATGAAAATGGAGGGATGAGAGCTCTATTTATAGCAAAAATAGGGCAATGGATTGAAAGAGGCAATCAAGGGTTGAGTTTGAAAGTTGAGAATCCATGTTTGCAATTGGCACCAATGAAATGGTGACAATTGTCAACATAAAACTGGGTTGAGAGGAGAGGTAGGAAGCATTAAATGCTTGAGAAAACCTCATGGTTACCCTATGGGTTAAGGGTTAAGGTTAAGTTAAGATTACCCATTGGATAAAGCTTTTACCCAAAGGATAAACTCTTGTGCAAAGGTTTAAGGATAACCATGGTCAAAACAATAAATGCTTGATGAGACCCTTGGGTTACATGGAGGTTGAGTTTATGGAAATTCTTTAACCATGTAAGAGGGTTTGAGTTAACCATTAATGGTTATGAAAACTTTGGGGACAAATTTGTAAGAGTCCTTCCAAATTTGGGGGCATTCAACAAGTTATCTTGTTGAATGGATAAAGGCTTTAATGCCTTTTGAAGACTTTACTCCAAATTTGAGAAGTGATCTCCTCTAATTTAGGGGAAAGGGATAATGGATGGGTTTTGGGTTAATTGATTAGGTTTAGAAGAATTCTAGAAGGGAGTTTAGAGAGGCAAGTGGGAGATGTAGGATTTTGCAAGTGGGTGGGGAAAATAGAATTAATTAAAATAAATTGCTTTATTTCAATTTGGTTGCAATTAAATAAATTAGATTTATTTAATTTAGGATAACTATTTTAATTAAATTTGAATTTAATTAAAAAGTGGATAGGGGCTTTAATTGAATAAAATGAATTATCCTATTAAATGGTATAGTGAATTTAACTGAGTAATTTACATAATTAAATAGAGGAATGCAGATAATTTAATTAAATTGGATTTAATTAAACATAGAAATGAACATAAAATATTCATTTAGGAATATGGTCATTTTTATACGTCTACACCAGTTTGTTTCAAAACATCTTCCTTAATTGCTTTTGCCTGTTGGGTTCCTTTTCTTACTATTTCTTTGACCTTCTTAACTCTTTTTCTAGACTGAATTCCACTCTCAATTGTTTCAGCATTTCCAAAAACTTTCTCAGTGGGTTCCTTTGGTGCTTCAAGGAGGGCTTTTGCATAAGTTTCAATAATATTGTCATCTGTTTCATAGCCCATTTCAGTTACCCAGATAGTTCTAGGGACAACTGCCTCCATCCAGATTTCATCCTTTTTAATTACAAAACAAATTTCTTTCTGATATTTGTCCACAATAGCTTGTGATAGTCTTACTCTAGTTTTCATTTGAGCTTTCAATGCAGTCTTACTCTAGTTTTCATTTGAGCTTTCAATGCATGAAAATATTCATTTAAGTTTTTCTCCCTATTATCTCCCATGTTCAATATATCCAATAGTTGCTTTCCTACTGGTATGTCAAAGCCAAAATTTCTTGTGTAATGCCCCGCCAAGAAACCCCGAAGGGTTAAAGTTAAAACACACTCAAGGAGTGCAATATTTTTTTTTTGATTTAACACAACATTAAGATACATTGGAGTTATCTAAAGCTTTGATAATGCAGCGGAAGACCTAAACAAACCTAAAGGGTTTCCCAACGTGATTACATAACTTAACACCCAACTCAATTCACGACATTAGATCCAATTATGCAGGTTATTTTAATTACATATTATTATTTAAAACATGTATATAATTTGTTCATTAAATTAACATTATAGACAGTAGGACGCAGTCATCCATTATGGTTGAAGATGAGTCTAACATGAGGATATCTACCCCTAGAGGTTAAAACATAGGTAACATATGAATTCATCCCTTAAGGTTAAAATATAGTTAACTTGATGAGTCCATCCATTTTAGATACCAAAACAGCTAATATGATGAAGTTAGTTTATTAAGGTTAAAATGTAAATAACCCATTGAGTTCATCCATTATAGTTAAAATATAGCTAATAAGATGGAGATCATTTATTAAGTTTAAAATGTAGATAACCAATTGAGTTCATCCATTATAGTTAAAATATAGCTAATAAGATGGAGTTCATTTATTAAGGTAAAAATGTAGATAACCAATTGAGTTCATCCATTATAGTTGAAATGTAGTTATTAAGATGAAGATATTAAGGTTGAAATGTAAATAACATAATGTAGTTCATCCATTAGGGTTACAATTTAGGTAATATGACGAGTTCATCCAATAATTGTTATCCTTTCATTACGTTCAATTATACATTAAACACATGGCATGCACTTTGTTCCAAAACGTACTATCATTACATCATAACTAATGGGTTCTTTTCATGCTGACTTATTTTCATTTACATTAACAGAATACAATTCCTCCATGATCCAATTTATTGCATTTAAGAGACGACTGCATACATGCATTACGATAAATCTCATGTAATCCACTTATACATTCTATCAATGTGACATCCATACATGCTAGGACTAACCATGAAACATAAGAAAAAAAACATCACATAACACCAAAATGATCTCGAAGTTCACCCCTAGAGGGCTACATCTCTGGGTCTTCTCAACTGCGAGACCCCTCTAATAATTAAATAAGTTAAAGGTACATAAGTTTCATGTTATTTACAATTGTGCCATCAAGGCGAACATAATCAATATACAAACGACCACTTAGGTCAATAAATACCTAAATGATCCCTACATAGAAACGGATCTAGCTGAACATATTAAAAGAAAATACAAAGGTCCCTTGTCTGAAGGTACTCTAACTAGGGACTTGACCATCTATGGCCAGCCACACATCAACCAGACAATAGGGTCCCAACAAACATATCAAGTCTTTTCATTACTTAAGCAAAGGTGAGTATAGAAATTAAACTTGCATAGGCATTAACCGGTAGAGGCAATCTTCTTTCCTATTGGTTTAAACAATAAAGGTTGGTCAAGTTTTCTAAATGATCTAGGTTTTCAAAATATGGGTTAACTCACAATAATGGTTCCCACTTTTTTGCCACTTTTGACACTGAGATGAACAATTTTAAAATAATCTTCAACTTCCGACAACTATAACTTTTAAACTATTAAGAATTTGAAGATGATGTAAAATAGTGATTTGTAGAATTTTGTCTGTAGATTTTGTATATATTTTTTTCAAATTTTTTTGAAGGATTTTTTTTTAATTTTTCCATCTCCCTCAAAAAGTAGTTTTTTACAACAAACTACATTTTTTAAGAGTGATGTGCCTCCCAAAATGCATAACTTTTTTTCTATAAATGATAAAAACTCAATTCTTTCAAATTTTGGTTTGCAACATCAATATCCAAGGCTTGCAGTTGGTTTGATAGTGATATGTTGAATATTTTTCATTTTATTAAGTTTTGAAGTCCGACTAGTCATAATTCAGACATAGGTTTATGTTTGAACACATAACTTATTCTGTATATATCAAAATTCAATTTTATTTTTTTTGTTAGAAAGAAGACATCAATATCTAGGGCTTAGATATTTTTCAGAATTTTTTTGAATTAGTTTCCTATTTTTCCCAATGCGTTGAATAGAGAAGTTCATGTTCAGTGAAAAACCTATATTTGGTAAAATTAAAAAAACAAGTTCATAATAAATTCAATATGTAATAAAATTATATTCATTGGAAAGCTTTCTTCGAGAACTATAATACTACATTTTGGGTTGTCAAGATCATTCCATTTGAGCCTTCAACTAGACGTTTCAAGGCCAAAAATCTGCAAAAAAATGTAGAAATCTTCAGAGAAGTGTTAAAAAAGGGGTTCGAACAAAGGGGGGTTCGAGTGAACCCCCCATTTTTAGGGGGGTTTGAATGAAGGGGGCTTCGATCGAACCCCTATGCTATAACTGAAAAATGACATAAGCGTGCATTAAAGGTGCTTCGCTAGAAAGATGGGGTTCGAGTGAAGTGGGGTCTTCGTTCGAACCCCAAAGGGTATTCCGTTCGAACACCCCCACTTCGCTTGAACCCCCCGTAAACAAAATTTTCTACTTGCGTCAATTTCCTTCGTTGGCAAAAGTGGGAACCAGCTTTGTGAGTTCACCCACACATTAACAGATAAATCACCATTACAAGGTGAATACAATACCACAATTGCAATAATGATATTTGTCTATTACACAATACAGAGGAAGAGTATAACTACACTCTTTATTTTTCTAAAAGAAGATATCATTAACCTACAAATTTTCCAATCGATACATTAATAAATTTCCAATAATTCTACTAGCATATCATTCAAGTTCTCAAAATATTCGAAGATAAATAATTCATTTTCCAATTACTCCTATACTTTAGTATTTCATTTCTAAACTCCCAGATGTCCTATATCATTCAAATCGAAAACAATAGATAATCTTGAATAATATTTTATTTAAAAATTACCAAATAATAAAAAAATATTAAATGTCACAGATCTTCCAATTTAAACAATATTTAATCTCTTTTCCAAAAGATACTTCCCTATTAAAACAGATCCCAAAATTAAATATTAATTAATATATATTTATTAATCCATGATTAATAAAATATAATTAATTTAATAAATAATAATGCGCAAACTTCCAATTTAGTATTATTTAATATATATATATATATATATATATATATATATATATATTAAATAATATTAATTTTTCATTAATATAATATATATTAATAATATCTATTAACTGAATTAAAACTATATAAAATAGACTTTAATAAAAATATATTAAAAACTTCTTTTAATCCACACCCTAATTCTCGATGGTATATTTCATTTTATAGATTTATATATATATATATATTAATTAAAATAAAAAATAAAAATTAGAAAACCCTAGGCCTACAGGTTCCACCTCCCATCCACGGGAGTGGGAAGGACCAACCCGCAGGTCACTACGGCCATAGGTGGACACAGGTTCTACGAACCACACTCTGGTCGCAGGTCCCTATGGCCCACATTGTGGACGTAGGTGCCCTGCGAGCCTCAATGTGGACGCAGGTTTCCTCCAGCCCACAACGTGGAGGTAGGTCTCCTGCGAACCACAATGTGGATGCAGGTCTCCTGCGGCCCACAATATGGACGCAGGTCCCTGCGGACCACAATGTGGTCGTAGGAAAGACTGCAAACTAGCAGGGAAGAGAGGGGTAAAGACAGTGTGAGTTGAGCCTCGGCTCCTCCGCCCACCAAACCCTAACGTCCAAAATTTTTTTTGATAATAATATTTTTAAATACGCTTAATAACAGCAAACCAAAAAAATAAAATATTAAAACCCCAATTTCTTTCATTCACAGTCCCATACAGAGACTAAACTGTATTTTCTAGAATGTTCCAAAAACAACAATATGGGACATTTTCTCAGCAAGATTATGATTTTCCAAATACACAATAACTTTCAAATGGGCAAGATTTGCTCAACCACGAAACATATTTAGCTTCCATTGATTCTGGCTGTTGGTCCAGTTTTGTAGAGCTAAGGTTGAACTTTAAAAGTATCTCCTTCATCTTAGGAAGTTCTTTGAAAAGAGCTTCATTGGTCTTCATTAGGGTTTCATTCTGAGAGATGGCTGCATTGAGTCCTTGTATTTCTTCTTTCTCTTCCTTACCTTCTTGCAAAGAAGCGGTAATCATACCAATTTCTAGATTCAACTTAAAGATCTCATGCTCCTTGTCCTTCACTAGATCCTTATATTTTCTTTGGTTTTCCAGTTCTTGACTCATCCTAATGGTCAGTCCTTTCATCTCCCTCCTCAGGTTAGTTTTGGACTCATTCAGTTTCTCTACTTCTTCCACTAGGGCATCCATGTATGCTTCATCAGAAGAGCTATTTTTCAGTAATTTCCAGTATTTGCTTAGCATGTTCTCTTCTTTTGGATAGAAAGGCTTTATACTTGACCTTAAGTTTATCATAGGCTCTCTCAGATTCAGCCAAACGATGAGTGAGTTCCCTCATGCTATATTCCCCCATATCTCCTTTCAAGCGGTTAGACTTAAAGAAAGGTTGGCTCTGATACCAATTGATAGATACTAAGAGGGGGGTGAATTAGTATACCCAAAAACTTTACCAAACACTTAAGCAATTTTACTATAGACTGGCATAGCCCTTTAAATAGTAGACCAGTTAAAATGTAAACAAGCCAAATAGCAAATAAAGCATTTACCCGCAATAACACAATCACCATAACGCAAGATATTTTAACGAGGAAACCCAAATGGGAAAAACCACGATGAGTAAAACTCACAAGTCTACTATCTCCAAAATAGCAACCAGACTAGTTAAGGCCTTATAATGTTCTTCACCAGAATAGATCCTGTTAGGAATCCACATCTCTACTAGGAGATAAGTCCTATTAAAGAGTACCCTTTTAAAGGATTTTAGATCCACAACTATGAACCACCTTGTTACAGGATTCAGAACAGGCCTAACTGAGCTTGCCCGGTTAAGGGTTTCTGACTTGTCAAAGAGATTAGTAATCAACAAGTAAGTGATCTAGAAAGTAGCACAGAATTATTAGTTAGATCCTTGATTTCTCTTTGTTAATGCATTGCAACATTACTTCAATTTTTTATCCTTCGCACATTCAATCTTTGTCGCAAGATACCTTCTTGCAAAGACCTAATCTTCTTACACAACACCAACTCAAAACCCTAGATATGATGTCCTCATATAGGAATCTGATTTCATGTCGGTCCAAAGAGATTTGATTATAATTTCCTAGGTACAGTTCATCTAGACGCAATTTATAACATGACACAAAATCACCGCATTGGTGTCGATGGATGATAACTCATCACACTTTACAAGTTTTCTGATTAACAAAACAAGGTATACCGATTACCGGTTTACAAACAAAGATTGGTAAATATGAACATAGTGTTCTAATCTTAAAAAGATTGGTTGTCACTTGGGGTCCTCATACTGCTTGAGGTCCTCGTACTGCTTAAAGTCCTCAGTCATGCTTTGATCAGTAAGCTCCTTCTACAAACCTCGATAGCCTTCTACAAACAAAGACTATGCATATATTGGCATATAATACCAGTTTGAACAATACATCACATACTGCCAGTTGAGAATAACTCATACAACAAATAAGTGTGTGTATATCAATGACAATCACAACAAAATACAAACATCATCAAAATGCCAACACAAAAAGATTCATCAAGTTCAATGATCCAATCAACAACAACCATGTGAATGCTACAACAGGTGTGTCTTCTATTTCTAAAATTTTCCAAAGAGAAAGACAATTTACTCCTTTGAATGAATCTTTACATAGTATTATGTCTCATTTGTTGCACATAAAAGTTATCAAATTTCCTCCTATAAAACAAATTGATCCTTCCAAACTTGTGTCTCCTTATTTTGATAACAATTCCTTTTACCAATTTCATCGTCAACCTGGTCATGATATTGAGGAATGTTTTGCATTGAAAAATAAAAAGGTTCAAGACTTGATTGATAATAATACTATATTTGTGGTAGGCGTGAATGATAAAGGGAATAAATCAATTTCTCTTCCTAATCAAAATCTTAAGATTTTCACTAATCTCTTGCCATCTCATAGCTCTAACATTATTGAGATTGTTCCTAATTTTCTCTCTTTTGAAGAATTCACTTCTATGGCTCCAAACTTGGTTAATATGGTAGAAACACAAGATATGCGTAAGGATCTTTGTATTACATTTGACCCTAGTGAGCCCATTAGAGCACCCAATGGCCCTTTATACATAGTTGCAAAGGTTAAGGATATCCCTTGCCGTGGTATCCTTATTGATCGCTCTTGAATGGTTAATGTCATAACTGAAGAGTATCTTTTCACTTTATGATTGCATAAGCCAATCTATGATGCTTCTAATGTGGTTGTGAAGTTATTTGAATTCTTCTCTTGTCCTATCAATGGCTCAATCACCCTTCCTATTGAAGTTCATACTAAATCCTTGGATGTTGACTTTGTTATCATACCTTCTTCTGAGCAATTCCGTGTGAAGTTGGGCTATCCTTGGTTATCTTCCATGAAGGCTATTGCTTCTCCAATTCACAAGTGTCTTAAATTTCCTAATAATGGAGAAATCATAATCGTGAACTATAGCTTATTTTGTCCATCCAAAAGAATTCCTAGTGTTCATATTGATTTCTTTTGGCCTAAACAATTTCAATCTCTTCCATTAAGGAGAGATGCTCTTTTTCAAATCTTATAAAAAATGAAAGAGAAATATGATCTTATCCTTATGTCAACCTAGATCCCCAACACTTGGCATCCCTATTATTCTTCAAGATGGCATTCTTCCCCTCACGAATAGAACTAATCTCCCTCCTAAGTAAGATTGTCCACCTACCCCTATGGATGTGACTTTTCCTTCTCTTAAGGAGAACATCAATATTCTTCCTAAGGTTAGACCTATACCTCCTCCTCATGGTGGACCTAGTCTCCTCCCTACACGTAATATTCCTCCTTTCTATGGTGCAATTCCACCTCCTTCCTTTTATCAAGAGAAGAGGCCTACTTCTTCTATTGTTCAACCAAAAAGACCTCAAGCTAAACCTTCAACTATCAAGGAGAGAAATATTCCTACTTTTTCAAATGTTCCTCCTCCTTCTTAGCCTTCCACTAAGACTCCACATAATCATTGTGTGACAGAACATCGACGAAGACGTCGTGTTCGAGTTCGTGAAGCTATCTGTCAAAATATTCAATCACCTCAAACTCTAATAGTTGTCATGATTCCCTTTTCTCCTAAGAAAGATGTTCAACCTACATCTCCAAATTGTAAGGTGCATAAAACATGTGATGGTTCTACTCCTATTCATGTTCTTGCACCTCTTTCTCTAAACTTTGATGAAGAAATGGGTAAAAATGTTATTCATAATGGTAATACAACTCCTAATGCTTTTGATAGTGAGTATGAGTATGTTGATGTGGATAAGCATTTATCAACTGAATTTTCACAAACTCTAATCCTAGCTCCTAGAATCAAGCAAAGTGACTTACAACATAAGCATAGTCCTTGATTGGATCTTGTGATAGCTCCATCTATTGTGCTTGATGTCACTCCTCTAGCATGTTTCTCGCCTTCCCAAAATAGTGACCAGCAAGATCGGAAGGCGGATGTCATACTAGATTAGCAATATTAGCACTACAAATCTTTCTCTCTCTCTCTCTCTCTCTCTCTCTTTTCTTTCTCTTTTGTGACCATTCTTCTATATGTATCCCTATTCTTCTATTGTTCCCTTAATTTCTACTTGGGGATGATGCAAAGCTTTGAGATATTTTCTTGGTCTCTTTCATGTTGACTTAAAAGACTTCCTCTCTTCCCTCTCATCTAAGGTAGTGTCCTTCTTTGGGGATTGAATATTATTATATGCTTATACATACATGATATACATGAGTTATCATACAACATACTAACCTCGAGGAAAGAAACACTACCTCGTGTTTCATGTTCATTATCCTTGGATTTATACTTTGATTGGGGGCTAAATCCTTGCGATAACATGCTCCCTTATTTCTCTCTCTCAGGGTTATCCTACCTTAAAGAAATCACTCCTGATAAGGCGTGTGTGATCACTTTATGTGGAGGCATACACTCCGCTCATTTTTTCCTTCTTGTGATACTTAGAATTACTTAGTGAACTTTTTTTTCTTTGTTATCTTTTGTATCCTTGCTTTCATGACTCATAGTGAAGGGAACTTTGCTACTTGCAGTCATGGTTCTCCCCTTCTCGATCTTCCCTTTTACTTTGTAAATCAAATTCGTAAGATCTTAAGTCCACTAGGAGCTTGGCGCATCTTGCCTCCTTGACTTGGTAAAAGTCATTCAATCTTGTTTCCTTATACTTTATCGACAATATTGGTGTACGCTTATACTCCCACTAAAGTGGGGGCTAAATGTAGTGTCATAAAGTTGCAAACCTAGCAATTTTTTACTGTATTAGGGTCCTCACACATGTGAATTTGAATCCTCTAGCCCCATCGGAGACCAGAGATTGCTCAGCTTGTAGAAACAACTTCTTCCTTGCCCTCTGCATCATGTCGTCCGCATTCTATCCTAAAGAAAGGGGTACGACAGGGGCATGGCACTTCTGTCCCCCCTTGGATAGGGGCGTGGCACCCTTGTCCTCCTAGGATAGGGGCATAGAGCCCCTATCCCTACCCTATTTTGGGGCAGGACCCTTCCTAGGGTTGCATTGTTGGTTGTGCCACGGGCAGGAAACTCCCCCGAGTTTGGCCCGTGATGAAATTCAAATCCACTAACATGTATTTAAGGGGACATTCACTCTCTCATTTTCATAAGTTGGATAGGTCGAAGTTGGAGAGATTCAAGTCATTGAGCATTATCAAGTCTTCCTTCAAGGCTAGGTATTTCATTCAAGTCAAGGATTCAACCATTGAAGAGGAGATTGATTTCAATACTCAATTCCACACAAGCACTTCTATCAACATTTCTACTACCACCTCCCTTGAGGTGATTTACAATTCAGTCTTTCATTTACATCTACTTGCCAGTACTTTCTTTCATTACTTGGTCAATTCAAAAACTGGGGTTTGACCTAAAGGAAAACCCCCAATCCCAACCCATTTTCCTCTGTTTTTTGTGTGTAGGTTGTAGTTGCGCCGCTGTACTTTCAGATTTAGGCTTCATTTGCAAAGGCAGAAAAATTCATGGATTTTTTGAAGGACCATATACATTCTTGCCATGGTCTAAGAAACTTTTCCTCAAATTTGTAGGGCGACTTTGTCTCGAAATTTTAATACCAGATCCAGGTGCACAACTTCATCCCATATTCCAATCTCAATTTATAATCAATTCTTTGTCACTTATACACTACATAATTCAATCAATTCCTTTCCATTTCAAACAAGGAAGAGGGGATCAACTTAGCATTCCCAATTCATTCAGAATATAATATGCCATCTTCATGTAGAGAGATTGAATCTAGTGAATTATCCTCTCCTCTTTATAATGTAACATGGTGAAAAGTTCTTGAATGGTAATTGATAGCAAAACTCTCATCTCTCTTTGAGGGAAAAGGTAGTTTCCTTCTTGATTTATCATTCACCATTTTCCCACCATTACAAAGCCAAAGCATACCAGAGTATACCGGATCAACATGATCTTACCAACCAAAAACCAATCATCCTACCAGGACCAACCAAAAATTGGTAGATGGCCAAAGCAGCTAGTGTTGACATCAATGAAAATACAACATAATTAATCCAATCAAATTGCCAACAATCTCCTCCTTTGGCATTGATGACAATACTAGATGTGAAAAACATCCACGTGCCAAGAAATACCAAAAAAATCTCCCACACAAGAATATAGCAACGAAGTTCTGATTCATACTCTCCTTGTAGATGATATCATAGTTAATCTATGCAAATTTCTCCCCCTAATGTATATAACTCCTTAAGTTTTTCACATGAATATCTCTCCCCCTTTGACATCAATTTCAAAGATCTAACATAAATATCAAAGCAAAATCATAAACCACTGAATCACAAGACTAAGTACTCCCCTGAGTATTAACATCACCACATCAATCCATAATGAATAATAGCTCTGATAATGCATACCAAACTGATGTCAAATAGTATCAATCAGGTTTCTATCGGAGGGGCAAAAATCCCTAATCTGTCTCTGAGGTACTCAAATGATTCTTTAGGAAAAGGTTTAGTGAAGATGTCTGCAATCTGCTCTTTAGTGTTCACATAGACCAATCTAACTTCAATTTCTTTGACCTTTTCTTTCAAGAAGTTGTATTTGATAGATATGTGCTTTGTCTTAGAGTGGAATATCAGATAGTTTGATATGTTTATAGCAGCAGAGTTATCATAGTGAATAACTATTGGTTCATTGCAATGCACTTTTATGTCCTTTAACATTTTCTTCATCCATAGAACTTGTGTACAATTAGTAGCAGCAGCAACATACTCAGCTTCAGTAGTAGATAAGGAAGTACATGACTGTTTCTTTCTGATCCATGAAATAAGTTTCTTTCCAAGAAAGAAGGCTCCATCAGAAGTGCTCTTTTGGTCATCAACATCACCTACCCAATATGCATCTGTATATGCACATAAAGTAAATTCATCATCTTTAGGATACCACAAACCATATTCAGTTGTTCCTTGTAAGTACCTAAAAATCCTTTTCACCGCACTTTCATGATTTTCTCTAGGATCATTTTGATATCTTAATGCAATGCAAATTGCATTCATTATATCCGATCTAGTCTGAGTCAAATATAGTAGACCTCCAATCATAGACTTGTATCTTGTAGGATTTACCAGTGCCGATTCATCTTTCTTTGTCAATTTCTGACTTCTAACCATAGGAGTGCCAACCGGTTTAGAATTTTCAAGACCAAATTTCTTCAACAACTCCCTAGAATACTTAGTTTGACAGATGAAAATACCTTTATGAGTCTAAGTAATCTGCAAACCTAAGAAAAAATTAATTTCTCCAATCATAGTCATCTCAAATTCATTCTTCATATTGTTAGAAAATTCAATGCACAACTTATCCTTAGCTCTAAAAATGATGTCATCAACAAAGACCTCAATAATCAGTATATCATCATCAGTGACTTTATAATATAGATTATTGTCAGCATTATCTTTAGTGAAACCAAGTTTTAAAAGATTTTTGTCCAACCTTGCATACCAAGCTCTAGGTGCCTGTTTCAATGCATATAAGGCTTTCTTTAACCTACAAACCATATTTTTATCATCTGAACATGAAAAGCTAGCAAGTTTCTCAATATAAACTTCCTCATCCAGATCCCCATTCAGAAAAGAACCCTTAACATCCATCTGATAAACCTTGTAGTTTTTATGTGCAGCATAGGTAAGAAATAATCTTATGGATTCAATTGTAGCTACTGGTACAAAGGTTTCATCATAATCAATTCCTTCCTTCTGATAATATCCTTTACAAACCAATCTAGCTTTATTCCTCACAAGTTGTCCAACTTTATTTAATTTATTCCTAAAAACCCATTTGGTTCCAATAACATTCTTATTTTTAGGTTAGGGAACTAAAATCTATGTATTATTCTTTTCTATCTGATCTAATTCTTCTTCCATAGCTTCCATCCAATATTAGTCTGTACATGCTTCAATTACTGATATCAGTTCAACTTGAGAGATTAACCATACCTCATCAGCTTCTAGTTTTCTTCTTATCATCACTCCTTTGTTCTTATCCCCAATGATCTGATCTTCTGAATGATTCAACCTTACATACCGAGGGGTCTGTTGATTCTTTGTTCCTCTTCCCTGATCTTTAGTTATTGTTGAATTGTCTAATACTGTCGGAGTAACTTGTTCAACATTCTGTTCTGTAAAGGTTACAGGTTCAGTTATGATAATTTCCTTTGTCAGTTTTTGCTCATAAGTTCTGATTTGACTTCTATTTAGCTCATCCACCTTGACATTAGTGCTCTCCACACTTCTTTGCAATATTTTGTTATAACATCTATATGCTTTACTTTCATTAGAATCACTGAGAAATATTCCTTCATCACATCAAGGATCAAACTTGCCAATGATATCATCTCTCTTGATATAACATTTACTACCAAAGATTCCAAAGTACTTAATTGTAGGTGTATTGCCAAACCATAACTCATAAGGTGTCTTACTAGTTTCTTCTTTGATATGAACTCTGTTGAATGTATAAAATATTGTGCTCACTACTTCTCTCCAGTAAATATGAGGTAGATTAGCTTTCATCATCATGGTTCTAGCAGCATCCAAGATAGTTTTGTTCTTTCTTTCCACAACTCCATCCTGCTGAGGTGTTCAGGGAGTAAAAAATTGTCTCCTTATGCCATGCATCTCACAAAAGTTATTAAACTCACCAAATGTGAATTCTCCAACATCATCTAACTTAGTTACAACCTTAGCTTTAAATATTTTAAACTTTTCAAAAGCCTCAAATTTATCCCTTAGAAAAGTAACCCACATCAGTCTAGAATAGTCATCAATGATTAGCATAAAATATCTATCACCTTGAAAACTTTTGATTCTAGCAGGACCACACAAATCAATATGAATAAGATTAAGAAAATTATTAGATTTGTCTTGTATACTCTTAAAAGAGGTTATGACCTATTTTCCCATTTGACATTCTTTACATACCGGATTATAGGGCTTAACAATATTAGTTATATCTCTAACTGCCTTAGTTGATCTGATCTTTACCATGCAATCAAAATTCACATGACATAGCCTTTTATGCCAAATCCAACTCTCATCAGTTTGTGCAATCAAACATGCCTTCTCACCAGAATTCAAATGAAATATATTACCATTTGTCTAAGTACTGGTAGCAATCTCCAATCTAAATATATTAATGATCTTGCATTTTCCATCCTCGAATTGTAATTGAAATCCCTTAGCCACCAACTGTCCTACACTCAAAATATTATGCCTTAAACCTTAAACATAATAAACATTATCAGTATTGTTCTTACCATCTAATGATATGGTTCCTTTTCCTTTGATTATGCATGCTTTATCATCTCCAAATCTAACTAGGCCGCTATCAAATTCTTGCAAAGATAGAAACTTCCTTTTATCTCCAGTCATATGATGTGAACATCCACTATCAATTACCCATTCATTCTTATCTTCAATTTTAGCAGAAAGGGCCTTTTCTTCAGGTAGATTCTCTTCCAATACTAGATCATCTTCCTTGATAGCCAGGAACACCCATTCCTTTCCACTACCAAAACCACTAGCAAAGTCTTATGTCAGTTCATCAATAGAATCAGTCACACCTTCCTCATCATCAAAGTAACATGATTTCTCTATTTCTCCTATACTTATGCTTATTTTGATATTCAGAGTTAGGCTTAACATATCTTCTAGCTCTTTCTTCAAATCTTGAATTCCTTTTAGGACATCTAGATGCAAAATGACCTATCTTATTACATACAAATAATTTAAAGGGTGATTTTCCTTCATACTTACTTTCTATCGGTCCTTTAGGTACTCTTTTAGCAAATAGGGCTTCAAGTTGCTCAAATTCTTCATATTCCCTCTATTGGAAAATGCACCCTCCAATGAGAAATTATAGGTGATTGAAGGATTTGTCATTGATGGCAACCTTGCAATCATATGATACCAGAAAGATAGGTTATTGGCACCGACAATGACAAACACTACACTGGCACTCAGAACACCGATAGTGAAAGGAAGGATACCGACACCCTAGCCGACATCAATGACAAACTCTACACTGGCACTTAGAACATCGATAGTGAAAGGAAGGATACTGATACCCTGGCCGACATAAATTTTGTTTGAAATATATTTTATAATTAGTTGTAAAATCACTATAAGCCAACATGGCGAGTTGTAATATGACTCATATATGTATGAGATCATTTTGTAATAGGAAGTGTGTGATAGGATGTGAGATAAGAAGACCCACTATACAAATTATAGGTTAAGGGTTTATGAATGTAGCAGAGCTTAAACCGGTACTAGATCTGGCATAACAGATGCTAATTCGAAGTAGTACAAGACATTGGATTAATATAATCCATTTTGTAAGTTAGTGTGACTTCTTTTGTAATTGAGCAGTGAGCTCTAGGCACTTGGCCTTCCTGCATGTGTAGGCCCCTATTGTAAGAGTAATATTCCCTTATTGGCTAGTAGGTAAATATTGTGGGTCACAAATCCCACTGAGGTTTTTCCCACACCAGGTTTCCTCATTAAAATATTTTGTTATGGTGTTATTCTCATGTGGTTATTACTATTCTTGTTTAGTACACTATTTCTTGTTTACCAACACACAGTTTTAATATGCTTTTCATGTTTTAAGTCAAGTAAATTTATTCACCGGTCAAATACTGATTCACCCCCCCTCTCAGTATCTTTGGGAATCCTAATCCTAACAATTGGTATCAGAGCTTGGTCCTCTATTTTCTGAAGCCTAATGGCTTGAGGAAGATCTTGTCACCGATAGAGATGGAAAATTTGCAAGAACAATTGAAAACAACTCTTTTAGACTATGATGCAAAAAAGGTGAAGAATATCAAACTTGAAGATGATCTAAAGGCTGCTCAGGATATCATTCAAGCACTTCAAGAAAATCTTGCCATTGCAAGAAATAAGAGAAGAGAACTTTGTGAAAAGATGCAGAATGAGAATGATGAAAAAGAAACTCTTAATGATCTGGTAAACAAGTGAAGACAAGAGATCAGTACAACACAGAATGAGATGCAGGATATGACTATGAGATTTTGTAAAGAAATTGAAGATAGAAAGAAGAATGAAGAAGACTTGGTTAGAAGACTAAATGATGTTGGAAATGAAAACACAAGACTTAGTCATGAAAATGATATGTTTAAGATAGATCTAATGCACACACAAAATGACAAAACTAAACTCATAAGACAGAAAGGAATCTTGGAAAGTGAACTGACTGCTGCAAATCATCACAAGGAGAAATTCAAGAAAAGCTCAGAAGAACTTGGTGACATGCTGAAGAAGTAGAAACCTAATGGTAATACAAATGGCCTTGGCTTTGAAGTTGGTGAAAGCTCCGGTACTGCAAACAATCATGATCATGATGGCAAATCGGTAAGACAACTTACTGCTTACAAGTTTAATGGAAAATGCTTTAACTATAAGAAGTATGGTCATAGAGAAAATCAGTTTAGATCTAGAAATTATCAGAACACTAATACAACCACCGGTCAATGTTCTAAATGCAATAAATTTGGTCATAATTCAGAAAATTGCAGAATGAACGTGAGATGTTATGTTTGTGGAAGATTTGGACACTTATCTAATCAATGCAGAACACATACCGACATAGGATATGGGAAAGCTATTCAAAAGAACAATGTAACTTGTTATGCCTGTAACAAGATTGGACATATTGCTAAATTTTGTAGAAGTAAGGCATCACCAGAAAATAACAAAGGTCCTAGTTTGAAAGGTAAAGAAAACGTTGAAGAGGTAAAGCAAGAATTTTTAAAGCAATGGATCAGAAAGTCAAATTAGAATGTTGATGTGATTACTCCTCCACTAGCAGAACAGAGTAACACTCCACCGACATGAGACTCTTCATCTAACTAAAGAAAATTCTTTTGGGGGTTTAACAACAAAATGAAAAACATGCTATTATTCCCTCGGTTGATGGTGAGAAGTTGAAATTACTTCTATATCGGCAGATGACTTAAGTTGTGACTTAACCGGAAAGCATTAAATATGGTAGTTGGCAAAAATAACATTATAAAGCAAGTGTTTTGGCCCCTTTTCATTCACCGAGCATTCAAATCTTCAAGAGCGTAAAAATTCCCGAGAGAAGGTACTCCAATCAAAGAAGTGAAGCAATCCATCAAAGCATTCATCCTTAAGGCAGATTGAGGTATTTATAGCTATGGCATCTTCATCCACTCATGAATTTATTGAAAACCCTATTGTTGTTGAAGTTGTTAAGTGACCTAGACCCATTTTTCAGTGAGTTCCCGAAATTGCTAAGAAAGATGATAACATAGGTGCATTCTCTCAAATCCCTAAAGGAGTAGTATATGTTGAAGACCCTAGAATGTATATACATTGTCATATTGATGAACTAGGTGATGATGAAATTAAAAATATTTATGAGACTATAATATGTGATGAATCCGGAAATGTCAAACCTAAACATAAGATAGTAGAAACCTTAGGTTTCACTAAAATACTTAGTATCCTGGATTTCCCCAAGGATATCATAAGGATTGTGTTAAGCAGAGTACATGGTGAATTATTCTGGTTAGACTCTATTCATAAAATCACAAAAGATGCAGTAAAAGTTGTAACAGGGTTACCCTCCACCGGCAACAGACCTGACAAAACTAAGAAGGTCTCAAATGACTTAGTGACAAACCTAACCGGTGCAACATTTGATAAGATATCTCTAAGGGTAAATGGTGTGAAGGATACAAATATTAGATTTATCAATATGATCTTAGGTTATAAGGCTACACACGCAAATAGGTAAAACTCAGTTTCTAGCCTATGTATTAAGAGTGCCTATGATATGGTAAATGACAATGCAAGAATAGACATATGTGAATGGCTCAAAGATGAGTTGATAGAAAATCTAGGTAAGATCAAAAGAGACAAAAAGGGGACATTAAAATTTGGAAACTTACTTGTTTTTTTGATGCTATACATAACCAAACAAGTACCTATTATTGGTGCTAGAGATTTTAGATTTGATATGCTAGTAGGAAAGCGACTATCAGAACTATTAAACAATATGGGAGAGAACAGGGAGAAAAACATAAATGAGCATTTTCAAGCATTTAAAGCTCGAATGAAGAACAGAGTAAGACTATCACAAGCTATTGTGGATAAGTATCAAAAGGAAATCTATTTTGTGATCAAGAAAGATGAAATTTGGATGGAGGCAGTTATCCCTAGAAGCATCTGGGTAACTGAAATGGGCTATGAGATAGATGATAACATCATAGAAACTTATGCAAAATCCCTCCTTGAAGCTCCTAATGAACCGAAAGAGAAATTATTTGGTAGTGCAGATTCAATTGAGAGCACTATACAATCAAGGAAAAGAGTTAAGAAGGTAGAAGCAACCGTTAGAAAAGGAACCCGATAGGCAAAGGAAATCAAGGAAGATGTGCTAAAATAAACTGGTATAACTAAAAGTGAGTTGGAAGCACTTCAACCAGAAACTCACCTTTCACTGATTGGATCTTCTTCAGAAAGTGACATACCTGTTGTATTCAAGAGAGTTGAGAGGAAAAGAAAACCTTCACTGGCACCTTCTCCTACACCAAAAAGGACAAGACAGAAGCAACAGGTAGTAAGGCCTATTTCCCCCATTGACAAACTTCTTAGTGAAATTACAGAGGATGGTAAGCTGGAGAACATCAATAAAATGTACAATACACTATCAGCTGATGATAAGGAAAGTATAGAGAATAGTGTAATTCTACACTTAGATATATACAAGAAATTTTTGATGCAAATTGTTGATGAAATTCCAAATGACTTGTATAGGAGATTAGAAGCTAGAAGATTATCTATTGTTGAACTAGATAAAAAGATTAAAATTGAAAAGTTACGGGCAATGCATCTAGTTAACTCACCTGATAAAATAGACAAATTAATCAATGAGGCTAACTAGACAGTATTCTCTACTGCTCACTAGCATGTAGCATTAATGGCTGGCAGAGTAACTAAAGTATCTGAGGAAACAGTTGATGGATGGGATATTTTCTTTGTGGAGAAAGAAAAAGAGGAAGAATTAATTAGACCTAAAACTATCAGAGTATATCAAAAGGAAAGAGACAAGGATAAAGGCAAGGTAGGTGGACCACCAAGTTTAAAAATAACTAACAATATGCCCCCACCTCCTTCAGATACTCCACTGGTAGACACTACCGTAAATCAACTGGCCACTGGAAGTATGGAGACTTTGGTAGAAGATAAAAAGCCTGAATTAGAAATTCTATTTACTGTAAATGTAGATACTCTAGAAGTTAATGTCATGGTTGACAGAGAGACCACTGAGGATAAGGAGAAAGATGTGACCATACAGTCACTGGCTGCAAAGGTTGAGTTAAACATAGAAAAACCTACACAGACACAACAACCGGCAAAGGATACCATTGAGAAACTAGTAGATAGAATAGAAAAACCATCTGAAGAACCAGCTAAGCAAAGTTTTGATGAATACTAAGAGGGAGGGTGAATAAGTATGTTAAAAATATCCACACTTAAACACTTTGCTAGACTGGCAGTAAACCGGTAAAACAGTTTAACAGACAAACCAATTAACAAACATGCAAACCAAATAACTAATAATGCATTTACCCATAGAAGCACAAACACCATAACACAAGATATTTTGACGTGGAAACCCAAATGGGAAAAACCATGGTGAGATGGAACTCACAAGTCACTATCTGTAGAATAGGAACCAGACCAGTTTAGGTCAAACCGGTCAAGGTCTTACAGTGTTCTTTACCAGAACAGATTCTGTTAGGAATCTCAATCTCTATTAGGAGACAAGTCCGATTAAAGACTACCTTGCTAGAGGATTTTAGATCCATAGATGTGAACCACATTGTTAGAGGATTTACAAGAGGCTTTTGGGCCTACCCGGTTAAGGGATACAGACTTGTCAAAGATGTGAGTAATCAAAAAGTGTTTGATCTAGCTAATAGCATAGATTGCTCGGTTAGATCCTTGATAGCTCATTCTTAATGCACTATTGCATTACTTCAGTCTTCTACACATTAATAATCTCTCCAACTCCTCAACCACCTTAAACCCTAGCCGCAACATCAACTATTGCAATGACAATGACAACAACAACCTAAAACCCTAGACATGATGTCCTTATAAAGGAAATTGATTTCATGTCGGTCCAATAGGATTACATTACAATTTCCTAGGTTCAATGAACTTGGACATACTAGGTAATACGTCACAAAAATAATCGCTATAGTGTTGGCACCGTCAAACAATCGGTGGGTGGTAACTCATCACAAAGTATTACTGGTTCATATAGAATGTCGGTTGTCGGTTTGACAAAAATGAAGACTGGTAAAAATGTGTTATGCTGCTTTAATCCCTCGTACTGCTTGAGGTTAACATGTCGCTTCAGACCAGGAAACACATTCTACAAAACATCAATAGTCTAAAGACTATAATACAACATACCGGTTGGAACAAATACCGGTTGTGTTCTAACTTATACATACAAAGAGGATCTCAATGCAAGTGTGTGTCCATCAATGACAATCACAACATAAACATCAAAAATGCCAACAATCTCCCCCTTTGGCATTGATGGCAACACTTAGGAAATAAAATTTTGACATCTAAGTGTTTTACAACAAAATCATGCCATTAGCAAAATTGCTCCCCCTAAGCATATACACTATTCCTTTAACAATACAATGTATAACAATTTTGCATATAGAGCATAATCATTGAGATATACAGAGCATATAATCAAAATTTGATTACCAGATACTTCTCCCAATAGAATTCTTCTCCCCCTTTGCCAACAATGACAAAGTACAGCTGAACAACCTTGTTTTCATTTGATATTAAAAATAATAAGAGTTTATGACAATAAGGAATGATACTTGTCAAAAACAAATTTAAAGTCCTGCAAGAATTGTTTCATCGACAAAGACCAGGACTCAAGTAGGGAGGTGGCTACTTCTTGCTCTGTCTACATCTGGGAGACTTGTTCCTCCATGGCATCGATTGTGCTCATCTCCTGTGTAACAATTAAGGCATCCAGGTTCAGATAGCACTTTTGAAGAATTTGCAATCATGGGAGTAGAACCAGTTGTAGCTCTTGCAAATCTATAGACCGAGTGCTGATCTCTTGCTCCATTTTCACTAACTGGATATGAAACCGGTGAACGGTTTTCCCATAAGTTGTGAAGGAATCATAAGGTGGCTTGAATGTGCTCAAGTAGGACTACAAGTCCTGTTCAAGTTTTTGCTTCTGAGCTAGCACATCATCATAGAACAGATGGGGTTGGTAGATTTTGCTAAGTAGCAGATTCTCCTCATCTAGAGCATCCCTTATATCCTTTTATTCTTTCTTTAGTTCAGTCCAGAGCTCATTCAACTTTTTCACCAGAGCTATATTAAGAGCTTTTTGATGCTCCTTCTTGACATTAGCCTATGCTGCCTCTTCAAGGCTCTGCACCTGATCATCTACTACTATGCATAGGAGCTTAAGTCTAGCTAGTGATGAATCGATGTTTGGAAGATTTGTGTCGGGTATCAAACTGGTAAGCATATCCACAGCTGCTTGGATTACATCCTACTCCTTCTTTCAGTCGAATGATTTCAAGGCGCTCTTGAGCTACCTTGATGCTCTGCATTAACTTCATTTCACTTGCAGACTGGAGATCTATAGGACTAGTGAGGTCAGCCGGTTTGTCTTGACTCCCGGTTGCCTTCGGAGTCTCCATCTGGGTGCTCTTTGCCACTTCTTTTGCTTTGTCCTCTTCCACTTTCTTCTTCTCCGCTTCTCTCCTCTTCTCTTCTTCCTTGTCCTCCTTAGCCTTTTCTTTTCTTCTTCCTTCTTCTTCTCCTATTCCTTATCTTCTTCTTCCTTCTTCTTCCTCTATACTTCCTTCTTCTTCTCCTATTCCTTATCTTCCTCTTCTTTCTTTTTCTTTTCATCTTCTTGCTTCTTTTTCTCTTCTTCATCCTTTTTCTTCTTCTCCTCTTCATTTTTCTTCTTTTTCTCCTCTTCATCCTTCTTCTTCTTCTCCTCTTCATCTTTCTTCTTCTTCTCCTCTTCATCTTTTTTCTTCTTCTCTTCTTCATCTTTCTTCTTCTTCTCCTCTTCATCTTTCTTCTTTTTCTCCTCTTCATCTTTTTTTCTTCTTCTCTTCTTCATCTTTCTTCTTCTTCTCCTCTTCATCTTTCTTCCTCTGCTCTACCTCTTCCTTTGCTGCTTCTTATTTGTCCTCGGCTTTCTTATCAGCCTGTTTAGCCTGTTGCTTCTATCCTGTTGCCTCAGATGGTGTTTCCTAAGTAACATCCTCATCGTCCAGAGCATCGACATCAATGGTGTTGATCGGTTCAACAACCAGATTGCCTTCATCATCAAAGACTTCATCCAGTTTGGATATAGCTAGTTCTTCTTCAGCTTGTCGGTTAGCTAGACATGCTTTGTGAGTCTAGACAATGGTTTTCATAAATAGATGGGTGTCTATTTCTAAATCAGCAACTCTACCTTCTAACAGCCAGAGTCTTCTTTTTCTAGTGAAGAAGAGTCCTTTATTTTGGTCAATAACATCATATAACTCAGAATTTGATAGGTCAGGGAAGTACTATGCAAACCATTTCTCCCTAATTTCCTGTTCTTTCTCTATGGCAATGCACCATCTATTATCTAATAACATATATAAAGAATCCGATGTCTGAGACTTAATCTCTGAGGGTGACCGGTCATTACTACATAGATACTGAATTATTTCCTTTTCAACCGCTTCCTTTTCATCCTCATTGAAGTCATCAAAACACTCAAGTAAGTCATTTAACACTTTTCTCCTAATATTCTTTATTGTTCTTTGACAATGTGTCAAAGGTTTATAGGAGGAGATATCTATATTTACCGGTGCAAAAGATGTCGGTTCATTCTTGTTCTTCTTCTTTGCTTGATGTGTTTTCTTTGGCTTTTCCTCAGACATAGTTTCCTCTGAGTCTGGAGAGGTGTTCCTTGTCTTCCTCTTTCTCTGGAACACTTTAGCTGGTGCAGCTTCTAGTTTCTTCTTGGCTCGTGACCGCTTGGTCACTTTTGGAGTTGCAGTAGTAACCGGTGCTGATGCTGTAGGCACTGCCTTTGCTTTCTTCACTGTCAGTTCTTTCTCTTTCAATTCTGGTGGTTCCTCAGCTAGTGTTATCCTCTCAAAATAGGTGTCAGTTCTCTTCACCTTAGGATCAAGCAGTGAGGCAATAAGGGTAGAGACATACCCTTCCAGCATATCATATATCACCTCATAGCCCATTGGCTCTACTTCTTCCTGTCTAGGCTCAACAACCTCCATTATGCATTTATCTACTTGGATGGTGAAGCAAATATCATCTTCATATTTCTTGATGATGTCACCTGATATCCTCACTCTTTGGCTCATATTCCTTTTGAACTCATCAAAATACTTGTTCAGAATATCAAGGTAACCGGTTCCAAGTGCTTCAATGCTTTCCTCAATTTGCTTGGTTACTGATTGGTCACCAGACCACTGAACATCTCCTACTCCTGGGAAGTAGCCTTGGAAATAGAAGAACAAGCCAACTAGTAGTTGTCCAAACTTGAACCTAAGGGCATTATCTTGTTTGATCGCCTTTAGATTCAATAGGAGTTGTCTCTGCATACTGGTGTATAGATCAAATGATGCATCCTCCTTTATCATTTGGTAAGCGACATTTACTACTACAACAGATACAGAGTTAATCCTACTAGATGAGAATGTTCAGTATCCAATCACCATACATGCATACTTCACCAGATCATCCATGATAGAATTTACTATCATTCCTCGTGAGTCGCTCGTTGAACCGGTGAGCTTGGCCATTTCAGTTTTGCTTACCGTTCTTAGGGCTGGCACTTCCCCTGTGTTGTAGAATTCGGTGACTACATGAATTTCCTATGGTGTGATGTCATGTGTCCTCTCCAGGTACATCTTATCACCATGGACTCTGCTCAAAATGATCCTTATATGATCTTCTATGAAATCTTCCAAGAAGTAAACAACATTATGGAGCTTTTTCTTCTCCAAAATATTAAACTCTAGTTTGATCTTCTTATCTTTACCACAAAATAAACCTAATTGGGTCTGGATAGCTAGAGACCCTAGGTCTTCTATTTTGCAATCTATGTAGTCAAAAATTCCCTCTTCTACTATCACACCAGCTGGAACTTGTGATAGGGCATTATACTTGGACTTCTATTGAATAAAATTTGCAGACTTGACAGATGCACTAGAACTGGTATGAGATGCAGAAGTCATGATAGAAATCTTAAGAACTTGAGAAATACCTTTTGAAACACATGAAATTAGGGCTTGTTGATTCTCCTTCACTTCACACTTCCTCAGTTGTTGAATCACCGCTTTGTGTTCTCCACTTGACCGTTTCTAGTTTGAATTTGAATCTCCTTCGCGGTTTCTCAATTTCTCAAAATCTCTTCTCAAATCGCCTTTTCATCGCTCTGATCTTTGAAAAAAAATTCTTCACTCAAAAACTGATAGTGAGAAATGATTTGAAAAATTCTTTTAAACATATTCCTCACCTACCATCATTAATGCTCCTCCATTAGGGCATAAACCCTAATTTTGCCTTTTTACCATTTCTGGTCTTCTGCCAAATGATAGGTATAACATACTGGTTAAGGTCTTTTACCAGTGTAAACCAGGGGTTCAAAACATTTTTCCATTTGCTCCCCCTAAGCTTTTTGAAGCTTAGTTTGTCGGTTCTGTGATTTCCACACTAGGTGCAAAAACTAGTTCCTCTTGTAACACCACTAGTTTCTTCTTCAAGGTTTTGTTCATATCTGCTTGAATGGTGTCAACATTAATGTCTCGTTCTGGGGTGGCCGATATATCATCAGATATGTCTTTTCTTGATCTACATAATCTAGCAATGTGACCCAGTTTGTTGCAGTGATAGCAGACCAATCCAGGTTCTCTCCAAGGTCCATTGTTCATGTTTCCATTCTTCCTTCTACATGTTGCAGCAGTGTGACCGAGACCATGACAGATCATTCAATTTTCTCTCCATCTGGTTTCCACTTGATAACCACCGCTTCTTCATTAATGATTGAAGGCATTAAACCAGTTGTGATTCCAGTTCACAAAAGGTTCAGGATGAGCTCCTTGGGTCCTTTGAGGATATCTTCCATTGTTATTCATAGAAGACCTGCATTCAGATGCTCTATGCCCATACTTGTTTCATGCATAATAGTTACCATCAAATCTATAGGGTCTAGGCTTATCATTTAGGAAATAAGGAAAATTGTTGTAAGCCTTACTCCTACACACATTAGTGGTATGTCCTTCTTTAAGACAGTTGAAACAAACAGGTTTAAACTTTTGCTTACCTTTATCCTTTGATGTCAGTTGCTTCTTTGATGTTCTAGCATTTGTACCAGAGGTCTCACCTTCCTCATGACTGGAATAACCAAGTCCATTGGTATCCTTGACCAGTTTGGCAGATTCAAGCTTTTTCTCTAGCTTGACAGTACTCTTGCTAAACGTAGCAAGTATTTCCTTTGACTTAGAGAGTTCTTTGGAAATAGCAGCATTTGTTACCAACAGGTTTTCATTCTCAGAGATGGTAGTGTTCAGTTCTCCTTGCATGTCTTCCTTTTCCACCTTTCTTGCAAGGAGTTGAGCATTTAGGGTACTTATCTCTTGTTTCAACATGGAGATCTCATGATCTCTTTCTTTCGCTAGGTCTTCAGCTTTTCTCCAGTTCTCAAGCTCTTGACACATCCAGATAGTCAGTCCTTCCAACTCCTTTCTCAGGTTGGAGTTTGATTCATTCAACTTATTTACTTCAGCAATTAGGACTTCCATGTCTGCTTCATCTGAAGACCTATTTTCAGATAGCTCCATCAGCTTTTCTGCATGTTCTCTTCTTTTTGCTTGAGATGCCTTGTATTTGACCATAAGATCATCATAGGCTTGCTCAAACTGAGTGAGTCGGTGGGTAAGTTCCCTCAATGTGTATTCCCCCATATCTCTTTCCAAGTGTTTAAACTCATAGAAAGGTAGGCTCTGATACCCATTGATGAATACTAAGAGGGGGGGGGTGAATTAGTATGCCAAAAATCTTCCCACTTAAACACTTTGCTAGACTAGCATTAAACCGGTAAAATAGTTTAACAGACAAACCAGTTAACAAACATGCAAACCAAATAACTAATAATTCATTTACCCACAGAAGCACAAACACCATAACACAAGATATTTTGATGTGGAAACCCAAATGGGAAAAACCATGGTGAGATGGAACTCACAAGTCACTATCTGCAAAATAGGAACCAGACCGGTTAAGGTCTTACAATGTTCTTTACTAGAACAGATCCTGTTACTAATCTCAATCTTTGTTAGGAGACAAGTCCAATTAAAGGCTACCTTGCTAGAGGATTTTAGATCCACAGATGTGAACCACCTTGTTAGAGGATTTACAAGAGGCTTTTGGGCCTACCTGGTTAAGGTCTACAGAATTGTCAAAGATGTGAGTAATCAACAAGTGTTTGAGCTAGCTAATAGCACAGACTGCTTGGTTTGATCCTTGATAGCTCGTTCTTAATGCACTATTGCATTACTTTAGTCTTCTACACATTAATAATCTCTCCAACTCCTCAACCACCTTAAACCCTAGCCACAATATCAACTATCACAATGACAATGACAACAACAACCTAAAACCCTAAACATGATGTCCTTATAAAGGAAACTAATTTCATGTCAGTCCAATAGGATTACATTACAATTTCTTAGGTTCAATGAACCTAGACATACTAGGTAATACATCACAAAAAGCATTGCTACAGTGTCAGCACCATCAAACAATCGGTGGGTGGTAACTCATCACAAAGTATTACCAGTTCATATAAAATGTCGATTGTCGGTTTGACAAAAATGAAGACTGGTAGAAATGTGTTATGCCACTTTAATCCCTCATACTGCTTGAGGTTAACATGTCGCTTCAAACTGGGAAACACATTTTGCAAAACATCAATAGTCTAAAGACTATAATACAACATACCAGTTGGAACAAATACCGATTGTGTTCTAACTTATACATACAAAGAGGATCCCAATGCAAATGTGTGTCCATCAATGAAAATCACAACATAAACATCAAAAATGCCAACAAGTTCAAAGGCACAAACTGAGGAACCAGCAACTGAAAGCTCAGAAAATCTGTTTGAGACACATTTGGAGAAACCCAAACCAGTACAAGTTGAAGCATAGGTACAGATAGAGATAATGCACCCCGGCCAATTTGAAAAGCCTAAACCTTTGTTTGTGGAAATGAAAACTCAGATAGACCTACCAGAGGTCAAACCAAGCAAGGAAAAAACTACAACCGGTAGCATGGCTATTGTAAAAACCGATGAAAAAACATCTGGTATAGCTAAGAAAAGAACTCAGACCTACTAATGTAATAGAAGTCTTATTAGACTCAATAAAGAACATCATGGAATGCAATGCACAAGCCTATAAGGTTATTGATGATACAATACCAATTCTTAAATTGATAACACCAAAGTGCAGTGTTGAGAATAAAGATTCTTTAGGTCAACTAGACACATTGTCTAAGTTTATCACCGGCAACCTAATAACTGTTGATCAAATAAATGAGGATACATTTAAGAAGAGGATGATAAAGGAAAAAGAGAAATTCTTTGAGGATATTGTAAATAAGAACAATGAGAAAATGGATACTCTATTATCAGAACTTGGAGAAATAATTCTTGACTTCAAGAAACTGTACAAGGATACTTGCAAAACAAATGTCTTAATAGAGGATCTTGACAAGGAGATCAGAAAAGCTCAAGAGAAGTTAAATAATATTGCTTACAATTTGATTAGTACATTAGATTCATTTTTGGAATTAGAAAAGAAAATTGCAGAGCAGGAAGAGAAAATCAAGAAATTGGAGAAAGACAAACAGGGAATAAAGGATAAGGCAAAGGACTTAAAATGCAAACTTAGTCCAAGACTAGGATATCTCATTTCCTTAAGAAAAGAAATATATGAGGCTCTTATTCCTGGGCTGAAGACACTGGAAGAGAAAATGCACATACTCATCGGTACAATGCAGAGAACACAAGAGGCAATAAAAGACTGCCAAATATTTAGTGATGGCATAAATTTAGTTTTGACAAATATCTTTCAGATTGTAACCCACCGGTTACAAGAATCCAGACAAGACTCCACTGACAATGAATGACAACCTTTGTCATTGATGTCAAAGGAGGAGTAGTGGGATGAGAAAAATGGTCAAGAGGAAGGGACTTCATCTGCTCAGGGGGATCATACAGTTTTGGCAAGACAATTTTGGCAGACTATTTTTGGATATCATTTTGAACACTTTTTTCTCATGAGTGTTGCCATCAATACCAAAGGGGGAGATTGTTGGAAAATGCACACTCCAATGAGAAATTTTAGGTGATTTAAGGTTTTGTCATTGATGGAAACCTTGCAATCATATGATACTGACAAGACAGGTTACCAGCACCGGCAAAGACAAACTCTACACGGGCACTCAGAACACCAGCAGTGAAAGGAAGGATACCGATACCCTGGCTGATAGGAATTTTGTTTGAAATATATTTTGTAATTAATTGTAAAATCACTGTAATCCGACATGGTGAGTTGTAATATGGCTCATATATGTATGAGATGATTTTGTAATAGGAAGTGTGTGATAGGATGCGAGATAAACAGACCTACTATGTGAATTATAGGTTAAGGGTTTGTGTATGTAGCAGAGCTTAAACCGGTACTGAATTTGGCATAACAAATGTTAATTTGAAGCAATACAAGACATTGGATTAATATAATCCATTTTGTAAGTCAGTGTGACTTCTTTTGTAATTGAGTAGTGAGCTCTAGGCACTTGGCCTTCTTGCATGTGCAGGCCCCTATTGTAAGAGTAATATTCCCTTATTAGCCAGTAAGTGAATATTGTGGGTCACAAATCCCACCGAGGTTTTTCCCACACCGGGTTTTCTCATTAAAATATTGTGTTATGGTGTGCTTCTCATGTGGTTATTACTATTCTTGTTTACTGCACTATTTCTTGTTTACTGGTACATAGTTTTAATATGATTTTCATGTTTTAAGTCAAGTAAATTTATTCACCAGTTAGATATTGGTTCACCCCCCCCTCTTAGTATCTTTGGGAATCCTAATCCTAACACCCTCTTCATATCTTCTAATTCCTTTGCATATAAAGCTTTCCAATCTTGCTTTCCGGTTGATGATTTAAATGCATGAAAAGCAGGTTCAGACTTCACAGCTCCAAAAGGTCCAAATTCTTCAAGCTCAAAAGAAGATAATTTCCCAACCAAGGTATCCCTATTGACAAAAGTGTTTTCCATTGTTCTCAATTCATTAATTGCAGTAGCCTTCATCTTATAAGTCGATATTAAATCTCTCAAAACTTTAGAAACTATTTCATCTTCACTCAGAGATCGACCACAATATTGAATTCCCATGACAATTTCATTTACCCTTTCCATAAATGCAGTAATTCTTTCATCTTCTTCCATCTTCAAATTTTCATATCTCACCTAGTAACCATCAAGTTTAGCAATCTTAATAGTAGGGTCACCTTCATTTAGAGTCTCCAACTTATCCTATATAGCTTTTGTTGGATATTGTTGGCATATGATGAACCGGCATGATGATATGATGATAATGTATATTGTCATTGATGTCAATAAGTGAAAGTTAACTGGTATGCAGATTGGAAGAAGATGGTGAACCGGTTTGAAGATATGTAGTGAACCGTTGTTAGGGTTTCACTAAGTGTGACTACCGGTTGGTAGTCTCAGCTCTAGAGTTTCTGATTTGGTAATCTAGCTTGTGCGATGCAACCGAAGATATCTTGTGATTAGTTAGCTAAGAGATGTGAATGAGATTGAGGTGCCACATCAACTTTGTGCATGTGAAGGATTTCCTTGAGGATCTTGCATGTGAAGATCGATTGCATTAAAAGTCTACCTCGGGAATGAACATTCTTCTTGGTGGTATGAGAAGAGAGCGTGATGGGTTACTGATTCCCATATGCGGTGAAGAATGAATGATGAATATTATCTTGAGATCTATTTAAGATTGTATTTCTCTATGCAAAGTGTTTGGAAGGTCAAGATTGGACCACTTGTATTATAAACCTAAATGCTTAGGGTTTAGGGTTTATGCTACCGACCTAATTGTTGTCTATAAGGTCCATGATGTTTGTTATTGTTTGTTGTTGAAAAATGTGTGTGTATCCGAGTGTTGAGATACTTGCCAGACTAGTAAGAGGAAAACTGTAGAGTGTGATTGCAGAAGAGAGGAACTGAAAAGGATCTGGATTGGCATGTAGTGTTGTTATCATATCATACTTTTACTTGTTGTCCTCTAACCATTTCAATAGTTGGAAAATCCCTTTACCAAGTAGCTTTAATAGGCTTATTGTAAATCCTTTAACTAGGTGACTCAAGATCATTGAGTTCTTCAAATCCTCTAGCGAGGTAACCTTTAATAGTATCAGTTCCTAACAGAACCTTATTGTAAAGTCTTTAACTAGACTAGGCTCCTAACAGAGCGAGCTTCAAAAGAGTTGAAAACAATCTTGTGGGTATCCATCCCCACCATGCTTTTTCCCATTTGGGTTTCCATGTCAAAAATCTATGTGTCATGAGTTGTGCATTTTTCATGTGATAATTAAGTATTTTGTGTTTTAGTGATTATGCATGCAGAGCTAATAGGTTATGGTATTACTGGTATACCACATGCTTATGTTTATGGGTGAAGTTGTTATCAAGTATTGAATGTATTTGAAGTGATCAGACTTATCAGTTTATGATTGTCTTAAGTCTTATTGTGTTTAACTAGTATTGCCATGGTTAAGTTCAGTGATGAAGACAACCGGTTGGTATTGTTTTAACTTGATAAGTTGTTGAGAAATTTTTTGTCTGTACTGATTCACCCCCCTGCTCAGTACTGATTAGGGTATTTTTTGATCGTCATTATTCATCAATTGGTATCAAAGAAACTTCGGGTCCTCGGTGATATAAGCTTAGCTGCTTGAGGTAAAAGATCATGTTGTAATGATGAAGAGGGAAGGTCCTAAGTTCAATAGAGATAACTTCAAGATATGGAAGGATAGAATGAAGATTTACATCAAGAGAATGGGTGCTCAACACTGGAGCTATCTTGAGAATGCCTATGTGATTCTCATTGGCACTCTGACTGATGATCAAAAGAGAGAGATTTAGGAAAATGGGCAAGTCATGGAAGCCCTTATCAGCAGCTTGTTAGATATTGAGTTTATTGATGTACAAGACAAGGACACTCCTAAGGATGTATGGGACGCACTGGAAACCATTTATGGTGGTGATGAGCATGTAAAGAAAGCTAAGGAAGAGATCCTTAGAGGAAAATTTGAAGACATGAGGATGGTTAAAGGAGAGACCATTCATCAATATGGCATTAGGATTAAGACTGTGGTTGGAGATATCAAAAGTGCTTGTGGAACAATTGAGGATGCCACCATTGTTAGTAAAGTGTTGAGATCATTGTTACCGATCTATGCAATCAGAGTTACTGCTATCGAGGAAATAAGGTCTATTTATAAAACCAAGGTATCCTTAGACTCTATCATTGCAAAGTTGACTTCATATGAGTTGAATAGCTATGATGAAAGTGTTCATAAGACTGAGTTAGCCTTTAGAGCATCTGTTGCACCATCCAGTAAAGGAAAAGAAACTAGTACGAGTTATGAATCCAGATAATGTAGAGATATGGATGATGAAGAGATTCTGATGGAGTTTGAAGCTCTTCTTCCTAAAAGAGTTCCGAAAGGAACTGGTAAATATAGAGGTAAGCTTCCTTTAAAAATTTTCTCCTGCAACAAGATAGGACATATAGCTGTTAATTGTCCTAATAGTGATAATAAGGATAAACTAGAGAGGTTTAGAAAGTATAAAGGGGGAAATAGAAGAAATTTTCTTGTTGTTGTGGATGAAGGTATTACTGATGAAGAATTGGAGGATGAAGAGAGCGAAGATATAGTGTTTTTAGCTGTGAAGGAAGAAGTGTCTAAGAAGAAAGCACTTGTCTCTCATATTGAAAATTCTAATGAGTGGATAATTGATAGTGTTTGTTCTCACCACATGACTGGTGATAGGAGAAATTTCTTGTCTCTAGAAGAATATGATGGAGGTGTTGTCAGCTTTGGCAATGATGCACCATGATTGGTAAAAGGAAAAGGATCCATCTGACTGAATAGAAAAAGAAGTGCAGATGATGTCTAATGGGTAGAAGGTCTGAAGCATAACCTTTTAAGTGTTGCTCAGCTGAATGACAAAGGACTCACTCTAAAGTTCAAAGGTGGAATCTACAGTATAATTGGAAAGAGTGGTGAACTTATTGCCACTAGTAAGGAGACTAGAGGTAACCTATTTTAGTTGAATGCCAAGATTAGTTAGTGTTGATGGCTAAGTTTGATGAAAGTTGGATATGGCATAGGAGACTCTGTCATATGAACTTTGACAATATTGTTAAAGCCAGTAAGATCAAGGCGGTAAGAGGATTGCCTTTGTTGAACAAACCTGAGAATTCTTGGTGTAGAGAATGTCAACTTGGGAAGATGTCTTCCTCAACTTTTAAAGGTAAGTCTTTTTCAGCAAAGAATTTACTTGATCTTGTGCATACTGATTTGTGTGGTCCTATGAAAACTAGAAGTATTCAGGGAGATAGATATTTCATGATTCTTACTGATGACTGCTCAAGAATGATGTGGGTCACATTCTTGAAAGACAAGTCTGAAGCATTTGGAAAATTCAAAGCCTTCTAAGCATTAGTAGAAAAGGAAAGTGGCCAAAGGATATAGTGCCTAAGAACTGATCAAGGAGGAGAATTCACTTCTAATGAATTCAACAAGTACTTTGAAGAGAATGGCATCAAGAGCCAACTATCTGCCCCTAGGACACCACAACAGAATGACATAGCAGAAAGGAATAAGAGGAATGTAGTTGAAGTAGTGAGAACAATGTTGATCCAAGGAAAGGTTGCTCACACTTTTTGGAGAGAAGTGGTGAGCACTGTAGTCTATACAATGAATTGGGTACTTATCAAGAAAGGCAAAGATAAAACCCCTTATGAGTACTAGACCGGGAAGACTCCCACTATGAGTTACTTTAAGGTATTTGGGAGTAAGTGCTATATCAAGAGAGGTGAGCATTTGAGCAAATTTGATGCTAAATGTGATGAAGGAATATTTCAAGGATATTCCACTAAGAGCAAATCCCTCAAGTGCTATAATAACAAAACTCATAAGATTGTTGAGAGCATCAATGTCAAGGTTGATGAATCTCCTAAGAAATCTAAGGGAACCAACAACAAGCAAGTGGAAGGTGAACTGGGAATAGCTTTCTAGGAACCAGTTACAAAAGAAACAACCAAAGATCTTAGTGTTCCTGTACCGGTAGAAGCTATGCTAGGAGAAGAAGAAGATGGAGAAGAAGGAGAAGAGGAAAAGCAACAAGAACCAGCTAGAGTCATTCCTAGATATGTGAAATTACATCATGATCCAAAGCAGATCATAGGAGATAAAGATGCAGGGATACTCGCGAGAAGAAAGGTGAAGGAGAACTCTTGCATGATATCAGAATTGGAGCCTAAGACTATCAAAAAGGTGCTTACAGATGAAGATTGGAATAAGGAAATGGAAGAGGAGCTAGATCAGATTAAAAACAATGCAACATGGTCTTTGGTACCTAGGCCTGAACACAAGAATTTCATTGGTACCAAATGGGTCTTCAGAAATAAATTGAGTGAAGAAGGTACAATTATAAGGAACAAGGCTAGGCTTGCATGCAAGGGATACACTCAGGGAGAGGGAGAAGACCATGGAGAAACCTTTTCTCATGTGGCTATAGTAGAAGGTGTACGAATGCTACTTGCATTTGTAGCATTTAAGGGATTTAAGGTCTATTAGATGGATGTGAAGTTTACATTTTTTAATGGAATCCTTAAAGATAAAGTATATATAAAGAAACCGGATGGGTTTTCCCTATCAGAAGATAGTGACATGGTGTGTAGATAACACAAGGCCCTATATGGATTAAAACAAGCACCAAGGGCATAGTATGAATGATTACACTCCCATCTTGTGAAGATTGGATTTGAGAGAACAAGTGAAGATAGAAACATCTACTTGAAATCAGAAGGTGATCAGATTCTGATCTATGAAGTGTTTGTAGATGACATGATCTTTGGAGGAGATAATGAAATGAGCCATGCATTTGCAAATGTGTTGAAGAAAGAGTTTGAGATGTCTCTGATTGGGGAGATAAAATTCTTCATTGGTCTACAAATTCAACAAATGAAAGAGGGTATCTTTATTACCCAGTCCAAGTATGTCAAAGAGGTATTGAAGACTTTTGGTATGGAGGAGAGAAAACTGGTTGGTAATGGTGACCAATTGTAAGTTGACTAAGGAAGATGATTCAGCATTGGCGAATGGCAAAGAGTATAGGTCAATGATTGGTAAGTTGCACTATGTGGTGCATAGCAGACTAGATATTGATCATGCAGTGGG
Source organism: Cryptomeria japonica (assembly GCF_030272615.1). NCBI lineage: Eukaryota > Viridiplantae > Streptophyta > Pinopsida > Cupressales > Cupressaceae > Cryptomeria > Cryptomeria japonica. Next base: position 625,893,013 of record NC_081405.1, read on the forward strand.
CATAGTAGCTCATTTTTCAGAAATGTCCTAGAGAATCCCACTTGGTAGCAGTCAAGAGGATTCTTAGATATCTAAAAGGAACAATTGACTATGGATTGTGGTATCCATATAATGGTGACTTCAATCTTAAAGTGTATACCGATGTCAATTGGGCAGGTAATGTGGATGACCGGAAGAGCACAACCGGTGGAGCATTCTTTCTTGGTGGAAGATTAGTATCATGGACGAGTAAGAAGAAGAGCTATATTTCCCAATCTACTGTTGAAACAAAATATGTGGCAACATTTATGAACTGCACTCAAGCAATTTGGATGAAACATGTATTGGAAGGTTTCAAAGTACTTGTATCTCAACTGGTGAATATATTTTGTGACAAAACAAGTGCAATTAATATTTCCAAGAATCCGGTATTGCAGGCTAGAACTAAGCACATTGAGTTTAAGTATTACTTCTTAAGAGAGAAAGTTTAGAATAAAGAGGTTGTACTACAACATGTTTTCAGTAAGGAGCAGCTAGAATACATATTCACAAAGCTCTTACCAAATACTATATATACCTATTTGAGAGGTGAATTAGGGGTTCTTCTATTGGCATATGGACACTCCAATGAGAAATTGTATGTGATTGAAGGTTTTGTCATTGATGGCAACCTTGCAATCCTGTGGCACCGGCACTAGCATAGAAGAAAAGATGTATATCGGCATAGAGGCCAACACGATTTTTGATATGTAATATTTTGTTTATTATTGTAAGCCGACTTGGCAAATTGTAAAATGACTCTTGTATATAAAGGAGATCATTGTAGACATTTAGAGAGGTAATGTGGTGAGCAAAGAGAAAATTATTAGGTAGACCTAATGTGCGAATTATAGGTCTAAGGTATATGTAAAGAACAGAGCAAGAACTGGTACTAAATCTGGCATTGGAGATGCTATTATAAAGTAGTACAAGTCATTGGATTAGTATAATCCTTATTGTAAGTCAGTGTAACTTCTCATTAAGCAATGAGCTCTAGGTAGTTGGCCTTCCTACATGTGCAGGCCCCTATTGTAAGTAATATTCTCTTATTAGCGAGTGAGTGAATATTTTGGGTCACAAACCCCACTGAGGTTTTTCCCACACTGGGTTTCCTCGTTAAATATCTTGTGTTATTATGTTCTTTTCATGTGGATGTTTCTGATTCTGTTTATTGCATTAATTCTTGCATACCAATATACTGTTATTTTATGTTCTGCATGTTTTAACTTAGAAAATTCTTATCATGGATTAGATACTGATTCACCTCCCCCCTCTCAGTATCTGTGGGAATCCTAACAATTGGTATCAGAGCCTGGTTCTCTATTTTTAGAAGCCTAACAGCTTGAGGAAGATCTTGACACCGGTAAAGATGGAAAATCTGATGAAGGAGGACTTACAGACTATGATGCAGAGAAGTTGAAAAATATCAAATTAGAAGATGATTTAAGAGCAGCTCAGGATATCATTCAGGCACTTCAAGAAAATCTTATTGTTGCAAGAAATAAGAGAAGAGAACTTTGTGAAATATTGCAAAATAAGAATGATGAAAAGGAATCACTTAATGATATGATAAGCAAGCTGAAACAAGAGAACATGACAACAAAAAATGAAATGCAGGATATGACTAATAGAGATTTTGCAAAGAGATTAAGGATAGGAAGAAGAATGAAGAAGAATTGACTAGAAGACTAAGTAATGCAGCAAATGAGAACACAAGACTTAGCTATGAAAATGACATGTTGAAGATAGATCTGATGCATACTCAGAATGACTCAAATGAACTAATGAGACAAAAAGAAATCTTGGAAAGGGAATTGGAAACTGCAAATCAACATAAAGAAAAATTCAAGAAAAGCTCAGAAGAACTTGGTACCTTATTGAAGAATCAAAAACCTAAAGGTGACACTTTTGGAATTGGCTTTGAAGTTGGTGAAAGCTCCGGTGCTGCAAATACTCAGGATCATAGCAAACCGGTAAGACCACCTAATGCTTATAAATTCAATGGAAAATGCTTTAACTATAATAAGTATGGTCATAGGGCAAATGAATGTAGATCTAGGAATTATCAGAATATCAATACATCCACCGGTCAATGTTCAAAATGCAACAAAATTGGTCATAACTCTGAAAATTGTAGAATGAATGTGAGATGTTATGTTTGTGGAAGATTTGGACATTTATCTAATCAACGCAGAACACAAACTAGCATAGGTTATGGGAAAGTTATTCAGAAAAATAATGTAGCTTGTTACACATGTAACAAGGTTGGGCATATTGCTAAATTTTGTAGAAGTAAAGGTACATCGGTAGACAACAAAAGTGCTAGCTTGAAAGGTAAAGAAAAGGTTGAAGAGGTTAAGCAAGAATTCTCAAAGCAATGGATTAGAAAAGCTGATCTAAATATTGGGAATACTCCTCCACCGGTAGAACCAACAAATTCTCCACCGGTAGGATAGAGTGATGCTTCACCGGCAGGATAGAGTAATGCTCCACTGGCAAGAAGTTCTTCATCTAATTGAAGAAAATTTCCTTGAGGGTTTGGCAATCTAATGACACATGTGCTATTATTCCCTTGGTTAGAAATAACAAGTTGAAAATTACTTATTACTGGCAAACAATGTTAAGTGAATACTTCATCGGCATGCAATTAATGTGGTAGATGGCAAAAAGACATTATAAAAATAAGGTTTTGGCTCCATTTCATTTCACCGTGATTTCAAACTTTCAGAGAGCACAAAGATTCCAAGCTAAGGCATTTCGAGAAAGAAGCAAGCACACTCCAAGCATTCATCCATCCAAGATAGAAAAAGGTATTTAATCATGGCTTCCACCTCTGCAATTGAATACATAGCAAACCCTATTGTTGTGGAAGTAATTAAAAGACCTAGGCTCGTATTTCAATTAATCCCTGAGATAGCAAAGAAGGATGATACCTTAGGTGCATTTTCTCAAATTCCTAAAGGTGTTGTATATGTTGAAGACCCTAGAATGTACATCCACTACAACATTGAAGAGTTAGGAGATGAGGAAATCAAAACCATGTATAAAACCGAGATATGTGATGATACCGGCAATGTTAAAGTTGAACACAAGGTTATTGAAACCCTAGGATTCACAGAAATCCTTAGCATTCATAAATTTCCTAAGGATGTGATTAGGATAGAGTTAAGCAGAGTTCATGGAGAATTTTTCTGGCTAGATGCAATTCATAAGATCACGAAGGAAGTGGTAAAAGTTGTCACAGGGTTACTGACCACCGGTAAGAGACCAAACAAAAACAAGAAGGTTTCCAATGATTTAGTCATAGACCTAACAGGTGCAACATTCGATAAGAGATCTCTAAGGGTTAACGATGTAAAAGATATCAATGTGAGATTCATAAGTATGATATTAGGTTACAAAGCCACTCATGCTAATAGACTTAACTCAATTTCAAGGTTATGCATTAAGAGTGCATATGATATGGTGACAGACAATGCAAAAATTGACATCTATGAATGGTTAAAAGATGAACTAATAGACAACCTTGGAAAGATAAAGAAGGATAAGAAAGGAACTTTCAGATTTGGAAATTTGTTAGTATGCCTAGTGCATCATATAACAAAATAGGTTCCCGATATAGGATATAAAGAACTAGGATATGACATACCAATAGGAAAGCAATTGACAAAACTGTTTAATACCATCGATGAGAACAAGGAAAACAATATTCGTGACTTTTTCCAATCATTGAAGACAAAAATGAAGAAAAGAATAAGGTTATCTCAAAAAATAGTAGACAAATACAAAGATGACATATGCTTTGTTATTAAGAAAGATGAAATATGCATGGAAGCAGTCATCTCAAGGACAATCTGGGTAACCAAAATGGGCTATGAGACAGATGATCACATAGTTGAAACTTATGCTAATGCACTTCTAGAAGCCCCCAAAGAACCTAAGGAAGAAGTATTTGGTAGTGCTGAGACCATAGAAAGCCAAATATAGTCCAAGAAAAGAGTAAAGAAGGTAGAGGCATTTGTGAGGAAAGGATCCAGACAAGCAAAGGCCATTAAGGAAGATGTATTAAAGAAAACCGACATAACAGAAGATGAGTTGGCACCCCCACAACCTGAAGCTCATCTATCATCAGTAGGTACTTCTTCGGAAGGTGACATGCCAACAACTTTTAAAAGAGTTGTTAGGAAAAGAGATCCCTCACCGACAACCACTCCTTCACTTAGAAGGACAAGGCAGAAGCAACAAGCTATGAGATCTCTGGTTAGAAAGGTCACACCTAAGAAAAAGCTAACCCCTAAGAAAAAGAAAAAGACAAAAACTTACTTGGCACCTCTAGACATATTGCTAAATGAGATCATAGAGGAAGGAAAATTGAAAAACATAGAGAAAATTTATGACACTCTATTTGCTGATGAGAAAGGGCAAGTTGAGGAAAGTGTAATACTACATATGGACATGTACAAAAAGTTTTTGATGGAAATAGTCAATGAAATTCTTGATGATTTGTACAAAAGACTTGAGGCCAGAAGGCAAGCAGTGATTGATTAGACAAGAAAATAAAAATAGAAAAACTACTTGCTATATATCCGGTAAACTCTCCCAAGGAAATTGATGATTTGATTGCTCAAGCAAACTAGATAGTATTCTCTACTGCACACTGGCATATTTCACTAATGGTAGGAAGAGTTACTAAAGTTATAGAAGATGGTTGGGACATATTCCTGGTTGAAAAGGAAAAACAAGAAGAATACAGGAACCCTAAGCCTATTAAAGTATATCAGAAGGATAAGGACAAAGGGAAAGGCAAAGTTGGTGGACCTCCAAGCATAAAGGTTAAAGACAATCTATCCCCACCTGTGAAAATTACAACCACTGAAGACTAACTGGTAGCTGAAAGTATGGATGTAGAGGATAGCAATCCAAATCCTAAAGTCCTATACACTGTAAATGTTGATACCCAAAAGATCAACATAACAGTTGATAAAGATACAACTGACAAATTAGATATGGCTAAAGAGCCTCTGGTAATAGGAGATACAGACAAACCGGCAGAGGATATAGGGAAAAAGATGGAATCTGAGGCACATACAGAGAAACCAACACAGCTAAAGGCTCCGAAACAGGTTCACAAGGAAACAGTGCGACCGGTAAGCAGTGAAGTAGGGAAACCAATGCTAAAAGAAATGCAAACACAAACTAACCTGCCAGAGGTCAATACAAGCATGGTCACTTCCACCGGTACTCAGTTTGTTGGGTCATTATCAACATTCAAGTCAACAAATGTGACTGAGGTATTACTTGAATCCATTAAGAAAATAATTGACTGCAGTTCACAGACTTATAAAGCAATAGATGATTCAATACCAATTTTGAAGTTAGTTGCTCCTAATTGTAATATAGATAATAAAGATTCTTTAGAACAATTGGATACATTATGTAAATACATTTTTGGAAATATTTAGAAAATAAAGGAAGAATCAATAAAGGAAATGGTAGGAAAGGAGAAACATAAATTCTTTGATGAAGAAATAAAGAAGTGTAATAGAGACTTTGACACACTTCTACGGGAACTATGTAGCTTGTTGAAAGAGTATAAAAATCTGTATAAAGATACATGTAAAACAAACTTCTTGACTGTAGATATTGATAAGAAAATAAGCAAGACATGGGATGAGATAAATAATCTTGCATACAATTTTGTCAACTCACCGGATTCATTATCTATTTTTGAAGAAAAGTTAGCAAATTTTGAGGAAGAATTGCTCAAACAAGAAAGAGAGAAAGAAACAATAATAAACAAGGCAAAACACTTGAGATCTAAACTAAGTCCAAGATTGGACTATTTAGCATCTCTGCGGAAGGAAATCTCAGAGGCATTAGCACAGGGAAGCAAAACACCAGCAAAGTATTTACAGCATCTCACCGGTACTGTGAAGAGGACTGAAACAACAATAAAAGATAATTAAAAGTTTATGGATAGTATAAACTTAATTTTGGGTGATCTTTTTCAGACAATAACTACCCAACTACAGGGTTGAGGATATGGACAGATGTAACTACAAACTCTACTAACATCTTGACAACCTTTGTCATTGATGCCAAAGGGGGAGTAGTAGGACGAGAAAGTTCAAAGATAGGAATCATATGCTCAGGGGGAACCCTCATATTTTTGGTAAACATTTTTGGACTACACATTTTGGACACTTTTTGAAATTTCTCATGAGTGTTGCCATCAATGCCAAAGGGGGAGATTGTTGGCATATGGACACTCCAATGAGACATTGTATGTGATTGAAGATTTTGTCATTGATGGCAACCTTGCAATCCTATGGCACCGGCAAGACATCATACCGGTAAAGCATTACACAAGCAAGATAGTGCACCAACATCAACAAGTTCACTCTACACCGGCACCGATACTGGCACAAAAGAAAAGATGTATACTGACATAGAGGCCGACAAGATTTTTGATATGTAATATTTTGTTTATTATTGTAAGCCGATTTGGAAAATTGTAAAATGACTCTTGTATATAAAGGAGATCATTGTAGACATTTAGAGAGGTAATGTGGCGAGCAAAAAGAAAATTATTGGGCAAACCTAATGTGCGAATTATAGGTCAAAGGTATATGTAAAGAATAGAGCAAGAATCGGTACTGAATCTAGCATTGGAGATGCTATTGTAAAGTAGTACAAGTCATTGGATTAGTATAATCCTTATTGTAAGTCAGTGTGACTTCTCATTGAGCAGTGAGCTCTAGGCAGTTGGCCTTCCTGCATGTGCAGGCCCCTATTGTAAGTAATATTCTCTTATTGGCCAGTGAGTGAATATTGTGGGTCACAAACCCCACCGAGGTTTTTCCCACACCAGGTTTTGTCGTTAAATATCTTGTGTTATGGTGTTATTTTCATGTGGATGTTTCTAATTTTGTTTATTGCATTAATTCTTGCATACCGATATACTGCTATTTTATGTTCTGCATGTTTAACTTAGAAAATTCTTATCACCAGTTAGATACTGATTCACCCCCCCCTCTTAGTATCTATGGGAATCCTAACATCTTCTCCTTCATGAAGTCAACTAAAGTTATGTGCTTCGTATCAGTCAGGAACTACAATGTCAAATCTTTCAAGATTGATGTGTTGAAGGATGCTACTCCATAGGGGGAGCAACATAATAGAGAATGGAAGCTTTTGCCTCCACTTTAGCATTGTTGTCAAAGGGGGAGAAGATATATGATGAGTTATGGGGGAGAAGATATCTACTAATGTAGATACACTAGTCTATAATGTGTACAGTTGCAATGCTACACTGAGTATTGCCGTCAATGTCAAAGGGGGCGATTCTTGGATATTGTTGGCATATGATGAACCAACATGATGATATGATGATAATGTATGTTGTCATTGATGTCAATAAGTGAAAGTGAACTGGTATGCATATTTGAAGAAGACATTGAATCGGTATGAAGATATGTAGTGAACTGGTGTCAGCGTTTCACTAAGTATGAGTACCGATTGGTAGTCTCAGCTTTAAGGTTTCCGGTTTGGCAATCCAGCTTGTGTGATGCAACCGAAGACATCCTGTGATGAGTTAGATAAGAGATGTGAATGAGATCAAGTGTGAGGCCCTACCCCAACCCATCCTAGCATTTCAGTGATTTTCATGTTGGAACTATTATGGATGCTTTATTTTAATGCATTATGGATATAGAACTTTATATGATCCCGGGAATTTGATAACATTGATATATTGATGCTTCATTTCTATGCTTTGTGGATATAGAATTTTATATGATTCTAAAATAGGATAACATTGAGATGATGCATGTCATTATTTGATTTGCAGGACTTTATTAGGATGCCAGAAATATGATGCATATCTTATGAATGGATTAAATTTATAAGGATTGTGATAAATTGCTTATGTGAATTGCTTTGATATATCATAAATTGAATTGTATGATGTCAATTGTATGTAGAGTGATTGATGTGTATTCTTATTAATGTGGTTAATATTATATGAGGCTATTGGAAAGTACTAATGTGTAATTGAGATGCGTAGGAAATTATCCATGTGACCATGGAAACATTATGGAGAATCAAGCCTAGGCCTATGTACATTCTTAAAACCAGGGGTTGTCTATTTGGAGAGACAACACCCCATATGTATCGTATTTTATTCGTAAACATAAAATGTTTGCATGAGTGTAAATTGTATTTATTAAATTGTTTAAATCATTCAAGGGACAATTGCCATGTGTGTATTTGTGATGTGGAATTATTTTGTAGTGTCACTTGACACACATGTTGTATGTTGTGTTGGCAATTGTCATGTCACCTTTTTGAGAGATTTACTTTTTGTTTAATTGATATATTTCCAAATTATCCTTGAAGGTTCCAAGGAATCTAGGATAGTGAGCCATAGGGAGGGTCAAGTCAGAGTTGACCTGTAGGTTAACATTAGGTGGACTTTCAAAGGGTTAAATCAACTCCTAGAGTCAGTTTTAGGGCATTTTTATTGGGCCTCATGGGGTACCTATGGGTGAAGGCCAAATTTGGCCATGTTTCTTTCCCCTAGGGCTTGTTTAACCACCCAAAAAAGTGGGTTTTCCTAGATGGTCAAATTCTATCTTTAGGAGTGCCATCCTTGGTTAGATAACCTTCTTGGTAGGTGTAATTCCTTTTCCCCATTTCATTCCTCTTCTTGAGGTGCCTTGGTTAGGGAGTGTGTAATACTTTGGGAGGACCAACCAATGGGAGTCTCTCACTCTATCCAAGAGGTTGGAAGGAGTGAGAGAAGCCTTCTTAGGCTAGAGATTGAGGCTTAGTGAGTTAATCACCCACTCTCCATCTTTGGAGATTTTGGCAATTTTAGAAAAAAAACCAATTTTTAGAATAGGAATTTTGGCTAAGTGTTGCAGAAAAGATTTGTGGAATTGGGTTGCTCTTCTCCAAGCTATCCCTAGAATACCCTTGGCAGATTCAAGGTTGGTGCATTTTCTTACTTGTGTGTTTGAAATTTGTTTGTAGGAATGCATGAATGTAAATATTGTATCCTTCCTTGCATTGTATTTGTGAAAGTTTTTATGTGATTCTTTTCCCTTTTGTTATGCATTTTATTGTGTTTTGGGAGTATCCAAGGCCATCTTACCCTTGGGAGGGCAAAATGGTCTTGGGAGTGGAAGGAGTTTGACAGCCTTAAAGTGTGAGGCTCTCATTATGAGAGTGATCTCAAGCGTTTGTGTATGTGACCTTTGCTGCATAACCTTGTTTATGCCTTCGGGGGTCATAAGGGGAGAAAATATGGCATGTATGCCTTGGGGGTCATAAGGATGTTGGATTGAGATGGAATTTTGTGGTGTTCTTGGTTGCCATGAGTTGGCTATGATCTATTATCTTGCACATCTCCTCAAGGTATTTGGTCCACTTCCACCCTTGTAAAACATCACAGTATATGGTGAAGTTTCAGCTTTGGGATGGGAATGTGTTTGTTGAGTTTTTCCCCTTGCTTGTTTGTGTTTGCTTGAGTGTAACCTGTCTAGGACTTGGTTCTCCAAGCTCGGGGGTGGATTCTAGTAAGCCTAGGCTAGGAGGTGAGCACCCCATGGTCACAACCTTAAATTTTGAATGCAAGTTGCTTGGAAAAGAAATCTAGGAGTTGCAGATTTTACTTTAGTTGCAGAAAGAAAAAAATGTAATACTATTTTGTTGAAAAGAAATGAAGGAAAGGAAGGAGTTTTTCTGTTGTAATGATATTGTAATGATTTAGAAATCTATAATATTGACCATGCCTTAAGATGTAATTTATTGGTGTAAGGATCATTTAAAATGAATAAAAAAAAAGGAAAGAATGCATTTGGTTAACTCTGTTTGTATAAAGTGCAAAGGAAAGGAAATGTGTGGTGTTGTTGTCTATTATTTAAATCTGTATTTTATTTAAATCTGTCATGTAACTAAGTTTTATCATCTATTATCTCTATAATTTATATTAAGAAAATAAAAGAGATGCTAAGAGAAATGGGAATGTGTTAAGTGTATTTTATTTTCTAGAATATTTAAATGTTGCTGCAATCATATTTATTACTGTCACTTTTATTTCTTGTTTAAACATTGCAGAAATTAATCTAGGAAAAATAATCTAAAAGTTAGTTCTGGTAATATCTATTTTTAAGGCGTTTTAGAAAAAGAAAAAGAAAAAGAAAATGCATATTTAGCCTTAGACAATGAGAACAAAATAGCTTCAATATGCTAAGTTATTTTGAAAAGAAGATGGTTAGTTTAAATATCTGATATTAGAAATAAATTAAGGCTATGAATTAATATGTTCTTGTTAAGATAAACCATTCAAAAAAAACTATATCTATTTTATGTTGTCATTCATTTTGCTACTTGCATCTTTCTGCTAAATAATTTTTTTTTTAAAAGGGAGATCCTAACCCTAGAGAATGGAAGATATATATATATATTATATAAAAAAATATATTAAAAAAAAATTAAAAAAAATGAATAAGGGTTTACTAGTCGCGGTGCGGCCGAGCCACTGTTTTTAAACACAGTGGGTGGCAGAAGCCGAGCCACTGTCGTAAAACATAGTGGATGGTGACAAGCCGAGCCAGTGTGTTTAAACGCAGTGGACGGCACGGTCAAGCCACCACTGTGTTTAAGCACAGTGGTCACAGTGGTCAGCACGGGGGCCGCCACTGTGTTTAAACACAGTGGGTGGCACGGGGGCCGCCACTATGGTTAAACACAATGGATGCCTCCCCATCTGGCCACCATGGTTTCCCCTTTGAACCTCCCTTTGCGGCTCTCTCTCTCAAACCTATCGCCACCTCCATGGGCACCGAACCTTGCATAACACATACTAAACTCACACACACAAAAAAAAAAAAATAATAAACCCTAACCCAATTTCGGGTTAGGGTAAAAACAATTAAAGAAAAAGAATACTTGATGCTAAAAATGCAACCCTAACCCAATTTCGAGTTAAGGTTAGCATTTAAATAACAAAGTTATAATAGAAATGCAACCCTAGCCCATATCTCGGGTTAGGGTTTGCATGTAAAAATATGAGAGGGAATTTGAATTATAGTTTTTAAATTATAACTTTTAGGGTTTATTTATAAGTTGCAACATAATATTTAATGGGTATAATTGGCTCATTTTATTAAAGAAATGTATATGTATAAATAGGTATAAATTTAGAGTTGTTTATCTTATATATATATATATATATATATAAGAGGTTAAGTTGAAAACCTATTTAATTTTATATTATTAATAAATATTAATGAACGCTTAAGTAATAGTTAGACCCCTTTCACTTTTAGCTGAAATTTTAAATTAGCAGAATTAATTTTATATAGTTCTAATATCCAAATTATTGACGTAATTTTATCAAGGATTATTAATAAGGATATTTCATAGGTTATTTTTGTATTTAATTAAATATGGACGTCAAGTTAAATTTAATTTGGGGGAAATTGTAAATGAGAATTATTAATTATTTTATACGAATTTTTAACATATGAGGCCAATTTTGGCCAGATTATTTAATCGTCGAAATTTGAAGGTTTAGGGGAAAATAAAATTGGCTATAGTATAAATTATATTTATTTGGCAAATAACATTATTAATTTTGAAACCTTATTGGCTAAATATAAATAACGAAATTTGCATGCGCTCGATTAATTAAATTGTAGATTTAAGATATCCGCATCATTATTCAATTAGCCAGGAATAATTTAAATGCAATGTAAATATTTAATTTTCCTTCGACTTTAATTAGCGACAATTTAATTAGGTTAATTAAATTATCTAATTAAATTGCGAAGACCCTCTTAGGGAATAATTAGTCCTCATTAATTAATGTTTCTTTTATGAGTGAGTTAATTAATCCAATATTAGTGAACAATTCTACTTACATCTTAGTTAAGAAAAAACTCTATTGATTTCATTTTAATGTAGACTATGTTATGAGTTTATGTTGTTCACAAAAAAAAAAAATGTTGTTCCGTTTTTGCCCAAAAGTTTGGGCATGACATTGAGGTGCCACTTCAGCTTTGTGCACATGAAGGATTTCCTTGAGGATCTTTCATGTGAAGATCGATTGCATTAAAAGTATACCTTGGGAATGAACATTCTTCTTGGCGGTATGAGAAGAGAGCATGATGGGTTACTGATTCCCATATGCGGTGAAGAATGAACGATGTAGATTGTCTTGTGATCTATTTAAGATTGTATTGCTCTATGGAAAGTGTTTGGATAGTTAGGATTGTACCGCTAGTATTGTAAACCTAAATGCTTAGGGTTTATACTACTGACCTAATTGTTATCTATAAGGTCGATGATGTTTGTTATTGTTTGTTGTCGGCAAGTGTTGTGTGTGTATCCGAGTGTTGAGATACTTGCCAAATCAGTAAGAGGAAAACCGTAGAGTGTGATTGCAAAAGAGAGGAACTAAAAAGGATCTACCTTGGCATGTAGTGTTGTTATCAGATCAAAGTTTTACCTGTTGTCTTCTAACCATTTCAACAGTTGGAAAATCCATTTACTGGGTAGCTTTAACAGGATTATTGTAAATCCTTTAACTAGGTGACTCAAGATCATTGAGTTCTTAAAATCCTCTAGAGAGGTAACCCTTAATAGGGTTTCAACCTTTAACATGGTATATAGCCATCCCTTAACCGGATGATCTTTAATAGGATCAGTTTCTAACAGAACCTTATTGTAAAGTCTTTAACCAAACTAGGCTCCTAGCAGAGCGAGCTTCAAAATATTTCAAAACAAGCTTGTGGGTATTCATCCCCACCATGGTTTTTCCCATTTGGGTTTCCACGTGAAAAATTTGTGTTTCATGAGTTGTACATTTTTCATGTGATGATTAAGTATTCTGTGTTTTAGTGATTATGCATGTAGAGCTAATAGGTTATGGTATTACTGGTATACCACATGCATATGTTTATGGGTGAAGTTGTTATCAAGTATTGAATGTATTTGAAGTTATCAAACTTATAAATTTATGATTGTCTGAAGTCTTACTGTGTTTAACCAGTATTGCCATGGTTAAGTTTAGTGATGAAGATAACCGGTTGGTATTGTTTTAACTTGATAAGTTGTTGAGAAAGTTTTTGTCTGTACTGATTCACACCACCCCCCCTCTCAGTACCAATTAGGGTATTTGTTGTTCATCATTATTCATCAGCTTTTGTTGTTGATTTGTCAGTCAACCCCATTATTTGCTAATCAAAAAGTGCACACAAGAGGGCTTCTCTAGCTCTACAATCATCCTCAAGGTCCTTATCTAAGTTTTCCAGAGGAGGGTTGCCAAATTCCAAATTAAAAGGGGTTGCACCATTCTCAGTGATCTCCCATATTTCCTTACCAAGACATATTAGATGAGTCTCCATCTGAATCTTCCATACTCTATAATTTGTTCCATCAAGCCTTGGAATTTCTCTCTAGAAGACAGCTGTAGATGAACTTGAACTGTTAGATGCCATAGGATCTTCCTCAAGCTGTTAGGCTTCTGAAGAGAGGACCAAAGCTCTGATAGAAATTGTTAGACAATTTAAATAACCGGAGGACAATCGAGAGGGGGTGGGGAATCAGTTGTCACCAAATTACCAGAACCTTAAGCATTTAAAAATTTATTAATGGAACACATAAGATCAATACCAAAATACATAAACCAATTACTGGAATAATATATATACCAATTAAGCACGAGCAACAATTAGAGAATAGTTACTATCCACATGGCACCAAGATTTGTATGTGGAAAACCCAGTAAAGGGAAAAATCATAGTGGGAAGCCTACCCATAGTCAGATAATACTTTTGCAGTAAGTATGTGATTAAAAATTGAGGAGCCTCCACTTGCAAGATGACTAACAACCTATAGCACATTGCTTATTACAAAAGGAGTCTCACTGACTACATAATAAATCCAAACTACAATATGGAAGGAATAATGAACTGTAATAATAGAATCTCTTATGCCTGAATACAACTCCGGTTAAGCTCAATGTCGTAGGTCTTAAACCTATTGCATAAACCCAACTCGATCACCTATGATTGATCAAATCCTCTGCATGAATGATTATTATATTATTCGATTGCATACCATGATCTATAATGAGATCATACACATATATACAAACCACAAACCTTAAATAATTAGGTTGTCCACCTAGACAATAAAACCTATTACATAATTATAAAACATGTCATCCTAAGGCCAAACAAATATTATCCAACCCATAAGTCATCCTAGAAATACATCGAGAAGTTCCAACAACATGTTACATTAAGTCGGTCCATAACCTAGATAGCCTCGGACCCAATTTAGGTCCACACATGCTAAAGCAATGATCCCAATCAGTCAAGGCTTGAACACGATCACCATCAACATCCTGAATCCCTTCTAGAAGCCGCACCAATACCACTTATGCATAGTATCAAAAGATCTTTAATGAAGCTTTTCCAGTGAAACCCTCACTAGATCAATAAACCAAGCTTACCATCATATAAGATAGCATCTGATCACCAAATCAATACCAACTAACTGAACATATATCTAAATAGCATGAATAGCAGATCTAAGCCAATTCCATAACCCAAAGCATACCGGAGTATACCAGATCAACAAGATCTTACCAACTAGAAACCAATCATCCTACCGGGACCAACCGGATACCGGGGTAAGTGCACCAAGATGGTGAACAAAAAGGGGGGTATAAGTGGCCACTTTTTTCTGAAAACAGGTAAACCTGAACTTGAAAGAGCTATTTGAAGGTCATGCACTTAAAACTAGGAGTTGAGAAAAGAATAAGAATTTTAGTACTCTAAATCTAGTTTCTAAACTACTAATTTTTTTTAAAATTGGATAATATTAAGAGGGTCAAACCTTTCACGCACAAAAAACTATTTCTAATTTTTTCAAAAAATATAACATAGCTATTTTTGTGCGCTGCACAAAATATATGGTTAGATTCAGTATTTTGCAAAACCCTTTGGTAGGATGATAGTTAAGAGTGAGATCTAGAATTTGTGTATTTTTTTGTAATTTTCCGTTGAGTATTTTATTTTTTATGACTTTTGGAAGTGACCTCATCCTGAAAATTTGGTACCTGTTCGTGCACTGGGCATAACTTGCATCAAAATAATAAAAAATGCAAATTTTTTTTTAAAAGTGTATAGAATCTAGTGTAGAACAATAATATATAATTTATTTTGAATTTGGTGAAGTATATCAGAAGTTATTAAAAAAATGGTAGACATATGTCTGTGAGGACTGTCAAGGCATTGATAAAGAAAATTAAAGTTTACTATGCTAATGTTGTCCAAAACTAGAAAGCCTAAGGGTAAAGTGTTGAAGAGAAAGAAACAGGACACATCAAAAGCCTCACTGACTCCACATCCAATAAAGCGACCTAACACAAGAGCATTTGCAGCCTCACTAAATAAGAAAACAAAAAGTGTTACTGCTCTCAAGGTAACAAAGAAATACAAGAAATCTACTCGGAGACTCATTTTGGCAAAAGAGTCTAGTGATACCGAATCAGAGGATGCAAGAAAATTCCAGATTGTCAAGAGCAAGAAGGTAAATATACATAGTGTTGAAAACTTCTGTGCTAATTTGAAAGAATATGGTGGATTTGGAGGATTTAGATATGTCAAGTATGAAACCAAGAATAATGATGAGAAGAGACAAATTGAAGAAGCTGTCATCTGCACACTTCTAAAGTTCCAGTTAGCTCCATTGGAACTAGCTAAGTCATTTCCAAATGAACCGTATCTGCATATTGATAATAGGTGGAAGTATGCAATGGACTCAGAGAAACAAATCAGAGAAAGAAGTCTAGTTCATTTATTTCTTGACATGTTAGTAGCTGAAATAAAGGAACATCTGACAACCTACAATTCCAAGTTTATTGTCAAACAGAGAGCCTTAAAACTGATGAATGGGCTATATATTGAAGTTGAAAATGAGACTAAAGGAAAGTGGCAGGAAATCTTTAAAATCAAGGATGCCAGTGAGCAAGCTATAGTTGAAATCGTTGATGTCACCGAGGAAGATCATGATGTCACCGAGCAAGGTCCTGATGTTACCGAACAAGGCCCTGCTGACACCATTCAAATAGATGAAGATGTCATTGATACAGAGGCACTAGAATAGGAAATGATAGAAGGCAATGCATATGCAAAACTTGTATCTAGTGAATCAATATTGGAACAAGTTCAACCTTATCCACCGGTCAAACAACCTTTCTCAACCGAAACTCCTCATGACACAGATCAAGGCACTAAAGGTCACAAGTCTATAGCAGGAGAAGGTACTACTCAAGAACAGACATCGCAAGCACCTTCTAACACTAAGAATGTTGCAACTAAGACACCAAGTACCAAGACACCGAAGGACTCTATAGAGGCTAAAGAAACCGATCAAAGTGTTACCTCTACCGAGCAACCTACTGAGGGTCATCAAGCCTCACAAGCCATTGTATTAGTTCAATCGGTGAAAGGTAAAGAAAAGAAAATGAAAAAGCATAGTTTTAAAATTGATTTGTCAAAACCAATAGTGTTGCCCAATGTAGACATAGCAAAATTAAAGGGGCAAGCACTCATTGATTTTGGTGAACTATGCAAAGAAAAGGCCGAACAAGAGAAGCAAATGGCCATTCAAAAGAAAAATAAAGTACTTCAGAAGGTAAAAGCACTCTTAATAGATATGCTACCTGAAGCTACAATATCAACTGATGCAGCCATCCACATTCAACTAGATGAACTCCTCACAAAGATAGAGACATCTGGAGTAGATGCATCAGAGTATTTGAGCAAGCTAAAAGATAAAGAGCTCATTGCAAAAATGATAGAAGAGGTACAGAAAGCTATAGCTATTGGCAAAGTTAAACTTGTCAAATTTATTACTGAGTTGACTCCTCAACTCAAGCATATTCTTTATTTATTTCAGAAACTCTATACATTTTCTTTATTCAATAAAGACATTAAGAATAAAACAGAGGCAATTGAGAAAGAGATCACCGATCTCTCAAGCAAGTTGACCACAGAGCCAAATTTAGTTCAGAATTTTTACGCAAAGCTACAACAACTCATGGCTCAACAATTGGACCTAAGAAATGAAGAACACAAGATCAAGATGGACATAATGACACTTCAGACATTATTCCTTCCTCATCTTTCATCCGTCCAAGAACAGATCAACTGAGCCACATCCTTATCTACTACACAAGAGGGAAGCACTCTAAATGGCTTAATATCATTATTGGCTGATATTCAAGCGCATAATTCTTTAATGGACAGTGTAAAGAATGCCCTCTCTATCACTCTCACTGATGCTTGAACCAAGTACAAATCCATTTTTGACCAGTTACCACCCCTGAATGGTAATTAAGTTTTGATGTTTGTCAAAAAGGGGGAGTAATATGTTATAGTACTAGGGGAGTGATATAGTATTTGGAGTATAGTATATAGGGGGAGTATACTAAGAAGAGTAAGCAGAATATCCAAGAGCAGTGAACCGAGCAGTATACAGAACAGTAAGCAAAGAACTAGAACAGATCACCAAGCATGCAAAATCAAAGTTTTGTACAGTATATTGATAAGGGGAGTATATCTGATATATTATATTATTGACTATTGTATATATTGTCAATATAGTCAAATTTTGCAAGTATATAGATTATTGAGTTATAAATTTGAAAGTAGTTTTTGTCAAACGTCTCAACTAATGTCAAAAGGGGAGATTGTTACTACTTATCAGATTGCCATTAGTTTTATGTCAAAGCTATACTATATACTCTAGTCTGTTATCTCTATCGAGATATTCAGTCAGTATGCATAGTCTAGTTGGTTACAGAAGAAAGTAGTCATAGAACGTAGTATACACCGAGCTATCTACCAAGTATCATTTCATGTCTACCGAGCAGCAAAGATAACACACTGAGTTGATATACACCGAGTGAAATGTGTTACCAGATTCATTGAACCTAGACATACATATGAAAACGTGTTACAAGATCGAGGAGCATCTAACTGTTATCACATTAGAAATTGCACTTAAAGATTGTGTATGATTTTGATGTTATCTAACCAATGAAATAATTTGCATGGTTATTCATTCAATAAATCATATTTGTAAGATCGAAGCAATGAAAGGATCACCGTCATAAGAGATCTATTTATAAAGCATGAGCTAAGAATTAAAAAGTTGTGTGCATGAGTGTAAGAAGGCCAAAGACACAAAGGTCACCAAGAAGGTTTTCAGAGAACAGTTGAAGAACAGAGTAAATAGAAGGGTTTACTGAGTTACTATATGGGTTACCAAGGTATGCTATAAGCAAGGTACCTTATTCTGCTATAACATTCCAGATGTAAAGTTGCAGATATTTGTAATGATTTTATTGTAATATTTAGAAGTTGTAAGAGAAACCTTTAACAGGGTAAAAGACTCTAATCAAGTCTATAAATTGTAAAGCCTCTAACCAGGTACAACATTTAGATCAAATGTTGTAAAATCCTTTAGTAAGGTAGATCTAACAGATCTTGTTACTCCTAACAGGGTAAGCTATCAGAAATAGCTAAACATGTAGCTCTAACCGAGCACTCTTTATTATTGTAGTAGTGAAGTTATCGGTGCCATACCCACCATAGTTTTTCTCTCTAACCAAGAGTTTTTGCGTAACCAAAATATATTTGTTATGGAGTGAATCATGTATGATTGTTATCTATTTGTTTTAGCTTTATATTATGTTACTGCACTATTTGGTTTATGCATAACGGTAAAGTTATTATTGAAGAAAAGTTTTGGAGTTCTGATTCACACCTCCCCTCTTAGTACATTAGCTTTCCATATTCGGCCTAACACTATAATGGCAACTAATCATAATACATGAAGATGGGGTTCACACATAAGTGTTGGCTCTCAACAATGCCACACTTCCAAAATTCTCAGTCTCAACACTTCTCCTATTGAGTCAACACTCATTGATGGCCACAACCAAAACCATTTAACTCTTCTTTTTCATCTCAAAACATATCTAATGGCTTGGTGTTATGCAATCCTTGTATCATATCTCAAGTTGACTAATATCTAATTGGGGTAATCTATGAGTGTCTAATGTGATTTCATTATCAATGTTGTGAAGTCATCGAGAGTATGGTGATAGTCATTCCTTATAGGATCCTCTCAATATTGTCCAAATCAGTCTAAAAGGAAAGCAACTATCCATTCCCATGCTCATGGATACTTACATGACTAATTTTTCCCTCGTGTATCCTAAAAATTGGACAGACCTTATTTGACTTGCCTAATCAATGGGGTTGCTATCTTAACATGAAATATTGAGTTCTACCCTTGCTTCTGCATGAAACCTCTCAAAACATGTTTCTTCAAAAAAAAACACTAATATGAATTGAGCCAACACCATGAGGATAGGGTCAAGTATCATGGCAACTAATCAAAATATGTGAAGCAAGGGTTCACACATAAGTGTTGCCTCTCAACAATGCCACACTTCCAAAATTGTCAGTCTCAAGACTTCTCCTATTGGGTCAACACTCATTGATGGCCACAACCATAACCATTTAACTCTTCTTTTTCATTTATAAACATATCTAATGGCTTTTTGGTATGAAATCCTTGTATCATATCTCAAGTTGACTAATGTCTAATTGGGGTAATCCATGAGTGTCTAATGTGAATTTATTATCAATGTTGTGAAGTCATCGAGAGTATAGTGATATTCATTCCTTATAGGATCCTCTCAATATTGTCCAAATTAGTCTAAAAGGAAAGCAACTATCCATTCCCATGCTCATGCATATGTACATGACTAATGTTGCCCTTGTGTATCCTAAACATTGGAGAGACCCTTTCTGACTTGCCTAAACAATGTGGTTGCTATCCTAATATAAAATACTGAGTTCTACCCTTGCCTCTGCATCAAACTTCTCACATTATTTTTCCTCAACAAAACACACTAATATTAATTAAGCCAACAGTATGAGGATATGATCAAGTATCATGTCAACTAATCATAATATGTGAAGACGGGGTTCACACATAATTGTTGTTTCTCAACAATGCCACACTTCCAAAGTTGTCTATCTTAAGACTTCTCCTATTGGGTCAACACTCATTGATGGCCACAACCAAAACCTTTTTACTCTTCTTTTTCATCTCAAAACATATCTAATGGCTTTGTGGTATGAAATCCTTGTACCATATGTCAAGTTGACTAATGTCTAGTTGGGGTAATCCATGAGTGTCTAATGTGTATTCATTATCAATGTTGTGAAGTCATCGAGAGTATGGTGATAGTCATTCCTTATAGGATCCTCTCAATACTATCCAAATAAGTCTAAAAGGAAAGGAACTATCCATTCCCATGCTCATGCATACTTACATGACTAATGCTGCCCTTGTGTATCCTAAACATTGGAGAGACCTTATCTGACTTCCCTAATCAATGTGGTTGTTGTCCTAATATGAAATACTAAGTTCTACCCTTGCCTCTGCATCAAACTTCTCACATCATGTTTCTTCAACAAAACACACTAGTATGAATTGAGCCAACACCATGAGGATAGGGTCAAGTATCATATCAACTAATCATAATACGTGAAGATAGGGTTCACACATAAGTGTTGTTTATGAGACCCTACCCCGACTCATCTTAGCATTTCAGTATTTTTCATGTTGAGACTATTATGGATGCTTTATTTTTATACATTGTGATTTGGAACTTATATGATTTCATGATTTGGAAAACATTGATATATATTGATGCTTCATTTCTATGCATTATAGATATAGAACTCTATATGATTCTAAAATAGGATTACTTTGTGATGATGTATGTCATTATTGGAATTGCAGGACTTTACTATGAAGATAGAAATATGATGCATGTTTATGTATGGATAAAAATTATGAGGATTATGATAATTGCTTATGTGGATTTATTTTGATACAAGATATATCGATTTTGTTTAATATGAATTGTATACAGAGTGTTTGACATGTATTCTTATTCATGTGTTTAAATATTACATGAGGTTATTTGGAATTACTAATGTGTAATTGAGATGCGCAAGAAAATTATCCATGTGACCATGGAAATATTATGGAGAACCAAACCTAGACCTATGTACGTTTGTAAAGCTAGGGGTTGTCTATTTGGAGAGACAACACCCCGTATGTATCGTATTTTATTTGTAATAGTGAATGATGCATGTGTGGTAAATTTTAATATTGATTTATTTAAATACAACAAGAGACAATTTCCATGTGTAATTTTGTAATGTATTTTATTGTGTCACTTGACACATGTATTGATTATGTCTTGAATTTTGACTTGCCTCTTGAAGGGAGTTGTTTAACTATAGCTTTTTCAAACATTTGAATGTGGTTCTAAAATTTCCTTGGGTAGAGTCTTTGGAGTGGTCAACTCAAGTTTGACCCGAAAATAAACTTCAGATGGGTTTATAAGGGGTCAAATGGACTCCTAGAGGTAGTTTAAAGGTGTTTCCTAAAGCCCATAAGGTATACCTATGAGTTAGGAGTGGTTTTAGGCATGTGTCAACTCCCATGTGACTTTTTAATCATCCAAAAAAGTGGATTTTCTAAGATATGCGAAAATTCAAAATTAGAAGTTGCCATCTAGGTTAGATAACCTTCCCTTTTGATGAGAGGTCCTTTTTGATCTTTTTCTTACTTTTTCCTTTTTCAATTTTGGAAACCTGTGAGAACTCTCACTAAGGTCTTCTTAGGAAAGAAGGAGAGATTTTGTGGGTAATCACCCACTCTCCATTTTTGGAGACTAGGCATTTTGAAAAGTTTGGTTTTTGGATTCAAAATTTTGGCTAAGTATGGAAGGAAGATTTGTGGATATGGGTTGCTCATCCTCAAATTAGTTCTAGTATACCATTGGGTAGATTAAAGGTTGGTTTATCTTCTCCTTGTGTTTCTTTCATGTTGCATGTTTATGTTGGAAAGTTAGTTTGTATGTAAAAATGGTTTTCTTGTATTTTCCTTTGTGAATATTATTTTGTGTTCTATCTTTTATTCCTTGTATGCATTTTTTTGTGTCTTGGGAGTAACCAAGGCCTTCTACTCTTGGGAGAGTAGGATGGTCTTGTGGGTGGTAGAAGTTTGACAGCCTCCGAGTGAGAGACTCTCTTTATGAGAGCGAACTCAATGGGTGTATGTGTGACCCTTGCTGCATGGCCTAGTTTGTGCATTTGAGGGTCATAAGGGGAGAAAGTATGGCATGAATGCCTTAAGGGGCATAAGGAATGTCGGGTTTGTGATTTTATGAAATAACTTTGTTTGCCATGAGGTGGCATTATGTTCTACCATTCTTGCAGTCTCCTCAAGGTACTTGGTCCACTACCACCCATGTAAAATCATCACATGTTGTGATGAAGTGTAGCCTTGGTTGGGAAGGTGATTGTTATGTGATTTTCCCTTGCTTGTTGTGTTTGCATGTCTGTAACATGTCTAGGGCTTGGTTCTCCAAGCTCGGGGGTGGCTTTTAGTAGGCCTAGGCTGGGAGGTGAGGACTCCATGGTTATAGCCTATGATTTATTTGCAGGTTGTTTGAAAGAAAAGAAAAGGACAAGTAGGAGTTGCTGGATTTATTTATTTGCAGAAAAAGATTTGGAAATGGAGTATTTTATATTTTAAGTTGCAGGAATGTGAAAGGGAAACTATATGTTGTAATTACTTTGAAAAGGAAATGTATCTATTTTATTTAAAGTCCTCATTTGCTAGAAATGAGAGATCCATTTGTAAGGTTGAATATATTGTAAATTAAATATACTTTAAGGAAATACGTTATTCTTTTTATTAAGTATTATTTTGTTGCAAATGAATTATTTATGTTAAAGTTTAAGTTATGTATTGATCTTGAAATAATGTTGATTGTATACATGGTATTTTGAAAATGAAAGTTTAAATTTGCATGTGACTTCTAAAAATAAAAGATCAGTTTATTTCCTTATGCATATCTCTAAGATTAAATTTAAATAATATCACTTCTATATAGTTGTTGTTTAAATTTATTGCATTCTGTCATTTACTTATTGCAAAAATTAAAATCTAGAGTTAAATAGTCTATTATTTAAATAACATCATAGTTCTATTGTTGTTGTTTAAATTTATTGGATTATGTAAATCATTTATTTGCAGAAAATAAATCTAAAGTCAGATAGGTTATCTTTCATTTATGGTATTTGAAATAAAATAAAAATACATGGATTTAAATCAGAATACTTTAATCAATATGTTTAAAAAGTTTTTAAAAAAAAATAATACCTTTATTTTTGCATAGTAGAGTTAGCCTGGGGTTTTTTCAAAAGCATCTTATATATATATAACAAAACAAAAAATGTGTTTATATACATATTATATATATATATATATATTATATATTTTAATTAAATTAAAATATATATATATATCAAAGAAAAATATGCATGAGAAAAGGGGAGCCTCGGCCCTGCGAGTCCCCACTAGGCGGCCCCCTCCTCACTATGGGCCGCAACCCACAGTGGGGAGGCTTTGGCCCCCCATGTGGGCGGCGCCTCACAGTGGCGACGCTGCCGGGCTGTGGGCCGCGTCCCACAGCGGCCGCCTAGGCTGCCTCTGTGGGTCGTGACCCATAGGCTCGGTAGTGGTTGTCCTTGCAGGGAGCTCCCCCATGAAAACCCTCGGCCACCCTCCACCATTCTCCATCGTTCGGCCCTGCAACTTAATGAAAACAAAAAAAAACAAAAAAACTCTAAACCAGAATTTGGGGTTAGGGCAAGTAATGAGGTCTTAAAAAAATAGAAGGGCATTTTTATAATAATAAAATTAGGGTTCTTGGGTAATTGGATAATAATGTATGTTTTAAAAAAAAGGGGGTATATCCTCACATATAATTATATAGTGTTTGATAGGTATATATATATATATATATATATATATAATCATATGTATATATTTATAAACACACACACACATATATATTTAAATATAGTTTTAAATTATGGATGTATAAATTTGACTTTAATTTAATTAGTTTATTTAACATTCATATTTTATATATGTTAAATAAACATTTAAATATGAAGTCTTAAATTTTAAATTTGATAGGAGTTAATCATTTTGGAAATTTATTTTGTTTGTAAGTTATTTGACTATAGGGAATATTTTTAGTCCACCTAGACATAGGGTTTTGAGATTAAACTTTATCGGACAAATTTCATTATGAATTTAACTGACCCTTTAGTCAAATTAGTTAACTACATTTTAATTATTGTTAAAATAAAATTTAGGCATTAATACATATAAGTGCTAGGACTAATTTAATTAGTTCCTAAAAGCAATTAATGATTATTGGAGATTAATATTCTCTTCGTCAATTAATTTTAGTGAGTTATGACTAAGTTAATTTATTGATTAAAATAGATGAGATAATAAATAATTCTTTTAGTATTCCGCAATTTAATTTTAAATTATTTTCGCTTACTTGAGTTAGTGGTTAGAGTTAACTCAGAACATAGTTAAGACAAAACATGTTAGTGCATTTCGTTTTAGCAAATTAAATGTTATTAGGTTGTTATTTAAAAAAAAAAATTATCTCGTTCGTGCCCAAAAGTTTGGGCATGACATTTTGGTATCAAAGCAAGGTTTCCAACACTAGGAACCTTTCTCCATTACGTTTCACTTCAATTATTTAATTTATTATATTAAATTAATTTTCTATGATATTTAATTTTAACTAATTAAATATTTCTCCAAAAAAAAAAACTATTTATTTATTTTATTTTATTTTATTTTTCATTAGGATGCCTCCAACTACGCGACAAGCTCGCAAATGTGGTAGAGGTCCTAGGCATGAAAGTATGGCACACAAAGAGGTCGATAGGGATGAATCGGTTTCGGAAAGGAACACAGAGGCCCCTCCTGAACAACCAGTTGACCCAAACCAAGATATCTTAGAAGCACTCCAGAACCTAATAGGGATAGTCTAAGAAAGGCTTCCAGCAGAGGATCATCATGTTGAAAATTAGAACTTAGGGAGCCATAGGTCGGCAGATAGGGAATGGAGTAGGAGTCCACCTCCTAATCCCATAGAGAGTCAGGCTAGGCATGAGCCTGATTCCGTTCACCTACCGAGACCACCTCCAGTGGCAGAGCCAATGTATTATGAGAGATCACGTCAGGATCCCGGGATCTAATTAGAGAGGTTATGCACCTCCAGCTACCATCTTGTGGGGATCTACCGATGGGGTAGAAGCTGAGGCTTGGCTTTTGAGCCTAGATAGGTACTTTGCATTGCGCTCTTACGAGAGCAATCTAAAGGCACATGTAGCAGTCCACCTATTGAGAGCAACAGCCTCCACATGGTGGAGATAGGAGGAATACAAGTGTGGTTTAGTTGCTGATACTCTCACATGGGAGATTTTTATAAAGAGGTTCAGGGAGAGGTACTTGTCAGAGAATTATAGACAGCATAGGATAGACGAGTTCCATGACCTCCAGCATAAGGGTCTCTCAGTGACCCAGTATGAGAGAAAGTTCTTCGAGCTCTTGCCATACATGGACTACCTGAAAGATGAGAAGCTTCTCATCAATCATTTTATCAGAGGCCTAAATGTCGGCATAGCAGGATCAGTGAGGATGTCCGCTCCAGAGAGCCTTCAGGTTTCCATGGAGAAGGCTTTGATAGCAGAGGAGATTCAAGTCAGGCCACAGGATACAAGGGATCGATTCCAGAACCAAAACCCTATACCCCAGACATATGGGTTTCAAAAACCCCAATGGGAGGGAAATAACAGACACACACCGGGGTTCTCCAAACCCCCTCCTTCGCAACAGTCACAACAGAACCAGAGGTAGAGGCCTCCACAGAGTCAGTAGGGCGCAAAGCCCAAGCAGTGGCAGTCTCAGGTTTAGAGGCAACATCAATGATCTCAAGTTCCTTACACACCTCTGGCGAGGACTCAATGGTCCTCCAGGGGTGGGTATAGTGGTTCTAGCAAGACAGGGGGACAGTCTTTTTCTAGGCCTCAGGGCATTCAGTTTTAGGCACGCAGTGCTTGTTTCACATGTGGAGAAATTGGACACATGGCAAGAGAGTGTCCTCAGGGTCAAATGGTAGGGAATCAGAGGATGGCAGCATCAAAGCCTATAGTTGGAGATATGGGTAGGTCCCATAGAGTCTTCACAGCGGTTGACAACCATCAGGCAAAGCACCAGGCCACGGTCATTGAGGCTACAGGTATGATCAAAGGTAATAGTGTATCTATATTATTTGATTCAGGAGCTACTGACTCTTTTATATCTCCATTGGTTGTGGAGCATTGCGGGCTAGTGGCAACTAGACAGGGTGTCAGTTGGGAAGTGGAGTTAGCTTCAGGGGCTAGAGTTTTAGTGGAATCAAAGGTTAGGGCATGTCAGCTTCAGATTGGCAATACCACCACTTTAGTAGACCTTAGAGTTACACCACTTGGATCATATGGCATCATACTTGGCATGGATTGGCTTTATGCCCACAGAGCCAAGATGTATTGCCACTTGAAAGTGATCAAGTGTGAGGATGATCAAGGTTCACCCATAGTAATCATAGGGATTTAGAGACCCATGTCTCTTCGTATGATTTCCGCAATGCAGCTTAAGCAGAGCATGCGAAAGGGATGTCAGTTATTTTCCATCACCATCAGTGATAAAGGGGAAGAGGATGAAAAGGAAACATTGATTGATGACCATCCTATCCTTAAGGGATATTCAGACGTGTTTCCTTTAGAGTTATCTGGAATGCCACCTCGTAGAGAGATTGACTTTCATATAGACCTTGTACCAAGAGTTGAGCTAGTTTCAAGAGTACCTTATAGGATGACCACAAATGAGCTTAATGAGCTCAAGATCTAGCTTGAGTAACTCCCAGAGAAGGGTCACATACGTCATAGCGTATCCCCATGGGGTGCACTAGTCATCTTCGTGAAGAAGAAGGACGAATCTCTTTGGTTATGCATGGATTATCATCAGTTGAACAAAGTAACCATCAAGAACCGATATCCCCTACCTAGGATTGATGATTTATTCGACCAACCTCAGGGTGTCAAAGTATTCTCCAAAATTGATCTAAAGTCAGGATACCATCAATTGAGAATAGTGGAAAGTGATATCCACAAGACCGCATGTCGCACTAGATATGGCCACTATGAGTTCACCATGGTTCCATTTGGTCTTACAAATGCTCCACTTGTTTTCATGAGACTCATGAATGGGGTATTCCACACATTTCTAGACCGCTTTGTGATTGTGTTCCTTGATGACATATTGATATATTCTCGAAATGAGGAGGAGCATGAGGAGCACCTGAGATAGGTTTTGTAGTGTTTGAGGGACAATCAGTTGTTTGGCAGTTTGTCGAAGTGTGTTTTCTTTCATTCAAAGGTCAAGTACCTTGGGCACGTTATTTTTGGTGATGGGATCTCAATTGACCTATCAAAGATCAAAGCTATTATGGATTGGTCAGTGCCAACTAGTGTGACAGAGGTCAGGAGCTTCATGGGCTTAGCAGGTTATTACCGACACTTTGTTGAGGGATTCTCTAGAGTCGCACATCCTATTACTTCTCTTCAGCATAAAGGGAAGAAATTTGAGTGGACAGAGAAGTGTGAGAGGGCCTTTCAGGAACTCAAAAAGGCACTTACTAGTGCACCTATCCTTGTAGTACCAAATGCCTTAGTTGACTTCATGGTTTGCATAGATGCTTCCCTAGACGGTTTAGGAGCAGTCCTTATGTAGGATGGTAGGGATATAGCTTTTGAGTCTAGGAAACTTAAGACTCGTGAGCTTAACTACCCTACTCATGACCTTGAGCTTGCAGTAGTAGTGCATGTACTTGTGAGGTGGAGACACTTCCTTTTGGGTCATCATTTTGAGCTTCATTTAGACCATCAGAGCCTTCAATATATATTCACTCAACTAAACCTTAATGCACGTCAGAGGAGATGGATGGAGTTCTTGTGCGAGTATGATTTTGACGTTCACTACATCAAAGGGAAAGAGAACGTATTTGCAGATGCTTTGAGTAGGAGACATCACGAGGTATACACCATATCTATGGGCATGGATTTGAGAGATCAAATATTGCAGTAGTTGCCAAAGGATGGATGGCATTTAGAGGTTTGTCAGGTGATACGATCTCAGGAAACTCTAGAAGGGAAATATGTGGATTATTCCCTGGAGTCCGATGGACTATTACACCATAGAGGGCACATCTATGTACCTTCTTCTGGGGGATTGTGAGAATTCATTGTCACAAAGGCTCATAGAACTCCTTATGCAGCACATCCCAAAGTTAAGAAGATGCATGTTGACTTGAGATAGTTATATCATTGGCCAAGAACGCGGCGGCTCATTGTTGAGTTAGTAGCCCGATGCCTCGAGTGTTAGAGAGTCAAGGTGGGGCACCGCCATCCAAGTGGGTTTCTCTAGTCTCATGCTATACCAGAGTGGAAGTGGGATACTATATCCATGGATTTCATCATTGGTCTCCCTATGTCATCTCATCACCATGATGCCATCTTGGTGATAGTTGACAAATTGACTAAAGTGGCCCACTTTTTGCTAGTTCGGACTACCTTCACAGCACTAGTGGTAGCACAGGTGTTCTTGTGAGACATCGTCAGACTTCATGGTGTTCCACGCAAGATTATTTCTGACAGGGATTCCCTCTTCACTTCTTCCTTTTGGAAGGCATTACAGGCAGCTATGGGCACTAAGCTCAACTTCAGTACAGCCTATCATCCGGAAACGGATGGTCAGACAGAGAGGGTTAATCAGGTGTTAGAGGATATGCTTCACATGTACGTCATGGATCATCAGACACTATTAAGTTGGGACCGCATAGACGACAGAGTTGCTATTGGTCCTGAGATAGTTCAGGATATGGAGCAGCAGGTGGATTTGATTAGGCAGCGTCTAAGAGAGGCATAGGATAGACAAAAGAAGTATGCAGATGCGAAGAGGATAGATCGTAGCTACTTGGCTGGAGATAGTCTTTTTGAGAGTGTGAACACATAAGAGTCCAATCTATTATGGAAAGGGTTCTAAGCTCGCACCTTGCTTTGTAGGACCATTTGAGATCCTTGAGAGGATAGGACCAGTTGCCTATCATTTAGCATTGCCACCTAGCCTATCACATATCCACGATGTGTTTCATATATTAGTTTTGAGAAAGTATATCTATGATGAGTCTCATATTTTAGATTGGGATGCCTTGTAGGTGGAGTTAGATGGATAGCTAGCTTTGGAGCCCATTCACATTTTGGCATGCCAGATGCTAGCCCTTCGAGGTCAAGAGTTGGACGAGGTTAGGGTCCAGTGGGATTGCTATGATGAGGTTACGACTTCATGGGAGGACGCAGCACGTATGAGATCACAGTACCCCCATCTTTTTGATGAACTCCTGGAGGAAGTTCATGCCTAGAGGGGGAGGGTGTGAAGCCCTACCCCGACTCATCCTAGCATTTCAGTATTTTTCATGTTGAGACTATTATGGATGCTTTATTTTTATACATTATGATTTGGAACTTATATTATTTCATGATTTGGATAACATTGATATATATTGATGCTTCATTTCTATGCATTATAGATATAGAACTCTATATGATTCTAAAATAGGATTACTTTGTGATGATGTATGTCATTATTGGAATTGCAGGACTTTACTATGATGATAGAAATAGGATGCATTTTAATGTATGGATCAAAATTATGAGGATTATGATAATTGCTTATGTGGATTTATTTTGATACAAGATATATCGATTTTGTTTAATATCAATTGTATGCAGAGTGTTTGAGGTGTATTCTTATTCATGTGTTTAAATGTTATATGAGGTTATTTGGAAGTACTAATGTGTAATTGAGATGCGCAAGAAAATTATCCATGTGACCATGGAAATATTATGGAGAACCAAACCTAGACCTATGTACATTCATAAAGCCAGGGGTTGTCTATTTGGAGAGACAACACCCCATATGTATCGTATTTTACTTGTAATAGTGAATGATGCATGTGTGTTAAATTTAAATATTGATTTATTTAAATCCAACAAGAGACAATTTCCATGTGTAATTTTGTAATGTATTTTATTGTGTCACTTGACACATGTATTGATTATGTCTTGAATTTTGACTTGCCTCTTGAAGGGAGTTGTTTAACTATAGCTTTTTCAAACATTTGAATGTGGTTCTAAAATTTTCTTGGGTAGAGAGTCTTTGGAGTGGTTAACTCAAGTTTGACCCGAAAATAAACTTCAGATGGGTTTATAAGGGGTCAAATGGACTGCTAGGGGTAGTTTAAAGGCGTTTCCTAAAGCCCATAAGGTATACCTATGAGTTAGGAGTTTTTTTAGGCATGTGTCTACTCCCATGTGACTGTTTAATCATCCCCAAAAGTGGATTTTCTAAGATGTACGAAAATTCAAAATTAGAAGTTGTCATCTAGGTTAGATAACCTTCCCTTTTGATGAGAGATCCTTTTTGATCTTTTTCTTACTTTTTCCTTTTTCAATTTTGGAAACTTGTGAGAACTCTCACTAAGGTCTTCTTAGGAAAGAAGGAGAGATTTTGTGGGTAATCACCCACTCTCCATTTTTGGAGACTAGGCATTTTGAAAAGTTTGGTTTTTGGATTCGAAATTTTGGCTAAGTATGGAAGGAAGATTTGTGGATATGGGTTGCTCATCCTCAAATTAGTTCTAGTATACCATTGGGTAGATTGAAGGTTGGTTTATCTTCTCCTTGTGTTTCTTTCATGTTGCATGTTTATGTTGGAAAGTTAGTTTGTATGTAAAAATGGTTTTCTTGTATTTTCCTTTGTGAATATTATTTTGTGTTCTATCTTTTATTCCTTTTATGCATTTTTATGTGTCTTGGGAGTAACCAAGGCCATCTACTCTTGGGAGAGTAGGATGGTCTTGTGAGTGGTAGAAGTTTGACAGCCCTCAAGTGAGAGACTCTCTTTATGAGAGAGAACTCAAGGGGTGTATTTGTGACCCTTGTTGCATGGTCTGGTATGTGCATTTGGGGTCATAAGGGAAGAGAATATGGCATGAATACCTCGGGGGGCATAAGGAATGTGGGGCTTGTAATTTTATGAAATAAATTTGTTTGCCATGAGGTGGCATTATGTTCTACCATTCTTGCAGTCTCCTCAGGGTACTTGGTCCACTACCACCCATGTAAAATCATCACATGTTGTGATGAAGTGTAGCCTTGGTTGGGAAGGTGATTGTTATGTGATTTCACCTTGCTTGTTGTGTTTGCATGTCTATAACCTATCTAGGGCTTGGTTCTCCAAGCTTGGGGGTGGCTTCTAGTAAGCCTAGGCTGGGAGGTAAGCACTCCATGGTCATAGCCTATGATTTTCTTTCTCGATCAATGTGGTTATTTTGCTAATATGAAATACTGAGTTCTACCCTTGTCTTTGCATCAAAATTCTCACATAATATTTCTTCAACAAAACACACTAATATGAATTGAGCCTACACCATGAGGATAGGGTCAATTATAATGGAAACTAATCATAATACGTGAAGATGGGGTTGACACATAAGTGTTGGCTCTCAACAATGCCACACTTCCAAAATTGTTAGTCTCAAGACTTCTCTTATTAGATCAATACTCATTGATGGCCACAACCAAAACCATTTCTCTTCTTTTTCATCTCAAAACCTATCTAATGGATTTGTGGTATGCAATCCTTGTACCATATCTCAAGTTGACTAATGTCTAACTGGGGTAATCCATGTGTGTCTAATGTGACTTCATTATCAATGTTGTGAAGTCATCGAGAGTATGGTGATACTCATTCCTTATAGAATCCTCTCAATACTGTCCAAATCACTCTAAAAGGAAAGCAACTATCCATTCCCATGCTCATGCATACTTACATGACTAATATTGCCCTTATGTATCCTAAACATTGGAGAGACCTTATCTCACTTGCCTAATCAATGTGGTTGTTGTCCTAATATGAAATACAGAGTTCTACCCTTGCCATTGCATCAAACTTCTCACATCATGTTTCCTCAACAAAACACACTAATATGAATTGAGCCAACACCATGAGGATAGGGTCAAGTATAATGGCAACTAATCATAATACATGAAGACGAGGTTCACACATAAGTGTTGGCTATCAAGAATGCCACATTTCAAAAAAAATCAGTCTCAAGACTTCTCTTATTGGGTCAACACTCATTGATGGCCACAACCAAAACCATTTAACTCTTCTTTTTCAACTCAAAATATATCTAATGTCTTGGTGGTATGCAATCATTGTATCATATCTCAAGTTGACTAATGTCTAATTAGGTTAATCCATGAGTGTCTAATGTGATTTCATTATCAATGTTGTGAAGTCATCGAGAGTATGCTAATTGTCATTCCTTATAGGATCCTCTCAATACTGTTCAAATTAGTCTAAAAGGAAAGCAACTATCCATTCACATGCTGATGCATACTTACATGACTAATGCTTCACTTGTGTATCCTAAACATTCAAGAGACCTTATTTGACTTGCCTAATCAATTTGGTTGTTGTCCTAATATGAAATACTAAGTTCTACCCTTGCCTTTGCATCAAACTTCTCACATCATGTTTCTTCAACAAAACACACTAATATGAATTGAGCCAACAGTATGAGGATAGGATCAAGTATCATGGCAACTAATCATAATATGTGAATACGGGGTTCACACATAAGTGTTGGCTCTCAAGAATGCCACACTTCCAAAATTGTTAGTCTCAAGACTTCTCCTATTGGATCAACACTCATTGATGCCCACAACTAAAACTATTTAACTCTTCTTTTTCATCTCAAAATATATCTAATGGCTTTGTGGTATGCAGTCCTTGTATCATATCTCAAGTTGACTAATGTCTAATTGGGGTAATCCATGAGTGTCTAATGTGAATTTATTATCAATGTTGTGAAGTCATTGAGAGTATGGTGATAGTCATTCCTTATAGAATCCTGTCAATACTATCCAAATCAGTCCAAAAGGAAAGCAACTATCCATTCCCATTCTCATGCATACTTACATGACTAATGCTGCCCTTGTGTATCCTAAAAATTGGAGAGACCTTATCTGACTTGCCTAATCAGTGTGGTTGTTGTCCTAATATGAAATACATAGTTCTACCCTTGTCTCTACATCAAACTTCTCACATCATGTTTCTTCAACAAAACACACTAAGATGAATTGAGCCAACACCATGAGGATAGGGTCAAGTATCATGGCAACTAGTCATAATACATGAAGATGGGGTTCACACATAAGTGTTGGCTCTCAACAATGCCATACTTCTAAAATTGTCAATCTCAAGACTTCTCCTATTGGGTCAACACTCATTGATGGCCACAAGGCCAAATCAATGTATCTAGGCTTCGAACTCCTTACTCTAGGCTTGGAGGACCCTACACAAGGTCTATGAACACTCACTTGGTATTACAATAGAAAGAGCCTTCCTCTAGAACTTTATTTGCAACACACACATCATTGGTAATCATTGTTATGATGGATGGTCTATTAGGACGGTAAATAAAATGCTTATTCTTTTTCTACCCTTTGAAAATACAACAAGGTATTTGACTTGGCAGGGTCCCCACACATCACTTCAACAACAAACATTTGGCAATTCAACCTTTTTCCTTCTCAATGCATTTTTTTTTCTTTCACTGGTTTTCTTAGTCTGATACATGGGGATATCAAACCTTTCATAGCATCATCACACGCGCCTTCCAATATGTAGTCCTTTCATATTTTAGGTGCCTACACACTATGTTGTTGTTAAGTATTGATGTATTCTTAAGAAATATCATGAATCCATTACATGTCCACACTTGGGTTTACAAACACAACTCTGTCAAAACAAAAACAATATCACTAGTAAAACTATGACTATGACAATCAATACCCTTAGGACAGTCATATAAATTTAATCAATTTCATTTGGTTTTGATCCACAAACCCTTTCGAAGGTTGCATAGGGTCTCCTCACCCATCTATCTATCATCAACCACTTCAAAATACCAATCGCTTGGTCTTCCCACCAAATTCTTCACTCTTACTGCCTTTTACTGTCTGATACATAGATATATCATATTGTCCTCATGCTCAAACATGTACCAAATCTAATTTGGAGCCCAACACACAACATAATATGATACATAGAATGAAGAAAGGTCTTCCTACACATTTGGGTGAATTTATATGCATGAGAGACCAAACTATACATTATTTACTCCTGTTGGTAAACACTAGGCAGGGTTTTGACATTTTTTAGAAAAACTATGATATCTTCTTTAAAACACTATGAAATTCAATGCCACAAAAAGACAAAATGAATTTAACTCTATAAACTGCAATCTTGTATTTATTTTTAATCGATGCTTTTCCTACATTTTTTGATCTACCATCTTGTTAGAAATCTCATCTCTATTATGCTTCGATGGATGTCGCATCATGTTACAAACCACACATTTTGGCACTAGCAGAAAGGATTTTAGCAAAGGTTGTGGAATATGGCTTTTACATCTACCAATTGTCATTCCATCTTGTGTATATGGCTTTTACATGTAGAAGAAATAAATTTGATAAATAGGTCATATGGTGGATGATAAGTGAAGGATGTAAGTACTAAAGGTGTGGCACTAGTGGCTTTGGTACATGAAGGTGACTAGAGGTTGTGGAAGGAGAAATGCTGGAAGTTGGATCTATGGTAGAGGTGGGAGTAGATGTTATTTACGCATGAAAATGTTAAGCTAATACTCATAAAATAGCTAGGAATCCAACTTAAGGCATTCTATTTGTTAATAAATTTCTCTACCATTGAGCTACTGCCCCCTTTCTTACCATTCCATTGTTGGTTTGAGTGTAGATTATTTTCAACACCCATTATAAGACACATTATAGGTTCTTGAGGCTCCTAACCTAACCTAGCTTTGATAACATTTTGAGCTACTACTCATGGACTAGCTAGGTTACCAAGATATGACATTCTATTTGTTGTTAGAATGTGATCTATGACTAAGTATTAGAGGATCTTACTAACTTGGGTATCATGCTTTTATGTGTCTCTGACATGACTCCGAGTAACTATATAAGGATCTTACTAGTCCTAGATCTGTGCCTTGTCTTTTTTATATGGTTCCTAGTGAGAATATATGAATCTTACTAGTTCTAAATGTCATAACATTGTGTTTTGCGTGCTCCATGTGTGTTACCAATGTTACTCATATTCCTTACTTTGTACTTCCCTTTTATCTCAATATTGTAGATTGAAAATATCATAAGTCTTGGGAGTTGCCACCTTTCCAAACTTGTAGTCATCTTGACTCTTCAATATCTTGGTTTCAAAATATTTGGTTTCTCCATATTTTCCCAAGAGTACATGAGCATAATTCCATACTCTTGTTAAGAGGGGGCTAAATATTGCATCATAAGTTGTATATCTTTATAAATATACACTAGGTTTGGACTCACTTTAGTGGTTGTGCCTTAGTAATACCTAATTGTACTTAGGTTTCAGAATGTTTCCATAAATTTGGTTCATTCCCTTATTCATGATGTTCCTCATGGCTCAATTTTCTAGGACTAGGGTCTTGGGAACCCTTATTCATGGAAATTGGACCTAAAATTTGAAAGATGAATGTTGGATTCGCAAATAGTAGGAATTTTCTCTCCAAATTTGGACTTTTCCAAAAGTTCAATTTGAAAAGGTGCAAGCTGCATATAGATACAAGTCTATTTCTCATTTCAAACCCCTATAAACTCCAACCCACATCTACCAATTTTTCAATCAAGCAATTCAAATCAATTGAGCATAGATCTATAATCAAGGAACAAGGCATTCAAAGATACAACTTTGTTACATCAGTTATGATCAACTATATTATGTTTTTCCATGATGAAAGAATACACTAACATGTTCTAGAAACATTAAAGCATTTCAAAATTGAGGTATATTTGTCAATTTTTTATTTACATATATGTTTGGAACATATTAACACAAACTGTAATGTTATGAAGATTCCTTTGCTAGATACCTCCCTAGAACTGGTCAAGATGACTCTCATGCACATTTGTAAATGTGCAAGGAAACACAGCTATGCCTAAGTCTGAGAGCATAGTATAACTGCGGTATGTAGATGACAATGACAAGCCTTATGTATAGGTCTAAGGAAAATAATTGTGAGCAACACATCAATTTGAAGAACACATTAAAAGAAGACATAGAAAGGAATAGATACACCAACAAAATAGTGAATAAGAAGTAAACAAAGCCAAGTTTCATTGAAAATATAGTAAAGATCTTCTAGGATAGTGTTAAGAGAAGACACAAAGCCTCCTGAAGAAGTCATGAGAAGATGATACACAATAAGAACCAAATACACATGGAAAAGTACAAGTGATAACAGTCCTAGGAAAATTAATAATAGTGAGATCATGGGCAAAGATTTGAAATGTAAATCTCAATGACAACCCAACCAAAGAGAAAAAGTTAGGACAAAGCCTATTAAAAAGAGATAGCCACAAAATAGTAACAAGTAGTCTATACACAAGTAGTATATACATTGTTTTTTCTATCACTACTGCTATGGTACTCATTGATGTTGATATAGAACCCAAATCACAAGCCTGGGTTGTCCCTTTACTTCCTCTAGGACTATGTAGGTCTTTATTATCATTATGATCTTTGACTGTAAATTAAAATTTGTGTGTTGTAATCCTAAAGACTATTTACACATACAATGAACTTCTTGTATTCCTCTCATGAGGACCTGTGTCTTGGCTATTCTATTTAATACTTCATGAATGTGTACTTTGTGATAGTTAAAATAACTTTGACTCCCATCTGAAACTATTTTAAATGTGATCTAGCATGGTGATGATGTGATTGTTTTATTTCAAGTTAATGATGAATGACAATCGTTTTCATTGATAAGATTATTGTGATAACATGCACTTCATTTCACTATAAAATCTGACTTAAACTATCGTTTACTCCTTTTAATTCTTATTCATAGGTATATATCCCTGTGCTTATGACTGTTGTAACTTATAGCTAATTTTTTTGTCTTCTAGGCCTAGATACATCTTCATGAAACTAATTCTTTGGAAAGATGCATGTTGTGTTTGATCATGACTATAATAATCAAGTCTCTTTAAATTAGATGATTTATGGTATGCTCTCAGACTTAAGCATATCTGCTTCCTCTGCTCAATACCTCCCTAGAATTGGTAAGCTTGTTCTTTGTTGTGTATACATCCTAGTACCATGGTAGGGGCAGGGTGGGAGAGAGAGAAAAGAGAAACAGAGGTTGACAGCCCTCCGGGGCGTATAGAGTTCATGATGGCAAAAGGGGAAGATTGAACATCGACAACCGAGGCATGGGGACAACATTAAAAGATTTATGATGACCTAGTAACGACAAAGCACGGGTAGTTGTGAAATGCACTGGATAGCTCAAGCAATGGGTGGGACGCAAGCAATTCCTCATATATGCAAATCAATGAATGAAGGTGAAGATTCAGCTACCTCGAATGGTGAAGATTCTACCCAAGCAATTCCATAAATTATGCAAATATTATGCAAATTTGAAATTCCTCATGCAAATATTATGCAAATCCAAAGATTCAATGAATGAAGGTGAAGATTTAGAAATTCCTCATATTATGCAAATCCAAAATGAAGTGAAGATTCTACCTCGAATGGTGAGTGTGTTGTTTGATCTCGCTAGGGGTTGAGCTCGATGCAGAAGCCTGTGCGGGATTGCAAATGTCACAAATGACTTGCCCTCTATTTTTTTTTAAGTATAATGCCCATTGTCATCGCAATTGAGATGAATGTGGACACTTTTTTGAAAAAAAAAACAAATTTCATTGCTAATGTCTTCTCTGTCGAAACCAAATGTGAAATTACCGTCAGAATTTTGACAAATTCGTGCATTTCTTAAAAAAAATCAAATTTGGTCACAATATACCTTCTCCATCAAAATCCTCCGTCAGAATTATAGACCAAATGTATTAGTGAATGAAGTGTAATGCACTCAAATTCTCCACTTGATTAGATTAGCTCCAAGATGGGATGTGGATTTCTCTCCACTACACAACAAGATTGATAATTGATAGGGAGGATTTCTAGGAAAGTGCTCAAAAGGCCAATTTGCTCAAGAAGTTCAATTTGCTACCCAAAAAAATGTTTGAGTCTGCTATATGTATTTACAAAATCAGTCTTGATGGCTATAGTGTCAAGTACTTCCAGTATCACCTTCCTAACAAACTCCCCTTAAGGTGTTGGCGCATACCCATGCTCAAATCTACTCAAGTTACTCACTCCACCCATCTACACACCCTCAATCTCTAATATTTGACATTCATCCCATTGTTATAGAATGCATTAGGATTCTTCTACATGGACATGTAGGGGCAGCAAAGTTTTCTTCAAGGTTTGATGCTCACAATTTGGTTTTAGGCTCTTAGCCCTTAGCTACTCAAATTCCAACCAAAGGGTCAAAAACCTCCAAAAGGGACTACACACTGTCCCAAGGCCTTTTTGGCATTTGTCTCACAATTTAGGATTGATCTCCCAAGGTTTCACAAGCCCCCAACTCCTCCTTTTGATCAGGTTTGAGCATTTTGACCAAAACTGTCATTTGTGTGTTATGCAACCAAAAAGGGCTACTAGTCGTGGAGGCCTAATTGGCACTTTTTTGCTCATTCTGGTAGACAATGGGAAAAACCTTCCAAAAATCTGACTTGGTTGATGGTTTAGAGGTATATTCTAACTGATTTGCATGGTTTAGACCACTGTTATGGCAATATGAGGGATGTCCACCATTTTAGGCACTTTTGGAGGGTTTGGTAGGGTTTAGATCCAAACACATTGGGAAATCATTGCATCTCCACCAAACAAGCCTCCAAGTTGTCTTAGAACCTCTTGCCCATAAACATTAAGCCTTCCCCTACTATTGCCTTGCAATCATAATGCCAAACACTTGGCAAGCAATCTGAAAATGGAGAGAAATATCACCGTGACTGTCAACTTGCTGCCCTTTACCAGCCAGACTGTTGCTACACTTTTTGGACCTGTTTTATAGTAAGTATAAACTTTTACAGAACCTCAATGAGGTCTTCAAACATTAAACAAACCTCCTATTACATTGCCTTCATGATTCAAGGCTTGGATCATGCTTTGAAGCACTCCATGAGCATTTTTACAAATATAAATTCCAAAAAAATAGTGAACTCACTGTTTTGCTTACAACAAGAGAATGATTAAATGAAACAAGCCATTCCAGCACATAAAAATGATGTTTAACAACCTTTCTCACATGCCTAGACCTTTGCCTCATTCATTTTTTCACTCCAAATTACTTTTGGGTGCAAATCTTGAGTTTTTTGTTCATGCTACTAACCAAATAACCAATACTTGCCTAGTATTCGCTCAAGTTCTTCTTCCAACAACACTTTTGGCACACAATAGAGAATATGTATAGTATATAAATGATATCCAACTTGGCTAAATCCATTATGTGGGTTCCGAGACTTGGATTACTCAAGTGGTGACATTTTAGAGCTTCCAACCCTTGACAGGGCAGCGAGTAGGCAGAAACTAAAAGATTTTTTTTGATAAACCAAAACATAGTAAAAACCCTAACACAAAGAATGAAAAACCTTCATATAATCATGACACAAACTCCCATGAAAGAATAGTATGGAAATAGTGCTCTGTACGGACTGTTAGAACAATTTTTTCTCAAAAAGCATGAAAAGAGCCATATTTCATTAACTTCTTCTTGTTAATACCAA
The DNA here is from genome assembly GCF_030272615.1 of Cryptomeria japonica. Lineage (NCBI taxonomy): Eukaryota > Viridiplantae > Streptophyta > Pinopsida > Cupressales > Cupressaceae > Cryptomeria > Cryptomeria japonica. The sequence continues at coordinate 625,932,945 of NC_081405.1, forward strand.
GCCAACCTATTTACAATATTTGTAGTGTCCTTATATAGGAACACTCAAACCATTTCAACCCTTATGGCATTCATAACTACCTTATAAAGTGATTTTACAACTTTTGTCACTTTTTGTCAAAATGTTGCTTGACAACATTGGCAATTTTTTACTCTTAGTGCATTTTTGGCCTACAAGACAAATATCTCCCACCTAACCATTTGAGATGGTGTCAAATCATTAAATAGACCTACTCCAATTCCTTTCTAAGCTTGTTACAAGGTTTTTAACACATTTTCACTATAATGCCATTTTTGGCTTACAAGGCACTATGGGCCAAAACTAGAAAGAAAACTTGAGTAACATTATCTAAACCACTCTAAGATAAACCTAAACCATAATGAAACCTAGAACACACACTTGGACTCTTACAATATTCCTTTATTCAATTCTTGATCCCATCAAGATCAAACAAGCCAAAATTGTGAAGGTGCTCCTGCACCAATAATGTTTGATAGATGGATGGATTGAATGATAATTACTAAGTGTGGGATGATTTTGGCATTGTGATGGCATGATGGATTATTTTGATTTCCAAATGGACAACATAAGATTGGATGAAAGTGGATGATGGGATAAAAATGGCCAGCATAAGAATGTATGAGAAGTGGATGATTTGTGAGGAGAGGAGACTCCAATTTATAGATTGGAGGAGGCTAAAATGAAGGGCCAAGATTAATTTTGGGATGAAGGGTTGAGATCGATTTGAGAGGGAGCACAAGGATTGAGAGGACAAGGTGTGGGATTCAAGAGATATGGCATAAATGAATTTCTTGTCCCCACACCTCTCAAGTTTCATGGGGAAGATCTCCCAAGCATATTGGGAAGAGAAAAAGGAATATAAAATTCCTTGGGGGGAGGGAGGAGGAATTAAAAATTGCCCAAATAAGAGGATGTGAGAAGACTAAATGAGAAAAGGAATTAAAAATTCCTGGGGAAGAGGAAGCATGGGGAGATTCAAAAAATTTGAATTTTTTTGAAAGGATCAAGGTGATTAGGGATGTGCAAATCATTTAAGGATATTTATTAGGTGGCTTAATGATTTATTAGAGTGCAAGTGGGAAAGTTAGGAGGATGTGACATGAGGAGAGAGAATAAGTGGAGGAATATGAAATTGGAGAATAATGATAAGCACAATTAAGGAAGAATTAATATGGCTAAGTGAGGATTCCGAAAAGTGATTTGTAGGAGTCACTTTGGTTAGGTTAATTATTTAAAAGTAATTACTAAGTGGGTTTTAGAAGAAATAATGGTTGAGGTGACTTTAGAAGAATGGGAAAATAATTAATTTATTGATAAATTAATTATTGTACTATAGTGATAAGATTGATTAAATTATATTTAATTAACCTTAAGAAGAAGGGAATTAACACAATTAAATTGGTTAATTATGTTGACAAGCTTAAATTAATTAAATATTAATTTAATTAATTTAATTAATTTTAGGTGTCTACAATACACAATTAGAATTCAACCTGAATTTGTCTTGAAGTTCAAGTTGTTATCCACTGAACCCTTCTGAAATCCTTGATCAGTTAGATACTTGTCTAATCTCCCATACCAAGCTCTAGGAGCTTGTTTCAGCCCATACAAAGCCTTTTTCAGTCTACAAACAATGTTTGGATAATCTTTCAACTTGAGTCCTTTTGGTTGTTCAATCTAAACCTCTTATTTCAATTCTCTATATAGAAATGTTGATTTCACATCCATCTGATAGACTTTGAAATCCTTGAATGCTACAAATGCCAAGAACATCCAGATTGCCTCCATTCTTGCAATTGGAGCATAATTTTAATTAAAATCAATTCCCTCAATTTGAGTGTATCCTATGCAAACCAACCTTGCCTTATTACTTACAACATTTCCATCTTCATCCAGCTTGTTCTAGAATAGCCATTTGATTCCAATCACATTCTTGTCTTTTGGTCTAGTGACTAATTCTCATGTCTAGTTTTTCTTAATCTGGTCTAGTTCCTCTTGCATTTCCTTCATCCAATTCTAATCATTACAAGCCCCTTCTACTATCTTCAGCTTAGTTTTAAATAAAAAATACAGTGAGACCTATCCTTGTGTTTATTTGCTTTTTGTGATAACACCTTTACTCTTATCTCTAATGATGTGTTCTTCTGAGTGATTCTTTTTGACATACCTTGGAGTCTTGGATGTAGATGTCAAAGCATCTTGATCACTTTTTTCCTCACTCCTTATTTCTTCTTTCTTTTTCTTTTCTTTGGACTCATTTGATTCATATCTCATTGTTACCTCTGAATCCTTTGAAGTGTTCTCATCAACTTTTATACTTGCACTTTTAACAATCGTACTCAATCTTTTGTTGAACCAATGATATGCTTTTCTCTTGGTTGAATAACCCAAGAATATGCCTTCATCTACTTTGCTATCAAAATTTACAAGATTATCCTCATCTCTCTAGATATAGCACTTTCTTCCAAAAACTTTGAAATGTTTCACTATTGGAGTTCTATCGTACCAAAGTTCATAAGATGTCTTACCTTACTTCCTCCGATATAGAATTTTATTAAGTATGTATGTTGTTGTATGAATTTCTTCTTTCCAATAAACTTCTGGTAACTTTGCTCATTTTATCATGGTTCTAGTTGCTTCTTGTATGGTTTGGTTCAATCTTTCAACTACACCGTTTTGTTGAGGTGTCCAGGGAGAAGATAACTATCTTTTGATCCCATGCTTGTCACAGAAGTCAAACTTATATGAGATGAACTCTCCTCCTCTATCAGACCTTAAGCACTTGATTTTCCTATCAACTTCATTTTCAGCTTTTGGTTTGAATATCTTGAACTTTTATAATGCTTTAGATTTCTCTCTCAAAAGTGCAACCCAAGTCATTCAAGAATAATCATCAATTAGTAACATGAAATACCTCTCACCTTGCATGCTCCTTGTCTAGTTTGGACCATAAATATCTGTGTGAACTAGGTCTAGAAATCCGGTCGATGAATACTCCTTTCCTCAAAATGTACTTCTAGTCTACTTTCCTATTTTACATTCCCTGCAGATGTTGTTATCCAGTTTAGTCAATCTGGGTAAGTCTCTTACAACACTCCTTTAACTAATTTGTATGAAGTTATCAAAATTGATATGACACATCCTTCAATGTCATAGCTAGCTATTGTCAAGTTGTGATATCAAGTAATGTTTCGTAGCTCCTAATTGGTACATGTTTTCATTTGTCCTTCTTCCAGTTGCAATGACCATTCTAGACTCCTTTCAGATCTCACATTCATTGTCCTAAAGAACAACATTGTATCCATTTTTGCACATCTATCCAACACTCAAGAGATTATGATGCAAACCATTCACATAGTAAACATTGTCAGTGTTATGTTTTCCATCAAAAGTAATTAATCTAATACCAACAATTTGTGTTGTCTGATCATCTTCAAACCTAACTGAACCTCCATCATATTTTTCAAGTTTCATCAATTTACTTTTATCACCCAACATATGATTTAAATATCCACTACCAATCAACCATTTATTCTTATCTCTTCTAGCATGAAATGCATTAGTAATAGTCTTAAAGATATCAAACTTAGGAACATCCTTTTCTATCAAAAACAAGCAATCCCCATCCTCATAGTTTGATTCATCATCTGAGATACCAACTGATAGTTCTGATACTTAAAGATAAGTACAAATCCCAAGCTAATAAGATGAGAGGGGGGGTGAATCATACAAACTTAATCTTTTATAAAAACATCAAATTCAACCTCGATAACATATACTTCAGTAATATAACCAAATTGCTAAACATGCAAATTCAAAAGCATATAAACATCATAGCACTCATAACACCAGATTTAACGTGGAAACCCAAATAGGGAAAAACCACTGTGGGATTTCAGACCCACTAAGAAATATACTCTTCTAGAGTATGCTTGGTTGAAAGAAAATCATGTTAAAGATTACAAACACATTGCTAGATGTGACTCGGTTAAGGGATTTCCCTCATATCTGTTAGGATCTTCACCTTGTTAGAAGTGACCTTGTTAAAGGATTTCAAACACTCAATTAGAATGTCACCTTGCTAGAGGGTTTTTACAAATAAGACTGTTAAGTCCACTCAGTTAAGAGATTTTCTATCACTTTCACAAAATAACAGTAATAAATATCTATCTGCAACTTCACATCTAAAATGCTAAAGAAGATTCTTAATTGCTCAATACAATATAGACATAAAACCAATCTTGTCCATCTACTGGGCTCTATACTCTGTTTATTCAAAACAGGTCTTCAAGCTTCTGTGCTCGGTAATCACTATGTAGCATCCCTGTGCATACACTTGCCCACATACATTGTTTATCAACAATTCCCTATTTATAAACAATTCACCAACTGCTTAATCTCCTTGATCACATTTCCCATGATCAATCATAGCCATCAGATCTTCAAGCTTTGACTAGGTTCAATGTATCCTTCGATCTGAAAATGTTTTACCCTACCTTGGAACTTGCATACATTTCTTGGAACTTGTGCTAGGGTATTGCGGTTCAATCTAAGTTGTAGATCTTCCTACCGATTTTCCTTTGCCATAGATTCTTTAACAAACTTCATTCACGGCATGCCAATCATTTAATCATGGCCAGCTCATCAGCTTCCTCCATTAAATAACACTTGTAATCATTTAACGCATTCTGTTACAGCTTGGTTACAACTCGGTGAATACTAAACTTCACTCGGTAGACATTCTGCCTTCATTAACCGATAGCGATAACCTTAGGGTTTACCGACTAGGTTCCTTAGGGTTTACCGACTAGGTTCTTTGCTCGGTAACATAATATAGTATTAACCTTACAATCGATAGCATATGTATGATATCAAAAAAATATAAACATCATGATCTCATCATTGTCTCACTCGGTAATAGTTGCCCATTGAATAACTTATTTCTCCCCTTATCCATCATATTCTTTCTGTGTCTTTTATTGACATCTTTATACTCATCAAATCATACTTCTCAAGATATGGCAACATCATACTGAATTAGAAAATTAATTTCTTGACATCAATGACAAAATAATTATATTAAGATGGTAAACATCCTTAATCAGTTATATCCACCATCATCAACAATCTTCTCAATATCCTTATTGAAATGCCAACAATCTCCCCCTTTGGCATTGATGGAAAAACCAATTGATTTGACCTAATTGATTCGGATTGCTATGAGATTCTGAAATGCTAAAATGCTCTCCTTTTGTCATCAGAATTCTCCCCCATACATTAGTCTTCTCCTCTTCTCTTCAGTCTTCTCTAGTCTTCTCTAGTCTTCTCTAGTCTTCTCCAGACTTCTCCCCCTTTGACAACAATGCCAAAAATTAAAGAACTAAAACATTATTTCTTCCTGTATGAAGTAATTTCCTGCTCTTATGTGTGAACTTTAGTCTTGGTCAGAGTATTTTGTCTTCAATTCCTATTCCCTGTATTGTTTCCTGCATTGTTTCTTGCACACCTTTAGAAAACATCCTAAAGTGTGTAAATTAGCATCAACTCTTAAAAGATATTCTATAGAGTCATTGGATTGATGCTTTCACCGAACTCGATCAGTGAGTAGAAGATAGGGGTAGGACCCTTAGCTTACTTCTGAGATACTCAAAAGTGTCCCTTGACAGTGGCTTGGTGAAGATATCTGCTATTTGTTCCTTTGTGCTAACATACTCCAACACCACTTTCTTCTCTTGAGCTTCTTCTCTAACATAATGATATTTGATAGAGATGTGCTTTGTCTTAGAGTGCATAATAGGATTCTTTGAAATGTTAATGGCACTAGTATTGTCACAAAATATAGTTAGTGGCTTGGTAACTTTCTCATGTATACCTTCCAAGAGTTGTTTGATCCATGCTATGCTGGTACAATTCAATGTTGCAACAACGTATTCAACTTCTGTTGTTGACTGTGAAACACATCCTTGTTTCTTGCTAAGCCAACTCACTAGTCTTTCTCCTAAAAAGAAAGCTCCTCCACTTGTGCTTTTTCTGTCATCAATGTTGCCTGCCTAATTAGCATCAGTATTAACTTTTAAATCAAAATTATTTCTCTTGATTGTTGTCATGTGTGTTTCCTTAGGATCTACAGAGAATCTTGCAACTATACCTACTGCATGTGCTATGTCTGGCCTGCTGTGAACAACATATTGCAACTTTCCAATCTTGGATCAATAAAGTGTCTCATCAATAGATGCAGATTCATCATTCTTTGATAGTTTACAGTTGGTAGTCATAGGATTACTTACTTGTCTTGAATCCTCCATTCCAAATTTCTTCAAGATTTCCTTTATGTACTTGGATTGAGTAATGAAAATCTCATCTTTCATTTGTAGTATCTATAAACCTATAAAATACTTTATCTCACTGATTAATGACATCTCAAATTCTTTGCTCATTTCATTTCCAAAGTTTTTACATAGAGAGTCATTCCCACAAAATATAATATCATCAACAAATATGGCTGAGATCAGTATTCCATTTTCATCATTCTTCATGTAAATATTATTGTTTTCACTTGTTCTTATAAAACCAATCTTGATTAAATAAGAGTGCAATCTTTCATACCATGCTCTAGGTGCTTTTTTTAGACCATATAAAGCTTTGTTCAATTTACATACATGATCTTTATTATTGTCTTCAGCAAATCCTTCAGGTTGTTTAATAAAAACTTCTTCTTCTAATACCCCATTCAGAAATGCAGATTTGACATCCATTTGATATACCTTGAAATTCTTGTAAGTAGCATATGCCAACAATGTTCTTACTCCTTCAAGTCTAGCCACAGGTGCAAAAGTCTCACCATAATCAATTCCTTCTTCTTGGGCATAACCTTTTCAAACTAGTCTTGCTTTATTTCGAATGACCTCTCCTTTTCCATTCAGCTTGTTTCTGAAAATCCATTTTGTACCGATTACATTTTTGTCCTTCGGTCTTGGGACCAGTGTCCATGTGTCATTCTTCTTGATTTGATCAATCTCTTCTATCATAGCATTTATCCAATCTTCACTATTAAATGTGTCTTTCACTATTCTTGGTTCAAATTCAAATATCAAACATGTGTTCTGTCTTAGTTTGTTCCTTGTCATCACTGGATCATCCTTATCTCCTATAATCTGACTTGGTGCATGATTTCTTTTGACATACTTGGCTAATACAGGCTCGATAGGCTTTGTATGATCTTCTTCATCACTCCGTAACTAGATATTTTCTTCATTTCCTTCTGCAGTTTTCTCGGTAGGACTTGTCGGTTGAACATAGAAAAATTCGTCATAATCTCTTGGTTTCTTGGAATTTCCTTCATCATTTCTTTCTGCAAATTCATCAATTTTCACATTTGCAATTTCTACTATTTTGTTAGATGATTTGATCAGAAATTTAAATGCTTTACTTCTAGAAGAATAACCTAGAAATGTTCCTTCTTCACTTTTTTGATCAAACTTTCCATTTCTATCATCCTTGTGTACATAGCATCTACTTCCAAAGATTTTAAAATAACTTACATTAGGTTTCTTGTCATACCAGATTTCATATGGTGTCTTCAAAGTACCTTTCTTCAATTGTACTTGGTTCAGGGTGTAAACTGTTGTGCTTATTTCTTCTCTCCAAAATGTTTGTGGCACTTTCTTTTCAATCATTAGGGTTCTGGCACAATCCACAATAGATTTGTTTCTTCTCTCAGCAATTCCATTTTGTTGTGGAGTTCTCAGTGCAGAGACTTGTCTTTTTATACCATGATCATTGCAGAATAAGTTGAACTCATCATATATGAACTCTCCTCCTCTATCTGATCTAAGACATTTCAGTTGTCTTCCTGTTTCATTTTCAACTCTTACCTTGTACCATTTAAACATTTGAAAAGCTTCTGATTTTTCTTTTAAAAACATTACTGACTTCATCCTCGAGTAATCATCCATAAATAATATGAAATATTTATCACCATAATAACTTTGAACTTTCATAGGACCACAAAGATCAATGTGCACAAGATCTAAAACTCCCTTAGAGGTGTAAGACTTACTTGTAAAGCTTGATCTTGTCATTTTACCCATCTGGCATCCTCGACACATAGCATTCTCAAGTTTTTCAAGACTCGGTAGACCTCTTACTTGGTACTTCTTGCTTATTTTGATCAGATTATCAAAATTTACTTGACAAAACCTTTTATGCCATAACTAGGTATCATTTATCTTTGCATATAGACATTTTTTTCGAGTTGAGTCAAGGTGAAATGTGTTACCTTTTGTTTGTGTCTCGGTAGCAGCTAACTTTCCATGCTTGTCATAAACTTTGACAATTTCTTTCTGAAATTCTATTTGGTATCTTGTATTGCTTAGTTGTGCTACACTTAACAAATTGTATTTCAAACCTTCAACCCAATAAACATCATTGCATCTTGCATTGTCAAGAAGTGTTATGGATCCTTTACCTCTTACGGGACATGGTGCATCATTACCAAATCTTACATAGCCTCCATCATAGTTTTCTAACATAACAAACTTGTGTTTATCACCTATCATGTGATGTGAGCATCTACTATCTATGATCCAAGAATCATTAGTATTTATGTGAGATATTAGTGATTTTTCTTCATACCTTTCTTCATCTGATCCATCTTTGATAGACACATAAACTACTTCCTTTGAATCGGTTTCATCTGATTTATCATCATTGGATTTCTCATCGGCTATTAAGAATGACTTTCAATCTCTTCTTCTGAAGTCTTGGTGTCCTCTGTAATGATTATCTTTTTGTCTATCATCTTGGTAATCTCTCTTTTCAGTAGAATCTTTGTCAGGACAGTTAGAAGCCATATGTCCTATCTTATCACAATTGAAACATTTCAAAGGTAGTTTTCCTTTATACTTACCTTTGCCTCTCGGTAACCTTCTAGCTAATAGTGCTTCAAACTCTTCTTGCTTTCTGATTTCCTCATACAGTTTGTGTACTTCCTCCATGTTCTTGCAAAATCTTTCACTTGCTCCATTGTGGTCTCCTTCAGAGTACTTATACTTTCTTTCATTGTAATCATTAGATTCATCAAGATGAAAAGAACTAAATGCAGATTCAACTTTATTTACCGATGAACCACTGTTATCAAAGTTACTTAACTCAAATGCATGTAGCTTACCAATAGTAGCATCTAAGGAAACTAGAATATTAGGTACAAACCTCAATTCATTGATTGTAGAGACTCGGATTGCATAAGCCGGTAGAAGGGTTCTTAACAACTTACTTGTTATATCCTTTTCTTCAATAGTTCCACCTGCTCCTTTGATTTGATTGACAATCTCCTTTAGTCTTGTACTGTACTGGGTTATGTTCTCACCTTCATTCATCCTCATAGATTCAAGTTTTCCTCTTAGACTATCCACTTTTGCTCTTTGAACATGTTCATCTCCTCCATACACTGAAATGAGCTTGTCCCACATTGCCTTTGCATCATTGCAGCCTTCTAGATCATTAAACTCTGAATCGGTCAATGCAGATGTTATTTCAATCATTACTTGGATATGTTCTTGCTTTTCTTTTATCTCTTCCATTGTCAATGGATAGGTTCTCGGTGTGATGAAATCATTCTCCAGAAAATATACAGCATATTCTCCAATTCCTGATAGGTGCAGCTTCATCCTTTTCTACCATGTAGAGAAACTTGATTTGTTTAGCTTTGGTGCATCCCTTTTATACATCTTTGGATCTTTGCCTCAAGTAACTTTAAACTTTTCCTTCTGGAGTCCAAAGCTTTGATACCAATTGATAGTTCTGATACTTAAAGATAAGTACAGATGCCAAGCTAATAAGATGAGAGGGGGGGGTGAATCATACAAACTTAAACTTTTATAAAAACATCAGATTCAACCTCGGTAACATATACTTCAGTAATATAACCAAACTGCTAAACATGCAAACTCAAAAGCATATAAACATCATAACACTCATAACACCATATTTAACGTGGAAACCCAAATAGGGAAAAACCACTGTGGGATTTCCGACCCACTAAGAAATATACTCTTCTAGAGTATGCCTGGTTAAAAGAAAATCTTGTTAAAGATTACAAACACATTGCTAGATATGATCCAGTTAAGGGATTTCCCTTAGATCTGTTAGGATCTTCACCTTGTTAGAAGTGACCTTGTTAAAGGATTTCAAACACTCAATTAGAATGTCACCTTGCTAGAGGATTTTTACAAATAAGACTGTTAAGTCCACTTGGTTAAGAGATTTTCTGTCACTTTCACAAAATAACAGTAATAAAAATCTATCTGCAACTTCACATCTAAAATGCTAAAGCAGATTCTTATTTTCTCAATACAATATAGACATAGAACCAATCTTGTCCATCTGCTGGGCTCTATACTCTGTTTATTCAAAATAGGTCTTCAAGCTTCTATGCTCGGCAATCACTATGTAGCATCCCTGTGCATACACTTGCTCGCATACATTGTTTATCAACAATTCCCTATTTATAAACAATTCGCCAACCACTTAATCTCCTTAATCATATTTCCCATGATCAATCATAGCCATCAGATCTTCAAGCTTTGACCAGGTTCAATGTATCCTTTGATCTGAGAATGTTTTACCCTGCCTTGGAACTTGCATACATTTCTTGGAACTTGTGCTAGGGTATTGCGGTTCAATCTAAGCTGTAGATCTTCCTGCCGATTTTCCTTTACCATAGATTCTTTAACAAACTTAATTCACGGCATGCCAATCATTTAATCATGGCCAGCTCATCAACTTCCTTCATTAAATAACTCTTGTAATCATTTAATGCATTCTGTTACAGCTCGGTTACAACTCGGTTACAACTTGGTGAATACTAAACTTCACTTGGTAGACATTCTGCCTTCATTAACCGATAGCAATAACCTTAGGGTTTATCGACTAGGTTCTTTACTTGGTAACATAATATAGTATTAACCTTACAATCAATAGCATATGTATCATATCCAATCAATCTAAACATCATGATCTCATCATTGTATCACTCGGTAATAGTTGCCCATTGAATAACTTATTTCTCCCCTTATCCATCATATTCTTTCTATGTATTTTACCAACATCTTTATACTCATCAAATCATACTTCTCAAGATATGACAACATCATACTAAATTAGAAAATCAATTTCTTGACATCAATTACAAAATAATAATATTAAGACAGTAAACATCCTTAATCAGTTATATCCATAATCATCAACAATCTTCTCAATATCCTTATTGAAATGCCAACGATCTCCCATTGTCTGTTATAATGCCAAATGCCAACATCCAGCATCATCCTTAACATAATATGCCTTCTTATTGAATTTTCCCTTGTTTTCCTTAAATTTCTATCTATTTCCCTTTTCCAAACATCTAATTGAAATATGAACAATCTTACCACATCTAAAAAATTTAAAGGGTAACATACCTTTGTATTTGTTAGTGTCTTTCTTCAATTTTCTTACAAAGTTTGCTTCTATCTCATCCAAGATCTCTTCATCATCTAGACTATCTTTAGATTCCTTGAATGTGGTTTCTGACTTGTCTTTGTCCTTTCCAAATTTCCTTACTTCAAATGCAACTAGGGTGCCAAATAACCACTCTCTAGTATTGAATTTCTTTGGATCATAAGTTTCTTAAACTTCCCAAATCTTGTCACTGTAGCTTACTGTTAATTTCATCAGGAATTTTCAATCACATCTTCATCATTCAAGGTGCCTCTGAGTTCTCTGATCTCATTCACTATGGTATCAACCTTCTCGAAATATCTCACAATATCTTCTCCTTCCATCCTCAAGTTTTTGTATCTTCTCTTATTTGTTAACCTCTTTGTTAGCTTGATTCTCTCATTCCCTTCATAGATGTCTTTTAGCTTCTACCAAACCTCATGAGCAATATTTAAAGAGATAACCTTAGTTAATTCAATTTTTGATAATGCATTGAAGATAGCATACCTCGCCTTTTCATTTTCTTCATAAGCTTGAATTTTATCCAAAGTGTTTTAAGACCATTTGTCAATAGAACAAACATAGTCTCCATAGCCTTCCAAGTATTGTATCCTAGAGAAACTTAATAACCTCTCACCTTCACTTTCTAGAAGCTATAATTAGATCCTTCAAAAATAGGAATGGATAACTTGTGTGCCATCAGATTAGGATCCACCTCAAGTGATTAAGCTCTATATCAAGGAACCACAACTCTGATACTAATTGTTGATCATTCGGGCAAATGAGAGGGGAGGGGTAAATTGGTTGATAATAAGATTTTATTTTAACCTTAATACACAGATTCAGAGTAATTAACAAAATTATCAAAGAAAGTGAAACCACACACTAGGAACATATTAGACATAAGAAACACTAGAGTTTGCGTGAAAAACCCAAAAAGGGAAAAACCATGGAGAATGATAATTCTCATATATAAACACCAGTTAAGGTAATTTTTACAAATGGTGGCTCACTGCCAAGGTTCTTACTGCAGGTGGTCTCACTACCCTCCAAGGCTCACTGCTGCTGGGCTCACTACCCTGAAAGGCTCATTACCGATGAAGAAAGAAAGATAAAAGGAATCCACCATTAAAAACATAGTCTGTACTATCAGAACTACTTCCAGTAACAATTTGCATTACTATACTCACACACCAACTAGATTTATTTCAATCTTGCATGTCTTCAACACAAAAAGCCATATCTCAACTCATCAAATCATATTCCTATAAATACTATCTTCAAAAAATAGAATTCTCAATGTTGACTGAGACAGACATATAAAATAGGTCTCCACTAAATATTCAAGTGGTGGGAAGGAATGAGAAGTGGATCATAACACATTGTTCTACATTGAACATATCAACACTCTACTTATATTACCAAAGTCGGACCCAAAATACATCCGCACATTATACAACCTCAATATCCAGTCCAAGTCCTCAAGCTTCAGATCAATCTAGATGCAAAGATAATAGTGAGAAACATCTTCCAAGATACCAAACTCATCCGGTGAAACCAGGAAACCTCCAAGTGCACAACATACCTTAATCAAACACTTCTACTCATCATACCACATTCAGACCTAATCTAGACCAAATGATTTGACATTGATGACAACACATAGTGTAATACTAACAACTCTAGCATACATGATAAAAAATCAAATCATTTGCATTTAGCCACACATTTCACATAAGTTCATTTTATTAGGTTCGTCTTGCATTATAGAATCATTAATAGCATAATAGTATTAATTAGATTGCATTTCATATAAAGACACTTTTTATATCATTAAATTGCATTCATCAAATTCCATATCACATAAAACATATAGCAACATTTCTATCATAAGATATCATATAGCTCATATAGATCATCACATCATCATCATCATAGCATATCAAGTACAACATTTAGGAAGTACATAAGTAAGATAGCATTAAATCATTCAAATATGCATATAGAACATCATATCATAATAGGCATAAGTGCATCATAACATCATCATACATGCATCATACAACTAAGAATCATAAAGCATAGAACATAACACATGCATATAAAAACATCTTCAAAACTGCATCTCATATATATAGGTAAAAAATATATGTATGTCAAGAATACATTAACATAAAGCCAGAAGGCTCAATAAATGTCTCAATTGATGCTACCTCTATCAGGAGCCTATCCAGCCTATCCACTAGGTCCTGCCCTAGGGTGACCTAGTGGTGGATGAGGTGGTCCTATGACAACTCTGTTGCTCGCACCTTGACTCTATGACTAAGATTTTCTCTATGATCTAGAGGCTCGATAACTAGGAACTTTTTGTCCCTTTGGGACAATAACTTCGTAATGATAGTGCTAATAAGTTGTCTCATAGACAACATGGAATAATCTATCCACCATTTCACAAAATTGGAAACTATTACTCATAAACATATTATCATTAAATTGGTCTCAAATTTATAATTTTTCTACCAAATTTTTCGATGGGGCACAATTACAACCTACTACCACCATGGCACACTGGGGCAGGAAAAACTTTTGTTTTATTTGAAACAATATTTTTCCAACATTGTCTCAAAGAGGGGCAAATGTAGACACTAAAAAATGTCTCATCGCTAACATGCTAATTATTCATCCTAATTAATTAAATAATTATTTAACTATTTAGTTAATCTAGTGTTTATTCTTCTAAACTAATTTAATCATCTCATTTCTTCATATCCTAATTAATCATTTAATCCCTTTTCTTATTATTAATGAAATATTTATTATTTAATTGTGTGAATTAATACATTTCATTAAATAATCTTTATTATTTAATTAAATTTAATTTATAATAATTAAATAATTTCTTTAAGTTACTTAATTATCTAACTCATACTTGTCAATATTAAAAAATTCAAAATTCCCCAAATGCTAATTTCACTTAATTTCAAAAAATGTGCATTTCACTTCATAATTTTGAAAATACAAATTCAAATCAAACACAATTGAAATTTGAATTTAAAGTCCATTTCCTACAATAGATGTCAAAATCCTGACTAGCCAATCAATTCAGTCATCTCACCAATTAATTCAATTAACTCCTCAATCACCTTTTCCAACTCCAAATCAACTTTCTCCAGTAAATCAATCAAATTAGTTAGCTAATCAATCTATTTAGTTGACTAATCAATCTATCTAGTTCACTGATCAATCTATTTAATCAACTCATCAATCAAATGAGTTTATCTCTCAATCAATTCTGTCTCAAGCAATCCCAATCATTGATCAATTATGTTCTTGAATGCAACTTGACCATTCAATTCACCTTAAGGAATCTATAAATTCTAGTAAGGGCTAGATCCTCCAAAATAAGCTTGACTACTTGAGGTGATCCAGGATGGCAACCTACACTTATAAGATGGATAGTCCAAGATTTGATGGAACAAACTACTCTCTGTGGAAAAATCAAATGGAGTGTCACTTAAGATGCATCAATGAAGACTATTGGAAGATTACAAAGAATGTGTATAATGTTTCTCATAATGGTACTTCATCTTCGGATGAGATTAAATAATTTGAATACAATATTAGGGCAAAGGAAGCTTTGTTGAGTGCCTTGACTAATTCTTAGATGACTAATGTGATGGATTTGCAAATAGCTCATGAGATCTGGAAGAAGCTAGAGACTTTGTATGAAGGTGACAGTCATGTGAAAGTTGCTAAGTTACAAAGCCTAAAGGGAAAGTATGAGATGCTAAAGATGGATGAAGATGAGAACATTGCATCCTTTATGCAGAAAGTGAATGAGCTTGTCTTGAATATCAGATGTGTTAGTGGAGTGTTAGATGAATCTGAGATTGTAGCTAAGGTGTTGAGATCCTTGCCTCTTACCTACAAACACAAAGTTTCTGCTATAGAGGAGATCCTAATGGTGACTGATGTGACTAGAGATATGTTGACCGGTAAGCTTGTTGCCTTTGAGTTGAGAAAATTTGGTGGAGCTCTACAAAGGTGTCTAGATATGTAAAGGAGACGAGAGAACTTGAAGAAGATGAAAAAGAACTTGAGGATATTGAAGCGCTTATTGCTAGAAGACTGCCTAAAGGTGTTGGTAAGTATGGAGGTAAATTGCCTCTTAAATGCTTTTCATGTAACAAGATAGGACATTTTTCATCAAGGTGTCCAGAAAGAATTTCTAAGAAGACATTTAAACCATATAAGCCTAAATATTAGAAGAAGTGTTATTATGATGTTGATGAAGGTGTGACAGATGATGAGTGATAAGGGAAATTCAGGAGACCAATGGGTGTTCATTGATATCAAGGAAGATGATCCGATTACTACTAATTCTACTAGCTACAGTAATGAGGAGAAATCCTTGGCTGCTAAAATTGAAGAGAAAGATGAATGAGTTATTGACAATGGCTTCTCTCATCATATGATAGGTGATAAGAGTAAGTTTTTGAGTATGGAAAAGTATGATGGTGGTGTAGTAAGATTTGGTATGAGAAGAACTAGAAGAACTCTCCTCAAAATGAACACTCCTCTCAATGAACAACTCATGAGTAGTGGGATGGAGAAGCCTATACCCTTTGACATCATCTGGATATCCAACAAATATGCAAGGCTTACTCTGTGGATCCATAGCCTTGCATTTTTCAGCTGGAATGTGGGCCCATGCAAGAGAACCAAACACTCTAAAGTGTTTAACTGTGGGTTTTCGACCAGTCCAAGCTTGAAAGGAAGTTACCCCCTTCACAGCTTTATGAGGAACTCAGTTCTGGATGTAACACGCACAGTTGATGGCCTCTGCCCAATACTGAGGTGCCAAAGACTTGGAGTGAATCATACAATTAGCCATCTCCTTCAAGGACCTATTCTTTCGTTCTGCTACACCATTTTGTTGAGGACTGTATGGAACTGTGTGCTACATGTTGATACCTTCTGAAGCACAAAACTATTCAAACTGATTATTAACATATTCACCCCCATTATCTATACGCAAAATCTTGATGAACTTCCCAAATTGTTTCTCTGCAAAGGCTTTGAAATCTAGAAAATTTTCAAAGACTTCAGACTTTTGTTTGAGAAAGTAAACCCATGTATATCTAGAAAAGTCGTCAATAAATGTCAAGACATATCTAGCCTTGCTGAAAGATGGTTGTGGAAATGGTCCTGCCAAGTCACTATGTACCAACTCCAATAGTTGTGTAGCTCTCCAAGCTTTACCTTTATCATACTTCTCCTCTGGATGCTTACCAAAAATGCACCCCTAGCAAACTCCATCAGAAAATCGAATAGAAGGCAACCCTGAAACCATTTCTTGTTGACTGAGTTGTTGCAAGTAATGGTAGTTCAAGTGGCCAAACCGTTGATGCCACAAACAACTCACCTCATCTGCATGAGTGAGTAAAACTATCGAAGGAGAGTCAGGAACAAAGTGATAAAACTGATATAATCTAGAATGATGATCTGCTTTTCCCATAGCAACAGTAGACCCATTATGCATTTCGTTGATTACCACTGCATCTGGTGTGAACTCAACTCGCTTGCCAGAACCAGTGTGAGTGATCTGATAAATAGATAGGAGATTAGTTGATAAAGATGGAACACAAAGGAAATCTTGAAATGTTCCTTCACCCACATCAACAGACCCTCTCCCATGCACTTCAACAGGAGTGTCATCACCCATTAGGATGGAAGGCATAGAACATGGCTCTAAAGATGTGAAATCGTCTTCTGAAGAAGCCATGTGGTGTGAAGCACCTGAGTCAATTATCCAAGAATTTGGTTGTGAAGTAATAACAACTAGGGCCTTACCCTTTCCTTTCCCCTTACTCTTATCTATGTCCTTAGAAGATCCTTCTGATGAACTCTGTTTGACTGAATCAGGAACCTTGATATTATTCTTTTCAAGAAGATTTGAAAGGTGATCAATTTGTTTCTTTAAACACTTATGTTCATCATGACCAGGCCTCTTACAATAAGAACACTTGACCTTCTCCTTCTTAGGTTGTTCACCTTTTGATGAAGAGGTCTCATTGTCTGCTTTTGAAGTAGTAGATTTCTAATCTTTCTTCTTCTCTCCTTGGTTCTTTTGTTTCTTATCTTGCTTACTAGACCCTTTCTATTCTTTTGTGCCTTGATTTACAACTAAGGCATGTGACTTAGAGGGCTTTATTGTACCCATTTGAACCAATTTGTCCTGCTCCCTAGTGAGTTCTACAACAAAATCATCTAAAGAAGGCATTTTGAATGTGGTACCTAGGGCACATTTGGTAGCATAGAATGTAGAAACAAACACTGTATAGTTAGGACCAAGCTTAGAAAGAATACTCAAGATCAGTTGCTTATCATCTTTCTTAGTTCCACACTATTCCAACTGCAATCTTATAGACTTAAGTTTAGTGAAGAAGTCTTGTATAGTATCAAAATTGGTTGGATTCAACCCTATGAGTTCATTCTCCAATTGATGACCTCTTAGTTCATCCTGCTTACCAAAGAGGTTTCCCAAAGTAGTCCATACTGCATTTGGTGTAGTAGCAGATTCAATGTGAAAAAGAAGGTCAGGAGAGACTGACATGCACAATGTACCAAAAGCTTCATCGCATTTATTAAACCATTTAATCTTTTCTGCAGCATCTTGAGGTTTAGTTTCAAGTCCCATAGTAACACGATGATATCCATGTCTTTTCAGATATATTATCATCTTAGATTTCCATTCAAAGTAATTATATGGTGTTAAAAGTGGAACTGTAGATGCATCCATGATAGCAGAAAAGAAGATTGCAAAGAGTCAAGAAGAGTGCAAGAAAGAAGACACAAGAGACACCCCCCCTTTTCACTAGTCTTTGAAATCACCCCCCCCCCAAATATTACAAGGTTGTTACTTTATAATTAGTGCATTTACAAGGCTTTTATCAGATTACAATGCTTTCTAAGGCTTTAATGGCCAAAATAGAAAGTTTAAATACATATAAATTTAACAGAAAATATGAAAAAATTAGCCTTATAGCTGCTCAATGTATCTTAATACCTTTCCAACAAATATTCGTTTTTGTAAAATA
The DNA here is from genome assembly GCF_030272615.1 of Cryptomeria japonica. NCBI lineage: Eukaryota > Viridiplantae > Streptophyta > Pinopsida > Cupressales > Cupressaceae > Cryptomeria > Cryptomeria japonica. The sequence goes on from NC_081405.1 coordinate 625,951,544, forward strand.
GAGTTGTGAGAAGAAAGATATGATCTATAGAAGGGAAAAAAAAACATGCAGTTGATTCAACCTGCAATATCTAACAAAGAAGGGTAGAATATTTCAATAAGACCTGCAATTATGAAGAGTGCTCATTTCCAGCTTTCCGTCAAGTACTCATTTGCAAAAAACTGACACCCGAGGCAAAAGTTATGCAACTTTTAAGAAAGGTTGTTGAATTTCCCTGATAGAAAAATGGCTTAAGCCTTGTTGAAACTCTATTTCTGCAAAAATTATTAATTTTCTAGAAAAACCCTCCAAAACCCAAAAGTTTTTCAATGCTGGAAACAAAACCCAGAAATATTTTTTTCTAAAAATGAACGGAGGTTAGAACACTAGGGCTGAAATGAAAATAGCTCTAGTAAAATATTTCACTCTGATTTTTTTTTACTGTGTTCTCCAAACTCTGAATTTGGTGAAATAAAAGTCACTTATGATTTTCACAAGCCTTATGGACACTCTGGAAATGCTAAAGAAGCCTCCAATATTACCAAAAATGCTGCAATCACCTAGATCTCAAAGAACACATATATAAAACTAGATTTAACTAGAAGCTTATTTTCCTTTAAACTGTTCTGATTCTCCAGATCACACGAAAATGCAGGAGAAGAGCATACTTGGTTTTTAAGAAAAATGTTAGCTATCTAAAAATCTCAAATCTCTCAAATAAATCAGAAAAGCAATGAGCTATACCAGACAACACGGCTCTGATACCATGTTAAATTCTGTGAGAAGCAAGAATCGAACCAGGATCTGATGTCGGTCATAGATCACATGCAACTCCAAGCAACGGATGATCAAAGATCAAAATAGCTGAATGAAGATAAATCTGATATGAGAGAAAAATAGAGATAAAGAAGAGAATTTAGAGAAGACTCTCACCAAGCTATCACTTAACTAGTGAAGGTGAGAGTATATTGCTTATTATATAGAAAAATAATAGCATATACAACCAGGAGGTGCATTAACTCCCACCTCCATAAAAAGTGGGAGGTTTTACCTACTACCCCATAAAAGGTGGGAGGTTTTTACCTACTTGGTAAATGTCAAAACATGTGGCATAACCTCCTTACATGAAAACAAAAAAGGTGTTATAAGAGGTGGCACATAAGGCCAAAAGAGGGTGAGAAACCCAACTACCCCATAACCCACTTAGGAAATGACAAAATAGTGGTTATGAGAGGTGGCACAACAAGCCAAAAGAGGGTGTGTAACTCAACTACCCATGTGAGGTGGAGAGTTACACATGTAGCTAATGTATTTCACCACGTGTCCTCATATTAACCACACCTAATAACCTAAGCAAGCTTAATAATATATGTGTAGGAAAAATAAATACCCCCTAACATAAGGAAAATAAAAAAACCTACACTAACAAAGAAAGCATTGTATGGACTAAAGCAAGCCCCCAGAGCTTGGTATGCCAGATTGGATAAGTATTTGATGAAACTTGAATTCAATAAGGTACTGTTGATAGTAATTTATATTTCAAGATTGATCATGATAACATTCTGATTGTTGAAGTATTTGTTGATGACATTATTTTTGGTGGAGAAGATAGTTTGTGAAAGAAGTTTGTTGATGATATGCAGAATGAATTTGAAATGTCTATGATTGGTGAGAAGAAATTCTTCTTAGGATTGCAAATTAAATAGTCAGGTAATGGTATATTAATATCTCAATCTAAGTGTGTGAAAAAATTGTTGAAGAAATTTGGATTGGATGATGCTAATCCAGTTGGAACTCCTATGGTGACCGAACGTAAGTTTACAAAGGATGATGACTCTTTGAAAGAAAATCAGACTAGATACAGATCTATGATTGGTGGACTTCTCTATTTGACTCAAACTAGACCAGATATTATGAATGATGTTTTTCTTGTTGCTAGATTTCAAACCGATCCTAGAGAATCTCATGTTATTGCTATGAAAATAATTTTTTAGATTTTGAAAGGAACTATTGATTTTGATTTGTGGTATCCTAAAGATGATGACTTTACTTTGAGTGCTTTTACAAATGTTGATTGGGCAAGTGATGTTGATGACCATAATAGTACTAATGGTGGTCCATTTTTCTTGGGAAAGAGATTGGTTTCATGGACGAGTAAAAAGCATAATGTTATTTCTTTAACTATTATAGAGGTTGAATACATTGTTCCTGCTAGTAATTGTACACAGGTAATATGGATGAAGTAGATGTTGAAGGATATTAGAGTTATTTATTATGTGCTTACTACTATATAATGTGATAATTCTAGTGCTATCAATATTTCTAAGAATCCGATGATGCAATCCAAGACTAAGAAAATATCAATAAAGTTTCATTTCTTATGAGAGAAGGTGAATGAGAAGGAATTCAGACTAGAGTATGTGTCTACAAAGGAACAAATTGCAAATATCTTCACAAAGCCTTTGCTGAAGGATTCTTTTGAGTATCTCAAGGAGAAGCTAGGGGTAATTGCCCCTCCGGATAAGAACTAGGATGCATGGTGATGCTATGCAAAAAGGATTAGAAAATCTGTTTGATGGCAACACACACAAGAGCACAAGAAACAAACGTTAGTGTTAGCAACAAAAGATTATCCTAAACAGGCATATCAAGAGAGATATTAAGCATGAAATAGAAAGCATATAAACATAGAACAAAATAGCTAATCAAGATGCTCATAGTTGCTCCTCCCTTGTTCCTCTCCTCTCCAAGTCCCAAATGAGTGTAGCTCTCAGCTTTTAGCACTAGCCATGGATGCCATATGGAGATTCAAGATGGTTGAATATGATAAGCAAATGCTATGCAAGTGTAGATAGTGATGCTATGAGAAAGCTCTATGCTAATGCCAGTATAACAACAATACTCTAATTCTTCCTTTTTTTGCTTGAGGAGAAGGGTTCTATTTATAGAAGAAATGGGGAAATGAAGGGTTAAGATTGAGTAATCTTAACAAGGGTTAGGATTGAAAGATATTCAATCCATGTGAGACTTTCAACCCAATCCCATGTTGACAAGTGTCACCATGAGGAGGCTTGAGAGGAGAGATAAGGAGCATTAAATGCTTGAGGGGACATGATGGTTACCCTAGTCAAAGAAATAAATGCTTTGAAGAGACACATGGGTTACATGAGGGTTAAGTTAGGGGTCAAAATCCTTAACCATGGGTGCAAGTGGAATTAACCATTAATGGTCATGTAAGAGCCATAAGTGGTTTGGAAGACTTTAGAGGTTAATTTGTTGAACACACAAAGCATTAATTGTTTTTCAAAGACTTTGGAGTCTTTGAGAAGTGACTCCAATTTGCTTAGGAATGTGACAATATTTAGGGGATGGATTAGGTTAATTAGAAAAGGTTTAGAAGAATCTAGAAGGGGTTTAGGCATGCAAGTGGATTTTGTAGGAAAATGCAAGTGGGAGAAATTTTGGTATTTTCAATTAAAATAAAATCATTTATTTCAATTAAATGGTGTAATTTGCATTTGGATAAATATTCAAATAAATATTAATTTATTTAAATGAGAAAAAGGAAGATAAAGCATTAAAATGCTTGAAGACTTTGAGGGAAACCATTAAAGGCTTGAAGACTTTAAGGAAAACCATTAAAGTCTTAAGAAGACTTTAAGGGAAGCCATTAAGTTTGAAGACTTTAAAGCCATCAAGTTTGAAGGATTTAAGGGAAACCATTAAAGGCTTAAGAAGACTATAGAAGGAAGCCATCAAGTTTGAAGACTTTAAAGCCATCAAGTTTGAAGCCTTTAAGGGAAACCATTAAAGGTTTCAAGTGGGTGAGGATAAATAGGATTTTAAATAAATAATTTATTTAAAATAGTTGTGCAACTTGCTTTTGTAGGAAAATACAAGTGGGTGGAGGATAAAGGTGATTTAAATAAATTATTTATTTAAAATAATTGTGCAACTTGCATTTGTAGGAAAATGCAAGTGGGTAGAGGATAAAGGTGATTTAAATAAATGTTAATTTATTTAAATGTGAGAGGTGGGATTTTGGGGGATTTAAATAAATATTAATTTATTTAAATGTGAGAGAATATTTAATTAAATAAATATGATTTATTTATTTAATTAATGGTCTGAATTTGGTTAAGTGAATTAAATCAAATAAATTGAATAATTTATTTAATTAATAGGAGAAGAGGGTTAAGATGAATTAATTAAATATTAATTTAATTAATTATTAATTGATGGTTAAATAATCAAATAAATACTAAGTATTCATTTAATTAAGTGGACAGATTTATGTGACTACATTTGCCCCTCTTTGAGACGGTGCAGTTTATCGCATCGTTTCAAAGAAAGAAAAATAGGTGTGAAGAAATGTCCCATAAAATGTAAATTTAATGGGTGGTATGCCCCCTCGAGAGATGGGCCGAATTTTATTTTTTTGAAAAATAGGGTAGTCTCTCGAAAAAGAATGAAAAGTGGAGGGGATGTAGAATAGAAGAAGTTAGAACTAATGATGAAAGAATGGGAGAAAATGGAGTGAATATGAAGAAACAACAAGTCAGCGAGTACCCTGAGGTCATGCAAGAGATACATAGCAGATGTAGTGTGGGGTTTGGATTGATGCTATTCAATTGATCAAAATTGGTTGGACAATTTGGTGCAATCAGTTTAATTGCCCCGGTCAAGTCAAAGCGTGACAGTTGATGTCAGTTGGTCGCTTGGACATGATAAAGTCTGAGTAAGTGAATCAAAGTGACCTGATATGACTTAGACAATTGATGTAATTGCCCGATGAAGTCAAGGTATCTAAAGCAAAATACTCGTTGAGACTTAGACAATTGATGTAATTGTCCATTGGATTGTGTTTGATTGGTTGATCAATTGATAGTGTGTGCGTGGGATGGATGATTGTGGTGAATCATAGCAACCCCGTTGAGACTAGGTCATTATGATAAATGCCTGTTGTAGTCTAGGTTTGCTATAATCGATTACCTGTTGAGACCCAAAGATACTTGATCAGAGTATCTGTTGATAGTCTAGGTGTGCGTGAGTTGATGTACCTATGTAGATAGAGTAACTTTCTTGACTTATTGGATGACTTAGGATAGGAAACACAATCCCTCCTATTTAGAGATGGATGGTGATGAACGTGGCTTGATTAGGTTGATTGGGACACGATGTAGGGTATGTGATGGTGATTATCGAGATGGGGACGGTTGGGGGGGGGGGTTCAATGTTAGATAGAAGAAATGGAGGACCTATTACATTCCTATGGAAGAAGAGGAAAATAGAGTATCCATTGTCAATACTATGTATGAATGATATGCAGCTATTTATGAATGTATGGATGGATGGAATGCAACGGAATGCAATATATACAAATGAGATGGAATGATGATCCATGGTGCTTTATTTTTCATCATTGAGCTTTAAAATGTTGTAAGAAAATACAAGCAACTTGACATAAAGATTCAAGATGACCAGAGTATTTCTTACATGGATTTGATATAGCAAGTTAATACAAGCAACTTGATATAATGAATCAAGTTGACCTGAGTATTGCTTGCAGAACAAGCAAGGATTATCTCCTTTCATGCATGACTTGGATCATCCTCCTTGATCTTAGGCTGATCATATCCTAAGACAAGTGCATACTGTAATAAGAGATAAAACCTTTATCCAGTTTGGAGGAGGTAGGAGGAACCAAATAAAAAGCATTGTACCTACAAACAAACAATATATACATAAAGAATAAAGAATATAGATCCTTGGTAATGGTTCATGCTCATATGGTCGAGGTATATGCTGTAGTCAGCAAGCCGTAGTGATCTATGACTGCATTTTGCATAAGATCATGTAGCTTGGTGAACTTCCCACGTAGACACCACTAGTACATGCCCCAGTACTTCATCGGAAATAATGCGCAAACGATACAAAACAATGCTGCAAGATCCTGATACAGATAAACGAACGATTGTACTCACAAATCAACCAAGTATTTGATAGCTTAGCATAATTTTCTTGTCAAAGAAAATGCCACTTTTGTCTTTGTTTTGGTAAGGAATGATGCATCCTTGTTGAAGACAGTTTTGATTGTTGATGTCGATTGTTTGGTCAATTGATAAGTGGTCATTTTGTGGAGTATATCACAATGTTTGTTTGGTATCTGTGTGGATGAGTATGTACAATGTGTTGTCATGTTTTTGTTTTATTTTTTATGTTTTTTGATGTTTTTTGATGTTTTTGGATTTTGTGAGACCTTTTTGAATGTTTTTGTCAATGAATCACCAGTAATGTAGAATCCACTTCCATCATCTAGATTTTTTAAGGGTATTGCCCCCAAGTGTAGACATGACTATGAAAAAGTGGGATGCAAGACACATGAAGTACTATCTTTGATTACAGATCAAATAACAAGCCATGGTTTGGATGGATGGATGTGTGTATGTATGAATGTGATCGCAACGAGCCTGAAAGATACTCAAGCCATTGTCTTTACGAGTGGCGCTTGTTTGCCAGGTTTTCACCATCGCACTTACCCAAGGTGCCACCGGAGTGGTTGTTCACCATTTGGATGCATGATTTTTCTTTACTTTTTGAATGTTTTTGTATTTCTTTAGGACATTTTTTTGAATGTTTTTGGTATTTTCTGATATGCAGGGGAGCCTGATGCTCTGTACAGTTTAGGTATAAAACCGTTTGAGGTGCATGCTATTAATTGGATCTACAAGCAGTTCTCCTTCTGATGTAGCCAACTGATATGCCCCGGACTCAAACACAGCAGTGACAACATATGGGCCCAGCCAGTTTGATTCAAACTTGCCCTGATGTTCTCGGTTTGGTTGGTTGCGAGGATTCTCTCGTAGAACAAGATCACCTACCTCAAATGTACGAGGTCTAACTCTGTGATTGTAGCTTCTGCTCATGCGCTGCTGATAGGCTTTGAGATGGTTGTATGCAGCTTGTCGCTTCTCATCTAGTAACTCTAAGTCCTGAAGACGGGATACTCTGTAGGTTTCATCATCTATTAGATTATGCAAGGAAACTCGTAGTGATGGTATCTCCACCTCAATAGGTAAGATAGCTTCGGCACCATAGACCAATGAATAAGGAGTTGCGCCTGTAGGGGTCCGAATTCTAGTTCGATATGCCCATAGTGTTGGATTCAATTGAACATGCCAATCACGACCGGCATCATTGACTGTCTTCTTTAGGATTCTTAATATGTTTTTATTGGATGCTTCGGCCTGACCATTACCTTGTGGGTAAAAGGGAGTGGAAAAGTGGTGTTGGATATGAAATTTCTCACAAAGTTCGCGGACATCCTGATTTTTGAAAGGAAGACCGTTATCTGTGATGATGGACATGGGTACACCATACCAGCAGATGATGTAGTTGAGGATGAATGAGGCGATCTACTTGCTGGTGACTTGGGTAAGTGGAACAGCTTCGATCCACTTTGTGAAATATTCGGTGGCGGTAATAATGAATTTATGGCCATTAGATGAAGATGGATGAATCTTACCCACAAGGTCAAGGCCCCATTGACAAAAAGGCCATGGTGTTGTGATTGGTTGCAATTCCTATGCTGGTGCATGTATCAGGTCGCCATGAACTTGGCATTTCTTGCACTTCCTGACAAAGTAGTAGGAGTCTTTTTCCATAGATGGCCAATAGTATCCATTGTGCAGGAGTTTCTTGGCTAGTGATGGACCACTTGCATGGGTTCCACAAATTCCTTCATGTACCTCTTCCAAGGCTTTTGTTATCTCACCTTGTTCCAGACATCGAAGGAGAGTACCATCAAGACTGCGTCGGTATAGGGTTTCGGCAATAATGGTATATCGAGCAGTTTGGCGAATGAAGGTTTTACGTTGATTATTCGATTGGTTGGGAGGAAGGGTGTGATCACGAAGGTAGGTGTAGGATTCACCATACCATGGGGATTCAAAACCGACAAGGCGACATATCATTTCAGATTCGGGGATATCATAAGCAGGAATCCAAAGCTGTTCTACCAAGAACTCGTAGCGTGTTGAATTTTGTGGAAGATCTAGGAGAGATGCGATGGTAGCCATAGCATCAGCAGCTCGATTCTAATCTCTTGGTATCTGCTCAAAAGTGATAGTAGTAAATGATGTCTTTAGAGTGTCCACCATTTTCTTATATGGCATGAGTTTATTATCTTTGGTCTGATATTCATCTGTTGCTTGTCGAATGACCGGTTGGGAGTCACCATATACTTGTAGTTCTTGTAATTTCCATTGTACGGCTAGCCTGAGTCCTGTGATCAAGGCCTCATACTCTGCTATGTTGTTGGTGCATGGAAATGTGAGCCTGTAAGACTTCGGGATGCTGTCACCTTGAGGTGTGATAAACAAAATGCCTGCCCCCGAGCCATGTCTAGTGTACGAACCATCAAAGTATAGTTTCCATGGTTGTGCTGTTGTGATCATGAATATCTCTTCATCTGGAAAATTGGAAATGAGAGGATGCTTGTCTATGAGTGGTGCATCGGCCAGCTGATCTGCAATAACTTGCCCTTTGATAGCTTTATGGTCCACATACTCGATGTCAAATTCACTTAGAATCATCACCCATTTGACCAAGCGGCCTGTCAATGCTACTTTGCTGAGTAAATACTTGAGTGGATCAATCTTTGCAATGAGCTATACCTTGTGTGTTAACAAATAGTGCCTCAGTTTAGTAGCTACTAAGATTACTGCTAGGCAAGCTCGCTCAATAGGTGTGTAATTGAGTTCATAGCCCACCAGTGTGCGAGAGATATAGTAAACAACACACTCTTTTCCTTCTGCATTATGTTGTGCCAGTAATACACCCAATGCTGTACTTGTTGCTGAGATATAGAGTAACAACGGTCTACTTGGATCTGGTGGCATCAACAATGGTGGATTCATGAGATAGTCTTTAAGCGTCTGAAATGCTTGTTGGCATCGGGCATCCCACTGAAAGCGGATATTCTTGTGTAGCAGGTGTGTGAATGGGTGACACTTATCAGCCAATTGTGCAATGAATTTTCAGATGGATTGAAGTCGTCCTTGTAGGGTCCTTAACTGACTGATATTCTTTGGAGGTGGCATGTCCATGATTGCCTTAACCTTTGCTGGATTGACCTCAATGCCTTTGCTTGAGACAATGTATCCTAGAAGTTTCCCGGAGGTTACTCCAAAGACACATTTCTTTGGGTTGAGTCAAACATGATATTGTTCCAGTCTATCGAAGATTCTCTCTAATATGTCCAAATGACCTTCTCTAGAGAGTGATTTTGCTAATAAGTCATCAACATAATCTTCCATTATGGTATGCATCATATCATGAAAGATAGTAGTCATTGTTCATTGATAGGTCGCTCCTGTATTTTTTAGACCAAAAGGCATTACATTCCAGCAGTATGTGCCCCATGGACATGTGAAGGTTGTCTTATGTTGATCTTCTAGTGCGATCTTTATCTGATTGTATCCTGAAAAGCCATCCATGAGTGAAAGCATGGCATGTCCTACTATCAGGTCTACTATGATGTCAATATTTGGTAGGGGGAAGTCATCCTTAGGACATGCCTTATTCAGATCTCTTAAGTCAGTACAAATGCGGATGCCCCATTTTGGTTTGCCGAGAGGCACAATGTTGGAGATCCATTCTGCATAATCAATTGGTCTAATGAATCCAACATCTAGGAGTTTCTTGAGTTCTATTTTGACTAGCACTGCAATTTGAGGATGCATCTTACGAAGCTTCTGCTTGACAGGTTTGGCTCCTTCTGCGACGGTGAGGTGATGCATGACTAAATCAGGATCAAGCCCAGGCATGTCTGCATATGACCATGCAAAGTTGATCTGACGTTGTTGAAAGAACTCTATAAATTTAGGCTATTCCTCTAGAGTGAGAAGAGATGCCAGATGTATGATATGAGGATTTTCAAGAGTCCCCACATTGTATTCTTTAGTTTCCTCGATGAGAATTGTTGATCGTTCCTGTTGTGTACTAGTAGGGAGAATGTCAAACCCTTCATCCTTAGGTGCCTCAGAGAGGTTTTCACCATTGGATACGCTCTTTCTTTTTACTTTTGTTGGATCAAACAGTGCCACAATGTGGTTTTCACTAGAAGATCCATGTTTTATTGTTATATTTTTGCAGCTGAAAGGTTTGGCATCTGCCCCAAAGTATGCTGCGCTATTAAGTTCAATGGCGAATCCAGCTTTGTGATCCCCACTTGGTAGGTTATCCCTTAATTCCAAAAAGTCTATGATGGCCTCATAATTTTGGAAGAGGTCAAGACATGGGGGATTTGGTTGGTTCCATTCGATGAGTTCAGGATGGATAACGAGCATTACTTCATCGATTAGGTTAAGCGCATTAGATGTATCAGTGAGGGTTAAGACGTTATGGTGAAGGTTGTTAATGGTACTCTCCCTGTCAGAATCAGGCGTAGGATGAGATGTAGGGTCTGTGGAAGATGTTTCTAGTTCAAGAACCCAAGTGGTCTTTATCTATGCTTCTCCATAAACAGGGATGTCTTTGCGTTGCGGAGGTGGTGATGTGTCTTCCTCATCTAAAGTATTAAGTTGTACCGAATCAAATTCCCATTCATGTGAGTCGGTCTCTGAATCACTTTCCAGCATCCGATTACTATACCATACTGGGATGTCCTTTGAGTTAAACACTGTAGGTGTGATCGGTTTATGTACCTTTGTAGTGATCGGTGTTGTAGGAAGGTCAATGGGGATTAAAGGATCTGGTACAGGAAGTATTGGCAGTGTTGCCTCAGTGGCTTCTGCGAGAACTGCTGGTACCATAGATGCTGTTGCGGGTTCTGATACAGTTGATGCTGCTAATGGTACTATGGATGTAATGGCTACTGTGAATGGGATTGCTGGTTTGAGTGGTGGGATGATTGGTATTGTAGATGGTTGTGTTGGGTTTGTGAGCCTCGATGGGGCAGTCGGGATGGTGCTTGAGGCTGCTTTAATGATGAAAGGTGTCCTTTTTGCAGTAGGGTGACATAATGGTTTGCTGGGTTTTCCTTTGAATTTGAGTTTAGGAAAGATCTCTTTTTCAAAGCCTAGGCCTGTATTACCTTTGGGCTTTAATTCCGGCAGCAGAGGTTCATGTCGTCCTTGTTTGCAATATCCCAAAGCACTCTGACCATCATACCCCATTATTTGCATAATGAGGAGACCTTTGCCATACTGATCCGTAGGAAGTTTAACTTGTGGTATATTAGTGGTGATGGGATCTTTATAGATCCATTCCGCTAAGTCTTCATCTTGGGTTTCTTCTTCTTGACTCTTTCCAAGGATGAAAGGCGTCAAAGCACATGCTGGCATGATCAGTGGTTGCTTGAGTAACTGTTGTGGCTTACCATGTGTTCTAGGAGAAGTGGGCATTTGTCCCACACAAAAGAGTTGACTCAAGTTGTATTCTCCAGGACCTTCCTCTGCTACTTTCATCTTAAGCTTTTCTTGCTTGGGTATAGTGGTGTTTGAACTGGCAAGAGAGGAAGGACTTATATATGATGTGGAGGAAATGACTTCCCTATTATTAGGAACAGTAATCTCGGGTTGATGGCTGATATTATGGCAAAATGCAAAGGGATTTGCATCACCCAGGATTGTGATCTCTACACCGTTATGTGGGAACTTGATACATTGATGGTAGGTAGATGGAACGGCTTGCATGGCATGTATCCAAGGTCTTCCTAACAATAGATTATATGGTAGAGGAAGGTCCAGAACCTAACAGATGATGTGCTTTACCACAGGGCCCACTCGGATTGGTAGTACCACAGCTCCTTTGGATGAACGCTCCGCATCGTCATAGGCTTTGATTGTGATCTTCTTACGAGGATCCATTGATTCTACTGCATATCCCAATGCTGTGACCAACTATAGTGTACAAATGTTCAAGCCTGCTCCATTATCTATCAAGACTCGCTTGATCCTATGCTGGTTAATAAATCCTTCGATGTGGAGTGAGGTGTTATGAGGTTGCTGGAAGGAAGAGTTGTCACTTTCAGAAAAAGTGAGACAAGGTGAGGACTTTAGATTTCCACCCATGGCTTGAAATTGGTCTGTATTCAGATTTGCAGGGACTGACACCTCTTGGAGTGGTTGATCCAAGATAGTTTTATGAGATGGCGATAGGCGCAATAGCTCTAAAATGGATATAAGCGCAGGGGTTTTGTCTAATTGTTCCACAAGATTGTACTGCTTTGGGATGGAGGTGGTGCCTTATGGAGCTTCCTTTATGGTAACTTTGCCGCGACGCGTAACAACATTGCAATTTGAGTTGGGATTTTTGAAGGTTATAGTTGCAACTTGTTCATTGGCATCATACAGATGATTTATAGTGTAATTATACGCAGCCTATGTATAATCAGTGGTATCAGTGCCTCACCTGGAAGTGGAAGGACCCCTTTGATCTTGTGATGGAAGTAGATTTTTTAACATCAGATGATCATTATTGGTTGTTGTTGGGTCATGTCCTTCAATTTCAATTTCTCCTCGGTCAATAAGATCCTGAATAAGATCTTTTAATCGGTGACAATTACTTGTCTTGTGTCCTCTCCCTTGGTGGAAATCACAGTGTTCAGTATCTCTCCACCATGCAGGTTTGACCTAAGGTTCATAGTTTGATGTTTTAGGGAGAGTGACCAAATTTTGAGAAATGAGTTGTCGCAATACTGTTTCAATGGGTTCCCCTAAGGGAGTGTATGTGCGTTTTTGTTTTTGTTGACGAGGTCTTGGTTCATCGTGAGATGTGATGCGACCTTGATTGGAAGGAACATTTGTGTTATTCTGAGGTGGAGGATTTTGTCCTGCAAACTGAACCACAGGTTGTGCATTTTGGATAGTCCTGACATCCACAACCCCATCGTTGACAATATTCTTGTTTTTGTTCCAGAAGCTTGGTTTATCACTATTGAAGCCTGGGCAAGGACCATCTTTTGGTTCATTAAAGATTTTGATGAGTCCTTTCTTGATGAGTGCCCGTTCACATTTTAAACCCTTGGTGATCATATCATTAAAAGAGTTAGTGTCTTCAACATCCAGGTGAAATTCCATTTCTTCGTTTAAGTTGGAAATGAATATTTCCACTAGTTCTCGTTCAGGTAACTGAAGAGAACGTCTGCTAGACATTTGGCGCCATCGTTGAAGGAATACTAAGAATAGTTCACCTGGTTTTTGTTTGGTGTTGCACAAATCAGCCATGGTGATGTCACGTTCAATGTTATGAGAGTAATGAGCGAGAAATTTTTGGATAAGTTCCTCAAATGTTCTAATGCCACCTGGTAGTCGGGAAAACCATGATGTGGTTGTTCCTCCCAAGCTTTGGGGAAAAAGGCGCATTAGGTATGTGTCTTCATATGCTACTTCAAGACAAGCGGAATGAAATTCTTTGACATGATCGCGGGGATCCCCCTTTCCTCTATATTTTTCGAATTTGGGTGTTTCAAATCCTCGTGGAAAGGGTGGCATATAAAGATTCCTATCAAAAGGATAGGGACAGATGTCATTGAGTGAGAATTGGTTAGTCTTGACACCACTATGAAGCTGTTGGGTGAGATTCTCAACTTGTTGCCGCAACATCTCCATTTCATTTGGAGGAGGAGGTGGTGGGTTACCTTGAGGAATGTTATATCTGATGGGATCTCTTCCTCTTTCCTCTTCATGGCGACTTTGTCTTTCTGATGCTTGTCTTAATTGGGCAAGATCAAAGTCAAAGGGGAGTTTTGCTCCTTCTTGAGCGAGTCTTAAGAAGTGAGCATCCACATTACTCCTGAGTATTTGGTCAAACAGTTTGTTAAAGAGAGGATTATGCTAGGCCCTTTCTATTGTTGCAGGAGTGGGAGTACTTGGGTTTTCGTCATCTACATTTCCTCCAAGTGCTTCTTGAAATTCATTGAGATTTTCCTCTTCTTCTTCTTCCCTTTCTATTTCTCGTTGCCTCGACTGTGATCGGGTTTGAGCCATTTTTGCTTTATGAGTCTTTGTTGAAGTTGTGTGAAAATGATGATGAGTTTTTGATGAAATGAAAGGTTGATGGTCGGTGAATTGTGTTGTATGTGGATCTCTAGCACTTTTAAGGTAGATGTAACCGAAATTCCTTCTTTGAATTGCTTGTTTGATAAGTTTTGATGTGATAAGGTGTAGAACAATCTGAGATGTGTTACAGATTGAACTACCTAGTAATGAGAGGATTCACTCATGAACTAGTTTTAACCTGCGTAGATGTGTCTCTTAGGATGAGCTTATCCTAGATGTAGAAACAATCTAAAAGTGATGTGATGTGTTTGATTCAAGCAATATCTAAAAGAGAACTTTGGACAAGAATCTCTTAATGTTTTGAGAGTTGGAACAGATTGATGATGAAGTGATGATGTATGAATAAGATGATGGATGAAATGTTCTTAACTTCAATAAAAACTTTGTGTTACAAATGGGACAAACTCTATCTCTTCTCTTTCGGGTGTTGGTGGTATTTCTCGAGCTGTGTTGTATGTGATACAGATGTTTGGGAAAAAGTTGGGATTAATCTTTCGTCCTTGGTTTTTGTGATAACTCAGAGCTCTATATTGCAAAAAAAGCTCTACGGTTCAAAGTCTCTAAATCAAATTCGTTTGTTTTGCCTTGAAGGTAGAGACGCATGTGATGCAGAAAGACTCTATGTGAGACAAAGATTTGTCTATTTATATAGAAGAACTTCCTTCTTTTGATCAAAGTCTTTGAGCTTAATGGTCTTCTTTTCAAGTTGATATTCTGATGACGCTTCTTCTTTCGCAAGATGTGAAGAATGGTCATAAAATTTTGACTCTTTGTTGTTTGCACTTTGTTTTTGATGTGTTTGGTTGTTTTGAGAAATGTTTGGCTGGATGAATACTTTGTTTTTGGGATTGATTTTCTGATTTTTTTTTTTTGACAAGAAAACAAAGCAAGCACACAAACACAAGAATGTTGCCCTCAAAGGCACAAATGAGTATGGGTCTAGATCAACCCAACCCTTGGACTTGTATATGACCCTTCCTTTAGATGTATTTTAAGGTGTATTTCCAAAGCCTGAAGTCGGCTCAATTTGCACTTGGTCTTTAAAACGAACACACTTCAAACATTTTTTATCCCTAAGGTCAAATGGCCAGTTGTGATAAATTTAGCCCACATCTTGATATTTCTTCGACTTTGGTACTACATACCTTATGAATCCCGCCGTGACAGGTAAGGATGTGATATACTAAGTCTTGCACGAGTATAACAAATAGATGATCCCTATGATGGGAGAGTCACCACTTTTATCAAGCCACAAGTGACTTTTCAAAAAGCTATGTTTCTACTCAAGGAAATATGTATGGTGAGTATCTTGGGAGCAAAACCATCTATGCTCTTGCACTAAATTATATCGCAAATATCCTCAATCAATAGAACGGGTGGGCTACTACTTAAAGGTGTTTAGTCATGTTCGATGTTTTTGGACATAAGTTCATTCTACAGTGACTCACTTAAGAGCCTTGTAACTGGTGGTGGGGCCCATTTGTCCTTTTGGCCAGTTACACTATAGGAACAGCTATACCCAAGGCTACAGCTTTCGCTCTCACCTGATTTCTATAGCGGCTCGAAGGATTTACCGCTCGAGGTCGTTCCCAAGAGTATCTATCCCTTGGTAGGCCTCTCTTAAAAAGATAAAATTTGAGTGTTACTAACACTTTTCTCTTGCACCTAGGACCACAAAAGCCAAGGGAGAGGATAGTGTGTGTTAGAAGTAGGACCACTCGACCAACTCTTTGCACAAGTGTGCCAAGCACGAAAAACACTTGTTCTTTTTAATCTGTCATTGCAATGTGATCTAACTATTTTGGAGATGTTGCTCCAACAGTCATGGTGTTCTTTTTAACTTCAAAGGCAAAATATTTTGTAAACTAGGAACTTTGAAATCCTAGTCAACTGAATTGAAAACACGTCTTGCTTGAAGTAAAATTGTTTTTGAGCTTAAAAGAAAAATGACTTGTTCTTTTTAGATTGCCCAAAACAAAGTGTTGATTGTAAATTTCTTTTAAGTTGATGCAAGAAAATAAATTTTGTTTTGTTGATTTTAAGCACCAAAATGAAGTTTGTTTCCTAACTTGCAAGAAATAAAGTTGTTTTGTATAAGTTTGTGGTTCTTTTTATCTTGGAACAATGAAATTCTTTTTAAGAGCCCCAAACAAATGTATGATTCTTTTTTAAAAGAACAAATTTGAAATGTGAAGTTAATTTTAAACCAAAATAAAAAGTGAATTCATTTTTAAAACCAACTTCAAAAACAAGTTAGTAAAAAATATAAATCTACTTTTTAATCTAATTTAAATCTGCACAAAAGAGAAAAATAGTTAGTAAAATCCACCTATTTGGTGGGCTTCTACAAGCCTAAATTTTTTTTTTTGGTTACAACGTGATTTGTACAACGTTTTGTTACAATAGCGCTAGTTTGCATTTAAACAGAGGCGCTATTTAACACAAACGCGCTAAAAGAAAGGGAAAGACAGAGAAGGCAAAAGCACTGAAACAGGGTGAATAGCGCCAAAACAATGTCAAATGCGCCAAAATAGTGTCAAAAGCGCAACCTATGTGACATTTTCAACATTCAAACATGTTATTGGTTAAAAAAGTTGATGTCGGGTTCACCAAATGATGCTATGCAAAAAGGATTAGAAAATCTGTTTGATGGCAACACACACAAGAGCACAAGAAACAAACGTTAGTGTTAGCAACAAAAGATTATCCTAAACAGGCATATCAAGAGAGATATTAAGTATGAAATAGAAAGCATATAAACATAGAATAAAATAGCTAATCAAGATGCTCATAGTTGCTCCTCCCTTGTTCCTCTCCTCTCCAAGTCCCAAATGAGTGTAGCTCTCAGCTTTTAGCACTAGCCATGGATGCCATATGGAGATTCAAGATGGTTGAATATGATAAGCAAATACTATGCAAGTGTAGATAGTGATGCTATGAGAAAGCTCTATGCTAATGCCAGTATAACAACAATACTCTAATTCTTCCTTTTTTTGCTTGAGGAGAAGGGTTCTATTTATAGAAGAAATGGGGAAATGAAGGGTTAAGATTGAGTAATCTTAACAAGGGTTAGGATTGAAAGATATTCAATCCATGTGAGACTTTCAACCCAATCCCATGTTGACAAGTGTCACCATGAGGAGGCTTGAGAGGAGAGATAAGGAGCATTAAATGCTTGAGGGGACATGATGGTTACCCTAGTCAAAGAAATAAATGCTTTGAAGAGACACATGGGTTACATGAGGGTTAAGTTAGGGGTCAAAGTCCTTAACCATGGGTGCAAGTGGAATTAACCATTAATGGTCATGTAAGAGCCATAAGTGGTTTGGAAGACTTTAGAGGTTAATTTGTTGAACACACAAAGCATTAATTGTTTTTCAAAGACTTTGGAGTCTTTGAGAAGTGACTCCAATTTGCTTAGGAATGTGACAATATTTAGGGGATGGATTAGGTTAATTAGAAAAGGTTTAGAAGAATCTAGAAGGGGTTTAGGCATGCAAGTGGATTTTGTAGGAAAATGCAAGTGGGAGAAATTTTGGTATTTTCAATTAAAATAAAATCATTTATTTCAATTAAATGGTGTAATTTGCATTTGGATAAATATTCAAATAAATATTAATTTATTTAAATGAGAAAAAGGAAGATAAAGCATTAAAATGCTTGAAGACTTTGAGGGAAACCATTAAAGGCTTGAAGACTTTAAGGAAAACCATTAAAGTCTTAAGAAGACTTTAAGGGAAGCCATTAAGTTTGAAGACTTTAAAGCCATCAAGTTTGAAGGATTTAAGGGAAACCATTAAAGGCTTAAGAAGACTATAGAAGGAAGCCATCAAGTTTGAAGACTTTAAAGCCATCAAGTTTGAAGCCTTTAAGGGAAACCATTAAAGGTTTCAAGTGGGTGAGGATAAATAGGATTTTAAATAAATAATTTATTTAAAATAGTTGTGCAACTTGCTTTTGTAGGAAAATACAAGTGGGTGGAGGATAAAGGTGATTTAAATAAATTATTTATTTAAAATAATTGTGCAACTTGCATTTGTAGGAAAATGCAAGTGGGTAGAGGATAAAGGTGATTTAAATAAATGTTAATTTATTTAAATGTGAGAGGTGGGATTTTGGGGGATTTAAATAAATATTAATTTATTTAAATGTGAGAGAATATTTAATTAAATAAATATGATCTATTTATTTAATTAATGGTCTGAATTTGGTTAAGTGAATTAAATCAAATAAATTGAATAATTTATTTAATTAATAGGAGAAGAGGGTTAAGATGAATTAATTAAATATTAATTTAATTAATTATTAATTGATGGTTAAATAATCAAATAAATACTAAGTATTCATTTAATTAAGTGGACAGATTTATGTGACTACACATGGATTTGCATCGGTTTGGTGGATCTCATAGAGATATCTTGTGATCCAAATTAATGTGTGGTGGCTGCTACTCAGGGGAAGTGGTCAGTGGTTTAGATAATTTAGATTTGTCAACTTTAATGTTTAGATTGGTGTTTTGTGATGTTCTTTTTGCATTGATGTCAAACGGGGAGAGAGAGCTATGTGAAAAACCTTGTTGAGTTTCCTTGTTGAGTTGTGTGCATGATCTTAGGGGGATCTGATTATGGGGAGCTAATTATTTTCTTTCTTTGCATTGATTATTTTTCACATCATATGTTGCCATCAATGCTAAAGGAGGAGATTGTTGGATATTGCTAAGAAGTTTGCTTGAACATTGTTTTGTGATTGATGTCAACATATTCCTCTATGTGTTTCAGTGTTGCAGTCAGATTAAGTAAGTTGATTTGGCCAGTGTGTTTCAGTTGAGTTGTTGCGGATTAAACGGTTTTGAG
Source organism: Cryptomeria japonica (assembly GCF_030272615.1). NCBI lineage: Eukaryota > Viridiplantae > Streptophyta > Pinopsida > Cupressales > Cupressaceae > Cryptomeria > Cryptomeria japonica. The sequence goes on from NC_081405.1 coordinate 625,970,439, forward strand.
ATAAGTATCTCGAGTCGATTCAGTAGAAATTTTAGTGGTTCACATGATGATTTGATTGAGCTGTATGGTCCGCTATTGTGATTAGTTTATCAGTTGCTCATGTTATTCAATATTATATATTTTTATCCGCATTGCTCCAGGATTATAATATCTTTGTTTGTGGATTTGGCAGAGTGTTTGAGACATTCTGGTGTGTTCTAAATTTAGATGGTTCATGATTTTGATGTTCATAAGCATATCTTTCAGTTTGACAGTTAGTGGAGTTAGTATTCTTGAGGTTCGGTATATTGATGATGAAGATTCTAGTAAGTGGTGATGTTGCAGATGTTGTTGTGGTAATTCATGATGCTTGTAGATGTTTCTAGATCATGTTCTATCTATGTTGGTGGTCCACATTGATCATTGTATGTGTTGATGGTGTTTATCTTGGTCTGATGGTGTTCTCTGTGTTATGCAACATTTATGTTGATTGTGGCATGTTGCGAAAGTTCGAGGCATAATTCTTGGAGGTGTTTCATGTGTGGGGTGGTGATTTGGGTCCATAGTATGTCTTAGCCAACATTGTTTTGGTCGACATGTTTGATTGTAGTGTGTGTGGTCATATTTTGTAATTTGTATTATGGGTTGAGCCAACCTTGAAATATAGGTTGATAAATTGTATAAAATGATGTAATTGTGTGTTGTGGATATATATGTGTAATCTGCGAGAGTGTGAAAAGTGTGAATAAGGCTTTGATCTTTTGGTAGCAGAAGAGAAGTGTGAAAGAAGTGTTATAGAGAAGTATATGAGCTTAATTGGAACTGTAACAAGGCATTAGGAGATTCTATTCTATCAGTTCATGATCTTTTGGATGTAATCCGAATCTTTTTGTAAGACAATGAGTCTTCCCCAAGGTTTTAGCCCTTGTTATTGTGTTTTGAGCAGTGAGATCTAGGCATTGTGCCTAAATGCATGTGCATTCCCCATTGTAATATTTCATATACTTCTAGCAGGGTATCATCTTATTGTGGGTAGGTTCCCACCATGATTTTTTCCTTAACCGGGTTTTCCATGACAAAAATCTTGGTGTTATGTTTGTTTTTTATGTAATTTTGATTTGTGCTTTAACTATTAATTATCAAATCTGAATTTAAGTTTAAGTTATATAAAGTTTTTGTGCAAACTGATTCACACCCCCCCCCCCCCCCTCTTAGTTTGCTACATTTGGAGTCTCTATGTCTTGGAAGTCTATCATAACAGTATTTTTCCTCTTGGATCATTTTTTACTTCTAATACAATAAACAGTTCTTAGTATATTTGAGCCTACAAAATCATGATTATATTCTACTCTTATAGTACTATGAACAATGGCTATTGTGAGTACAATATTTCTCTTTTGTGGCTCATTGTGATGTCCTCATGAGAGGTTACTACTCTATAACCAAGCTTAGGGTTGTAGGTGTTGATTGATTAGTTCCTATTATTGGCAATTGATACTCATTTGATTGGTTTCATATGTTCTCATTGATGGCAACATGTTCCAGCTTTCATTCCTTGGTTTGGTTGTTCACCAATAGACACTTCACCGACACCGGCATGTATCTTCACCAGTTAGAAGGATTCTTTGGGTACCGGCATTGGAGGCCGACATCATTGGGAGATCCGAAAATGGGCAATTGATTTTGATATTCATGTATTTATGTAATTGAGACGACATGTATATTCATTTTGTAATTATCTATGTAAGCCGACATGAGTCATGAAGGATTGTAAGGGTATATAGGTAGGTTGATTAGATCATTTTGGTGTGTGTGAAATATAAGAGTATGTGATGATTTTTGTTATGCGAAGATCATGTATTTGAGGACATTCATGTAAGAGGTTATTCCGGTAAGGGTTTAGGGTTTCAGAACCGGAATAATCAGAGCCTGAACCAGAATTGTATTCAAGCATAGGAGATGTTATCATTGCAGCTCACTCATTCTTCTGGATTGTTGTCTAGATTTGTATGTAGTCAGTGAGACTCCTTTTGTGATGAGCAGTGTGCTCTAGGTTGTAAGCCTTCCTACAAGTGCAGGCCCCCATATTATGTAATATCTTTTCATATGGTCAGTGGATTGATATTGTGGGTCACAAATCCCACCGTGGTTCTTCCTCTTTGAGTTTTTTTATGTATAAACACTTTGTGTTATGGTATTCATTTGTGTGATTTGTTCATTGATTGCTTTACTTCTTTAAATTTTATATGTACCGGTATACCGGTTGGTGAATGCATGTTATAATAAGGTTAAAATTGAACATTATGGTAGGACACTGATTCACCCCCCGCCCCCCGCCTCCCCTACATTGTTCTTGGATTCTAACAATTGGTATTAGAGCCTTGTTCCTCAGAGGAAGTCTAACAGCTTGAGGGAGATCCTGAATCTGGAATCCATGGATATGAGTTTGGAGAAGCAACTTGAGGTAGCACTTGAAGATTATGATGCTGAAAGATTGAAGAACTTCAAGTAACAAGATGAATTGAATTTTGTCAAGGAATTCATTCTTATCCTATAGGAGAGGTTGTCATCTGTTCAAGCTAGGAGGAAGGAACTTTTGCAAAATCAGGATAATGAAGAGAAAGATTCCCTTAATGAAAGATGTCAGAAGCTGAGCCAAGAGAATATGATCATGAGGAATGAAATGCAAGCCTTAACTATGCAGATGTTGAAGGAGATTGAAGACTAGAAGATGAATGAAGAAAACCTTGGGAGATCTCTGAAAGATAGATCTGAAGAATGCATCTGGTTGGTTCATGAAAATGATATGTTGAGAACTGATTTAGTGCAAGCCCAAAGCAATGAACAAGAACTTGAAAGACATATAATAATTCTAAGAGATGATATGACTATTGCAAGCGAGTACAAGGACAAATTCAAGGTTAGTTCAGCACAACTTGATGAATGATTGAAAAGTCAAAGATAGAATGGAGATTCTAGTGGACTTGGATTTGAACAAGGTCAAAGCTTCGATACTGCAAATGAAGATCAGAACCAAAAGACACGGGTAAGGCAGCTTAATGCTTACAAATTTAATGATAGATGCTTTGTTTGTAATAGATTTGGTCACATGGCTAGGCAATGTAGAAATAGAGCAAATCAGAACTATAATTTTACTCTCGGTCAATGTTCTAAATGCAATAAGTATGGACATAAGACAAAAGATTGTAGAATGAATGTAAAATGTCATGCATGTGGAAAATTCGGACATTTGGCTAATTAGTGTAGGTCAAGCAATTATATTGATTATAGCAAAGAAATTCAAAAGAACAATGTTGCATGCTACGCATGCAACAAGATTGGACACATAACTAAGTTCTGTAGAAGTAAAAATCCACCGGTTAACAATGATGTATCAAATGATAAAGGGAAAGAGAAGGTCAATGAAATCTGACAAGATCATATCAAGAAATGGGTCAGGAAGCCAAATGATCAATCAACAAATGGGAATGCTTCAGTTACTCAATCAATAGGAAGCTCATCTGGTAACTGAGGCAAATACCTTTGGGGTAGGCAAAATTAATGATAATAATGCATAAGCCCCGGGAAGGAATTTTGGAAGATGTTCTAGATATTAGAAAGGTTTATTCGACATGGAGATGTTTGACCGAGATCTGGTATGTTTCACTAGAAGTCATTCATATCAATGATGGATTAGGATTTCTTGAAGGTTAAAAGGTTGAATCCACTTCATTTTTTATCACCTTGCATATAGAGCGATTAAGAGTAATACAGAGTGAGTCTAAGGTGATTCAGTGAGATCATATATCTTCTTCAGTGATTGGAAGAGTTCTTTAGGGTTTCATCGACAACCATTTCTCAGGTATTCATCATCATGGAAGCGAGATCATCCTCTGCACCTAATTTTATTGCAAATCATACTATTGTAAAGGTTAAGGATTGTCCTAGGCCAATTTTCAAGCAATTCCCACATATTGTCACCATGGATGATTCAGTTGGTGCATTTTCCCGTGTTTCGGAAGGAGTTGTTTATGTGGAAGACATCAAAGCATAAATTCACTGCCACATTGAAGATCCTGGTACTAGTGACATCAAGAGCATGTATATGAGAAAGTTGATGAGAGAATCCGGAAAGATCAAGCCTGAGTATAAGCACATTGAGGATCTAGGGTTTACTGGCATTTTGGATATCCCTGAATTTGAAGATGAGATCATCAGATATGTTTTGAGTAGAGTGCATGGAGAATTCGTTTGGTTGGACAAACCTTATAAATCACGTAGGAGGCCATCAAGTCCATCACCGGTTTGTCGCAGATTGGTCAGCGTCCGGAGAAAAATATTTCTAATGATCAGGTTAACAAACTCACCAACGCTACTTCAAACCGGCAATCGATGAGGGTCAACACCATTACTGATAGAGATCAGATTTGGCAGCATGATCATTGGATACAAGGTAACTCAATCAAACCTTTTGAATTTTATTTCTAGCTCCTGTATATATGTAGCACATAAAATTATGAGGGAAAAGGAGAAGATAGATCTATGTGGATGGATGTTAGATGATTTGTTAATCAACCTTGGGAAGATTAAAGGAGAGAATAAGGGGACATTCTGGTATGGAAATCTTAATGTTTGTTTGATGCTATTTTTCATTAATTAAACTCCCTGTTTTGGGAAGAGACAATGGGCATTTGATATCCCAGTAGGAAGACAATTGAAATAATATATTGCTACTTTGGGTAGTCAATGAGATGATAAGATTGGGGTTACTTCAAGGCATTCTAGAAGACAATGAAATCTAGAGAGAGGGTTCCAAAATAAATTGTTGAGATATACTCAACCGAGATCTTCATTATGGTTAAAAAAGGTAAAACCTTAATGGAAGTAGTCAAACCCTGAAATATATGGATAGAAGAGATGGGTTATGAAGTTGATGTTGAGATTTTGGATGCTAAAAAAGAAGAAGAAAGAGGCTCAAACTAAATTTAACCGGAAGAAGAGGGAGAAACAACAGGGAAAGGCCAACAAATTTGTTGAACAAGTATCTCAGGACATCAAGACATTAATAGATGTTGTTCTGGAAAAAGGAAGGAAGAGGAAAGAGCCTGAAGTTTTTATTGAGCCTATTCCATCAGACTCTGGAACTGAGGATGACAAACCTTTAGCATTCAAGAGGGTATTGAGGAAGAAAGGTGAGGATTCTAAGGAGGAAGAAAGGAAGCAACCGGTAAGGAAGATCACAATCAAGGTACTGACAAAGAAAAGAGCTCCAAAGGAAAAACCTTTTGCTCCATCCAGTATTGGAAGAAGAAAGAAGATGGATGACACAAACCTTGCAATTGTATCTGGTAATGTAACTATTATTCCACCCAAGACCTGTGCAAAATTGGTAGATGAAATAACTAAGGATGGTATGTTGAAAAATGTACAATTCTATTATGAGCATTTAGATGGTGATGAGAAGAGAGAAATTGAAGAAGTGGTTTTGTTATATATGGATATATATAAGAAATCTTTGTTGGAAATTGAGAAGCAAATAGCAGCACAACTATATGACAACCTAGATGCTAGGAGATTATCAGCTATGGAGGAGGATAAGCACATAAAGATTCAAGAATTGTTAAATACTTGTGGATCTATTACTCCTAATGAGTTGGATATGACACTTGAAGTTGCAGACAGAAAAATATTTCGAAGCAAGCACAGGATAGTTAGTCTTATGTTAGGAAGGGTTAATGAGATAATCACGGAAACCCACAAGGCATGGGTTCAATTATTTGATGAAAACCCTGGTTTCTACACTTCACCGAAATCTAAAACAGATACTACTGATATCTCGGTTGAAGGGAAAGGAAAAGGTATAATGGGTACCTCATCTACAGTTTTGAAAGATACTAAGGCATTGGATGTAGAGCCCCTGATAGAATCTAATGTACAGGACACAGAGGTGATACCGATAAATATAGAGATATCAACAGATTCACAGAGTGTACAGGTTACAAATGTTGAGGACAATAGTCCTCCAGATCAAAATGTACAGGTTGAGGACACAGTTCATAAGAAGGAACCGACAATAACTGATACTGCACCAAGTGGCGAAGTAGGGAACTGGTAGCGAGCACATCATTGTTGTCAATTGACACCTCACAAGTAGAGCATAAGAGCATAACTGAGATGAGTTCTACTGAGCTCATGATGATGGCTGCACAGAAGATGATGAAGGAAGGATCTATGGACAAAGGAATTATTGATCAGTCAATCCCAATTTTGCATAGACTTGTCCAAGAGTGCCATTTTGACAAAGGAGCAAGCTCATCCGACAAGCTCAAAATAATCATAGAACACATTTATAAGGACTTTCAATCTTTACATCAGATATCTAACCGACAAGCATTGGAAAGATTCACACAAGCTAAGAGAGCTACTTTTGATTAGATGATTGAATTCAAGAAGAAAGAGATTTTTGGCAAGCTGAAGTTAATTGATAATACTTTAAGGCATTGTACTAATATATACAGAGTATGTTGTAACATAGGTTTACTTATAGCAGAGATAGATAAAGGGATTAAGGATACTCAGGAGAAAATTGTAGGTATAGTTAGTTCTTTTGATGGCTCAAATTATTTGACTACATCTATTGATGGACAAATTTTGGTATTAGAAGGTCAAGTTTCAGCTCTTGAAAGGGAAAAAGACAAAATCATAAGGAGAGCTAAAGGTCTTAGAGGATTGGTGAGTCCTCGGTTGGACTCATTGAGTGTACATAAGATGGAATGCATTGATTTGGTTGGTAGGCCCACACCGGTAGAGATTATGGATAAAGAGTCCTATGCTCATATGTTTAATGGACTTGTATCTATTTTTGGCACATTCAAATTAGGTTGGGACACTTATCTAGAGCTTTTGGAGAAAGCCTATCTAGAATTTTTCAAGTATATTAAGCTCCGGTAAGATATTTTGAGACACATTCTTTGTACAGACTTTCATTCTTCGTCCCATTTTTTGATGTCAAAGGGGGAGGTATAGGTGAAAAATATATTCTTGACATCAGGAGATATAGAGTATTTTGTACAGATCATGATCATAGATGAATATTCAGCTCAAGGGGAGCAGTCTCAAGGTAAAACCGACATATGGAAACCATTATCATTTCTCACATGAGTGTTGCCATCGGTGCCAAAGGGGGAGATTGTTGGCAATTGACACTTATTTGATTGGTTTCATATGTTGTCATTGATAGCAACATGTTCTGGATTTCATTCCTTGGTTTGGTTGTTCACTGATAGACAATTCACCGCCACTGACACCAATAGGTATCTTCATCGGTTGGAAGGATTCTTTGGGTACCAACATCATTGGGAGATCCGACAATCAACAATTGATTTTGATATTCATGTATTTATGTAATTGAGCTGACATGTATATTCATTTTGTAATTATATATGTAAGACGACATGAGTCATGAAGGATTGTAAGGGTATATAGGCAAGTTTATTAGATCATTTTGGTGTGTGTGAAATATAGGAGTATGTGATGATGTTTGTAATGCAAAGATCATGTATTTGAGGACATTCATGTAAGAGGTTATTCGGGTAGGGGTTTAGGGTTTCAGAACCGAAATAGTCAGAGCTTGAATTGGAACTATATTCAGGCATATGAGATGCTATCATTGTAGTTCACTCATTCTTTTGGATTGTTGTCTTGATTTGTATGTAGTCAGTGAGACTCATTTTGTGATTAGCAGTGTGCTCTAGGCTATAAGCCTTCCTGCAAGTGTAGGCCCCCATATTATGTAATATCTTTTCATATGGCTAGTGGATTGATATTGTGGGTCACAAATCCTACCGTGGTTTTTCCTCTTTGAGGTTTTCCATGTATAATTCTCTGTGTTATGGTATTCATTTGTGTGATTGGATTATTGATTGCTTTACTTCTTTCAATTATATATGTACCGGTTTACTCGTTGGTTAATGCATGTTATAATAAGGTTAAAATTGAACATTCCAATAGAACACTGATTCACCCCCCCTCTTAGTTTTCTTGGATTCCAACACCTACTTTGTTGCAAACTCCTCCTTTTCACTATTTTGGCCATGACAGTGTTATCTTAGGACTATATTTATGCCCCAAATCTGGGTTGCTCCTTTCTTATAATTTGAATGACTATAAATTCTATGTGTGTCTTTGTCATTTACTAGTGTGTTTCTCTATATTTCATTCTAATCATGTGTGATCTTTGCAAGCCTTTGTTTTATATCTTCATGCTATCTTTGTCCTTTGATGGGCTTCTTCAAAATTTATGATCATTGATCTTTTAAGGACTACACTATAGCTTTTACTATTGCCAGAATGTATTCATTCATTGTTATTGCCTTCTTGAATGTGCTTGATAGTACCCTTTCATATTTGATCTTTGTGGCTGCTTTGTCATACTATGTCAAGGTTTGCATTTCTTTAATGCCTTTGCTTTTTCTATGGATTGCTATCTTTGCTAAAGCGACTGGGACCAACATTCTCTTATTTTTTAAAACTTGTTGCTATTTTATCATTCATTGTTATTGTGTTTCATGTAATCTTTGTACACTTCTTTTACTATCTTGAAAACATTATGAGTATCTTTGTCATCAATTTGACAATGACCATTAACTATTCTAGCTTTCTCCAATGTTTGTTGTTGGCCCTTATCTCTTTCATCTTAGTCACATCATGTCTGAAAGACAATGACTTGTTATAGCTGCTAATAGCCCTTCTTTGTAATAGTCATAGACATTGCCTTTTAAGATGACACATTTTCTTTGAGTGTTACTTCATATATCCCTACCATATCTCTTCATTGTGTGCCTTTGAACATGAGTGTTTTTGCTATTCTTGACTCCCTTTTCCCTTTGTATTAGGACAATAAATTATCCTTATGTGCTTATGACTTCATTTCTATAATTGTAGGATTGCATCCTTGATGGACTACCACTGTGGCTCTTGACCCTGCCATTCTTAGGCTCTTGGTTGACCTAGGATATTGCAACTCTCTCTTTGTCTCTCATGTATTGGACTGATACTTTAATGGGGACCTTCATTCATGTCTATGTTGCTCATGTGTTTCATAATGACATTAAAAGGCTCACATTGCATCTTGTTTTTGTTGTCTTGGAACTTTTGAAGCATCTTTCATGTCCTTTAAACAACAATCACTATGAAGTTTGGTCTCAGACCTATGGCTACTGACATTTCTCTTGTGTTTCTAGCTCTTTAATGAATGTCTCTGTCAAAAATTTCTCATGACATTGTCCATTTTAGGAGATGCTATTATGGGAGACTATCTTACTCAAGATTGTTGTCATGAAACTTGATTACTGGCCTGCAACCTTGACATCATTTCTCTACCCTTTGAGTGTATTCATCCTTTGCTTTCTCCATATTGAACTCAGACTATCGTAAATTCATTGTTTTATGTCTAGAAGTCTAATCTATGAAGGAAACAATCCTTATCACATCTAAGGCAATGACTATATTTTGCATCTAGGGTCCAATGATTGTCCTCTTTTATGGCTATTATGATCTTATGAATTGTGGTGTGTGACTATGTTCTATATGCTGCTCTTTAACCATTTAGATGGCTATATCTGCTATATGATTAGATTGTGATAATTATAATTCAAAACCCTTAAGACACCACTACTTCTTTTGCACACACTGTTACTGCTTCATGATTAATAATATCAAGATGAACACAATGAGATAAATACAAGAATGCATATAGTTATTATGCAAAGCAAGGGAAACTACCACCTATTTTGGCAAAATGAAGTTCTCTTGAGATGGGATTGGAGTTTCAAACCTGTCCTAATCTTCTTAGACCACATGCACAAAGAAAAATCACTTAATATTAAGGCCATTTCTTATTTACCCTTTCCTTTGAAACAACTCTTCTATTTTTTGAAAACTGAAAGACCAAGAATGAAGGCCCTCATAATTGAAGATGCATGGAGATGCATATCTTAAAACTATTCTATAATTGATCCTTGATGATGTAATAGAGATGTGTTAGGGTTTGCATACAACTCACCCCATAGAAAACTCCACCTCCACTGTGAAATAACAAGATAAAAGGAGAAATTTCAATGTGTAAACCAAAAGAAAGCCCTAGATCAACATAGAACTATGATTTAAAGCTTCTAACTCCCTCCCTAATCCATGATTCTTCTTTTAGACAACATGGAAACCTCTTTTTTTTTTCAAATTCCACCAAAACTAAGATGGATTGTATTTGACTTCCTTTTAACATGGGAATCCTTTTAGAAAAAAAATTGACTAAGAGGAAAGGGCTGAAGTTTAATATTCCAAATAAATGTTTCAAAGAAAAAAAAATTTAATTGATCTGATTTCTACTTTAAGAATCATCTCAAAGAAGACTTTTGCAATAAAATTTTAGGACCTAGGGTTCCTAAAGCCATTTTTGGCCTGATGGTAGAAAATGGGTAACACTCATACCAATGCTTCTCCTCACATTAGGGATAAAATTAGTGGTAAAATATTAATCTTTCATTACTTATTTTTTCACCATCTCATCATCCTTAATGCATGTAGGATCTTCATGTACAAAAATATATCATTGCATCTCTTTTGACCTCTTTGTAAATCAAGTTTACAAAATATTATGCACAAAATTCAATGGGACATATAATCCCTAGCTCTATCTTAGATTTACAAGGTTTGATGATTAAATACTTCACAAGGATCAAATTGATCACAACTTCATGAATTTCTTATAAATCATGGGTTCCAACTTAGTCACAATTTCTACTTATTAATCATATTTTCATTTCTCTAAATTTCACATACATTCATGCTTATAAGATTTATGGATTACAATTAAATGACAACCTCACTTTATTTATAAGGATTAATATACAATAAAGTTCACATTTTACACATCATCTATTTTTACATAAAAATAAAAATGTTAAAAGATTTTTCGTGTTCAATTGCAACTAATGGTGTTTTGTAGGTACAACTAATAACTTATGTATGTTATGAATTTAACTTCTCTTTTATTTTACTACACATTTCACTTTAAAATTTATGATTTATATAGTTTCGCATGCACAATAAAGTTCTAAGAAATGTATCGGTAGTATTCCATGCATATAGCTAATAATTTTACACTATATTAAATACTATTGTGCATTTATGTAATGACATATTTTCTATTTTGACTTATTTGTGCATGAACCTTGACCTTTATCTTGAACCTATTCCTAGTATTAATTTATCCTTTATCGTAATCGATGCTTGCCTAGTTTCATTTGGGCATACTAGATTAGATTACATACAATTATATGCATGTATGGTCTTGTTTCTTAGATTGGGACACTTTGCAATCTAATTTATCAAATTAAAATTTTAAAATTATCATTCTTTAGTACAACTTTGCTAATATCCAACCATTACCCTATGTCATGTGCAACAAATATCTAAGTTGTGCAACTATGATCTTGTGGTGATCTCTAACACTTGCGATCATAATCAAAAGACTCAATATTGATTTGGATAATTTTTCATGGCATTTCAAATGGTAAAAAAATCATCAAACAAAAATAACTATTTTCTTAATAGCAATGAATTGAATCAAATTAATATCAACAATTTTTTATCATCAATCTTAAAACTAAATACACTCAATCGACTCATTTAATTTCCATACATTTTTTTAGTAATCTATCTTCACTCTATTACCTATATTAATTATTTTCTGATTAGGTATTTAATTGGCCTAAATAATTTATTTAAAAAATATTTCTTTGGTATGAATAGCGCAATAGCATTTGTTGATTTGATAGCCAATATTGTTAATTATATAGCACTACTAGTTGCGACTTTAAAGTTGTTAGTGTTGATCATGATAGTCATAATTGAATGAGATGCATTTATTAGATCTAGAAAGAAATAAATCATGTGATGCCACATCAATGCACCAAAAAAACATGACTTAGTGCACAACTATTGGTCTAGCATTTTTTAAGGGGCCTTTTTGGGCACCTTAACAAAATGCATGGTAGGGGAGAGGACCCAGTTGTTGAGCACCCTAACTCCATGCTTCTCAAAATCCTATGTGGAAATTTCAAATCACTCCCATTTTTTATAGCAATTTTTTTGGCAAGTACACTACTTATAACTAAGGTTTCATGGCCACATCATCAAATATGATGCCACATCAACATGCTTTTTGCCAAGGTGTCCAAAACAACCCGAAAAAATATGAGACCAATGGTCATGCAAAAGGGAGACCCATAGTTGTGTAGTTGATTTGGCATCACCTGATTGGTTGCTTTTAACAACTATGGGTAGTCATCATTAGCACTAACAATTTTAAAGTCACAATTATTGGTGCATTACTGTCAAAAAATTGGACAATAAATCAACAAGTGCGGGTATTAAATCAATAGCTACTATCACAAGCATTGGTTCACACGCTCAAGTACTAGGTCCTCTTCCCTAATGTGGTATCATATTTGATGACATGGCCTCGAAACCTATGTTATAAGCAAGGGACTTGCCAAGTAAGATAGTGTAACAAATTAGAATGATTTAAAATTGACACGTATGGTTTTGAGAAGGGCAAAGTTAGGGCGCTCAACTACACTAACATGTGCACAAAATGCACCGTTGACATAATTTATTAATTAATTAAAACTTAAAAGTTAATTGAAACACAATTGTTTTTTAATATTCTAATTTTTAATTAATTAATAAATATGATCAATAGTGCATTTTGTGTGTTACATAAACAAATCGCTCAACTACTATATCTTCTCCCTTACATGAAATAAGATATGATACAATTTGATGAAAGAAGAAAGCCCATTTGAAACAATGATAATCCATCCTTTTGCTTTCCCAACTAAAAGTTAGCACAGCTCCTCCACAATTGATCAAGATTCATAAGTATGATTAATAAACTCCCATTTAGTCTAATCAAAAAATAGCAACCATCAAAATTATAGACTCTGGAAATCTAATTTCATTGAAAGATTCAGAGACCCCAACATTATATCTCATAACACATCAAGGACTTTGAGGGCTGAATTTGAAGGTGAGCATTTTTTTCGTACCAGCATAAGTTTAAATCATTTGTGTGGTTTAAAATCTGATAATCACTGTACATCCTTTCATGGCAATTTGCAAACAAGAGAGATTACATGAACAGTTAATACTGTACACAGATATAATGCATCGACAATGTTACGAATTCTGCAATGACATATTCCAGAATTCCGATGAGAATCATTTGTGTGACTTAAAATCTGTTTAATCATTGTAAGCCTTTCATGGCAATTTGCAAAGAAGAAAGCTTACAGCCTTTAATGGAAATTCAGACAGTCATGGGTTCGCCGCCTTTAACATCCTCGAGCTTTGTTCCCCCTCAGTACTTGACGGAAAAAGATTTAATGTGGAGGACGAAGATCCACTCAGATCGACTCCGAACAGCATAACAGTGGAAGAGGACGAAAGCTCCATGCACTCCGGTGGGGACAAATTCCCGTCATCTGACGCCAACGTCACTGGCGGGCCCGGTGGAAAGGGATTCCAGCTGCGTGCGACCGCCGTTTGCAGAACTGGCGGCGGTGGGCAGAACACGTGCAAGCACCGGTAGTAGCCTGGAAATGGCTCAACAAAATAAATTAATAAGTATAATTAAAAGTGCATTTTAGGTGTTGTGTAGATATTTTGGGTTGGGCGTGGGTTATCTAGCTATGTAAATTGTGCGCTTTCATCCTTTCCATTTTTAATGTCATGCATCTATGGTCATCGAAGTCTTAAGGGTTTGTGGTTAGAAATTGTATCTAGTATCGTCGTTGGTGAAAGAAAGGTAAATGAGGAATTTCATACAATTTTGAATTAATTTAAATAATTTTTTGTTATTTTAAAATTGTTCGTTAGTTTAAAATTGTATGGTATATGTGTTCTTTTTACTTTCACAAGCAATGGTACTCAGCACAATTTCTAATCATGAATCTTACAAATGTACGATGGGCATTAGATTTATGGTATGCCATGAGATGGAAGGGATGAAAGCACATGATTTAGAAATCATGTCGCTTCCATCCCTTCCATCTCATGTCATGCCATGCATCCAATGATCACCATATGTTTAGAGGGTTCATGGGTAGAAATTGTACCAAGTACTATCGCTAGTGAAAGTAAGACAAACACGAAATACCATATAATTTGAAACTAACTTAAATAGTCTTTTGTTAGTTTAAAATTGTAGAGTACTCCATATTTTCCTTACTTTCACACCACTGATGGTACTTGGTATAATTTTGTCCGCGAACCCTACATACATACGGTGGCAATTGGATGCATGGCATGACATGGCATGTGATGGAAGAGATGGAAGCGACATGATTTATATGATGATAGTCTATCAAGATTCAACTATGTAGTTCATTCTCATGAGAGATGGGTTCTTGTGAACCACTACTCATGAATCATGGGTCAATGAGTTTGACTTGAAAAACTACACAATTGAATCCTGATAGCAATATCATAATTTGAATTGCTATCAATGATTCCAATACCACATTTTGAGCTAAGTGTGAGAAAAGGAGGGCAGCACCTGAACACGACATTTGGATCTCCATCCCAAGGGTGGCACCGACATGTGGCATCGGAATCTCTGCTCGACGGCGGAAAGCGATGTAGAGGTGACCGGCACCGCCGGTGGCAATGCTGCGTTGGAATCTGACGACGTCCCCGGCCCGGAGGCAGTTCTCCTTAACGAAGCGGCTCCAGCCCTTGGTGAAAACGTAGCTCTGGCTGCTGTTCCAGTACGAGTATCGAAACCGCCACGTTTTACCCTTGGGGTCTTCGAAATTGAGCAGGACACCGGTCCCGGCGGTGCGCAGAGGAAAGCATTTCTCGGCGTGCTG